>NC_054476.1:140332845-141043470 GCF_017639515.1 Carcharodon carcharias
TTTCTCTCACTACAGACACTGTCAGACCTGCTGAGTTTTTCCAGCATTTTCTGTTTTTGTTGTTGACCAACATAGACTAGTTGGATTGGATGGTGTTTCTATGATATAACTTCTATCTAATTCTTACAATCTGTTAAAAGAACCTAAACAGGTCATCTTCAGACATGAGACTGCCCAGTGCAGTGTCATATACTAGGCATTGGATGTTTCATTTAGGTCCTTGTGTGAGGGAACATGACTGTGCTGATCTGACACTCTCTCCCTCCAGCATTCTCAGCGACAGGCTAGTGTCAGCCCAATCTCCTTCCTTTGTGCAACTTTCTGTTTAAAACCTATCACTCGGTTCCAGCCAATCTCTCAAACAGGGGTCAGAGAATGGACATAGCACCTCCAAGTGCCTGTAGGTGGTACCACTGTGGCCTGGCTGCAGTACTGCTGGGTGCCTGTAGATGGGGCCTCAGTTCAACAGTAAATAAACCAGTAAATAGCGAATTAAATTGTGATGAAATTCCCATGAAGGTTTTCAAATAAATCCTCCAAATTATTAAGACATTCTTAACTCCTGTGTAATAACAGATTATGTGTTAAAAAGGATTGTGTTCTCTCGTGGCATTGACCACTATGGTACTGAGCCCCAAACAGCACAGGAAGATCCCAAGCTCGATCCTGGACTGTGCTGAGCTGATCTCACCTGGGACATCTGTCGATGCTGTCATTGCATCAGCGAAAAATTAAAATGAAAACCTAAAACTAAGCTGGAAAGTGAGTCTCAGCTGCTAAACAAAAACAAAATTACCTGGAAAAACTCAGCAGGTCTGGCAGCGTTGGCGGAGAAGAAAAGAGTTGACGTTTCGAGTCCTCATGACCCTTCGACAGAACTAGGTGAATCCAAGGAAGGGGTGAAATATAAGCTGGTTTAAGGTGTGTGTGTGTGTGTGTGTGTGTGTGTGTGTGTGTGTGTGTGTGTGTGTGTGTGGGGGGTGGGGGTGTGGGGGGGGAGGTGGGCAGGGGTTGGGTGGGGGGAGAGAATTGGAGGGGGGTTGTGGTTGTAGGGACAAGCAAGCAGTGAGCAGTCTCAGCTGCTGCCTGATTACACAACATTTCCAACAGTCCTAACCCATCAGGATTGTGATACCCCCACCCCCATCGTTGTAATGATGCAGTAACTGAGATCAGCTAACCACAGCTGGGAACTGAAACCATCATCCTCGTGCACTGTATGTGTCAGTTCCACGTCAATTAGATCACTTACAGTGGAGTCATCAGATCAAAGCCCAGAGTCTGAAATTTAAAGCAAAGAATCAGACCATTAATCCAATTGGCCTGTGCCAGGGTTTAAGCATTGCAAAAGTCTCTATCCAACCAAATTCACCTCAGCCTAACATTGTGTATCCAAAAGAGTCTAAATCTTGCATTAATTAACAACGTCCAAGGGAGCAGTGGACAGCTGACTGGACACAAGGAAAGGGCACAAAGGAAGTTAATTATGACACCAGGCATCAATTAGAGTAACAGAGATACCACCGGACTCTGAACGGCAGTGGGTCAGAAACATCTCTACAAGGTTGGAGGAATCAGGTGTTAAGATTGTATCTACATTCTAGTTTATTATAGGATCATATAGCAAGGAGGAGGCCATTCAGCCCATCATGCCCATGCCTGCTCTTTGAAAGAGCTATCCAATTAGACCCACACCCTCCTTCTTTCCTTTAGTAATGCAAATTTCTCCCCCCAACTATTTCTCCAATTCCCTTTGGAAAGTTCCAATTGAATGTGCTTCCACTGCCCGCCTCGCTGTGTGAAATCCTCGTTCACACAGACAGGGCTCAGGTTCCCCTTTCAGCAGCTTAATGAAACTTGTGGCCCGTATCCAGGCAGACAGACTTTCTCCTGAGTTCTACCCCTGATCCAGGAGCTGTTCCTGTGTCACGGTCACCGGCTTGGAGGCTTTTTGCTTCACGCCTGGGAGAGATCAGACCTGTGGAGGAATGAGTGAAATGGTCTCAGAGGAAGTCCGATTGGGCAAAGGCTAAAGTGGAGAGTCCGAGAGAGCGGCTGGAGTGGACAGTCCGAGACAACGGCTGGAGCGGAGAGTCCGAGAGCGCGCCTGAAGCGGAGAATACGAGAGAACGGCTGGAGCGGAGAGTACGAGAGAGCGGCTGGAGCGGAGAGTCCGAGAGAGCGGCTGGAGTAGAGAGTCCGAGAGAGCGGCTGGAGTAGAGAGTCCAGGAGAGCGGCTGGAGCGGAGAGTCCGAGAGAGCGGCTGGAGCGGAGAGTACGAGAGAGCGGCTGGAGTGGAGAATACGAGAGCGCGGCTGGAGCGGAGAGTCCGAGAGAGCGGCTGGAGCGGAGAGTATGAGAGAGCGGCTGGAGCGGAGAATACGAGAGAGCAGCTGGAGCGGAGAGTCCGAGAGAGCGGCTGGAGCGGAGAGTCCGAGAGAGCGGCTGGAGCGGAGAGTCCGAGAGAGCGGCTGGAGCGGAGAGTCCGAGAGAGCGGCTGGAGCGGAGAGTCCAGGAGAGCGGCTGGAGCGGAGAGTCCAGGAGAGCGGCTGGAGCGGAGAGTCTGAGAGAGCGGCTGGAGCGGAGAGTCTGAGAGAGCGGCTGGAGCGGAGAGTACGAGAGAGCGGCTGGAGCGGAGAATACGAGAGAGTGCCTGGAGCGGAGAGTTTGAGAGAGCGGCTGGAGCGGAGAGTACGAGAGAGTGGCTGGAGCAGAGAGTACGAGAGCGCGGTTAGAGCGGAGAGTACGAGAGAGTGGCTGGAGCAGAGAGTACAAGAGCGCGGCTGGAGCAGAGAGTCCGAGGGAGCGGTTAGAGTGGAGAGTTTGAGAGAGCGGCTGGAGCGGAGAGTCCAAGAGAGCGGCTGGAGCAGCAAGTCTGAGAAAGCGGCTGGAGCAGAGAATCCCAGAGAGCGGCTGGAGCAGAGAATACGAGAGAGCGGCTGGAGCAGAGAATACGAGAGAGCGGCTGGAGCAGAGAATACGAGAGAGCGGCTGGAGCAGAGAATACGAGAGAGCGGCTGGAGCAGAGAGTACGAGAGAGCGGCTGGAGCAGAGAGTACGAGAGAGCGGCTGGAGCAGAGAGTCCGAGAGAATGGCTGAAGTGGAGAGTCCGAGAGAGCAGAAATCTCGCTAAATGAGCCCTTGTGGTGTTTCTGTGCTGAAGAACAAGACCAGGGTTGCATTCACTCGTTTCCTCTGCTAAGTCCTAATGACTCCTTGCTCTGCCAGATGTGCTCCCCAACCTGAGGCAGGGGGTCCCGGGGCCTGGGAACACCTGGGCATTGACAGCCGACAGGCTGGACTTCCTGGGATGGGGAAAGTGGATTCTGATGGTGATTCCAGACTTTCTGCGTCAACATGAGAGGGGTAAATGTGGGTCCTGACTGGGGTCATGAGTGCGTGACTGTTGTGCTGTTTCTCAATGTCACACTCACAGTTCATATCCAGATTAATGAAGCCTTTTCACCATTTACCCTGGGATGAGTGACCCAGTCAAATCTCCTGGCCACGAGCAGTGAAATCAGCAGAAGGTCAAAGCTCCTTTGGATGGATTAGATTACAGAATACATCAGAAATGAGGTAGCAAAAGGGGAGGAAGAAAGGGGGGAAGGAGAGAGAGAGAGGGTCAAGGGGAGAGAGGGAGAGTGGACAAGCGGAAATGGAGAGAGGGGACAAGGCAGGGAGGGAGACGGCAGACGGGGCGAGAGAGGGAGAGAGACAGGCAGATGGGGCGAGAGAGAGACAGGCAGCGGGAGGGAGAGAGAGAGATAAGCAGTGGAAGGGTGGGAGGGAGAGAGAGAGAGGCAGACGGAGGGAGAGATAGGCATGGGAAGGAGAGACACACAGGAGGTGGGAGGGAGGGAGAGACAGACAGTGGGAGGGATAGAGCGAGAAACAGGCAATGGGAGGGAGGGAGAGAGAGAGAGACAGGTAGCAGGAGGGAGAGAGAGACAGGCAGGGGGTGGGAGAGGGAGAGAGACATGTGGAGAGAGGAAGGGAGAGAGAAAGAGACAGGGAGAGAGAGATAAGGAGTGAGAGAGACAGGGAGAGAGAGAGAGAGACAGGGAGATAGAAAGAGAGAGAGACAGGTAGAGAGAGAGACAGTGAGAGAGAGACAGGGCGGGAGGGAGAGAAAGGGAGAGAGACAGGGAGGGGGAGAGAGAGGGAGAGAGACAGGGATGGAGAGAGAGAGAGAGACAGGGAGGGGGAAAGAGAGAAAGACGGAGAGAGAGAGAGACAGGGAGAGAGTGAGAGAGAGACAGGGAGAGAGAGAGACAGGGAGGGAGAGAGATGGAGAGAGAGGCAGGGAGAAAGAGAGAGAGAGAGAGAGGGAAAGAGAGAGAAAGAGAGACAGGGAAAGAGAGAGACAGGGAGAGAGAGACCGGGAGAGAGTGTGAGAGACAGGGAGAGAGAGAGAGAGAGACAGGGATGGAGAGAGAGAGAGAGACACAGGGAGGGGGAAAGAGAGAAAGACGGAGAGAGAGAGAGACAGGGAGAGAGTGAGAGAGAGACAGGGAGAGAGAGAGACAGGGAGGGAGAGAGAGAGACAGGGAGGGAGAGAGATGGAGAGAGAGGCAGGGAGAAAGAGAGAGAGAGAGAGAGGGAAAGAGAGAGAAAGAGAGACAGGGAAAGAGAGAGACAGGGAGAGAGAGACCGGGAGAGAGTGTGAGAGACAGGGAGAGAGAGAGAGAGAGACAGGGAGAGAGAGAGATGGAGAGAGAGAGAGAGACAGGGAGGGAGAGAGAGGGAGAGAGGCAACAGGAGAGAGAGAGTGAAACAGCAGGAGGGAGGGAGAGAGATAGCAGGAGGGAAAGAGCACGATAGAGAGAGACAGGAGGAAAGAGAGTGACAGACAGACAGGGAGAGAGGGTCAGAGAGAAGTGTGTCATTCAACGCTTCTACTTTTCCCGGCTGTCTGACTTGTGCAGGCTGTCACTATATCATCCTGACCCCCAGACCGCTTCTCTAGGAGCTGGGGTAATATCTCTGCCCATCTCTTTAGAGGCCATCACAGCCTCCCCAAGGGGCAGCCCCCACACAATGGCCTGCGCCAATATAGTGAGCACTCTGTCACTAGATAGTTCTGTAGGTGATGGAGCTCCACTGGCCTCCCTCTGTGGGATTTGAAGTACCCCAAACTATTGTGAATATTTAGACAAATGAAAGTCTACTTCGGTCTTCCAGATGAGGCATTTTTTGTGAGGGAGTGAATCAGCAGCTTCTGTGTTAGCTTGCTCCAGGATAGTGCAATTAAGCCACATGCATCAGCTGGTTAAATGGCAGAGAGTGACAGCTCACTGGCGCCTCCAGGTGACTAACCTGTGACCCTTCAGGCTCTCCAGCTCTTTCTGCAGTCGTTCAGTTCTCTCTTCTGCCTCCTGCAGCTTCTTCTTGAGGACGCGGATCTCCAGCTGCGCCTCACACTTGATATCATTGGCCACGACCACAGCGGTCTGCAGGTCTGCCTGAAAGTGATGCCATTCCTCTGCTGCCTCCTGCCCAGAATGGAGAACAGATTGATCAGATTGCCTGGAACTTTACCACAGAGTTCATCCCTTGGGAGCTGAATCTAACATTGTCATAACATAAATTAATTCAAATCTGACACAAGGTGACAGTCCCAAAAATGGGTTTAATTAGCAGGATTTGCATATCAGTGGTAAGGTCAGCATGTGATTCCCATCCATCATTGTCCCTTATGAACATGGTGGTGAGCTACTTCTTGAATATACTGGGCCACCTTCTAGATCATTTCAGAGGGCAGTTAAGAGGCAACCACATTGCTGTGGGTCTGGAGTCACACGTAGGCCAGACCAGGTAAGGATGGCAGATTTCCTTCCCTAAAGGACATTAGTGAACCAGATGGGTTTTTTACAACAATCTGGTTGTTTCATGGTCAACATTCACTGAAACTAGCTTTATATCCCAAACGTATTTAATTAATTGTATATAAATTCCCCAGCTGCTGTGGTGGGATATTTCCTGGATCACTGGTCCAAGCCTCTGGGTTTACTAGTTCATTAATATAGCTACCATGCTACAATAGCAACAAGACATCCGGAATGGTGAGTGTGCACAACATGAACAGCACAAGTGCGCAAACTTGAGATCATCCAAAACTCTGTTGCCTGCATCTTAACTCGAGCCAAGTCCTGTTCCCCTGTCACCACCTATGTCCACTGACCTGCACCGAGTCTCGGTCAAGCAATCTCTTGATTTGAAATTCTCATCCTTGTTTTCACATCTCTCGATGGCTTTGCCCCTCCCTATCTCTGTAATCTTCTCCAGCCCTGCAGCCCTCTGAGATATATGCGCTCCCCTAATTCTGGCTTCATGTGCATCCCCAATTTCAAACACTCCACCATCGATGGCTGTGCCTGCAGTTGTCTGGGATCAAAGTTCTGGAATTCTCTCCCTACACCTCTCCACTTCTCCGCCTTGCTTTTCTCCTTTAAGGCACTCCTTAACACCTCCCTCATTGACCAAGTTTTTGGTCATCTGACCTTATGTGACTTGGTGTCATGTTTCATTTTATAATGCTCCTGTGAAACGCCTTGCGATGCTTTATTACACTAAGAATTATTGTTGATGACAAAAGATATCGAGAGTCTCAGTGACTTACTCAAAAAAAATCTACACCCTCAGTCATTGCCCAATAGAGTTAGAGCGGTCTGTCCCAATCAGCCATAGACAACAACAACAACTTATATTTATATAGCACCTTTAACTTAATGAAATGTTCCAAGGCGCTTCACAGGGGCTTTATAAAACCGTATGAAACTGAGCGATTTCAGAGATCAAGTTGATGGCCAAAAGCTTGGTCAAATAATTAGGTTTGAAGCAGTGTCTTAAAGGAGGAAAGTGATGTGGAGAGGCAGAGGGAGGGTATTCCAGAGCTTGGAGCCTAGGCAACTGAAAGAGCAGCCACCAATAGTGGAGCAATAAAAATCAGGGATGCACAGAAGGCCAGAATTAGAGGAGTGCACAGATCTTGGAGACTGTAGGGATGGAGGAGATTTCAGAGATAGGGAGGGAAGAGGCCATGGAGGGATTGTAAAGCAAGGATGAGAATTTTAAAATTAAGGTGCAGTTTCAAAGTGAGCAGCAGTAGCTGTAATACACAAAGGACCATCGGCATCTCCCTCCATTAGAGAGATACAATTGGTTATATATAGCTTGAGGAGCACCACTCCACAAGCATGGGACAAGGCAAGGACACATGCCCATTCACCCAGTATGCACTGTGTACAGAACTATGAACCGTATAATGAAAATGGCAATTGTTGAAATGCTGAGAAAACAAAAGACCCATTCAGAAATCTGCTTCAAAAAATAGCTGTTCCTACAACATAATAACAATGTCAATCTGACAGGGCAATTATAGTCTCATTAATAGAAGTTGTAACCACTTCACACCTCAATCAAGCAATGTAAACATTCTGCTCAGTTGTCAGAACAGGAGCCTTGCATTCAGCCAAGCATTCATAATAAGCATAGGTGGAGAATCCAGATGTCTGGCCATCTGCTTCTACTGAAAAGTTCCCAGATGGCCTCATTATGAATGCTTGGCTGAGCTCCAACCCACAATTGTAGTAGTTGCTCAGTTGGGGTTCTGTTTTGAAAACTGAATGGAGTGTTTACTTTGCTTGATTGACATCCTTATGTGGTTATAATAAGTTATTTTTCCCATGATCTCTTTTGTCAGTGTCTGAATGTTTATTTTGACAAGATTAATAGATATGAAGTGGTTAAATCTTTTGTTACTGATACTATAATTACTCTGTCAGTTAGACATTTTTGTAACTTTGCATGAACAGTAGTTTTTAAAAGAAGATTTCCAAATGGGTGTTTTTTTCTCAGCATTTCTACACTTGCCATTGTTATTATATGGCTTGCTGGCTCTGTACATGGTGCATACTGGTTGTGTGGGCATGGGGGCAGCATGAGGAGCATGGGTAAGAACTTTTGAACTTACTTTTCAAAAGGTTCTCAAATCCAGACTATGCCTCATGACTCCTCTGAGTGGCGGTGAACCACCACTCATGGAGAAGCTGTCCTGGCTCCATGAAAATTGGCTGAGGGCTACCAGATTCCTACCCTCACAATGGAGCCAGCCAGGTCGGGAGTGACAGGCACACTACCCTCACTCCTACCCCACACTGGCAAAAATAGTAGGCGCCTGGGCTGGGAGTGGGAATCCTGGCAGCGGGTCCTGTCTGCCATTTCTAAATGGTACTGAGGCTGGCCCAATTCCACGAAAATCCAGGGGCAGAGTTTTATTTCCCCTGGGCAGGTGAGCGCCCAACCCGATTGGGAGTACAATAGTGTGCGATGATGTCGAGCGAGCGTCCCAACTTGCGGTGTTTTGGTTTGCAGGCATGCGCGAGAGTTGGCAATCTGCCAATTAAGAGACCAATTAAGGCCATTAAACCAGCAATTCACTTGTATTTTTCACTGCCCGTCCAACCTTATGGTTGGCAGGTGAGCAAATCGACCAGGCAGCCCTTGTATTTTTTAGAAACCTCGTCCACGGGCCATTTGAGGTTTCCAATGGTAATTTAAAAAAAAATTAAAATTTTAAACACCGTTTTTAATATGTCCCTGTTCATGTGGCTGAGTCACATGTGGGAACGTTTCCCTTATTTTTAAAATCCTTGTTTTTCGTTGTAAAATTCTCCAGCTCCCTGAGGCAGTTCCGTGTCTTCAGGGAGCTTTCAGTGAGCCCTGCCCCACGCATGCGCAGACTTTAGCGCTCACTCTCCTCCCACCCCTAACCCAGCAGCGCTGAGGCTCCCAGAGCACATTTCACGCTGCCTGCCCATCAATTGGCCAGTCACCGGGAAGTCACGGTCAGGGCCTGACCGTGGGTGGCCGTCTGTTTCACGGCTGCTCCCAGGCCCACCCGCCGCACCCACCCATCGAAGTGGAAAATCCTGCCCCAGGTCTCCATAAGACCATAAGACGTAGGAGCAGAAGTAGGCCATTCGGCCCATCGAGTCTGCTCCGCCATTCAATGAGATCGTGGCTGATCTGATAATGCTCAACTCCACTTTTCTGCCTTTTCCCCAGAACCCTTGATTCCCTTACTGATTAAAAAAGTGCCTATTTCAGCCTTGAATATACTTAACAACCCAGCCTCTACATCCCTCTGCGGTAAAGAATTCCACAGATTCACTACCCTCTGAGAGAAGAAATTCCTCCTCATCTCTGTCTTAAATGGGTGACCCCTAACTCTGAGAATATGCCCCCTGATCCTAGACTCTCCCACAAGGGGAAACAACCTCTCAGCATCTACTCTGTCAAGCCCCCTAAGAATCTTTTAATAAAGTCGCCTCTCATTTTTCTACACTGCAATGAGTACAGGCCCAACCTACTCAACCTCTCCTAATAAGAAACCCTTTCCATATCTGGGATCAACCCAGTGAACCTTCTCTGGACTGCCTCCAATGTCAGTATATCTTTCCTTAGATAAGGGAAACAAAACTATTCACAGTATTCTAGGTGTGGTCTAACTAGTGCCTTGTATAGTTTTAGCAAGACTCCCCTATTTTTATACTCCATTCCCTTTGAAATAGAGACCAACATTCCATTTACCTTCCTTATTACCTGCTGAACTTGTATGCTAGCTTTTTGTGATTCATGCACGAGGACCCCCAAATCCCTCTGTGCTGCCGCTTTCTGCAGTCTTTCTCCATTTAAATAATATTCAGCTCCTCTATTCTCCCTGCCAAAGTGCATAACCTCACATTTTCCGACATTATATTCCACCTGCTAAGCTTTTGCCTACTCACTTAACCTGTCTATATCTCTCTGTACACTCCTTGTATCATCCTCAGCACTTGCCTTCCCACTTATTTTTGTGTCATTTGCAAACTTGGCGATAGTACATCCACTTCCCTTACCTAAGTCATTCATATATATTGTAAATAATTGAGGCCCCAGCACCGATCCCTGTGGCACTCCACTAGGTACATGTTGCCATCCCGAAAGTGCCCCCCTTATCCCAACCCGCTGTCTTCTATTAGTTAGCCAATCCTCTATCCATGCTAATACACTACCCCCAACACCAGGGGCCCTTATCTTAGTAAGTAGCCTTATGTGCAATACCTTATCGAACACCTTTTGGAAATCCAAATATATTACATATTCTGGTTTCCCTTTATCTATCCTGCTTGTTACCACCTCAAAGAATTCTAATAAATTTGTCAGGCATGATTTCCCCTTCATGAAGCCATGCTGACTTTGCTTGATTAGATTGCGTATTTCTAAATGCTCTGCTATTACATCCTTTATAACAGACTCCAACATTTTCCCAGTGACAGATGTTACGCTAACTGGCCTTTAGTTACCTGTTTTTTGTCTCCCTCCCTTTTTGAATAAGGGTGTTACATTAGCAGTTTTCCAATCCTCTGGGACTTTTCCAGAATCTAAGGATCCTTGGAAGATTACTACCGGTGCATCCACTATCTTTGTAGCAGCTACTTTTAATATCCTAGGATGCAACCCATCAGGTCCAGGGGACTTCTCGGCCTTTCGCCCCATTAGTTTCCCTAGTACTTTTTCTCTAGTGATCATTGTTATATTTATTTCCTCCCCTCCCCCCCACCCCCACACCCCACCCCCCACCTTTTGCCCCTTGATTGTTTAGTATTTTTGGAATGCTATTAGTGTTTTCTACCATGAGGATTGATGCAAAGTATTTATTCAACTCTTCTGCCATTTCCTGGTTCCCAATTATTATTTCCCCAGCCTCATTCTTTAAGGGGCCTATGTTCACTTTGGCCTCTCTCTTCCTTTTCATATATTTAAATAAGATCTTACTGTCTGCTTTTATATTACTTGCTAGTTTACCCTCAAAGATTTTTTCCTCCCTCTTTATTATTTTTTTGGTCATCTTTTGTTGGTTTTTAAAACATTCCCAATCCTCTGGCTTACCACTAATCTTTGCCACATTGTATGTTTTTTCTTTCAATCTGATACTATCCTTAACTTCCTTGGTTAACCATGGTTGGTTTATCCCCTTCCTAAAATCCTTCTTCCTCTTTGTTGTGAGCCATGAACTATTTTCTTAAATGTCTGCCATTGTTCATCAACCATCATTTCTGCTAAGCTCCTTTCCCAGTCCACTCCAGCCAACTCTACCCTCACTCATTTGTAATTATCCCTTATTTAAGTTTACCACAGTTGTTTCCGACCCAAGTTTCTTACTCTGAAACTTGAATGCTAAATTCTACATGTTATGGTCACTGTTTCCTCTCCATCAGCCAATACACGTAAGTGTAGTCTCTCTAACATCCACTCTTGGCCACTCCAGTTTGGCATTCAGCTGTTGTGCTATAAGGTGTTGGATCTTAAAGAGGCTGTTTAAAGCTGATTCGGACATGGAATGTTGCAGCACAGTTTTACTGACCTTCATTTTCTTGTTGGACATCTTGAGCTGTTTCTCCAGTTCCAGTTTCTGGTGTCCTAAAGTCATCACTTTATCTGAAGAAGAGGAATTAATCAATTGTCATGACTCAGTGGGGATAGTGCACTGTAACATCAAGCCCCATTGTTCCCTGGCTGTGAAAAGTGTGACTAAACCACCAGATTGCCCACACACACACACACACACACACAGACACAGAGTTGGGGTAAAACTCACACACACACACACACACACACACACACACACACACACACACACACACAGTGTTGGGGTAAAACACACACACACACACACTCAGCCACACACACACACACACACACACACACACACACACACACAGAGTTGGGATAAAACACACACACATGCACACACCCACACACACACTCACCCACACACACACACACACACACACTCACCCACACACACTCACCCACACACACACACACACACACACACATACACACACACTCACCCACACACACTCACCCACACATACACACACTCACCCACACACACTCACCCACACACACTCACCCACACACACTCACCCACACACACTCACCCACACACACTCACCCACACACACACACACACACACAAACACATACTCACACACACACATACTCACACACACACATACTCACACACACACACACACACACACAAACACACATACACGCAGTTGGGATAAAACAATTCAAGAGCACTAATCCAGAGTACAGGATTCGATAGGTTGATTTTGATCAATGTCTTCTAAATTTCTTTCAGTTCTTGTTGATGACATGAATGGTATTCCAGCACTCCCAGTATTTAGTTCACTGGTTGAGAACTTGCTTTTCAATGTCTCTAACAGTGGTTTTCCCCTTTTTCTTTTACAGGGGTTTCCTCAGAGAGTGAGCGGGTTATAGAGATATGAGGAAAAAAGATTTTAGATTTTTTCTCTTTGCAGGCCAGGAGCTTTCTGCTGCATTGCTATCACACAAAACCCTGGTCACTTGGTCAGGAGCCAACTAAAATGCTGTTGTCAGGCAACTCCCTTGGTCCAGGACTCCTTTCTGGCACCATTCTGTCTTTCATGATACACTCTGTTCCAGGACTGCAACATTGTACATATCTCTCATCCTGTTCCAGTGGACACAATTTTCAACCTGCAATCATTGTAATTTTAAGCCAACAAAAAATAAAAAGACATGTTCTTTACAACAGTCCAGCAGAAATAAAAAGATATGTTCCTTACACAATGAAATAATCCATCCTTGTCCAGCCAAGAACAGATGCAGGGCTGCCAGTACACTCCACGGTCTAAATACATTTCATAGTTTCCTATTTTAAATGTTAATCTGAGTTTCTGATTTGGATACAGAAACATATGCATATTCCTTAAATTTATGGGCAATAGTAAGATAGGGAATTCTTTATGGATTTATTGAATCCATAAATGAAATTTGAAAAGTGAACCAAATATTGCATATTGGAATCAGCAATACAGGCATGGAAAAATAGCAATAAAGTTAACACAGGAAGTTAGAAAAGGACTGGGAGTGACTATTTTTGTCACCTTCAATGTCAAGACATTGTGGAGAAACAATTGTAGCAATGGAATATTGGGATACAGCTGGAAATGTGGGTGCAAGTAAGAGAGGCTATGTGTGGCTTTACAATGGAGTGAGCAAACTTTACTTCAAAGTATATGCATTGGCGAGAGGGCAGAGAGGAGCAGCCAGATTAATTCCAAGTGACAATGGAATTATCTTTGAGGAAAGTTTAGAGAAGCGCAGGATTGGGGCAGATACAAGGTGAAGCCAGGAGGGCATTATAGCAAGAAAAGAAACATTTAAATTAACAAAGGCCAAATTTAATTCAGATCTTGGATAGTAAATTCTTTGCTCAAAGACTGATAACTGTGAGAAATGGTGAGATAGAAACAGGAGTGTGGAGAGTTCAAGATGGTGCAGTATGTTCAGCTGAGTGGCTGGGATTGCTTTTATTCTTTCATGGGATGTGGGCTTTGCTGGCTAGACCAGCATTTATTGCCCATCCCCAATTGCCCTTGAGAAGGTGGTGGTGAGCTGCCTTCTTGAACCGCTGCAGTCCATGCGGTGTAGGTACACCCACAGTGCTGTTAGGGAAGGAGTTCCAGGATTTTGACCCAGTGACAGTGAAGGAACGACGATATATTTCCAAGTCAGGATGCTGAGTGACTTGGAGGGGAACTTCCAGGTGGTGGTGTTCCCATCTATCTGCTGCCCTTGTCCTTCTAGATGGTAGTGGTCATGGGTTTGGAAGGTGCTGTCCAAGGATCCTTGGTGAATTCCTGCAGTGCATCTTGTAGATGGTACACACTGCTGCTACTGTGTGTCAGTGGTGGAGGGAGTGAATGTTTGTGGATGTGGTGCCAATCAAGTGGGCTGCTCTGTCCTGGATGGTGTCCAGCTTCTTGAGTGTTGTAGGAGCTGTACTCATCCAGATAAGTGGAGAGTATTCCATCACACTCCTGACTTGTGCCTTGTAGATGGTGGACAGGCTTTGGGGAGTCAGGAGGTGAGTTACTCGCTGCAGGGTTCCTGCCTCTGACCTGCTCTTGTAGCTACAATATTTACATGGCTAGTCCAGTTAAGCTTTTGTCAGGCTGGTGGGTGTCAGGATGGAGGATGGGGCTTTGGGGTGTTGTTGTGTGAGGTTGGGGATGTCAGTGTGGAGGGTGGGGTGTCAGGCAGAGGTGAACTTGGATGGGCTGAATCATCTTTTCCTTTTGTTTTGTTGAGAGTGGGTCTCTGTCACCCTCTCACCCCCGCTCTGAGCCCAGTCATGACTCTGTGTGATGGAAATATCGACTTACCCTCCAGCTCTAGGATGATCCTGTTGTCATGCAGTTTAACCACTTGATGCTGTTCCACCTGGTCCTGCAGTTCGAAGATGGTCTCCTTCATATCTTTGATTTCTGATTCTTTGTCTCTTACCTCATCTGGTAGCGTGTGTGCTGATAGCCTCGAGTCATCAAGCTTTCTCTCGTCCTCACTCTTTCTTACTTCCAGCTCATGCTGCACCTAGAATCAGAGACTTACCCAGTCAGTGCATTGCACCATAACCATGCTAAACAACAACCTTTTTTGGTGACAAACTAAGATCAGCCGTCTGATGGTTTATTATAAATCTAGTGAAACCTTTTCTCATGGAAGGTCAAAGGAGGCATTGTTTGCAAAGACATATTCAGCATAAGAAGTGAACACTGCATTAATCTGCTCTGAAGACACAAGTGTGCATTTCAACAATGTTGCAAGTTCAGTTGATAGGAAAACATCAGGTGAGCACATTGGAGGATCAATGTCTATTTTGGTCGCAGGTGAGAACCTTGGCTTTAGGATAATGTGATTTTGGGATTTTCTGTTACTTTTCTTTGTTTCTTTGAACATTTACAATGACATATTTGAAATGTTCAAATGCATCATGGTTTCATCAGAAGAGGAAGCTGTCCCCCAGTGAGAGTCAGCACCTTCAGGAACTGCCCCCCAGTGAGAGTCAGCACCTTCAGGAACTGTCCCCCAGTGAGAGTCAGCACCTTCAGGAACTGTCCCCCCGTGAGATTCAGCACCTTCAGGAACTGTCCCCCAGTGAGAGTCAGCACCTTCAGGAACTGTCCCCCCGTGAGATTCAGCACCTTCAGGAACTGTCCCCCAGTGAGAGTCAGCAACTTCAGGAACTGTCCCCCAGTGAGAGTCAGCATCTTCAGGAACTGTCCCCCAGTGAGAGTTAGCACCGTCAGGAACTGTCCCCCAGTGAGAGTCAACACCTTCAGGAACTGTCCCCCAGTGAGAGTCAGCACCTTCAGGAACTGCCCCCCAGTGAGAGTCAGCACCTTCAGGAACTGTCTCCCAGTGAGAGTCAGCACCTTCAGGAACTGCCCCCCAGTGAGAGTCAGCACCTTCAGGAACTGTCCCTCAGTGAGAGTCAGCACCTTCAGGAACTATGCCCCAGTGAGAGTCAGTACCTTCAGGAACTGTCCTTCAGTGAGAGTCAGCACCTTCAGGAACTGTGCCCCAGTGAGAGTCAATACCTTCAGTAACTCCCCCGCAGTGAGAGTCAGCATCTTCAGGAACTGTCCCCCAGTGAGAGTCAGCACCTTCAGGAACTGTCCCCCAGTGAGAGTCAGCACCTTCAGGAACTGTCTCCCAGTGAGAGTCAGCACCTTCAGGGACTGTCCCCCAGTGAGAGTCAGCTCCTTCAGGAACTGTCCCTCAGTGAGAGTCAGCACCTTCAGGAACTGTCCCCCAGTGAGAGTCAGCACCTTCAGGAACTGTCCCCCAGTGAGAGTCAGCACCTTCAGGAACTGTCCCCCAGTGAGAGTCAGCACCTTCAGGAACTGTCCCCCAGTGAGAGTCAGCACCTTCAGGAACTGTCTCCCAGTGAGAGTCCGCACCTTCAGGAACTGTCCCCCAGTGAGAGTCAGCACCTTCAGGAACTGTCTCCCAGTGAGAGTCAGCACCTTCAGGAACTGTCTCCCAGTGAGAGTCAGCACCTTCAGGAACTGTCCCCCAGTGAGAGTCAGCACCTTCAGGAACTGTCTCCCAGTGAGAGTCCGCACCTTCAGGAACTGTCCCCCAGTGAGAGTCAGCACCTTCAAGTGAATAGTTGAGAAAATATTTGGAAAATGAATCCAGAATATTGATTCAGTGTGCATGTCAGATTATGCTGTTCTGTGCAAACATGTTCCCAAAACGTTTCTTGGATCCTTGCAGGATTTAAATGGATGAGGATGGGTTTTGTTATTGAGTTTACTGGTTGTGAGCCTGAATTTGCCACAAGACATGGCTCTGCAGTGGTGCACAGTTTGTTGCCACTGTTCAGACATCACTAGGGTGCTGCTGCATTGCTGCCTAAGCCGGCTGTTGTTGCTGTGCTGTGAATGCAATGTTGCTGCATTGCTGCAGGCACAAAGTGTTGTAT
Organism: Carcharodon carcharias; assembly: GCF_017639515.1. NCBI lineage: Eukaryota > Metazoa > Chordata > Chondrichthyes > Lamniformes > Lamnidae > Carcharodon > Carcharodon carcharias. The sequence goes on from NC_054476.1 coordinate 140,349,218, forward strand.
TCAGGTGCTGCTGCATTAGTGCTTGTGCTGGCTGTTGTTGCAATGTTCAGATTCACACAAAAAACATTTTATCTCCATGCTCTTCCCAAAGGCTCTGCCCACACATCCACAGCAAACCACTTTACCCAATGTACACTCACCTTTACTAAGAGGCTGTGCAGGCGAGTGATTTCATTGCTTGCTTGTAGGGATGTCTCCCTCAGTGCTGAACACTCCACTTCTAATCGCTTTTTCTCAGATTGAGTTGCCCGTAAGAGCTCCTGGAACTCACAGGTCTCAGCTGCACCTTCCCCTAGTTTCAGCTCTGCTTGTTTCAGTTTCTTCGGCTCCAGCTGATTTCTCAGCCCACTGTTTTCAGCCTGGTAACCGGCCAGTGTCTCTGTGACTGAAGCATTCTGCTCTTGTTCCACCTTCAGCAGCGTCTGCAGATTGCTGACCTCATCTCTCAGGCTTTTCACTAGGACATCAGCTCCTGGCTGTCCTTTCTCTGGACACCAGCAATTACTGACTGGCTGTTGCGATATGAACACTTTCTCCTGATCAGGTCCTGCACTGTCCTCCAGCTCTGGCCCCCTGTTCACTCTCTGACCATCCTGTAGGGTTGACACCAGTTGCTCCTTCTCACTGACTAGTTGCTGCAGCCTCTCCTGTTGCTGCTGGAAGGAGCTCTCCAGTATACTTTTCTCTTCCATCAGCTTCTCGTTCTCTGCTGTCAGCTCCTGAATCACTTGCTGTTGGTCAGACAGTTCCTGTAGTGTTGCCTGCAGTTCCTCGGCAGTGGAATGCTGGTTCTCCTCCATCTGCCGAATCCTCTCAGCCAGAAAAGCTTCTGAGGTGCTGGTGTTCTTCAGGGATCCCTCACTGGGCATGTCTAAGGAACTGGTGTTGGTGCGGAAACCATCACTGCTCATAGAAGAGGGGGGAAAAGCTCTGTCAAAATCCACGGAATCTGGGGAGGGGGTCACACTGCTCACGTTTGAGATCGAGCTGTGAGATTGCGTCCCATTGATAGCCAGGGGGGCCTTGTTGAACGTTTCTGTGGTTTGATTCCTGGTGCTGTCCAGTGAGGATGGAGTACGGAGGCTGCTGCTGAGGTCACTGTTGAGGGAAATCTCCAAACTCAGAGAGTTGCCCTGGGTCACAGACTCTGCACCTTCCCTGAGCTGCTCCAGGGTGAGGAGCCGTTCCTGTAGGATCCGTTTCTCTGTCCGCAGCTCCTCGATCTTCTGTTGGAAAATCCGGTTTCTTTCCTCCAGCTTCCTTAGCTGTGACTCGAGGTTGACAGGAGAACCCAAAAACTCTTCAGGATCATTCTTTTTGTGCTTGTCCTGTTGATGTTTCAGCGCACACCTTAATTTACTAATTTCAAACTCCTTAGCCTTGGCTTCTGCCAGTAGTTCTTTAATCTGAGTCTCGAACCTCACGCGGTCAGTCCCTTCACTCTCTGCTCTGGTTTTGGATACTGTCTGAACTTGTCGTGTAGGGGCCACAGTATCACAGCCAACAGGACCAGCTGGTTTCTTGCTGGGCAGCGTGCGAGAACGCTCTCGGACAGGCTTGTCTTTGGCAAGTGTTGTTGAGTCTCTTGCAGTAGGAATAGCAGAGCGTCGAGTTGAGGAGCTCACTCCTGTGACAGAAACAAACAACATTAGTGGTATAAAAGTAAAATACTGCGGATGCTGGAAATCGGAAACAAAAACAGAAAACACTGGAAAATCTCTGTAAGCCTGACAGCATCTGTAGAGAGAGAAACAGAAGAAGGGTCATATGGACTCGAATCGTTAACTCTGTTTCTCTCACCACAGATGCTGTCAGGCCTGCTGAGTTTTTCCAGCATTTTCAGTTTTTGTTTCAACATTAGTGGTATCTCATTACTGACCCTCAACATGTGTATTACCAGCAGTTAGCTAGCTAAGCTGCAGGACACAGAAAAACCCCAACCCCCTCACACCCACTCCCACACCCACTACAGCCAGTGGGACCCAGTAGATGCTGTGATTAGAGGTGATATATAGTCAGGGCTGTGTTATAGAATGGGAGGCTCGTGAAGGAGGTTGGTGTGGTCAACATCCTGAGGAAATGATGCTCCCCATCAGCCACTGGTTACAATGCAGAGATCATGTCTCACATTTTGTTTTATAAAGTAGTTACAGCACAGAAATAGGCCATTTGGCCCAACTGCTCTGTGCCAGTGTTTATGCTGCACATGAGCCACCTCCCACCCTATCCCCATATCCTTCCATCCCTTTCTCCCTCATGTTTATCCAGCTTCCCCTTAAATATATCCTATATCTTTATTATTCACCTCAACGTCTCCCTGTGGTCGCAAGTTCCACATTCTCACCACTCCTTGGGTAAAGAGATTTGTCCTGAATTCCTGATTGGATTTATTAATGACTATTTCATATTGATAACCTCACGTTCTAGTCTCCCCCACAGGTCTCTATGTTTCTCTTTTATAAGCTTTCTATTAGGTAACCTTCAAGTCCTGTTTTCCAGAGAAACTGCCCCAGCCTGTTCAATCTTTCCTGATAGTAGGATGGAGAGACTGTATATATCAGTCAAGTAAATCTGTGTCATACCATCTCTGGGACCTCTTATAGCAAGAGGTGTCTGAACATCAGGGAGAAAAACTCAACAATACCCCAACAGTGAACTTTGCCCTCCAGTTATAGAGGATACTGCAGTAAATTGCCAAACATTTGTTAATATCTGTGGACACAAAAGCATCTTAAAATGTGACATCCCTTGAGTGAATTGCTCGTGTCTCACTGTCCTTGACAGGAGCGGGTTTGTGTACAGCAGTTTCCAGTAGGTTCTGGATGCTATGTGTGACTGTGACAGCTGATTCTCAATGAAGCAGATGGTGAACAATGAGCTTCCTCTGTAGAGAATCAGTAGTGTACCATAACTCCCTGCCTGAACTCTTCCCACCCCTGCCTCTGCCAGTCCTACCCTGCACACTGACCTCTCACATTTACAATCACTGAAGGATAAACAATGGCAGCAGTGTCAGGAGAGAGAAGGGAACAACACGACTGTTGTGTGAAGCATTCCATCCGCCACTCCCCTCCCATGATCTGCGCTAAGGCACACAGCCGCTTATTTTTATTTATTCACGGGACATGGGCATTGATGGCAAGTCCAGCATTTAACACCCATCCCTAAATGCCCTTGAGAAAATGCTGGTAAGCCACCTTCTTGAATATAACTGAGTGGCTTGCTAGGCCATTTCAGACGGCAGTTAAGAGTCAACCACATTGCTGTGAGTTTGGAGTCACATGTAGGCCAGACCAGGTAAGGACAGCAGATTTCATTCCCTAAAGGACATAAGTGAACCAGATGGGTTTTTAAGATAATCGATGATAATTTGATGATCATCATTACTGACACTATCTTTTCAATTCAATCAAGAAGCTTGACACCGTCCAGGACAAAGTAGCCGCTTGATTGGCACCACATCCACAAACATTCACTCCCTCCACCACCAATGCATAGTAGCAGCAGTGTGTACCATCTACAAGATGCACTGTAGGAACTCACCAAGGCTCCAGAGACAGCACCTTCCAAACCCATGACCACTACCATCTAGAAGGACAAGGGCAGCAGATAAATGGGAACACCACCCATTGGAAGTTCCCCTCCAAGTTACTAACCATCCTGACTTGGAAATATGTCGCCGTTCCTTCGCTGTCACTGGGTCAAAATCCTGGAACTCCTTCCCTAACAGCACTGTGGATGTACCTATACCACAGGGACTGCAGCAGTTCAAGGCAGCAGCTCACCACCACCTTCTCAAGGGCAATTAGGGATGGGCAATAAATGCTGACCTAGCCAGCAATGCCAAAATCCCCTAAATGTATAAAAGTTACAAGTAGTTCATAAAGACTTGCTGTTAACATATAGAAGACTTCCTTAACAGATATGTTCTGTAGCCAACACCATTACTACATGGTGGCAGCTCAGGATCACAACCTCACAAGAATGCTGAAAAGCTAAGAAAAGGAAAATCTTCAATGGATTCTAAACTAAAAGAATCTCCCAAATGAAGCTGAGAAAATTTGCCAGAAAAAGCTCCAGAGAGTATAGCCTGGAAGCTAAAGGCAGAAGTTGTATTGCAGCAGAAGACTCCATAGAATCTCCCTCGGAAGTCCAGCCTCAGCACATAGAGCCCATAGCCTGCAAGGGTGAGCTAAATCCTTTTAACTTCCAGGATGCAGCCTGAGATGCCCTTTTACTAATTCTGTCAGAAGCGCGGCTGAACGAAACCTGTCGCTAATCCCGATCCTGACTCCGAGTCTCAATGTGTGGCCTCCGAGTTGAACAGAAGAAAAGTAAAATTAATAATTAACTTCCTCAACTTTTGGGAACCTTGTGACTGATTCCTTAAACAGCAAGTCTGCGGTTAATTTAAATACCTCGCTACTCACAGCGCTACATCGCTGGACAAATCAAATCAGCAGACAGCTGACCCATGAGGCCATTGTTAAACATTCTTCTTCCAGAAGCTTGCAACCGCCATTTAGCGAAGCCCGCCAACACAGCAAATGTGGGAAATCCATTGTTGTGCAGTGAACGGTGACGCCATCTTGAAAGCCTGTGAGCTCTTAAAGTTGTAGCCGCACTTTTAAAATCTTCAACATGAATCAAAATTCCAAACTTCCAATTCCACTGGGACTCACTCCAGGCCCAGACCAGTCACAGGAAAAGATTTTTAAGATACGGCATTTCTTCAGGTTTAAATAAAAAAATCAAGAAGAATGAGTAAACACACTTCTTTACTCAATAGGGTCAATTACAATGACATCATTGCACGACAGGGTATCAATCAGTCACTTGCCAAATGTTAGGTGGTTTTAAAGTTCTTTGACATTCATTTCAGCTTGAGATTCAGCAAGATATCGGAAAGAACTGAACTCAGTCAGAGACTCCAACTGCCCAGGGAACCTGTCGATTCCTTTATTAATCATCTCTACAGGCTGGCAGAGGAATAAGAAAATTTAAAGCCTGAACCCATCAGAGACAGAACCGTGGTGGGTGTTGCAGATGATTCACTCTCTGGCCTCCTACAAATTAAAGATGATCCAACCCTGGGCAAGGCAATCCAGCGAGTTAGAGTGTCTGAGCTACTTGAACAACACAGGACAATCCTAAGGGCAAAGAATACAAAATGAGGCAGAAGCCAGCCCTCAGCCCAGCTTAGCAGGTCACAAAGACGCAGGGACAATCCAAATATACATATATATAGTTAAAAGTAGTTAATAAAGGCTTGATGTTAACAAACAAAAGACTACAAAGACTTCCTTAACAGATATGTACTGTAACCAACACCATTATAACACACTGCAGTGCTTGTCCCATGACATAGCCGCTGTGCTATAGCACCCATCTATGTAGGTTAGTGCTGGAATGATAGCTGGGACCATGCCTGATCTGTAGGAGAACTGTTCATGGGTTTCAGCCAAGACTTATCCAGACTGCGATTGGAGGGTAGGGATTGCAGAGTGACCGAGAGATCTTCCTAAATGTGAATAATCTGAGCCTCCTTGAAAGACTCCCACTGCCCAGAATGATGTTGCTGAGGGTTGTCATTATATGCACTGTGGCTGCTGTCCAAGGGTCCTCAGGGTGGATATTGTAGTGCTTCTCAGGCAGTGCATTTACACTAGGAACCAGTAGAAGTGCTGCAATGGTTGTTCACCTACTATCAATAAAGTGCTAGTTAAACTGGCAGAGGGGATGGCATGTGTTGGCAGATAAATACTGGATAAAACTCCCCTTCATCCAAAAGTGGCCATAGGATCAATTACATCCACTTGAGAGGGGTGATGAGGCCACTGTTTAATGTCTTATCCAACAGTGCAACACTCCCTCAGTGCTGACTCTCCAACAGGGCGGCACTTCCTCAGTACTGACCCTCCGACAGTGCAGCACTCCCTCAGTACTGACCCTCCGACAGTGCAGCACTCCCTCAGTACTGACCCTGTGACAGTCGGCCTGGATTATGTGTTCAAGCCTCTGAAGTGGGAGGTGTTGCGTTTGGAGGGAGGTTGAGATCGGAGGGTAAAGTGGGGAATAGGAAGGGGGCAAAAATCCTTTTTCTTTCTCCTGAATCCCCGCCTCACTCCAGAAGCTGTCTACCTAGAGACGATTTTCTACTTTAGCGAGCAAGCAGTACTATGCATGGCCCCTTTAAGATCAAAGCTGTAGCTCAACTCATCAGTCGGAAGGACAGTTACAGGATGCACAGCATTTTCCACAACATTGCCTTGCTATTTGTTCCATACTTTCACCCTGGTGGAGACAATGGAGAATCACAGGCCAACAATGCCTGCTCTGGTGCATTCCAGAACTGTGACAGCACCATTGTCACTGAGTGCCAATTCAGCCTGGTACTGCCTGTGGGAGAGACTGCCCCATCGAAACATCACATCCCTGCACAACAGCTCAGAAACTGAGCACTTACACACTCCCTAAAATACACAAGCAGCTGCTTTCACACTGCTCCCTGCACCTCACTCCACACTGAACATCCCACAGCGGACATCCCTGCCCACAACCTGGACATCCCCCACCAGATGGGGTATCACACCCACAGCGGAAGCGGCTCTCCTCCTCCCGAGGCTCAGTCAAGTTTTAGAAAATGGTCTCCTCTCACTCCACATTATTCCCACACCTAGAACCGCTACAGAGACGAGGTGTGGGGTTATTTCCAAGCAACAGAGTAACCCTGGAGTCTTTGGAGCTGTCACTGGTCTTTCTGCTGGTGTAGCTGAGACATGGACGCTGACCCATAAAGATGGGTGTTTCAGTCAGGTCCAGAGATGTGTGGGATCAAATCGATGCTAAATCCCCTTAACACAGGACAGTAAAGTTTGGTCTGGGTCATCGGAGAGACAGGTTATTAATGTTGGAGCCTGCAGTCTCACTGAGAACCCACAGCAGCTGTTGTTTCTCGGCAGCTGCATTTTCACAAAGATCACTGATCACTGAGAGAAAGCTTGTATTTTGCAGACATCCAATTTACACAATTCAGAAAATGCTAAGTCTATGATACTTTTATTCCTGCCATTTCCAATAATTTCTGATCATTTCACCCCGACAGTAGAACTCACTGTTACTCTGTCTCACTGTTACTCTCACTCCGTCACATATTCCCGGCATTGTTACTTCAAACAAAAACTCAGGTCAGAATCCCAAACCTTGTTCCTGATCCTCTGCCTTTACAGGTTGGTTTCCCATTTTCCCAACTGTCCTGGGCAGTGTTCCTTGCTCTGGGAGATGGGATGTGAAGCTTCCTCATGTGGCCATGTGTTAGGAGAAGATGCAGAACTATCCCAGACACATTCTACAGTCGGACAGGCTGAGGGCAGGAGTTGCATCTGATGCCTTCCAAGCGACGCTTTCCAAAGCAGTGAGAGGCTGCAGAAGGAGCTGGCCAAAACTGAAAGACTCTCAGAAGCATTCAGCCTTTTAATTCAGCTGCTTCTCATTCTCAACACTCATGCTAAACTCAACTCAGTCATTGTTTTTTGATTGAATTTTAATTCTGCTCCCCACTCCCTCAAGCTTTCTAATTGGTTATTGTGAGGCACTGGATTGGGCATCATCCTGTTATTCGAATATATTATTAAAGGACTCACTGTTGGCGGAGTCTGTATTTTTGGACATAAAGGTAAAAGCTGCAGTTTATATAATGGGTGCAGTTTATATAAAGGGTGCAGTTGATATATTGGGTGGAATTTTGCCCGATTTGCACCATGTGCAGTAGACGATGGGTAAAATGATGTTTTACCTGTTGGCCGCGATAGTGGGTTTTCACGCCGTATCATCCCAAACCTGCCTCATTATTTATGCATTCCTGGGAAACACGCTGTTTCCATGGCGGGCGGGCTCCTCATTCACCCGCCCGCCGCCACCCTTCCACCACATCACGCCGGGCGCCATGTTTAAAGTCCAGCAGCAAGCAGATATCTCGGTGTTTCCAGCTCAGCACTGCCGCCCGGGAGACAAGGTTCTGAAACTGAAGAAGACTACAGTCCCTGCTTTGATGACGGGTCTGTCGAGCGACTGCTGGATGCACTGGAGGCTGCCGGGATGTCCTGTACCCCTGCTCTGGCCACAGGATGGGCATCAACGTAACCAATTCGGCTTCGGAGGTGGTGGCGGTGGTGATCAGTGTCAATACCCTGCAAAAGAGGGCAGCCACCCGGTGCCACAAGAGGATGAATGGTCTCCTCCGTTCTGCCAGGGTAAATCACTCATCTCATCACTCTCAACTCACACACTCACAAACCCAGCACACACCCACAGGGCCCTCACTCACTGCCAGTTCAAGGGACATCACCATTCACGTTCTCACACTCACCGTCATTGTCCTCATCCCATCCATGGGAACACTCACCACCCACAAAGGCCAGGCATACTTATCATCTCGCCCAGCAGGAATCCAGCTTACGCTTTCCGCATCTCTATTCATGCAGGACAAGCTGGCTCACAACAAGAGGGAGAGGTCGCAGACTGGTGGAGGAATGTCTGAAATCAAAGTCCTCAATGACATTGAAATCAGAGCCATCCAGCTGGCCGGTGATGACTGGGACCGGTCCTGTGCTAATGGTGAGGTCAGTGCTGCTCTACCAAGTGAGGATCCAGCGGTGCAACATCCATCAGACAACCTGTGAGTGATGTGTCCTCTTTCACAGCCCACTGCCATGCACTAATTATCTCCCCTCACTTTCGCTGGCACATCTGGGGAACAGCTGACAGAGTCCACGGCCCAGGGCCTCCAATCAAGCCCTGAAGAAACCTTTGAAGAGGGTTCTGAAGGCACCCTCCCTGAAATCCCGTCACTGCGCTCACCCACACCCTCCACCAGCGCAGAGAGACACACCTTGGTGGGACCTAGCTTTAGAGTAGCCTCGAGGTCACATCTCTCTTTCTGATCCACAGCAGGCGGAGGCAGGGACTTCCCAGGTCCCCGGCACTCGGAGGACTGCTGGAGGCCAGAACGTTGCTGAGTCTGAGTCAGATGACGAGACTCTGGATTTGGACATATCACAGTTGCTGGAGCTGCAAAGGCAAGCTCGGGAACATCAGGAAGGGATGTCCACAACCCTCAGGTTGCAAGGCACAATGGATGGAGCTGAGGTGATAGCGCCGGCATGCCAACGCACCAAGGTCAACACTGGCAGGATGGCGGCCGCCATGGAGACCTTGGTCCAGGACATCGCTCCTGCACTGCTGCACAGGCTTAACTCCATCGCCATAGTTGGCTTCCAACAGCGTGCATGCGAGAGGGGTGCTGAGTAGCTCAAATTACTCCAGCTTCCCTTTCTCCACATGGAGTCAACCAGGGGCCCTCAGGCACCCATAAGGAGGAGGATCAGCAGGTGCACATCCCGAGGACATCCACCCCGGTGACTCCAGGGGTGTCCAGCCCATCCGAATCCCCTCTTCCTGTGACCTCAGCAGCTCCAGCTCCACAGGCTGAGGAGGGTACCACTGCCAAAGAGCAGGACCTCGAAAGCAGGCCGGGGCCCTCCAGGTCTCGGTCCTCCAGAGGATGCCTGCCAAAGTCATCACAGACAGGGTGTCACAGTCAGCAGGCTGCCTCCACCTCCGCCATGGATGTCCAGGGAGCACCAAGACCTAGCAGCAGGGTTAGTTAAGGAGAGTTAGTTGCACAGCCTGGGCACGAGTGTTAATCACTTGTACATAATGTTCACTATTGTCAATAAACTCCCAAGACTGTCTCCTTGCCGGTGGCTCCTTGTTCTGATGAGCAGTGTTCTTGTCACTCAGATGTGAAACCTTTCTGCACAAGATAAAGGCAGGTGTCCCAGTCCAGGGCCTCTTCCCTGTGCTCTGTGCAGCCTTCAGGCCACAGTGATGGTCCAGCCTCACACTCCCTGGAAACATTACTGATGCCTGCACCTCGGCGGTGCTGGTCATTGCTGCCAGAATGTAGTGGGCAGGCACCACAGAGTTCCGTCATTCTCTCTGTGTGCTCTCAGCATCTTTCAGGTGGGGCTGGTCCCCATCACACCAGCATCTGTGACCGGTGATGCTGTGCACCAGCTCCTGAAGGGCTGAGGTGCTGAAAGCAGACACAGCATCAAAACTTCTAAAGTTTCATGGCTGCAGAACTTGGTGACACTTTGATGCCTCTGCGTTACTTGAGTGGGGCAGATAAGCTCAGAGCACGAGCCAATCATATCAATGGCTGCTCTTGAACTATCTCAGCTGTGGAGGAATGGTCACTTTCTACAGGTTTCCCTAATGTGTCGCCCACCTTACCCCACCACCCCCCCCCCGCCCCCCCCACCCCCCTCCCCCCAACACTGAATGCTTGTGCACTATATTCAATGGCAGGGCTGAACTTGCCCCCTGATTTCCGCCCCCCCCACCACAAGTCAGACAGAGCAACACTTAACCCTGGCACCCGGCCCCCGAAGGCTGCAAAGCAGCAGGCGGCTCTGGTGAGCTGTGGAGAATGTTGCTGCTCACTCACCTCCAGCTCCCCCAGAGTGAAGGTGGCCAAGTGCATGTTGCCTGGGTGCTGTTGTCAAAACCTCGACCTGCTTCCCCGCTGACAGGGACGGGCAGTCCAGGGGGCACGGAACATTCCGCCCCATGGGTTACAGTTTATATGAAGGCAGCAGCTTATATAATGGGCAGGATGTTCCGTGCCTGCCGGCAGCGGGTGTGATAGGTGGCGGGCATGGACAATATGGGGCTACCAATTCCACGACAGCGGGAAGGCAGGTCACGATTGCCCGCTCGGCCCATCAACAGCAGGCTATGTTTCCTGCCAACGGCCCTCAGGGAGCTCGTTGGAATACGTCAGCATCTCTTCAAAAGGCCATCCCGAGAGGCTCCTGGTTCCCCCCCCTGGACTGCCCGTCCCTATCAGCGGGGAAGCAGGTCGATGGGTTTCACAACAGCACCCAGGCAACATGCACTTGGCCACCTTCACTCTGGGGGAGCTGGAGGTGAGTGAGCAGCAACATTCTCCACAGCTCACCAGAGCCGCCTGCTGCTTTGCAGGTTTCAGGGGGCCGGGGGTGGTCGGGGGACTTGGGGGGGTGGGGCCAGGAGGCCAGGGGGCCGGGGGGCTGGGGGACTGGGGGGGGCAAAGGGGCCGGGGACACGGGGGGCCAGGGTGAAGTGCCGCCCAGCCTCGGAGGCAAATGTTGTCAGGATGGCAGGGGGGTGGGGGTCAAGTGCTGCCCTGGCGCTGCATCCCTCGCACAGGCAATTGAGGTGGGGGTCAGAGTGAGTGAGGGAAGTGGCCACACATTAGGGACACCCCCTGTATAAACTGTCTCAGTTGCAGGGGCCTGGTCAGATCAGGAGCAGCCAGAGTGATATGATTGGGGTCGGGCTCCTAGCCTGCTTGCCTATGCAAGCATCATGGAGGCAGCAAAGGGCCACCAAGCGCTCCAGAGCTTACTCCACCCCTGCCGCTGACCCCACGCCCCCAGCACAGACTGCAAGTCTACCACCACTTTATTGGACCGTGGAGCAGTTGGACTGCACACGTTGTACAATCTCCTCACCAACACTGGCCATGTAGCATCACTGCTGGATTCACAGCCCCTTGCAATCTCAGCATCCCATTGGACCAGTGTCCCCTGTGTCACAGGTGGACAGGGCAGCCATGCAGCGCACTCATCTCTGGCCACCCGAGAGGTGACCAGCACCCTCCGGGAAGCATTAAGGGGCAGTCACACAGGGCCAGGAAAGGTGCTAAATACAGTCGTGATAACCATGTCTCTCTCTCTCTCATGCTGCAGGAGGACCACATCAGGATCATAGATCCTGGTGACCTAGCTGTATGCCCGATGGCCTACAGAGAGCACAGAAGGCGGAGGAGAGAGTGACTGAGGCTTCTGGCTGCACAAAGGCAGCAGCAGCAACCTTAGGAAGAAGGGGCAGCAGGAGCTCCTGCACACGCTGCCCAGGAGCGACAGCGAACCCTGGCTGGTTGGTGCCTAGCAACACCCAGGGTCTGTAGATGCCACCTGCCATTCTTGCAGATGACTGAGAACTGGTGTTACCATCGACTGCACATGTCTAGGGACCTGGTGGCTCATATCTGCCACTCACTGCAGGACTTGGCACCAAGGGGACATGGAGGGCATCCACTGCCAGTGGCTGTGAAAGTGACTGCGGCACTCAATTTCTATGCCAGTGGCTCCTTTCAGGGCTCCACAGGTGACCTCTGTGACATTTCACAATCTGCCACCCACAAATGCATCCATGAGGTTACAGATGCCATCTTCTCCATGGCACACAGCTTTGTGCATTTCACCCAGGACTGGGACAGCCAGGATGCAAGGGCCATTGGATTTGCCCTGATCTCAGGATTCCCACAGGTGCAGGGTGCGATTGACTGCACCTCATGTGGCGCTCAGGTCTCCATTGCTACACTCAGTGGACTTCATCAACCGCAAGGGCTTCCACTCACTGAACGTACAGCTGGTGTGCGACCACCAGAAACACATCCTGCAGGTTTGCACACGGTTTCCAGGGAGTGTGCACGACACCTACACCCTGAGTCGCTTGCAGATCCCTGCAGTCTTCCAGAGTCCACAGAGGCTGCAGGGATGTCTCCTTGGGGACAAGGGCTACCCACAGAGGCCATAGCTGATGACACCCATGTGGTGGCCTCAGACAGCAGCAGAGCGATGTTATAATGAGGCCATGCAGCAGCTCGCAACTTGGTGGAGCAGACCATCGGGATACTGAAGATGATGTTCCGGTGCCTGGACGGGTCTGGTGGAGCCCTGCAATACAGTCCGCAGAGGGTGTCACACATTATCATCGTCTGCTGCGCCCTTTACAACCTGGTGCTGCAAAGGGGAGATGAGCTGGCTGAGGAGGAGATGGTGGAGCTGCACTTCCCCTCGGATCAGGAGGACACTGACAGGGATGAGGGTGAAGGGGTCCTCAATGGTGAAGATGACGGGAATGGGGCTCTCGTAATGGCTAGACGAGGCAGGCACACTCGGGAGGCCCTCATAGCTGCCAGATTTGTGGAGGATGATGACAACATGCAGTGAGGAGACCCCACAGATCCACCTCACATCACAGTTGTGAACGTTTAACTCCAGTCTGGCTTTTGGCAGTGCGAATACCCTCTGAGGATGCTCTTGTCATGGAGATGCAGTGGAGGCCCTAATAGTCGCTCGATCGCAGGAGGATGATGGCAGCATGCAGTGAGGACACTCCATAGATCTTCACACAGCTTCTGAGAACGTCTGACTCCTGTCTGGCCGAGGGCAGCTCGCTTAAGCTCTGCGATCAGGGCCATCTCAGAGACGCAGCCATGAAACTTTAGAAGTTTTGATGCTGTGCCCGCCTTCAGCACCTCAGCCCTTCAGGAGCTGGTGCACAGCATCACTGGTCACAGATGCTGGTGTGATGGGGGCCAGCCCCACCTGAAAGGTGCTGAGAGCACACAGAGAGTATGATGGAACTCTGTGGTGCCTGCCCACTACATTCTGGCAGCAATGACCAGCACCGCCAAGGTGCAGGCATCAGTTATGTGTCCAGGGAGTGTGAGGCTGGACCATCACTGTGGTCTGAAGGCTGCACAGAGCACAGGGAAGAGGCCCTGGACTGGGACATCTGCCTTTATCTTGTGTGAAAAGTTTCATATCTGAGTGACACGAACACTGCTCATCAGAACAAGGGGTCACAGGCAGGGAGACATTCTTGGGAGTTTATTGACAATAGTGAACATTATGTACAAGTGTTTAACACACTTGCCCAGGCTGTGGAACTACTTTTAGCTAACTTTCCTAACCCTGCCGCTAGGTCTTAGTGCTCCCCGGATACCCACAGCAGCGGTGGAGGCAGCCTGCTGACTGCTATACCCTGTCTGTTATGACTTTGGCAGGCATCCACTGGAGGGTCGAGACCTGGAGGGCCCCAGCCTGCTTTCAGGATCTCCTCGGCCAGTGGAGCTGGAGCTGCTGGTGTCACAGGAAGAGGGGATTCGGATGGGCCGGACAATCCCAGAGTCCCCTGGGTGGATGACCCCTGAGTATGCACCTGCTGATCCTCCTCCCTTTGGGTGCCTGAGGGTCCCAGGCTGACTCCCTGAGGAGCCAGGGTAGCTGGAGTTAGATCGAGATACTCGGCACCCCTCTCGCATACACACTGTTGGAAGCCAACTATGGTGATGGAGTTAAGCCCGTATAGCAGTGCAGGAGCGATGTCCTGGTACAAGGTCTCCATGGCGGCTGCCATCCTGCCAGTGTTGACCTCGGTGCATTGCAATGCCGGCGCTATCACCTCAGCCTGAAGATGGACAGACTCCTCCATCGTGCCTTGCAACCTGAGGGTAGGGGACATCCCTTCCTGATGTTCCCGAGCTTGCCTTTGCAGCTCCAGCAACTGTGACATGACCAAGTCCAGAGGCTCATCATCTGGCACGGACTCAGCAACTTCTGGCCTCCAGCAGTCCTCTGAGTGCCAGGGACCTGGGAAGTCCCTGCCTCCACCTGCTGTGGATTAGACAGTGCAATGTGCTCACCAGATTGTGATCCCAAGGCTACTCTAAAGCTAGTTCCCAGCGAGGTGTGTGTCTCTGTGCTGGTGGAGGGTGTGGGTGAGCGCTGTGACGGGATTTCAGGGAAGGTTACAGCAGATTCCTCTTCAGAGGTTTCTTCAGGGCTTGATTGGAGGCCCTGGGCCGTGGACTCTGTCTGCTGCTTCCCAGATGTGCCTGCGAAAGTGAGGGGAGATAATTAGTACACGGCAGTGGGCTGTGAAAGAGGACACATCACTCACAGGTTGTCTGATGGATGTTGCACTGCTGGATCCTCACTTGGTAGAGCAGCACCGACCTCACCATTAGCACAGGACCAGTCCCAGTCATCACCGGCCAGCTGGATGGCTCTGTTTTCAAAGTCCATGAGGACCTTGATTTCAGACATTCCTCCACCAGTCTGCGACCTCTCCCTCTTGTTGTGTGCCAGCTTGTCCTGCATGAATAGAGATGCGGAGAGTGTATCAGGATGCCTGCCAGGCCAGATGATAAGTATGCCTGGCCTGTGTGGGTGGTGAGTGTTCCCATGGATGGGATGAGGACAATGACGGTGAGTGTGAGAGAGTGAACGGTGATGTCCCTTGAACTGGCAGTGAGTGAGGGCCCTGTGGATGTGTGATGGGTTTGTGAGTGTGTGAGTTGAGAGTGATGAGATGAGTGACTTACCCTGGTGGAAAGGAGGAGACCATTCATCCTCTTATGGCATTGGGTGGCAGCCTTCCTCTGAAGGGCGTTGGCACTGACCACCACTGCCACCGCCTCCCAAGCCGGATTGGTAACGTTGATGCCCATCCTGCGGCCAGAGCGTGAGTCCAGGACATCCTGGCAGCCTCCATGGCATCCAGCTGTTGCTCCAGGGACCCGTCATTGAAGTGAGGGAGGGGGCCAGTTCTGTGGTCGCTCAATAGACTGGCCTTGTCTCCCGGGCGGCAGTGCTGAGCTGGAAACACCGAGATATCTGCTTGCTACTGGACTTTAAACATGGCGCCCGGCGTGATGTGGTGGAAGGGTGGCGGCGGGCGGGTGAATGAGGAGCCCACCCGCCATGGAAACAGCGTGTTTCCTGGGAATGCATAAATAATGAGGTGGGTTTGGATGATACGGCGTGAAAACCCACCATCGCGGCCAACAGGTAAAACATCATTATACCCATCGTCTACTGCACGTGGTGCAAATCGGGCAAAATTCCACCCGATGGGGGCAGTTTATATGAAAGCTGCAGTTTGTAAAATGCATACAGTTGATATAATGGGTGTTGTGTATATAATGGCTGCAGTTTATATAAAGGTTGCAGTTTATATAAAGGCTGCAGTTTATCAAAAGAGTGCATTTATAGAATGGGTGCAGTTTATATCAGGCTGAGGTTTATATAATGGGTGCAGTTTTAACCCAGGGAGCTAAGTAGCAGATTTAAAAGCAGGAGTTCAAAGGTTGTAATCTCTGGATTACTCCCTGTACCACGGGCTGGTGAGTATAGGAATAGGAGGATAGAGAGGATGAGTGCGTGGCTGAAGAGATGATGCAGGAAGAAGTTTCCTGGATCACTGGGTCTGGTTCTGGTGAAGGTGGGGCCTGTACAAGTCGGAGGGTTGCACCTGAACTGGAATGGGACTAACGTCCTTGCGGGGAGGTTTGCTAGTGCTGTTGCGGGGGGTGGGGTTTAAAGTAATTTGGCAGGGGGATGGGATACTGAGAGGAGGTACAGTAAGGGGTGATGCACAGCCAAATATAGAGGAAAAACTAAGTCAGTCTGGAAGGCAGAGCAAATATAGACCAGTTAAGGCACAGGCTCGATTGCATCTATTTTAATGCAAGGAGTCTTACAAGAAAGACAGACGAATCGAAGGCGTTGATTAACACATGGGGTAGAATCTTACCTATGGCGGGTGGGCTGGGTGGGAGCGGGCAGGGGCGGGCATGGAGCCGATTAGGCACGCCCAACGTAATGTGCGGCCGGTAGCGCTCAGTGCCACCTGTGCAGGCGGGGGGTTGGGGTGGGGGGGGGGGTAGTGGTGGTGGGGGGGGGCAGTGCGGGGGTTGGGGGGGGGTGCGGGGGGGCAGTGCGGGGGTGGGCCCCGCTCGCCGAAGTGTAAAATGACGCGCGGTGACATCGGGCAGGTGTCCCGACCTCACCACCCCTCATTCCCATCTTCAGTTTGGCGGGTGCGCAGCCAAACTGTCAAAGGCCTATTAGGGCCATTATTGAACTAATTGAAGTGGTTGTCTGGGCTGCCAGTCCGACCTCAAAGTTGGGGGGCAAGTGAAGAGCCCAAGTGGCCTTCACATTTATCATCAAACATCATCCACGCGCGGGATGAGGTTTCATGAAGTGTTTATAAATCCAATAATATTTTTTATTAAAATTCATTGACATGTCCCAGCTCATGTGACACTGTCACATGAGGGGGCGTGTCTATTTTTCAAATTTTCAGTGCCAGACTTAATCTCCCTGAGGCAGCTCTATGCCTCAGGAAGATTTCTGAGCTCTTCTGCACGCATGCGCAAAAGTGCGCAGACCCCGACTCTCCCTCCTCCACCCGCCCACACAGGGAGCACTCAGCGCTTCCGGGTGCGCGTCACACTGGGCGGGCCTTAATTGGCCCGCCCACATAAAATGGCGGCATGCAGCCAATCGTGGGCAGCGATCAACTTTGCGCCTGCTCCCACTCAGCATCCCTGACAGGGAGAAAATTCTCCCCATGATATTGTTGCTATCACAGAAACATGGTTGAGGGAAGGGCAGGACTGGCAGCTCAATAGTCCAGGGTATAGAATCTTGACAGGGTATAGAAGCGTGACAGAGAGGGATATAAAAGAGGAGGTGGTATCGCACTATTGATCAAGGTGTCAATTACAGCAGTAAGGAGGGATGGTATCTTAGAAGGTTCCTCAAATGAGGCCATATGGGTGGAACTTAAAAACAAAAAGAGGGCAATCACTTTGCTGGGAGTGTACTATAGGCCTCCAAACAGTCAGGGGCAGATAGGAGCAGATACGAAGGTAAGTCTCAGAGAAGTGTAAAAATAATAGGGTAATAATAGTAGGGGATTTCAACTTCCCCAATATTAACTGGGATAGTCTTAGTGTGAAAGACTTAGCGGGGGCAGAATTCTTTAAGTGCATCCAGGGGAGCTTTTTGAGCCAGCACATAGAAAGTCCTACAAGAGAAGGGGTGGTGCTGGACCTAATCTTAAAGAATGAAGTCAGGCAAGTGGTAGAAGTGTCAGTGGGGGAGCATTTCGTGGATAGTGACCATAACTCTGTAAGATTTAAGATAGTTATGACAAAGGACAAAGATGGACCAGAAATAAAGGTCCTGAATTGGTGGAATTTCAATATGATAAGGCAGGATCTGGCCAAAGTGGACTGGAAGCAGCTACCTACAAGAAAGTCTACATCAGACCAGTGGGAGTCATTCAAAAAGGAAATAGTGAGAGTTTAGGGCCAATGTGTTCCCATAAAGGTGAAGGGTAGGACCAACAAGTCCTGGGAACCCTGGATGTCAAGGGATATAGAGGATTGGATAAGGCAAAAAAAGGCTTATGGTAGACACAAAGGGCTGAAATTAGAGGAATCCCTAAAGGAGTTTAGAAGGTGTAGGGGTATAATTAAAAGAGTAACTAGGAGAGTGAAAAGGGAGCATGAAGAAACACTGATGGGCAAGATAAAGAAAAATTCCAAGGCATTTTTATAAATATATTAGGGGCAAGAGGATAACCAGAAGTAGGGGCCATGAGGAACCAAAGTGGCAATCTGTGCATCGAGCCGGGAAACGTAGGCGAGGTTTTAAATGATTACTTTTCACCTATGTTCAGTATGGAGAAGGACAATATAGGTGTAGAAATCAGGGAGGGGGGACTGTGATATATTTGAACAAATTAGCACTGAGGGGGAGGAGGTATTAGCGGTTTTAGCTGGCTTAAAACTGGATAAATCCCGAGGCCCAGATGAGGTGTATCCCAGGCTGCTATGTGAGGCAAGGGAGAAGATTGCAGGGGCTCTGACACTATTTTTCAAATCCTCTCTGGCCACAGGAGAGGAGCCAGAGGACTGGAGGACAGTGAGTGTGTTACCATTATTCAAGAAGGGTAGTAGGGATAAACCAGGTAATTACAGGCCTGTGAGTCTAACATCAGTAGTAGGGAAACTATTGGAAAAAATTGTGAGGGACAGAATTAATCTCCACTTGGAGAGGCAGGGATTAATCAGGGATAGTCAGCATGGCTTTGTCAGGGGGAGATCATGTCCAACAAATTTAATTGAATTTTTCGAGGAGGTGACCAGGTGTGTAGATGAGGGTAGTGTAGTTGATGTAGTCTACGTGGACTTCAGTAAGGTTTTTGACAAGGTCTCACAAGGGAGAATGGTCAAGAAGGTAAGAGCCCAAGGGATCCAGGGCAATTTGTAAAATTGGATCCAAAAGTGTCTTAGTGGCAGGAGGCAGAGGGCGATGGTTGAAGGTTGTTTTTGTGATTGGAAGCCTGTGACAAGTGGTGTACCGCAGGGATCGATGCTGGGACCTTTGCTGTTTGTAGTGTACATTAATGATTTAGATGTGAATGTAGGAAATATGATCAGTAAGTTCGCAGATAACACAAAAATTGGTGGTGTCGTAAATAGTGAAGAGGAAAACCTTAGATTACAGGATGATACGGATGGCTGGTAAGATGGGCAGAGCAGTAGTAAATGGAATTTAATCCTGAGAAGTGTGAGGTGATGCATTTTGGGAGGACTAACACGGCAAGGGAATACACAATGAATGGTAGGACTCTAGGAAATACAGAGGATCAGAGGGACCTTGGTGTACATGTCCGTAGATCCCTGAAGGCAGCAGCACAGGTAGATAAGGTGGTTAAGAAGGCATATGGGATACTTGCCTTTATCAGCTGAGGCATACAATATAAGAGCAGGAAAGTTATGATGGAGCTGTATAAAACACTAGTTATACCACAGCTGGAGTGCTGTGTGCAGTTCTGGTCACCACGCTATAAGAAGGATGTGATTACACTGGAGAGGATGCAGAGGAGATGCACCAGGTTGTTGCCTGGGCTGGAGCGTTTCAGCTATGAAGAGAGACTGGATAGGTGAGGGCTGTTTTCCTTAGAGCAGAGAAGGCTGAGGGGGGACCTGATAGAGGTATACAAAATTATGAGGGGATAGATAGGCTAGATAGGAAAAAACTTTTCCCCTTAGCGGAGGTGTCAATAACCAGGGGGCATAGATTTACGGTAAGGGGCAGGAAGTTTAAAGGGGATTTGAGGAAACTTTTTTCACTCAGAGGGTGGTTGGAATCTGGAACTCGCTGCCTAAGGGGGTGGTAGAAGCAGGAACCCTCACAACATTTAAGAAGTATTTAGATGAGCACTTGAAATGCCATAGCATACAGGGCTACGGGCCAAATGCTGGAAAATGGGATTAGATAGGTACTTGATGGCCAGCATGGGCACGATGGGCTAAAGGGCCTGTTTCTGTGCTGCATAACTCTGACTCTATGATTCAGTTTATATAAAGGCCGCAGTTTATATAAAGGGTGCAGTTTATATATTGGGTGCAGTTTATATAAAGGTTGCAGTTTATGTAAAGTGTGCAGTTTATACATTGAGTGCAGTTTATATAAAGGTTGCAGTTTATGTAAAGTGTGCAGTTTATATATTGGGTGCAGTTTATCTAAAGGCTGTAATATATGTAAAGTGTGCAGTTTATATAATGGGTACAGTTTATATAAAGGCTGCAGTTTATGTAATGCGTGCAGTTTATATAATGGATGCAGTACATATAAAGGTTGCAGTTTACATAAAGGGTGCAGTTTATATAAAGGCAGCAATATATATCATGGGTGCAGTTTATACAACGGGTGCAGTTTATATAAAGGCTGCAGTTTATATAAAGGGTGCAGTTTATATAAAGACTGCATATATATAATGGGTGCTGTTTATATAATGGGTGCAGTTTATATAAAGGTAGCAATATATATAATGGGTGCAGTTTATATAAAGGCTGCAGTTTATATAAAGGGTGCAGTTTATATAATATGTGCAGTACATATATATAAAGGTTGCAGTTTATATAATGGCTGCAGTTTATTTAATGGGTGCAGTTTATATAATGGGTGCAGTTTATTTAATGGGTGCAGTTTATATAATGGCTGCAGTTTTTTTAATGGGTGCAGTTTATATAATGGGTGCAGTTTATTTGACGGGGGCAGTTTACACTTAACAATTTCTCCTTAAACTCCTCTCACTTCCTCCAAATAAAAGTTGTGGCTATGGGTACCCTCATGGGCCCCAGCTATGCTTGTCTCTTTATGGGGTATGTGGAACATTCCTTGTTCCAGTCCTACTCCGGCCCCCTCCACAACTCTTTCTCTGGTACATCGATAATTACTTCGGTGCTGCTTCGTGCTCCCGTCTGGACCTGGAAAAATTAATTAATTTTGCTTCCAATTTCCACCCCTCCATCATTTTCACATGGTCCATCTCTGACACTTCCCTTCCCATCCTTGACCTCTCTGTCTCAATCTCTGGTGATAGACTGTCCACCAATATCTATTACAAGCCTACCGACTCCCACAGCTACCTCAACTACAGATCCTCACACCCCGCTTCCTGTAAGGACTTTATCCCATTCTCTCAGTTCCTTCACCTTCGTCGCATCTGTTCCAATGATGCTACCTTCAAAAACAGTTCCTCTGACATGTCTTCCTTCTTCCTTAACTGAGGTTTTCCACCCACAGTGGTTGACAGGTCCCTCAACTGTGTCCAGCCCATCTCCTGTGCATCTGCCCTCACACCTTCCTCTCCCTCCCAGAAACATGATAGGATCCCCCTTGTCCTCACTTATCACCCCACCAGCCTCTGCATTCAAAGGATCATCCTCCGCCATTTCCGCCAACTCCAGCATGATGCCACTACCAAACACATCTTCCTTTCACCCCCCCTGGTGGCATTCCGCAGGGATTGTTCCCTCTGGGACACTCTGGTCCACTCCTCCATCACCCCCTACACCTCAACCCCCTCACACAGCACCTTCCCATGCAACCGCAGAAGGTGCAACCACCTGCCCCTTCACTTCCCCTCTCCTCACCGTCCAAGGGCCCAAACACTCCTTTCAAGTGAAGCAGCATTTCACTTGCGCTTCCCTCAATTTAGTCTTCTTCATTCGTTTCTCCCAATCCAGTTTCCCAAACATTGGAGAGACCAAACGCAGACTGGGTGACCTCTTTGCAGAACACCTTCGGTCTGTCCGCAAGCATGACCCTGACCTCCCTGTCGCTTGCCATTTCAATACACCACCCTGCTCTCATGCCCACATGTCCATCCTTGGCTTGCTGCAATGTTCCAGTGAAGCTCAACACAAACTGGAGGAACAGCACCTCATCTTCCGATTAGGCACTTTACAGCCTTCTGGACTGAATATTAAGTTCAACAATTTTAGATCATGAACTCTCTCCTCCAGCCCCACCCCCTTTCTGATCCCCCCTTTTTTATCCAGTAATTTATATAGATTTTTCTTTTCCCACCTATTTCCATTATTTTTAAATGTATTTCCATCCATTGTTTTATCTCTACCTTTTAGCCTATTTCGATCCCTTCCTTTCATCCCACCCCACCCCCACTAGGGCTATCTGTACCTTGCTTGTGCTGCTTTCTACCCTTAATTAGCACATTCCTTAGATAATATCACCACCTTCAACACCTCTTTGTCCTTTTGTCTGTGACATCTTTTGGTTATCTCCATCTATCACTTGCTCTACTTGTCCCCCCACCCGCCCCCCCCCCCAAACCAACTTATATTTCACCTCTCTTCTATTTTTCCTTAGATCTGTTGAAGGGTCAATCGGACTCGAAACGTTAACTGTGTTCCTCTCCGCAGATGCTGAAGGACCTGCTGAGTTTTTTCAGGTATTTTTGTTTTTGTTTTGGATTTCCAGCATCCGGAGTTTTTTGCTTTTATCTTAGCAGTTTATTTAATGGCTGCAGTTTATATAAAGGCTGCAGTTTATATAACAGGTGCAGTTTATTTAATGGGTGCAGTTTATATAACGTTTGCAGTTTATATAATGGGTGCAGTTTATATAATGTTTGCAGTTTATATAATGGGTGCAGTTTATATAATGTTTGCGGTTTATTTAATGGGTGCAGTTTATATAATGTTTGCAGTTTATATAATGGGTGCAGTTTATATAATGGCTGCAGTCTATGGCTGGAATTTTTCCCTTGTCGGATGGGCTTGGCGGGGCGTTCGGGAGGCGGACTGCCGCCTGCGATCAGCTCCGCTCCGTGATTTCACGCGGGTGGGTCAATTAAGGCCTGCCCTACGTGGATTGTGAGTGGCAGCGCTGAGCGCTCCCTGTGCGGGTGGGGGGGGGGGGGAGCGGGCCTGGTGTGCAGTTCCCTCATGCGCGAGAAAGAGTGCTTCAATCTCCCTGAGGCACAGAGCTGCCCACTCGTGGATGAGGTTTCCTAAAAAATGTAAAGGCCACTTGACCTTTTCGCCTGCCCGCTAACCATTAGGTTGGACTGGCAGCGTAAATTTGAATTTAATTAGCTTGTTAATGGCCTTAACAGACGTTTCAGTTATCAGTGGGTGCGCAGCTGACTCTGGCACCTGCCCGCTAAACAAAACATTGAGAGACTGCCCAATGTCATCGCGTGTCATTTCACGCTTGGGTGTGTCGGGCACACACCCGCTCGCCCAGCGTAATATTCTGGCCTATATAATGTTCAGGGCAGCAGGGTCAAATCTGGCCAACTTGTTCACTGAGGTCGCTGTCTGCACCACAGCCAGAAGTAGAAGGAAGGCGGGGGCACTAAGATTTGGGGGGTGTCAAAGCTTCAGGGGGATCACATCCTGGGGTGAGGCGGGGTCACTACCCAGAGGTTACATGATTGGACAGGGCAGGCTGTTATTGCCCCCACAGGGATCGCTGTATTTAAAATGACATTGCAATCATTGGCATTCCCAACCCCAGAGTATTGTGGATCCTCCACCATTGATTTTATTCAAGATGGAAATTTGACAGATTTTTGGTTCCTCGGGGAATGATGTGGGGAGCCGGTGGCAAAGTGGAGTTGAGATCAAAGATCAGCTGTGACCAGTTCCGCTCCTCAATCCGGTATCCCACTCCCTCTAATCTGGAAGCGATGTTCCCCTCCCTCCACCCAAACCCAGGAAGCAGCTGGGTGCCTGCCTCCAAGCAGTTGGCAGCTTCCCCCTGTGGCTACCCTGGAAAATGACCCTCAACTTGACCTATAATTGGGTAAGTTGGCCCCAGCCTCTGTGCAGCCAAACTCCTGCCACCCCACGGCTGGGAAAAGGACCTGTCAGCAGGACCGTTCACCGGCATTTTACCAGCACCCGTCTTCCTCGCCCATCAACTGGGCACCAGTCAAATCTCCCCTGAGGAGTCAGGCCCAGGCACACAAAGGGTGGAGTTTAATGCCCTCCCCGGGGCGGGTTTATTGGCTGGGGCAGGGCAGTTAATCAGGTGGGAGGGTGACAGGCGTGAGGAGCTCACCATCTTCATGCCTCCACCCTGATTAAGTAAGTGACAGGTAGGCCCGTGGAGAGCCGAGCCACACCACTGCCAACTGAGGCCATTAAGTGGGTGATTACTGCCCTGCTTAGGGGCCTCATCCCATGGCCTCTGACATTGACCCAGTGACCCAGTGGCAGGCGAGAGTGAGGATGACATGCAAACCCGTGTGGAGTTGCTTGAGTGCCTGGTTGAGAGACCGGGCTTTGGGACGGGTGAGGGAACACAGAGGGCCTTCTCCCTGCCCTTGCTGCTGACTGCCTTCCCCCATGACCCCCACCCTGGGACCTCCCCCCGTCTTCCATCATTGATCTGTGGCCTAGGATCTAGGGATGTTGCTACCATTCAATAGTCCTCCATTGGCCAGCAGCCCTTGGCAGACAGGACTTTCGCCCCTGGGGTCCTTGAACCAGGGGAAGGCCTGCTGCTGTCCAGTTAAGTGGCACATAACATGGTGGCCCTTTCCAAAAAGGTAAGGCTCCTGCTGTTGGTCAAGACCTCCATCACCTCCATTAAATCCAGTCCAAACAGTCACAGATGGTTCCTGGCGAGGCAGACAGTGCGGCCTGTAATGTATTCCCCAATCCCTCACCTCAGGCGCAGTCTCCATTTGGTACAATGCCTGGCATTGAACTCCCCTGACCTTGTGACCTCCTACCTGATCTGTTCTTTGCCCTGTCCTCAGTGAGCTCATCAATGGTTCCCATGGTAATTGTTTTCTTTAGTCTCGATGAGCTTGAGGTCAGGCTGCCACTGGACTTTGACAATAAATCATTGCTGCTTTTACTCTTCACCTGAGGGAAGAGATTGGAAATTAGTGGCAGAATGGTGACTGTCTCACTGCAGCTCACTGACAGCTCATTACTGTAGAGTATTAAATGCAGTCCCACCTTGTGTGAACCATCACAACACACACCCACACACACACACACACACAAATCCATCACAGACTCAGGAACATAGGAATATGAGGAGGCCGTTCAGTCGCTTGAGCTTGTGCCAACATTCAGTTGCATCACGGCTGATACATAAGAGCATACATACGAATGTATGAATTAGGAGCAGGAGTAGGCCACTCGGCCCCTCGAGCCTGCTCTGCCATTCAATAAGATCATGGCTGATCTGATTGTTGCCTTAACCCCACATTCCTGCCGACCCCCAATAACCTTTCACCCCCTTGTTAACCAAGAATCTATCTTGGTCTGCCTTAAAAATATTCAAAGGCTCTGCTTCCACCGCCTTTTAAGGAAGAGAGTTCCAAAGGCTCACAATCCTCTGAGAGAAAAAATTTCTCCTCATCTCTGTTTTAAATGAGCGACCCCTTATTTTTAAACAGTGACCCCTAGTTCTAGATGCTCCCACAAGAGGAAACGTCCTCTCCACATCCACCCTGTCAAACCCCTCAGGATCTTAAAGATTTCAATTAAGTTGCCTCTTACTAAATTCCACTGGTTACAAGCCGAACCTGTCCAGCCTTTCCTCATAAGACAACCCACCCATTCCTGGTATTAGCTGAGTAAACCTTCTCTGAACAGCTTCTAACGCATTTACATCTTTCCTTAAATAAGGAGACCAATGCTGTACACAGTACTTGTGCCCTCACCAGTGCCCTGTCCAACTGAAGCATAACCTCCCTACTTTTATATTCAATTCCCCTCGCAATAAATGATGACATTCAATTAGCTTTCCTAATTACTTGCTGTACCTGCATACTAGCCTTTTGTAATTCATGCACTAGGACACCCAGATCCCTCTGTACCTCAGAGCTCTGCAACCCCTCACCATTTAGATAATAAGCTTCTTTTTTATTCTTCCTCCCAAAATGGACAATTTCACATTCGCCCACATTCTACCCCATTTGCCAGATCTTTGCCATGTTCTTAACCTTTCTATGTCCCTTTGTAACCTCCTTACATCCTTTTCACAATT
This sequence comes from Carcharodon carcharias, assembly GCF_017639515.1. NCBI lineage: Eukaryota > Metazoa > Chordata > Chondrichthyes > Lamniformes > Lamnidae > Carcharodon > Carcharodon carcharias. The sequence continues at coordinate 140,375,239 of NC_054476.1, forward strand.
TACTTCCCTAACGATCTTTGCATCATCATCAAATTTAGCCACCATACCTTCAGCCCCCTTCATCCAAGTCATTTATATAAATTGTAAAATGTTGAAACCCCAGCACTGATCTGTAACTTAGTTCCATTTACCCATCTGTGCCCCATATCTGTCAATCCCAGCGTTGAAATTTTCAACCATCACCAGGGGCAGGATTTTTCCCTTGGTGGGGGTGCTCACTATCACATGAGCTGGGACATGTTTTTAATTGAAAAATGAAGTTTTTATTTGATGTTTATTTGCTTTAGGAAACCTCATCCCGCTCGTGGAAGAGGTTTCCTAAAAAATGTAAAGGCCGCTCGGCCTTTTTGCCTGCCCGACAACGGTAAGGTTGGACGGGCAGCTTAAACTTGAATTTAATTAGATTGTTAAGGGCCTTAATAGGTCTTCCAATTATTGGCGGGCACACAGCCGACTCCGGTGTCTGCCCGCCAAACGAAATATCACGAGACTGCGCGATGATGTGGGAATGCACGCCCGAGGTCATCGCACGTTATTTTACACTCAGGTACGTGCCCGCCACCAAGCGTAATATTGTGCCCCAGCATTCACAGTTGTTTGGAGGAGAGAGTTCCAGATTTCCACTCCCCTTTGAGTGAAAAAGTGCTTCCTGAACAACCTGGCTCGAATTTGAAGTTTCAGCCCCCTTGTTCTGGACAGCCCTCACCAGAGGAATTAGTTTCTCTCTATCAACCCTATTGAGTCACTTAATCATCTTAAGCACCTCAATTAGATCACCCGTTAATCTTCTAAACTCGAGATCCAAGTCCAGTCTATTCGAACTGTTCTCATAATTTGACCCTTTTAGCTCAGGGATCATTTTGGTGAATTTCCAAGGCTGCTATCTCCTCTCTGAGGTGTGCTTCCCGGATCTAAATGCAGTTATAATCCACATGGCGCCTAAGCAAAGCTTTGTGCAACTGAAGCATCTCTCCCAGCTCCCAGTGCACCAGCTCCCTTGAGGAAAAGGCCAACATTCCACTCGCCTTTCTGATTACATTTGATATCCGTTAGCTAGATTTTAATGGTTTGTGTACATGCAGACTCAAATCCAAATATTCAGCTTTAATTTTCAAAAATGCAATGTGGTTGACATCACACTTCACACAGTGAACACCATCAGCTGTAGTTATGACCACTGAGTATGTGTTTTCTGTTTCCATACATATAGATTACGTAATTAAACCAAAAATGCTGAAAATACACAACACATTAATCAGCCTCAGTAAGAGAAAGACCAATTCATGTTTACTAAGGTCAAATTCTGGAGAAGAACATAAACTGTAACACAGACAGAGACTGGAAGCACACAGTCTTATGTACGGCCATGGGTAAACCATACGGGTTCCAAGCCACATGCTACTGACATGCCGCACCTCACCCACACACCACACATCTCCCCACACTAATCTCTCCACAAACACCCCATCTCCACCCACACACCTTCCCACACACACCTCTCCCCACACGCACCTTTCCCCACACACACCTCTCCACACACACACCTCTCCCCACACACTGCATCTCTCCCAACACACACCTCTCCCCACACACATATCTCCCCACACACATATCTCCCCACACACCGCAAACTTTCCTGCACACTGCATCTCTCCCCACGCACTGCACTTGTCTCCAAAACTGCTTCTCTCCCCACACACTGCACCACTCCCCAAACATCACATCTCCCCCATACCTCTCCCCACACACACCTCTCCCTACACACATCTCTGATTACACACTGCACCTCTCCCCACATACAACTCTCCGCACACTCTGCACCTCTTCCCCACTCACCTCTCCCCACACACTGCAAACTCTCCCTACACACTGCACCTCTCTCCACAACTGCACCTCTCCCCACACACACCTTTCCCCACACACTGCCTCTCTCCCCAAACACACCTCTCCCTACATACATCTCCCCCTACATACTGCACCTCTCCCCACACACCGTACCTCTCCCCAGCACACTGCACCTTTCCCCAGCACACCATACCTCATCCCACACACAGCACCTCTCCCCACACACACCTTACCCCACACACTGCACCTCTCCCCTGCACACCGTACCTCTCCCCAGCACACCGTACCTCTTCCCAGCACTCTGTACCTCTCCCACACACCGCACATCTCCCCAGCACACTGTACCCTTCCAAACACACTGTACCTCTCTCCACACACTGTACCTGTCCCCACACACTGTATTCTTCCACACACACTGCACCACTCCCCACACACTGTACCTCTCCCAACACACCGCACCTCTCCCCAGCACACCGTACCTCTCCCCAGTACACTGTACCTCTCCCCAGCACACTGTACCTCTCCCCAGCACACTGTACCCTTCCACACACACCGTACCTCTCCCCACACACTGTACCTCTCCCCACACACTGTACCTGTCCCCACACACTGTACCCTTCTGCACACACTGCATCTCTCCCCACACACTGTACCTCTCACCACACATCGCTACTCTCCCCAGTACACTGTACCTCTCCCCAGCACACTGTACCCTTCCACACACACCGTACCTCTCCCCACACACCGTACCTGTCCCCACACACTGTACCTGTCCCCACACACTGTACCCTTCTGCACACACTGCACCTCACCCCACACACTGTACCTCTCATCACACATCGCTACTCTCCCCAGCACACTGTACCTCTCCCCAGCACACTGTACCCTTCCTCACACACCATACCTCTCCCCAGCACACCGCACCTATCCCCAGCACACCGTACCCTTCCGCACACACTGCACCTCTCCCTACACACCATATCTCTCCCCCCACACCACAGCTCTCCCTGGCACACTGCACCTCTCCCCACATGTCGCATCTCTCCCTGGCATGCTTCATCTCTAAATGGCACCCAGCACACCGCACACCCTCTCCCTGCTACACCACAGGCATCATGTGAGGATGGAGGAATTAGGTGGACTGAATAGTTCTGAAGGATATACATGGGAATGTATCACAACGTAAGCACCAGGGGAGAAAGTCCATCACCCAGTTGCTCCCTGGACTGTGCCATCCCACACCAGCGGGGCTGTGTCATACCTTGGTGAGCTGGGAGTGGGTGGGTAAGGAGGACGCATAGTTTGAGGACTTTGTTCCAGATGATGTGAGACTGGCAGCTCTTGGCCGCTCCATGCTGCGGCTCCCCTGTTTGCTCGCTGGAGTCACAGGCTTATTCACTGCGCCCTTCATTTCCATTCATCAGGGTAAGTCTGACTGAAAGAGATCACAGAGCAGACCCACGAATTAGAGCAGACAACAGACACTGAGGAACTATGAGAGTCCCTGACTTGTATCCTAACTCAAAACAAGGCTACATCGGCTCCTGATCCATTAATGGCTCAATTTTAAAATTCTTATCATTGTTTTCAAATCTCCCCATGGTCATTGTCCCTCTATTATGCTTCCCTCCTCCAGCTTCTGCCATCGCTACGCTCCTCCCATTCTGACCTGTTGAACATCCTCGATTTTAATCACTTCACCGTTGAAGGTTCTGCCTTCACCCTTCGATTAGGCACTTTACAACATCCCAGACTCAACACTGAGTTCAACAATTTCAGTGCATAAACTCTGCCCCTCCATTTTGTTTCCTTCTTCTTTGCCCATTTCGATTTTAACCTTGTTTATCTCGCTTTGCTTTCAGAATGGCAGCTGTTCATCATCCTTCCATTCACACCTCTTCCGAACACATTTCTTTTCTCTTTTCTTTTCCTTTACTTGTCCCATTACCACCAACTCTTATCTTATTTAATCCCTCCTGTCTTCTGCCCTATGGAAGATCTTCCCTTTTTTCCCCCACCCTTCCACCGCCCCCAACCTTTGACCCTGCTTAAAACCTATTACATTTTTAACTGTTCCCAGTTCTGATGTAAGGTCATTGCTCTGAAGCATTATCTATCTTTCTCTCTCCACAGATGCTGGCAGATTGCTGAGTATTTCCAGCATTTGCTGTTTTTATTTAGAATTTAACAGGTTGTTTTCTTTGTGGAATTTTTGAGCCAATCCAGAAGGTGTGTTTAGGAATTTGGTTTTAAAGCAATTGTGGTTTTTATGTTTTTTGTTTTAAGCCTTGAGGCAGTGATAGAGTTACTCCATTAAAATGTGAAGTTTGCTATCTCTTTAAATCTGGCAGAACCGACTGCTCCAAACTGAGCTCACAATGCTTTTCACACTAGGGACATGGGATAGCTCACCTATCCTTGCCCTCCCCTAACCCATTGTCTTCACCTCACTCACACAAGGATGAAATCAGTAGTGAGAAATGATCTATGCTCAGAAGATCAAGGGGCAGGATTTTCCGGTTCCACCAGCAGTGGGCATCGCTGTGGGCGGGACAGGAAAACTTGGAGAGCGGCCAAAAGTCAATTGACTTTTGGTCACTCTCCAAATTTTACCATCCTGCCTGTGATAATGCCAGCGGGAGTGGAAAATCCCAGCCAAGGTGTGGAATCAGTTTTGGGTGGAGATAAGAAACAGCAAGGGGTAAATGACACTGGTGGGTCTAATTTATGGGGCCCCCCCAATAGTAGCCACACTGTAGGATGAAGTATACATCAAGCAATAATGGGGGCTTGTAAGAAAGTTATTGAAATAATTGTGAGAGGTTTTAACCTTTATATAGATTGGACAAATCAAACTGGCAAAGGTAGCCTGGAGGATGAGTTCATTGAGTGTCTCCTGGACAGTTTCTCAGAACAAAACTTTTTTTTTCTTTTATGCATTCACAGGATGTGGGCTTTGCTGGCTGGGCCAGCATTTATTGTCCATCCCTAGTTGCCCTTGAAAAGGTGGTGGTGAGCTGCCTTCTTGAACCGCTGCAGTCCATGAGGTGTAGGTACACCCACAGTGCTGTTAGGGAGTTCCAGGATTTTGACCCAGCAACAGTGAAGGAACGGCAATATATTTACATGTCAGGATGGTGAGTGGCTTGGAGGGGAACCCATGCGGTGGTGTTCCCATGTGTCTGCTGCCCTTGTCCTTCTATTTTAGATCTGGGAATGTGTAAAGAGACAGGATTAATTAATGATCCCTTTGTAAAGGATCCTCTAGGGAAGAGTGATCATAAAAAGGTGGAATTTCATATTCAGATTCAGGGTGAGAAATTTGAGTCTCAAACTAGTACCTTAAACTTAAATAAAGGCAACTACAGAAGTATGAAAACAGAGTTGGTTAAAGTGGAATGGGAAAATAGGTTAAGAGGTAAGATGCTCACAAGAGAGCGGCAGATATTTAAGGAAATATATCATAACTCTCAACAAAGATATATGAAGGAAAGACTCTATGAGAAAGATGGGCCATCATGGCTAACTAAGGAAGTTAAGTTAAATTGAAAGAAAAGTTGTGCAATGCTATGATTAATGGTAGATCAGAAGGTTGAGAAAATTTCAGAAACCAGCAAAGAATGACTAAGCAATAAAGAGGAAGAAATTAGAATATGAGAGCAAACTGGCAAGAAATATAAAAACAGATATTAAGAGTTTCAATAAGTATTTAAAAAGGAAAAGGGTAACTAAAGTGAGTGTGGGTCCTCTATCCAGTAAATCTGGGGAATTAGCAACGGGAAATAAGGAAATGACGGAAGTGTTGAACAGATAGCTTGTGTCTGTTTTCACTGTAAAAATGACAAATACCATCCCCTTGTAACTCCAGAGTTGAAAGGGAGAGAGAACGCTAAAACAATTACAATCACCAAGGAAAGAGTAGTGAGAAAACTATGGGCTGGATCCTGCCCATGGATGAGGTTTCATAAAAAATACAAAGGCCGTCTGGCCTATTCGTCAGTCCATCAACCGGACAGTTGAGCAGGCAGTGAAAAATGCAAATTAATTACTTGTTTAAGGGCCTTAATAGGTCTCTTAATTGTTCACCTCTTGCACAAGCCCGCCGACTGAAAGATCGCGAGAGTGCACGATGATTTCGGGATCTCACCTGACATTGTCACACAAGATTTCACCCCCATTTGATGAAAAATTCTGCCCAGTGAGTTTAGAGGCTTTTGGATCTCTTGGGGAGAGATGAGGGTTGGGTGAGAAGCATCAAGTGAATGCTCAGGAATTCACTAGAAGAAAACCATTTGCAATTGTGCCAGGTTTGTGTCAAGCTAGTGGTAACTCTTCACTGGTTTATGTGTCCGTAAAGGTATTGCTGGGATAAAGGAATAGCAGGAATTTGAATCATCTTCTTGTGTTTGTATTGAGATCTTTCCAACCTTTTTGTTTGGTGAAATATAGTTCATTTTTCTTGTTTTAGTTAATATTTTATTCTTTGCATTAAAAATTCATCAGCAGACTCTTGTGAAATTGTTCAGTAACTTATTTTCATGATTTCTAAAAAAAAATTGTTAGGATCTATCAAGCCAGGTTTCACTCTAGGGTCTGACTTGCCCAGTTTTAACATCAGCTGGGAACAAAGTGGGGGCTCACCCCAGGATCAAAAATCCTCAGATTTAAGTAGGATATGTGAATCCAGTAGAAGGGAGCTGTTCCGGTAAGATGGACTTCACTTGAACCATGCTGGGACCAGTATCCTGACAAATCAAATAACTAGGGTTGCAGGGAGGGCAGAGGGTTCTGGAGAGGGAATAGGTAATGATACCCAGAGTGTGCCAGGAAAGGAAAGAGTGTGCAAACATAAAAAAACAGCAACAAATAGTCAAAGGAGGAAAAAATGGTAAAAAGGCACAATTAATGGCACTTTACTTAAATGCATGTAGTATTCGGAACAAAATTAATGAATAAATGGCACAAATAGAGATTAATGGGTGTGATCTTATAGCCATTACAGAGATATGGTTACACAGAGATCAAAGCTGGGAACTAAATATTCAGGGGTATGTGACTTTTTGAAAGGACAGGCAGGAAGGAAAGGGTGGTGGTAGCTTTGCTAGTACAAAATGGAACAAGTATGATAGCCAGAAATGATCTTGGATCAGAAGATGTGGAATCCATATGGGTGGAGGTAAGAAATGACAAGGGAAAGGAGACACTGGTGTGAGTGGTCTATAGGCCCCCTAAGAGTAGCCATGCTGTTGGACAGAGAATAAATCAGGAAATAATGAGGGCATGTAAAAAAGACAGCATATTAATCATGGGTGAATTTAATCTCCATGTAGATTGGGAAAATCAACTTGGCAGAGGCAGCCATGAGCAAGAATTCATTGAGTCCATTTGGGACATTTTCCTAGAACAATATGTTGTGGATCAAACCAGGGATCAGGGTATTTTCGATCTGGTAATGTGTAATGAGGCAGATTTAACAAATTATCTCAGAGTAAAAGATCCCCTAGGAAACAATGACCATAACATGGTACAATTTAGCATTCAGTTTGAGAGTGAGAAGCTTAGTTTAGAAACATCTGTGCTAAACTTATGTAAGGGTAGTTACAATGGGATGAGGGCAGAATTGGCTGCAGTGGACTGGGAAAGGAGTTTAGCAGAAAACACAGTTGATGAACAATGGCAGACATTGGAGAAAATAGTTCATGACTCACAACAAAGATATATCCCAGTGAGGAAGAAGGGTTGCAGGAAGGAGATAAACCAACAATGGTGAACCAAGGAAGTTAAGGATTGTATCAAAGTGAAAGAAAAAACATCCAATGTAGCAAAGATTAGTGGTAAGCCAGAGGATTGGGAAAGTTTTAAAAACCAACAGAAGATGACCAAAAAAAAGTGGGAGAAAATAAACTTTGAGAGTAAACTAGCAAATAATATAAAAACAGACAGTAAGAGCTTCTTTAAACATATAAAAAGGAAAAGAGAGGCCAAAGGGAAAGGCCCCTTAGAGAATGAGGCTGGGGAAATAATAATGGGAAACCAGGAAATGGCACAGGGGTTGAATAAATACTTTGCATCAATCTTCATAATACAGTACACCTACCTAAAACCAGAAGTGAGAGTCAATATCTTTTAAAGTTATGGATGGTTTGACAAGATTTCCTGATATGGTGCTTTTGAGGAAAATTACAGCAAAAGTGAGAATAGAGAAGTTAGTTCAATTTTTTTTACAAGATATGGATTACCTAAGGAAATACAATCAGATAAAGGCTCAAATTTTAAGTCACAAGTATTCAAAGAAATAATGAGTAGTTTGGGAATAAAATAATTTAATTCTTCAGCTTATCATCCGCAGTCACAAAGAGCATTCAAAAGATGGCATCAAACTTTAAAGACCATGAGTAAAGTCTATTATCAGGAATGTCCCAATGATTGGGATAAAGGAATTCCATTTATACTGTTTTCTATTAGGGATGCTGCTAATGAATCAACAGGATTCAGTACTTATGAACTGATATATGTGCGTGAGGTGAGAGGATCTTTTAAATTAATTAAGGAAAAATTTATAAATCAAAGCTCAGAGCTCACTTTTAACCGGTGTGTCAGATTTCTGGGAAAGATTAACCAAAGCGTGTGAGTTGGCCGAAGAGCATTCGAAAACCACTCAACAAATAATGAAAGTTAAAGCAGATAAAAATGCCAACGCTTGAAATGTTGTTGCTGGAGACGAGGTGTTTGTATTATTTCCCTGTCTCTAGTGAATTGTTCAAAATGAGGCTTACTGGAACTTATCAAATCAAAAAGAAATGCAACCCAAGTAAATTTATATAGTGAATACTCCAGACAGGAGGAAAAGTTAGTGAGTGTGTCACATTAATATGTTAAAGCAATGTTATGACAGGGAAGATAGTTCGGAGTGTATTTATGGTGGTAAAACAAGTAGGGAGTGAAATAAAAATAGCAGAACACTCGGAGAATGAATCAGAAGTCAAAAATTCTAACCTTCAGTCATCAGATTGGATAATAAAGAGGTGCTTAAAAATTTGGATGTAATATTAAGCTATTTTCCAGAAAACTGTCACGAATACTTATGAAAGTTTGTACAAACTCATGGATCAATTTATGTAAATAGGCCAGGGAAAACATATTTGGCTATACATGATGTTAATGTAGGGGACACGTTGCCCATTAAGCAACATCCTTACAGACTCAATCCAGAGAATTTAGCCCATGTGATGCAAAAGATCAAGTCCATAATGGAAAATGACATTATTGAACTGAGTTAAGTAGCTGGAGATCACCCAAAACCAGATGGGATACAGCCATTATGTATTGATTATCGCAAAGTTAATACAGGAAGAAAGGTAGATTCAAATCCAATTCCACGGTTAGAAGGCTAATGAAATGATTTGACAGGCAATGATCGTTACAAAAATTGATTTACTGGACAAGCTCCATTGACTGATGCAGCCAAAAAAATATCAGCTTTTGTAACCCCAGATGGACTTTATCAAGGCAAAGTCATGTTTTTCAAAATGAAAAATGCACCAGCAAATTTTAAAAGATTAACCAACAAGGCCATTGAAGGATTATGCAACTGTGTATTTTTGATTCATGCATAGGATGTGGGCTTTGCTGGCTAGGCCAGCATTTTTTGCCCATACCTAGTTGGCCTTGAGAAGGTGGTGGTGAGCTGCCTTCTTGAACCGCTGCAGTCCATGTGGTGTAGGTGCACCCATAGTGCTGTTAGGGAGGGAGCTCCAGGATTTTGACCCAGCGACAGTGGAGGAACAGCGATATATTTCCAAGTCAGTTTGGTGAGTGGCTTGGAGGGGAACTTCTAGATGGTGGCGTTCCCATCTATCTGCTGCCCTTGTCTTTCTAGATGGTTGTGGTCGTGGATTTGGAAGGTGCTATCTATGGATCCTTGGTGAATTCCTGCAGTGCATCTTGTAGATGATACACACTGCTGCTACTGTGTGTTGGTGGTGGAGGGAATGAATGTTTGTGAATGAGGTGCCAATCAAACAGGCTGCTTTGTCCTGGATGGTGTCAAGCTTCTTGAGTGTTGTTGGAGCTGCACTCATCAGTCAAAAGGAGAGTATTCCATCACATTCCTGACTTGTGCCTTGCAGATGGTGGACAGGCTTTGGGGAATCAGGAGGTGAGTTACTCACTGAAGCATTCCTAGCCACTGACCTGCTCTTGTAGCTACAGTATTCATTTGACTAGTCCAGTTCAGTTTCTGGTCAATGGTAAGCCCCCAGGATGTTGATTGTGGGGGATTCAGCGATGGTAATGCCATTGAACGTCAAGGGGTGATGGTTAGATTCTGTCTTGTTGTAGATGGTCATTGCCTGGCACTTGTGTGATGCAAATGTTACTTGCCACTTGTCAGCCCAAGCCTGGATATAGTCCAGGTCTTGCTGCATTTGGACATGGACTGCTTCACTATCTGAGGAGTCACGAATGGTGCTGAACATTGTGCAATCAACAGCAAACATCCCACTTCTGACCTTATGATGGAAGGAAAGTCATTGATAAATCAGCTGAATATGGTTGGGCCTCAGAGTAGGAATAAATGAGTAATTTTCAGGTTGGCAAGCTGTTACCAGTGGAGTGCCACAGGGATCAGTGCTGGGGCCTCAACCATTTACAATTTATAACACTGACTTGGATGAAGGCACCGAATGTATGGTAGCTAAAGTTGCTGATGAGGCAAAGATAGCTGGGAAAGTAAATTGTGAGGAGGACGTAAGAAGATTACAAAGGGATTTTGACAGGTTAAGTGAGTGGGCAAAAAATTGGCAGATGGAGTTTAACGTGGGAAATGTGAACTTGTCCACTTCGGAGGAAGAATAGGAAAGCAGTTCATTTTTTAAATGGTGAGAGATTGCAAAACCCTGCAGTACAGAGGGTTCTGGGTGTCCTGGTAGATGAATCACAAGAAGTTAGTACACAGGTACAGCAAGTGATTAGGAAAGCAAATGGAATGTTGGTGTTTATTGCGACAGGAATGGAATATAAAAGTAGGAAAGAGTTGCTACAGTTGTACAGGGCATTGATAAGACCGCATCTGGAAAGCTGTGTACAGTTTTGATCTCCTTATTTAAGAAAGGATACATTACTGTTGGAGCAGTCCCAAGAAGGTTCACTGGATGATTCCTGCAATGAGGGGCTTATCTTCTGAGGAACGGGTGGACAGACTGGGCCTATATGCATTGGAGTTTTCAGTTTAAAAATAAGGGGTCTGCCATTTAAGACAGAGATGAGGAGAATTTTTTTTTCTATGAGGGTCTTTCATCTGTGGAATTCTCTTCCTCAGAGAGCAATGGAGGCTGGGTCATTGAATACTTTTAAGGCTGAGTTAGATAGATTCTTGACTGACAAGGGAGTCAAAGGGTTACAGGAGGTAGACAGGAAAGTAGAGTTGAGGCCACAATCAGATCAGCCATGATCTTATCAAATGGCAGAGCAGGCTCAATGGGTCAAAAGTCCTTCTCCTGCTCCTAAGTTGTTTGTTCATATGTATCTTATTGAAACATTTAAGATTCTGAGGGGGCTTGACAGGGTTGATACTGAGGATGTTTCTCCTCAAGGTGGAATCTACAACTAGGGAAGAGAAGAAGTCTTCCATTTAATTCAGAGATGAGGAATTTCTTCTCACAGAGGGTTGTTAACTTTGGAATTCTCTTTCCCAGAGAGCAGTGGAGACTGAGTCATTGAATATATTCAAGGCTGATTTAGACAGATTTTTGATCTACACGGGAGCTGAAGGTTATGGGGAGCGGACAGGAAAGTGGAGTTAAGGCCACAACAGACCACCCAAAATCTCTTTGAATAGCAGAACAGGCTCAAGAGGCTGTATGGCTACTCCTGCTCCCATTTCTTATATAACCAAGAGACCCCACACTGCTTACCACAGACCCTATCTGACAGGGGGGAGGGGAGGTTCTCAAGATTGAGTAATTCCTCTCCAATCCTGGTGATAATTCAGATTCGTGATGCAGTTCCCACTGTGTTGGCACCAGGGAGGAGTCGGTGTTGCCTGTTCCCCTCCTGGAGAAGCTCACTGCACAGAACGTTTACAACTTTGTTTGTTTTCAAGCTCCTTGTGGGTCAGGACGAGCAGGAGAATTCCCCCTCAGCCTCCACCCCTACTACACCCCACCTCCGCCCAGCCCCTGGAACCCCATACCCAGCTCCAGATTTAACCTGAGCTCCCAACCTCTCCCACCCATCCCCCAGCCTCAGCCCTAACCTTTGTTGCCCACACCCCCGTCCCCAAATCCCACACTCACCCCAAATGCACACGGACACTGACGGCAGCACTGTCCCATTGAAACTTCAGCTAAGCTCCTCAAGACATTACAGATCAGACAGGGAGCCAGTGGCCAGCAGATCAGTGACTGATGGGTCAGAGGTCACCGTTAAAATATCACAGGCCCAGTCGGCCCAGTGTAGGAGCCTGCAGCTTCAGGTCACATCTCTCAGCTTTCCCAGTACCAAGGCAGAGGGAAGGAGGGTCACTGCTATGAAGGTGGAGTGTGGGGGGACTGGACACACTTTGGGAGCCAGTATAATGTTAGAGGGGGGGGAAGGGCCTGGGTTGGCATTCAAGGTTTGAGAAGACGTAAGGGACTGGCACTGAGTACCTCTGGGATGATCGGGTTACTCTAGCTGTACTCGTGTCTACTTTCAGGATTCTTATTTATAGCTCACGGATCTTGTTTCTCTGGAGACTTGACATTTATAAACAGGACAGCGCATGACTAAAGCTAGACCCTTATCTCATCCCATGGGGTCTCCAATTAACTGCAGCCTGAGGATGACCCCATACGTCCCAGCACAACCCCCTCAACCAGATCAACTTAGCACGGGTCATTTGTAATCAGACAAACCTCGTGCAGTTTAACACGTCGGCCAGTCAGTGACTGAATCAGTCACCAGGAGCCTTCAAACCTCATTCGCCAAGACTCTATATATTGATCCTAAACCAGGACTTAGAACTCAAATCCCAACCCCACTCCAGCTGTACCCTCAGGCCATGGTCCTGACCCCAAACATTGACACTAAATCAAGGTCCTGACCCTAAGCATTGACACTAAATCAAGGTCCTGACCCCAAGCATTGACACTAAATCAGGGTGCTGACCCCAAACATTGACACTAAATCAGGGTGCTACCCCAAGCATTGACACTAAATCAGAGTGCTACCCCAAGCATCGACACTAAATCAGGGTGCTGACCCCAAGCATTGACACTAAATCAGGGTGCTGACCCCAAGCATTGACACTAAATCAGGGTGCAGACACCAAGCATTGACACTAAATCAGGGTGTGACCCCAAGCATTGACACTAAATCAGGGTGCTATCATTAGCATTGACACTAAATCAGGGTGCTGAACCCAAGCATTGACACTAAATCAGTGTGCTGACCCCAAACATTGACACTAAATCAGGGTGCTACCCTTAGCATTGACACTAAATCAGGGTGCGGACCTCAAGCATTGACACTAAATCAGGGTGCTGACCCAAAGCATTGACACTAAATCAGGGCGCTGACCCCAAGCATTGACACTGAATCAGGGTGCTGACACCAAGCATTGACACTAAATCAGGGTGCTGACCCCAAGCACTGACACTAAATCAGGGTGCTGACTCCAAGCATTGACACTAAATCAAGGTGCTGACCCCAAGCATTGACACTAAATCAAGGTGCTGACCCCAAGCATTGACACTAAATCAGGGTGCTGACCCCAAGCATTGACACTAAATCAGGGTGCTGACCCCAAGCATTGACACTAAATCAAGGTGCTGACCCCAAGCATTGACACTAAATCAAGGTGCTACCTCAAGCATTGACACTAAATCAGGGTGCTGACCCCAAGCATTGACACTAAATCAGGGTGCTACCTCAAGCATTGACACTAAATCAGGGTGCTGACCCCAAGCATTGACACTAAATCAGGGTGCTACCTCAAGCATTGACACTAAATCAGGGTGCTGACCCCAAGCATTGACACTAAATCATGGTGTTACCTCAAGCATTGACATTAAATCAGGGTGCTACCCCAAGCATTGACACTAAATCAGTGTGCTGACCCCAAGCATTGACACTAAATCAGGGTGCTACCCCAAGCATTGACACTAAATCAGGGTGCTACCTCAAGCATTGACACTAAATCAGGGTGCTGACCCCAAGCATTGACACTAAATCAGGGTGCTACCTCAAGCATTGACACTAAATCAGGATGCTGACCCCAAGCATTGACACTAAATCATGGTGTTACCTCAAGCATTGATATTAAATCAGGGTGCTACCCCAAGCATTGACACTAAATCAGGGTGCTACCCCAAGCATTGACACTAAATCAGGGTGCTGACCCCAAGCATTGACACTAAATCAGGGTGCTACCCCAAGCATTGACACTAAATCAGGGTGCTGACCCCTAGCATTGACACTAAATCAGGGTGCTGACCCCAAGCATTGACACGAAATCAGGGTGCTACCCCAAGCATTGACACTAAATCAGGGTGCTGACCCCAAGCATTGACATTAAATCAGGGTGCTGACCCCAAACATTGACACTAAATCAGGGTGCTGACCCCAAGCATTGACACTAAATCAGGGCGCAGACCCCAAGCATTGACACTAAATCAGGGTGCTGATCCCAAGCATTGACACTAAATCAGGGTGCTGACCCCAAGCATTGACACTAAATCAGGGCGCTGACCCCAAGCATTGACACTAAATCAGGGTGCTACCCCAAGCATTGACACTAAATCAGGGTGCTGACCCCAAGCCTTGACACTAAATCAGGGTGCTGAGCCCAAGCACTGACACTAAATCAGGGTGCTACCCCAAGCACTGACACTAAATCAGGGTGCTACCCCAAGCATTGACACTAAATCAGAGTGCTGACCCCAAGCATTGACACTAAATCAGGGTGCTGACACCAAGCATTGACACTAAATCAGGGTGCTACCCCAAGCACTGACACTAAATCAGGGAGCTAACCCCAAACATTGACACTAAATCAGGGTGCTGACCCCAAGCATTGACACTAAATCAGGGTGCTGATCCCAAGCATTGACACTAAATCAGGATGCTGACCCCAAGCATTGACACTAAATTAGGGTGCTGACCCCAAGCATTGACACTAAATCGGGGTGCTGATCCCAATGACTAACCCCCCTCCATGGAACTAGTTATTGGTTTTGATCTGCTCGCCCAATAGAATTTCAAATATGCGAAGCATGTGGAGTGAGTTTGGAAGCAGTCATCAGTCGATGTGGCAATTTCAGGCCATTGTCGACACACGGGTCTAATCCTACATACCACAATCTTTGTGTGGGTGTAGTGAGAATGAATGAACTCCCAACACAACAATGGTTCTTCTTTGAATAATCTTGAACAAATTTTTCAATAAACTCATCAGAGATGGTCACTCGTAGGAACTTCACACACACACACATACACACGAGTTACACAATCATATACACACACACATGGGGCAGTACAGGGCACACGCTACTCACCTCACGTGGTCCAGATCACAACTGATGGTCAGAGTCAGTGTCTGACTCAAGCTCTCACAAGATGACCCTTGTTCAGTGTAAATTCTGTGTCCCAGAGAGAAAAATCACAAATGTGAGCAAGACATCAAGAGCAGCCGCTATCCAGGAGCAGAAGGAAGTACTGTCCCAGCCTCAAGCACACACGCTGCACTGGGAGTAAACACCAATACCAGCTTCAATTCCGCAAATTCAGCACTGCTAAATTAACCCTTTAAGGGTCTCTGCAACATCTTTGTCCAAAAACAGCAGTGACAGAGAATTGCTCTCCACAAGTACAGCAGTGTAGAAGCTTCAGATTCCCAGCACCTCATTCACAAAATCTCCCAGCTTGTTCCAATCAGCAATTGTACAAAGTGACAGAGCAGAAAAGAGACAGAGGTAAGAGCAAGAGGAAGTCACAAACCTCCACAATTAGTCAGCGTGTAACAAGTCTACTGACAGTTTCAGCTCAGCCACATCCTCTTTGCTGTACAGCAATGACTGAAACTGCCTCTGCTTCACAATATTGAGGAAGCTCCAAGTCTCAGCTCTGGAAATACTAACCTCAGTGTCAGGTTGTTTTCAGGCTGGAAATCAGTCCTGCACTAAGATTAAAATAAGGCAGTGCTTATTATAACAACAAAAACAACAACCTGCATTTATTTTGCACCTTTCACATAATTGAATATCCCAAAGCTCGTCACAGGAACATAATCAAAACAAAACTTGACGCTGACCTAGATAAGGAGATAGGACAGGTGGACCAAAAGCTTGCTCAGAGACGTAGGATTAAAGGAGCATCTTAAAGGAGGAAAGAGAGGCAGAGAGGCTTAAGGAGTGAATTTGGGAGCTTGGGGCCCAGGCAGCTGAAAGCACGGCCGCCAATGGTGGAGTGATTAAAATTGGGGATGCTTGAGAGGCCAGAATTGGAGAAGCACAAGGATTTCAGAGAAAGGGAGGGACGAGGCCATGGAGGGATTTGAAAACATGGAAGAGAATTTTAAAATGGAAGCTTTGCCATTGGTCTGCTGGCACAAGGGGTGATAGTTTAATGGGACCTAGGAACATAGCATGAGACTTTGATGAGTTAGGATACAGGCAGCAGAGTTTGGACTAAGGCCAGGATATGTAGAATGTTCAGCACAGAAACAGGCCATTTGTCCCAACCAGTCCACATTGGTGTTTATGCTTCACATGAGCCTCCTTCTTCATCTAATTCAATCAGCATAAACTTCAATTCCTTTCTCCCTTATCTGTTTATCTAGCTTCCTCTTAAATGCATCTATACTACTCAACTCAACTGCTCCTGTGGTAGCAAGTTCCACATTCTCACAACTGAGGACGTTTCTCCTGAATTCCCTGTTGGATTTCTTGGTGACATCTTATATTGAGGGCCTGTAGTTTTCCTCTTCCCCACAGGTGTATCCAATTGATCAAAGCCTTCAATGAGAGAAGTGGCCCAGCCTGTTCATCCTTTCCCAATAGGTATAAGCTCACAGTTCCGGTATTGTCCTTTAGATCTTTTTTGCACCTTCTCGGGCCCTTGATAATCTTTTTATAATAATATAATGGTAAGAGTTGTACATTGTACTTCTTATGTGTTGTTTAACTAAGTTTCGATTCAAGTCCAGCAAACTTTTTTACTTTCCAATTTTATTCCTCTATAGATAAATTCAGGCGCTCATAGTCGAGTACATCAATTTCCAAGTTGCTGGTTATTGTGTCTCACGTATTCCAACTATTTTGGACAAAAACAAGATGTAGTGATGAACTTAAAAAAAGATTTCCCTTAGCTGGTGACAACAGATTACAGCAAACACTGCAAAACTCTGCAAACCAAAATCAGATTAACAGGAGTTTCTGTCATAGCGGCAATGTTATCTCGGGTTCTGACCAACCAGTAGTCACTACGGTGTGAGAATACCCCCATCTTCCTCAAACAACTTATGACAATTGGCAGTAGCAATCAGGAGAAAAGGGCTGTCACTTAATAAAATCAAACCTGCATCCACCACATCACATAATTCAGGCAAATCACATTGGCACAATCTTGTCACTAGACATGGTGACATTGCACAGGACAACAAGGAATCACTTTAGATTGAACCTCAGCTCCAACCAAAGCTTGATCTCCACTGTAAAGGCAAACCCTACACACATAAATCACACACTCGACGTCCACAGCCTTACATCTGAAAGGACCAAACCAGATCTTCAATACTTCATCTAACCAGTGCCTTGTTGGAAGAGTTTTTCTGTTGGCTGTTGTTGAAGCTTGGGTAAATAGAGCACAATTCACTTCAGACTAATAAAAGCAGGTAGTACGAGAGCCTATCTAGCTTCACTTCAGCCTTCCCTCCAGTGTCCAAGGTATTTGCCTGCCCTCCAGGCGCCCAGTGCCCAGGGATAATGCCTGCCCTTCAGGGACCCAGTGCCCAGGTACACTGCCTACCCTCCAGGGACCCAGTGCCCAGGGAAACTGCCTACTGTCTAGGGATCCAGTGCCCAGGGACAATGCCTGCCCTCCAGGGACACAGTTTCCAGGGACACTGCCTACCCTCCAGGGATCCAGTGCCCAGGGACACTGCTTACCTTTCAGGGGCCCAGTGCCCAGGGAGATGCCTATCCTCCAGGGTCACAGTTTCCAGGGACACTGCCTGCCCTCCAGGGACCCGGTACCCAGGGACACTGTCAACACTCCAGAGACCCAGGGCCCAGGAACTCTGCCTGTCCTCCAGGGACCCAGTGCCCATGGAGACATTCTAGCTCACAGGGACCCAGTTTCCAGGGACGCTGACTACCCTCCAGGAAACCAGTGTTCAGGGAGACATTCTAGCTCCCAGGGGCCCAGTGGCCAGTGGCACTGCCTACCCTCCAGGGAGCCTGTGCCCAGGGACACTGGCTGCCCCCCAGGGACTCAGTGCCCAGGGATACTGCCTATCCTCAAGGGGACCCAGTTTCAAGGGACAGTGCCTGCTTTCCACGGACACTGCCTGCCCTTCAGGGACCCAGTGCCCAAGGACACTGCCTGCCCTCCAGGGACCCAGTGCCCAAGTACACTGCCTGCCCTCCAGAGATCAATCCCTGACTCTGGTCTCAGAGAATAACACTTACAAAGTAGGAATCTGACACTGACTATTGTAAGGTTACCCTTAAACATCTATCATCACTTAGAATTATTAATTTGATTAAATTGTCTGTAAGTAATCACCCGGATTCTTAATATCCTGAATAACTGATTATGTAGAAATGATCACCTAGCAACACCTTGAAACCAAATATGCTCAAATATTGATAGTTTAATCACTCCAACTGAGCCATGTCCAGTCACTTTGGATTATCCCGAACCAGTTGCCTGAGGTTATCAGAATCTTTCACTGCTGACCTCCAGTGTCCAGCCAGATTCTTCTATCAGCATTTCAGGGAAGATTTCACCCTCTCCCTGTTTGTACTCCAGTTGAGGACCATGGAAAATAGGGACAGTGACAGCATGGATATGAAGTTGGTTGTGTGACAGGAAACAGAGAGTAATGATAATTAGTTGTTTTACAGAATGAACATAAGAACATAACATAAGAACTAGGACAAAAACAGAATTACCTGGAAAAACTCAGCAGGTCTGGCAGCATCGGCGGAGAAGAAAAGAGTTGACGTTTCGAGTCCTCATGACCCTTCGACAGAACAAGTTCTGTCGAAGGGTCATGAGGACTCGAAACGTCAACTCTTTTCTTCTCCGCCGATGCTGCCAGACCTGCTGAGTTTTTCCAGGTAATTCTGTTTTTGTTTTGGATTTTCAGCATCCGCAGTTTTTTTGTTTTTATAAGAACTAGGAGCAGGAGTAGGCAAATCAACCCCTCGAGCCTGCCCCGCCATTCAATACGATCATGGCTGATCTCATTTCGGCCTCAACTCCAATTTCCCGCCCTCTCCCCATAACCTTTCAACCCGTTACTAATTAAAAATCTATCTCCTCCTTATATTTATTCAGCATCCCTGCATCCACTGCACTCTGAGGTAGTGAATTTCACAGATTCACGACCCTTTGAGAAAAGTCATTCCTCCTCATCTCTGATTTAAACCTATCACCCCTTAGCCTAAAACTATGGCCTCTCATTCTAGAATGCCCCGCAAGGGGGAATATCCGCTCCACATCTACTTTGTCCATCCCCTTTAGCATCTTATATACCTCAATTAGATCTCCTCTCATCATTCTAAACTCTAACGAGTGTTGGCCTAAGCTGCTCAATCTCTCCTCGCATTTCTGGAATCAATCTAGTGAACCTCCTCTGAACCGCCTCCAGTGCAACTACATCCTTCCTCAAGTAAGGGGACCAAAACTGTGCACTGTACTCCAGGTGCGGTCTCACCAATGACTTATACAGTTGCAACAACACTTCCCTATTTTTATACTCTATTTGTTTAGCAATAAATGCAAAAATTCCATTTGCCTTCCTTATTACCTGCTGTAGCTTTCAGCAAAGTAAGATTTATAATGGAGTTTCCCCAGGAGTCAATGTCAGGAACCAGTTTCTCTTGACCGGTCTTAATAACTTAGGCAGGGGTGTGCAGGGCACAATTTTAAAGTTTTCAAATGACACAAAATTTGGAAGTATTTTGATCAGTGCGAAGAAGAATGATAGACTTCAAGGGGGCATAGGCAGGCAGGTGGAATGGGTGGACACGTAGCAGATAACATTAAATACAGAGAAGTGTGAAATAATTCATTTTGGTAGGAAGAACAAGGGGGACAATATAAAATAAAGGGTACAATTCTAAAGTGGGGCAGGAGCAGAAACACCTGGGGGTATATGTACACAAATCATATAAGGTGGCAGGACAGGTTGAGAGAGTGGTTAGTAAAGCATATAGGATCTTGGGTTTTATAAGTTGAGGCAAAGAGTACAAAAGAAATGGCAAAGTTTGAAAAAACATTGGGTCAGTCTCAACTCACTTTAGGGAGGACATGAAAGCTTCAGGGAAGGTGCAGAAAAGGTTCACCACAATTGTTCAGTGATAAGGAACTCCAGTTACGGAGATAGATTGGAGAAGTTATGACTACTTCCTTGGAGAAGGTTGAGAGGAGATTTGATGGGGTGTTCAAAATCATGAGGTGTCTGGTCAGAGTAGATAGGGAGAAGCTGTTCCCATTTGCTGAAGGGTCGAGAATTAGAGGGCACAGATTTACAGTGATTGACAAATAAACCAAAGGCGATATGAGGAAAACCGTTTTTTACAAAGCGAGTGATTAGGATCTGGAATACACTGCCTGAGAGTGTGGTGGAATGAAGAGCAGACAGGACTGTGCCAGTCACTTCCAGGAACTCAAGGTGAGAGCTTTTCCACCAGTTAAAATCCCAACACTCACACCGATATCTGTGGCCTGCACTAATGGTAAGCACTACTCCACCTGCATGCAAGTTTCAGTAAATTTGATCCTGTGAAGGCTGAACCCATTTATACACAAGTAATGTCTTAAACATTAAAACATTTTCAACAACTCACCAGCATGTTTGTCCTTACTTCCCTGTATATGCTAACTCTCACTGGGGCACAGTTCCTGAAGGTGCTGACTCTCACTGGGGGACAGTTCCTGAAGGAGCTGACTCTCACTGGGGGACAGCTCCTGAAGGTGCTGACTCTCACTGGGGGACAGTTCCTGAAGGTGCTGACTCTCACTGGGGGACAGTTCCTGAAGGTGCTGACTTCTCACTGGGGGACAGTTGCTGAAGGTGCTGACTCTCACTGGGAGACAGTTCCTGAAGGTGCTGACTCTCGCTGGGGGACAGTTCCTGAAGGTGCTGACTCTCACTGGGGGGCAGTTGCTGAAGGTGCTGACTCTCACTGGCGGGCAGTTGCTGAAGGTGCTGACTCTCACTGGGGGACAGTTGCTGAAGGTGCTGACTCTCACTGGGGGAACAGTCCCTTAAGGTGCTGACTCTCACTGGGGGACAGTCCCTGAAGGTGCTGACTCTCACTGGGGGACAGTCCCTGAAGGTGCTGACTCTTACTGGGGGACAATCCCTGAAGGTGCTGACTCTCACTGGAGGACAGTCCCTGAAGGTGCTGACTCTCACTGGGGGACAGTCCCTGAAGGTGCTGACTCTCACTGGGGCACAGTCCCTGCAGGTGCAGACTCTCACTGCTTTGGCTGACCGTCATTGATGCAAACCATTGTGACCAGAATCAGAGGGTTTTTAAGGGGTCAAATGGCTGGTTTCTGTGCACACTTTGGAGAAATTCCTGTTACTGTGTCACTGAGATTGAAATCAGTGCATGGTCTCAATTTACCTGTAGATGATTCTGGGCCCAAACAACTGTCGTGGTCAGAATTGAATGTGATGGATCCATGTGAACACTGAGTAAGCTCAATGAAAAACTTTCTGTAAAACATTGTGATACCAGAACAATTCAAGGGGAGAAAATGTGTGTCTGTGATACAATGTGCAGTTCAGAATGAAATCTAGAACAGATATTTTAAGAAATGGGATTTTACAGCA
The DNA here is from genome assembly GCF_017639515.1 of Carcharodon carcharias. Taxonomy (NCBI): domain Eukaryota; kingdom Metazoa; phylum Chordata; class Chondrichthyes; order Lamniformes; family Lamnidae; genus Carcharodon; species Carcharodon carcharias. The sequence goes on from NC_054476.1 coordinate 140,397,134, forward strand.
TGACATGTCAACCCAAATAGGTCATTTCACCAAACACAAGACTGAAACAATGCAGCAAGATGGAAAATGGAGACAGAATTGAAATGTGCGGGAGTTAGGCTACCAGAAAATACTCAAAGTAGTTACAGGTCCAAAACCAACGGTGACCCCACTCCACCTAACACTCTCCCCATAAAGAGTAACACAGAAAGTGCGCCCTACCATTACCGTGCCCTCTAACAACTCAACTCAACTGACTGCATCCTCCAAATGGGCCAGCTGAGCTTCACAGCAGCACGCACCCCCAACCCCACCCAAAGCTCGCTCAACTCACATCCATAGAGCTGACAAACAGGCCAAAAGATGCTACCCATGTCATCACATTATTACCCGCTATAAGGTCATTACTGTCTATTTTATAATTTAGCAGTTGCTGTTATGCTGTAATAGTGTTTATTATTTATGCTGTTATTACTCTTTGTTCCTTGTTTTATGTTCCACATGATGTAATGTCTATATTAGTTATATTACTTTATATTATTCATCTATTATACACAATAAACCTTGTTGTTTTAGACTTCTGTGTTTATTACCATTGCTTGTCGAGCAACAGATTCCCTGACCTCTGTTCGGATGCGGCAACTCACTCAGTGAGACATAAAAGAGCATTCATGCTGACTGTGGCCCTGCAGGTACAAGTACAGTGTAGATAGCTTTGACATATCTGTGTAATTGATAGTTTGACCTGCCCCCAGTAAATGTCACAGGAATCAGCCCACAACGAAAAATTCACAGTGCTCCATTATAGTTGCTGCAGAATACGTCACCCAAAGGCCGGGATTTTCCCAAATTTGCACTAAGTGCGGTAGCAGGCATCGTATCATCCCAAACCTGCCTCATTATTTATGCATTCCTGGGAAACACACTGTTTCCATGGCGGGCGGGCTCCTCATTCACCCGCCCGCCGCCACCCTTCCACCACATCACGCCGGGCGCCATGTTTAAAGTCCAGCAGCAAGCAGATATCTCAGTGTTTCCAGCTCAGCACTGCCGCCTGGGAGACAAGGTTCTGAAACTGAAGAAGACTACAGTCCCTGCTTTGATGACGGGTCTGTCGAGCGACTGCTGGATGCACTGGAGGCTGCCGGGATGTCCTGTACCCCTGCTCTGGCCACAGGATGGGCATCAACGTAACCAATTCGGCTTGGGAGGCGGTGGCGGTGGTGGTCAGTGTCAATACCCTGCAAAAGAGGGCAGCCACCCAATGCCACAAGAGGATGAATGGTCTCCTCCGTTCCGCCAGGGTAAATCACTCATCTCATCACTCACAACTCACACACTCACAAACCCATCACACACCCACAGGGCCCTCACTCACTGCCAGTTCAAGGGACATCACCATTCATTCTCTCACACTCACCGTTACTGTCTTCATTCCATCCATGGGAACACTCACCACCCACACAAGCCAGGCATATTTATCATCTGGCCCAGCAGGAATCCAGCTTATGCTTTCCCCGTCTCTATTCATGCAGGACAAGCTGACACACAACAAGAGGGAGAGGTCGCAGACTGGTGGAGGAATGTCTGAAATCAGGTTCCTCACGGACTTTGAAAACAGAGCCATCCAGCTGGCCGGTGATGACCAGGACTGGTACTTTGCTGATGGTGAGGTCGGAGCTGCTCTACCAAGTGAGAATCCAGCAGTGCAACATCCATCAGACTCCCATGCTGTGAGTGATGTGAACTGTTTCACAGGCCAGTGCAATGCACTAATTATGTCCCCTCGCTTTCACAGGCACATCTGGGAAGCAGCAGACAGAGTCCATGACTCAGGGCCTCCAAGCAAGCTCCGAAGAGGAATCTGAAGGCACCCTCCCTGAAATCCCATCACAGCGCTCACCCACACTCTCCACGAGCACAGACACACACACTTCGGTGGGTCCTAACTTTAGAGTAGCCTCGGGATCACAATCTGGTGAGCACATTGCACTATCTGATCCACAGCAGGTGGAGGCAGGGATTTCCCAGGTCCCCGGCACTCGGAGGACTGCTGGAGGCCAGAACGTTGCTGAGTCTGAGTCAGATGATGAGCCTCTGCACTCAGTCATGTCACAGTTGCTGGAGCTGCAACGGCAAGCTCGGGAACATCAGGAAGAGCTGTCCGCTGCACTCAGAGTGCAAGGCACGATGGAGGAGTCTGTCCATCTTCAGGCTGGGGTGATAGCGCTGGCATTGCAACGCATCAAGGTCAACACTGGCAGGATGGCGGCCGCCATCGAGACCTTGTTCCAGAACACCATTCCTGCACTGCTGCACAGGCTTAACTCCATCACTGATGCCATAGTTGGCCTCCAACAGTGTGTACGCAAGAGGGGTGCTGGGCAGCTCGATCTCACTCCAGCTACTCCTGCTCCTCAAGGAGTCAGCCTGGGGTGCCCGGGCACTTATAGGGAGGAGGATCAGCAGATGCACACTCCAGGGCCATCCACCCAGGGCACTCCAAGAGTGTCAGGCCCATCTGAATCTCCTCTTCCTGTGACCTCAGCAGGTCCAGCTCCACAGGCCGAGGAGGGTGCCACTGCCACAGAGCAGGACCCCAAAAGCAGGCCAGGGCCCTCCAGGTCTCGGCCCTCCAGAGAACATCCACCAAAGTCATCACAGACAGGGTGTCACAGTCAGCAGGCTGCCTCCACTACCACTGTGGATGTCCAGGGTGCATCAAGACATAGCGGCAGGGTTAGGACAGTTAAGGAGAGTTAACTCTTTCAGAGTCAACCAAATAAACTAAATTAACAAAATCAGGGACGAAATAAACACAGCCCCTAAATTAGGGAACTGTAAAACTAAAGACAAAATTTAAAAGGAAACTTACAAACATCAAATCAAAATGTGATTAAGAGGGTCGATAAAGTACCCCAGCCCCCGCTGTGTTAGTTGCACAGCCTGGGCACGGGTGTTAATCACTTGTACATAATTTTCGCTATTGTCAATAAACTCCCACGAATGTCTCCCTGCCTATGTCTCCTTGTTCTGATGAACAGTGTTCGTGTCACTCAGGTGTGAAACTTTTCTGCACAAGATAAAGGCAGGTGTCCCAGTCCAGGGCCTCTTCCATGTGCTCTGTGCAGCCTTCAGACCACAGTGATGGTCCGGCCTCACACTCCCTGGAAACGTTACTGATGCCTGCATCTTAGCAGTGTTGGTCATTGCTGCCAGAATGTCGTGGGCAGGCGCCACAGAATTCTCCCAAACTCTCTGTGTGCTCTCAGCACCTTTCAGGTGGGTCTGGGCCCCATCACACCAGCATCTGCGACCAGTGATGCTGTACACCAGCTCCTGAAGGGCTCCGGTGCTAAAGGTGGACACAGCATCAGATGCTTCTAAAGTTTCATGGCTGCATCTCAATGATATGACCCTGATCACAGAGTGCAAGCAAGCTGCTCTCAGCCGGACAGGAGTCTGAAATTCTCAGAGGCTATGTGAAGATCTATGGAGTGTCCTCACTGCATGTCGTCATCATCCTCCTGTAGTCAAGTGACTATTAGAGCCTCCACTGCACCTCCATGACAGGAGCCTTATCACAGAGGGTATTTGCTCTCCCTGTCTTTCTATTCTCTCTCTCGCTATTCTCTCTCTCCTTTTCTCAATTCTCCCCCTCTCTATTCTCTCTCTCTATTCTCTCCCTCCCACCATTCTCTCTCTCTTTTATCTGTCTCTATTCTCTCTCTTTTCTTTCTTTCTATTCTCTCTCTCTCCATTCTGTTTCTCTCTATTTTCCCTCTCTCTACTCTCTCTGTCTCTCTCTAGTTGCCCTCTTTCTGTTCTCTCTCTATTCTTTCCCTCTCTCTATTCTCTCGCTCCTTTTGCGCTCTCTAGTCTCTCTATTCTCTCCCTCTCTCTCTATTCTCTCCCTCTTCTCTCCCTCTATTCTCTCTTTTTTCTCTCGATTCCCTCTTTTCTCTCTGTCTTTCTATTCTCTCTCTCTCTATTCTCTTTCTCTGTATTTTCCCTCTCTCTCTGTATTCTCTCTAGTTACCCTCTCTCTTTTCTCACTCTGTCTATTCTCTCTCTCTCCCTCACTCTATTCTCTCTCTCACTCTATTCTCTCTCTCTCTCTATCCATTTTCCTATCAGCTTTATTCCCTTTTCACACCAGCTGTTGGGAGTGTGCCTGTGCCTAGTTGTGCTGCCTGCCGGCTCCCCTTTACCCGACAGGCAGTGGGCGTGGCATGAATGGGCGGGGCTAGATGACTGATTGCCTATTTGGCCAATCAGTAATGTCAGCCGTTATTAAACTGTCCAATGAGCGTTAAGTAGATGCAAGTGCCGAAATATCGTACTAGTGCGCACGCTCGCCCAACATCAGCACGCGCTATTTGACACTGGAGGTGTGCACCCGCCCACCCAACAAAGATTTCTGCCCAGCGCCTGGGTCAGGGTCAGTGCCTGGGTCTGTGTCTGGGCGGGTGCGGCCAGTTTTCCGAGACAAAAACAGGAAATGTTGGAAAAGCTCAGCAGGTCTGACAGTGTCTGAGAGACAGAGACAACGTTTCCAGCCTGTCTGACCCTTCAGAGCGCGGCTTTGACCTGTTTCCCGGGGGCGTGGCATCGATACGGGGGTGGGGCCAGTTTCCGGGGCCGTGGCTATGAAAAATGGGCGGTGCCAGTTTCTAGCGGGCGTGGTTATACCACGGGGCAGTGCCAGTTTCCCGGGGGCGTGGCTACAACACGGAGGCGGGACCATTTTACCAGGGGCGGGGTCAGGCGCGGTGACGCACGCGCTGATATAATGACGCAGTGATGGCGGCTCCTCGCGGTGCTGGCGCCGCTTCCCCGCGGCCCGATCCTGATTCCGGCCTCATTTACTCCCAGCTCCTGCAGCACCTGGTGGGGGAGCACCGGCAGCCGCGCCCCCTGAGCCCCACCGCGCTCGGAGCATTCCCTGCACCTGTTAAATCAGAGGAGCAGAAAATGGTGGAGCGGGCGATGGAGAGCTGCGGGTTCAAGGCGACACTGGCCTGTGTGGGAGGTGAGGGGTCAGAGGGAGAAGTGAAGGGTCAGACGGGGTGGTGAGGGGTCAGACGGGGTGGTGAGGGGTCGGAGGGGGTGGTGAGGGGTCGGAGGGAGAGGTGACGGGTCGGAGGTTGTGGGGTCAAGGGGAGGGTTGAGGGGTCAGAAGATGGGTGTGAGGCACTGGGGTTGAGGGATCAGAGGGGGGTGAACTGGCGAAGGCTCAGGCAGTGGTGAGGGGTCAGGAAGTGAAAGCTGGTGAACGTCCCAATTTGGATTTCATTCAGAAATTATCTAATTGTGGTGCTGGGTGTCGCTGGCCTGAGAGTTTGGATTATTTTAATTGTTCATTTTTCAGATTATTACAAATGAATGTGAGCAAATCATGTAACAGAATCATGTTGTACTGGGGAACGAGTGTGTCTGGTTAGTACAGGATTGTCGGGAAGATACAATAATTATCATAATGTTATTGGAATTTATAGTAAAATGGTGGTATCTGTGTGTCTATGTGTGTGAGACTTAATTGGATTAAAAGCTGCTGGTCTGAAGGCTTTGATGCGGTTGAAGGTTAGCTGGGTTTGAAATGTGAAGTAGGTAAACATTGTTGTCAAGGGGCCATTTACATTTTTAAATAAACCAAACTAGATTTTTTTCAAAAGACGGAGTGAAATGTGTCACCTAGCCAGGTGAGGTTTGCAAACAGTGTGTTTATTTTTCCCAAAGATTACTGATAAAATTTAGTACTATGAGAGATTTTTATTATCAGAAAGGTAAAGTCCAAAAACATAGTGAAACAATGGGAATTTGCATTCAAAGTGGAAAATATGTATAAAGGAGCGAAGGCTGTGTGTAAGGGTAGGCATTTTTAAGATGTAACAAGCGTGAAAAGCCTTCAGCCTCTATGCCTGAAGCTGCTGTTTTCAAAGGATTGAAGTTAAGAAAACTCACTTTGAATTTGACTAGTTCAGGGTATTGTGTGTCACCTTGCCTGGGTCTTTTAACATCTGTTTCTTACTGTTGCCATAATGAAAGTGTAACTGGGAGTCAGATTAAGTAGGGGTTTAGAAGTTATCATAGTGGTAATTTGGAGATCTGTGTATGTGCTTAAAGTCATATCTCTTATTAATAAATGTTTAATCTAGTTTTGTAAAAAAAACCTATAAGACTTGGTGGTCTTAATACTACTGAATTCAAGGCATGCATCTGGAAATTTATACAAATTGCAAAACAAGTTGTGCTAGTTGTTTCAAGTTTCCCATTGAGGTTTGAACAACTCAGCACTCACCATCGGCTATGCCATACCAAGGATGCTTTAACTAGCCAGACTGAAAACCTGAGTTTGATCTCGGCCTATACTCTGTTATTCATCAGTGATATTTGGGTATCAGTGCCTTGGACAAGGAGAATGGAGATATCAACCATAGCTCCACCCCTCTGTGGATATTAGGGAGGAAACAAGATGTTGTGTTATGATACTCTCCACATTTGAAAATGTTGCCAATACCCTCACCAGACTCAGCACAGTGAGGAGAGGTAGTGAAGCACAGTGCAGGAGATAGCTTAATGAAAGGTGACAGGAGAATCCCTGGCTATTTTGAGGGAAAAGGAAAGGGTTGTGACAGAGTCTAGGACTCAGCCTACATCACCACAGATAATAGATCTGTAAAAGTATTGGCCTATGTTGCCCTCATGATTCTAATCTCAATAGGCCCAGCGCTGGTGTCAGCACTCTGAAGTCTGTTCCTCCCAATCTCTTCGAGACTGAGTGACTGTTGGCATTCTCTCTCTGAACTCTCTTATCTCTCCCTCTTAGGCTTCGTGTTAGGTGGGGCATTTGGTATCTTCACAGCTGGTATTGATACCAATGTTGGCTTCGATCCGAAGGATCCTTTGCGGACACCAACAGCCAAGGAAGTTCTGAAAGACATGGGCCAGCGTGGAATGTCGTACGCAAAGAACTTTGCTATTGTCGGTGCCATGTTTTCTTGTACAGAATGCATCATTGAATCGGTGGGTCTGCTTTCCATCCATTCAGTTAGTTAGTTGTGGCATAGCAACAACAACTTGCATTCAGATAGTACCTAAACATCCCAAGGTGCTTCAGAGATTGATAACGCAACAAATACCGATGTAAAATAAAAGCAAAATACTGCAGATGCTGGAAATCTGAAACAAAAATAGAAAATGCTGGAAAAACTCAGCAGGTCTGATAGCATCTGTGGAGAGAGAAACAGAGTTAATGTTTCGAGTCTGTATGACCCTTCTTCAGAGCTAAAGAGAAGTAGAAATGTGATGAAATTTATACTGTTTAAGGCGGGGTGGAGCAGGTGAAGCTGGATAGAAGGCCAGTGGTAGGTGGGGGCTAAGGAGAGATTGACAATGATGCCATGAACAGAAGGACAAAGGGACTGTTAATAGTAGTGGTAAGGGCTAAAGAAGGTGCTGATAGTGGCAAAGGTAAGAAAGCTGAATGTGTTAATAGCAAAATAAAGGTAAACTCTGGTGTGTATTCACCATACCCCCTGACCTTCCCCTCTCTGATGCTGAATGTTCAGTACTCAGCAAAGGACTCAGTTTCATACCCTTACGCCCTCACCTCAATGAATTCCAGGCTCGGCACAATGCTGAACTCTTTTTCCACCGCCTTCGTCTCCATGCTCACTTCTTTGGGCAGGAGAACCCCCCCCTGTTCAACGGATCCTTTCTCCCGCCTCCAGTATTCTCCCTCCACCTGGACCCCTCCCTCTGGATTCTTACCTGCTCTTGATTTTTTCATTGAGGACTGTCGGCGTGACATTGGCCATCTTAATTTCTCTGCTCCTCTCACCCACTCCAACCTGTCTCCTTCTGACTTGCCGCACTCTGTTCTCTCAGGTCCAACCCTGACTTTGTTATCAAACCCACCAACAAGGGTGGCGCTTTTGTTGTCTGGCATACTGACCTCTACCTTGCAGCGGCTGAGAGTCAACTCTCAGTCACTTCCTCCTACCTCCCCCTGCCTCGTGGAACTCATTTCTTCCTTTCTTAACTCTGCTCTCTTTCCCTTTGTCCAGTGTCTTCCCACCTACATCTGTGATTCCTCTGATGCCCCATGTCATATCAACAATTTCCAGTTCCCTGGCCCTAATTGTCTCCTCTTCACCATGGACGTCCAATCTCTCTACACCTCCGTCCCCCACCGGGATGGTCTGAGGGCCCTCTGCTTCTTCCTCAAACAGAGGCCCAAACAATCCCTATCCACCACCACTCTCCTCCGTCTGGCTGAACTTGTTCTCTCACTGAACAATTTCTCCTTAAACTTGTCTCACTTCCTCCAAATAAAAGTTGTGACTATGTTATACCCGCATGGACTCCAGTCATGCCTGTCTCTTTATGGGATATGTGGAATATTCCTTGTTCCAGTCCTACTCGGGCCCCCTCCCACAACTCTCTGTCCGGTACATCATTGACTGTTTCGGTGCCGCTTCATGCCCTTGCCTGGACCTGGAAAAATGTATCAGTTTTGCTCCCAATTTCCATCCCTCTATCACCTTCACATGGTCCATTTCCAACACTTCCCTTCCCTTCTTTGACCTCTCTGTCTTCATTTCTGGTGATAGACTGTCCATCAGTATTCATTACAAGCCTACCGACTCCCACAGCTACTTCGACTACAGCTCCTCATACCCTGCTTCCTGTAAGGACTCCATCCCATTCTCTCAGTTCCTTCACCTCCGTCGTATCTGTTCCGATGATGCCACTTTCTAAAACAGCTCAGAAGGTGCAGCACCTGCCCCTTTAGCTGCTTCCTCCTCACTGTCCAAGGGCCCAAATTCTCCTTTCAGGTGAAGCAGCGCTTCACTTGCACCTCCCTCAATTTAGTCTACTGCATTCGCTGCTCCCAATGCGGTTTCCTCTACATTGGAGAGACCAAACACAGACTGGGTAACCGCTTTGCAGAACAGGTTCTGTCTGTCCACAAGCTTTACCCAGAACTTCCTGTCACTTGCCGTTTCAATACACCACCCTGCTCTCATGCCCACATGTCCGTTCTTGGCCTGCTGCATTGTCCAGTGAAGCTCAATGCAAACCGGAGGAACAGCACCTCATCTTCCGATTAGGCACTTTACAGCCTTCCGGACTTAACATTGAGTTCAACAACTTCAGACCATGAACACTCTCCTCCATCCTCACCCCTTTTTAGTCCTTTTTATCAAAATTCATTTTTATTTTTTATCCACTTTTAAAAATTTTTTATTCATTTATTCATTGTTTTATCCCCTCTTTTTTAAATGTCCCTTTTTTCCCCAACCACCGCCCCCTCCCCCCACCCCACCCCCACAAGAGCCATCTGGTACTTGTGCATGTTGTTCTTTTCAGAGTGCTTACCCTTGTCCTGCTATTATCACCACCTGCTTTCTTACCTTTATGCCACTATCAGCACCTTCTTTAGTCCCTACCACTACCATTAACACGCCCTTTGTTTTTTTGTTCATGACATCTTCATCAATCTCTCCTTTGCCTCCACCTATCGCTGGCCTTCTTTCCAACAAATATGATTTGAAAAGATAGAATTGAAAGAAAGCTTTTTCTAGATCCTCAATCGTTCATGGAATATGAATCGAGCTTTTAAAATTATGAGTGGATAAAACTGGGTAGATGAAGGCAGGTGGTTTCCAGTAATTGAGAGTCAAGATCAAGGTGCCAGACATAAAAGATTAAATTTAAGAGATTTAGGACCAAGGGCAGGAGAAACCTCTTCATTCAGAGAGTTGTGAGGTTGTGGGATTCATTTCCAGGGTTAGTGCTAGAGGATAGAAACGATGTCCACATTCATTGTACAAGGCAGATTGTGCTTGACTAATTTATCACAGTATCTTTACAGTGCAGAAGGAGGCCATTCAGCCCATCGAGTCTGCACTGGCTCTCTGAAAGAGCATTCCACCTAGTCCCACTCCCTTGCCTTAGCCCGTAACCTTGCACATTCTCTCTTTTCAGGTAGCAGTCCAATTCCTTTTTGAATACCTTGATCAAACCTGCCTCCACCACCCTCTCAGGAAGTTTGTTCCAAAAAAAATTTTCCTCATCACATTTATTCCTTTTGCCAATTATTTTGAATCTGTGCCCTCTAATTCTTGATCTTTTGATTTGATTGAATTTTTGATGAAGTACTAGAGAAGGTTGTTGAAGGGAGTACAGTAGATGTTGTCTATATGGATTTTAAGAAAGTGTTTGACAAGGTACCACATAAAAAAAAAAACTGGTTAACAACATTGAGGCTCATGCAATAGGAGGATCAGTGTCAGCTTCGATTTAAAAAAAAAAAAATGCTTAAGGACAGAAAACAGCAACTCGTACATAAACAGTTGTTTTTCAGACTAGAGGACAGTAGACAGTGGGGTTCCCCACGGCTGGTGCTGGATCCACCTGTTTTTTTGATATATGTAAATAACTTGGATTACCTAGAAAAACTCAGCAGGTCTGCCAGCATCAGCGGAGAAGAAAAGAGTCGACGCTTCGAGTCCTCATGACCCCACCACAGAACTGAGTGAATATTAGAAGAGGGGTCCCCTCTTCCAAGAGTAAAATTTCAAAATTTGCCCACGATTCAAAACTTGGGGAGCGGCAAACAGCGAGAATGATACCAATCGACTGCAATAAGACATGGATGGACTAGCAGAATGGACAGACAAGTGGCAGATGGAATTTAATACAGAGAAGTGTGTGGTGATGCATTTTGGCAGAAGGGATAGGGAGAGGCAATATAGACTTGATGGCAAAGTCTAAAGCATGTGCAGGGACAGAGGGTCCTTGGAGTGTATGTGTATCGATCTTTGAAGGTGGCAGGACGTATTAAGAGAGCAGTTAGCAAAGTTTATGGGATCCTGATCTTCAAAAGAAGAAGCATTGAGTACAAAAGCAGGGAAATTATGCTGAACCTTTATAAAACCACATGTATGGTTAGGCCACAACTAAAATATTGAGTCCAGTTCTGCTCTCCACACTTTAGGAAGGATGTGAGGGCCCTTGAGAGGGTGCAGAGGAGATTTACCAGAATGGTTCCGGGGTGAGTGCTTTTAGCTACAAGGTTAGGTTTGGAGAAGCTGGGGTTGTCCTCCTTGGAACAAAAGAGATTGAGGGGAGATTTGATAGTGGTGTACTAGATTGACAGGTTTGGATAATGGAGACAAGGAAAAACCATTCCCGTTAGCTGATGCTACAAGGACTAGAGGACATGGATTTAAAGTTTTGGATAAGAGATGTGGGGATGAACATCTTTATGCAGTGAGTGGAAATGACCTGGAACTTTCTGTCTAGGAGGGTGATGGAAGCAGGGATGATAAATAATGTTGAAAGGAAATTGGATAGGTTTGGAGGAAATAACTTGCAGGGCTATTGGGAAAGAGCAGAGAAATGGGACTGACTGTCCTACTCTGCAGATGGGCCAGCATGGATTCAATGGACTGAATGGCCTCCTTCATGCTGTAATTACTCTATGCCTGTGGATTAGGAGTATTTGTTTGTGTGGAGGCTATAGGCCAACATAGACGGGCAGAAGCAAATGGCCTGTTGCTGTGTGTAACTCTTTTGTGATTCTGTAAATGGGAGAGAGGTCAAGAGACATGGCTGGAGTTTAAATTTGTGTGACCCTTTTTCTTTGATATTTCAAAGTACCGTGGGAAGTCAGATTGGAAGAACAGTGTGCTCAGTGGCTGTGTGACAGGAGGAGCAATCGGTTTCCGGGGTGAGTGACAGGATATTCCTCGAGTGCCTGGATTTAGAACATCAGCTTTTGTGTCGATGTTTCTAACCTCTTTTCTCCCCCTCTGCAGCTGGTCTAAAGGCAGGAGCCATTGGGTGTGGTGGGTTTGCAGCCTTTTCTGCAGTCATCGATTACTACTTAAGATGATGTGAATTCAGAGCTACCTTGCTGCAAGTGGGATGGAACTATAGGCTGTCACATCCCCCTCCACAATGAGTGAGCTGGATTGGACTCGTGTATAGTGAGCACATGAGCTGTAAGTGTGAACAAACGGAATGAGGCTGCAGCCATTTCCACCCGACATGTATCACACACTCATGCTGCAGACCTAACACAATTATTGAAATAAAGTGACAGGACTGAACAAAGAACTTGAATCACAGGAAAAGGGATTTGGATTTTCATCTCTTGGTCTGTCCTATGTTGTAAATAATTTATCAACTGAATGGCGTTTAATAAAATATATTATACTGTGTAACTGTACAGAATCACTGTTTATTCAGCAGGGTAAGGGTCACTCACTGTAACTGTGCAGAGTCATTGTTTATTCAGTGTAAGGGTCACTCACTGTAACTGTGCAGAATCACTGTTTATTCAGGCTAAGGGTCACTCACTGTGTAACTGTACAGAGTCACTGTTTATTCAGTGTAAGGGTCACTCACTGTAACTGTACAGAGTCACTGTTTATTCAGTGTAAGGGTCACTCACTGTAACTGTACAGAGTCACTGTTTATTCAGGGTAAGGGTCACTCACTGTAACTGTACAGAGTCACTGTTTATTCAGGGTAAGGGTCACTCACTAACTGTACAGAGTCACTGTTTATTCAGGGTAAGGGTCACTCACTGTAACTGTACAGAGTCACTGTTTATTCAGTGTAAGGGTCACTCACTGTAACTGTACAGAGTCACTGTTTATTCAGGGTAAGGGTCACACTGTGTAACTGTACAGAGTCACTGTTTATTCAGGGTAAGGGTCACTCACTGTAACTGTACAGAGTCACTGTTTATTCAGTGTAAGGGTCACTCACTGTAACTGTACAGAGTCACTGTTTATTCAGGGTAAGGGTCACTCACTGTGTAACTGTACAGAGTCACTGTTTATTCAGGGTAAGGGTCACTCACTGTGTAACTGTACAGAGTCACTGTTTATTCAGGGTAAGGGTCACTCACTGTGTAACTGTACAGAGTCACTGTTTATTCAGGGTAAGGGTCACTCACTGTATAACTGTACAGAGTCACTTTTTTCAGGGTAAGGGTCACTCACTGTGTAACTGTACAGTCACTTTATTCAGCAGGGTAAGGATCACTCTGTAGCTGTACAGAGTCACTGTTTATTCAGGGTAAGGGTCACTCACTGTGTAACTGTACAGAGTCACTGTTTATTCAGGGTAAGGGTCACTCACTGTATAACTGTACAGAGTCACTTTTTTCAGGGTAAGGGTCACTCACTGTGTAACTGTACAGTCACTTTATTCAGCAGGGTAAGGATCACTCTGTAGCTGTACAGAGTCACTGTTTATTCAGGGCGAGGATCACTCACTGTGTAACTACAGAGTCACTGTTTATTCAGAGTAAGAACATAAGAACTAGGAGCAGGATTAGGCAATTCAGCCCCTCGAGCCTGCCCCGCCATTCAATACAATCATGGCTGATCTCACTTCGGCCTCAACTCCAATTTCCCACCCTCTCCCCATAATCTTTCAACCCGTTACTAATTAAAAATCTATCTCCTCCTCAAATTTATTCAGCATCCCAGCATCCACTGCACTCTGAGGTAGTGAATTCCACAGATTCATGACACTTTGAGAAAAGTAATTCCTCCTCATCTCTGATTTAAATCTACAACCCCTTAGCCTAAAACTATGGCCTCTTGTTCTAGAATGCCCCAGAAGGGGGAACATCTGCTCCACGTCTACTTTGTCTATTCTCTTTAGTATCTTATATACCTCAATTAGATCTCCTCTCATCCTTCTAAACTCTAGTGAGTATAGGCCTAATTTGCTCAATCTCTCCTCATAAGACAAGCCCCACATCTCTGGAATCAGTCTAGTGAACCTCCTCTGAACCGCCTCCAGTGCAACTACATCCTTTCTCAAGTAAGGGGACCAAAATTGTGCACAGTACTCCAGGTGCGGTCTCACCAATGCCTTGTATAGTTGCAACAACACTTCCCTATTTTTATACTCTATTCCTTTCGCAATAAATGCTAAAATTCCATTTGCCTTCCTTATTACCTGGTGTACCTGTATACTAGCTTTCAGTGATTCATGCACAAGGACACCCAGATCACTCTGCACTGAAACATTCTGAAGTTTCTCTCCATTTAAAAATAAGTTGCCTTTTTATTCTTCTGACCAAAATGGAATATTACTACCAATACATCCACTATCTCTGCTGCTTCTTCCTTTAAGACCCTGGGATGTAGGCCATCAGGTACTGGGGACTTGTCACCCTTTAATCCCAATAGTTTGCTCAGTACTTTTTCTCTAGTGGTGGTGGTTGTTCTAAGTTCCTCCTCTATACTCTCTGCACTACTTGTTACTATTGGGGTGGTACTAGTGTCCTGCACTGTGAAAACTGAGGCAAAATATTGATTAAGCGTCTCTGCCATTTCTGCATTCCCCACTATTAACTCCCCAGTCTCATCCTCCAATGAACCAACATTCACTTTAGCTACTCTCTTTCCTTTTACATACTTGTAGAAGCTTTTGCTATCAGTTTTTACATTTTGTAAGGATCACTCACTGTGTTAACTGTACAGAGTCACAGTTTATTCAGGGTAAAGATCACTCACTGTGTAACTGTAAAGAATCACAGAATGGTTCCAGCACAGGAGGAGGCCATTTAGCTTGTCACATCTGTGCTAGTTCCTTGAAAGAACAATTCTCCTGCTGCACACGCTTTAGAATTGTCCCCTGTGTTTTGTATTGCCTCTGCATTGTTTCTACCAAAATGAATCATTTCACACTTTTCTGCATTAACAACATTGTAGGTGTACTTACACCTTATGGACAGCAGTGGTTCAAAAAGTTGGCTCATCACCACCTTCTCAAGGGCAATTAGGGATGGGCAGCAACTGCTGCCCTAGCCAGCGACGCCTACATCTTATGAAAGAATTTTTAAAAAACATATGCCACTTGTTTGCCTGTTCCAGCAACCTGTTCATGTCCTTTTGATGTTCTACACTATCCTCCTCTCAGTTCACAATACTTCCAAGGTTTGTATTGTCTGCAAATTTTGAAATTGTGCCCTGTGCACCAAGGTCTAGGTCAATACATGTCAGGAAAAGCAATGAACACCAATCCCTGTGGAACTCCGCTATTCGGCCTGAAAAGCGACCATTAACCGCTATTCTCTGTTGCCTATCACTTAACTAACCTTGTATCCATGTTGCTACTGTCCCTTTTATTCCATAAGCTACAACTTGTTCACAAGTCTGTTGTGTGTTACTTTATCTGATGCCTTTTTAAAGTCCATGTACACCACACCTACAGCCTTACTTTATCAACCTCAGTGTTACCTCATCAAAAAACTAGCAAGTTGGTTAAGCACAATTTGCTCCTAACAAATCCATGCTGGCTTTCAATTCAATTAACTCTTGTCCATACAAATATTACATATGAATGATAAAAGAAATTACCCTATCACAGAGATCTAAATTAAAATATGTATTAAAAGCCATTCGGATACAGTAGAATAATTAATCAGTCCCATCCTGAGTGCATACCCTCATCCATACATCAAACTCCTGTTAAAAGTTCTTACGGAGAAGGGCACAAATAGATTAGGAACCGATTTTTCCTGCATCTGAGGGATTGTAGCCTTTTCCTTCAATGCATGCAGCAGTAATACTGAAACAAGGGGTGATTCTCATTGTTCCTTGGTTCCTTCATTCCATCATTCCTTACTTAATCTGCATTTTTCCACGTGACTATTAATTTTGTCCCGAATTACTGTTTCTAGAAGCTCCTCCCACCTTTAAAGTTAAATTGACTCGCCTGTAGTTGCTGGGCTTTATCTTTACACCCGAGCAATTAAGGAGGATTGTTTCAGGAATGTCAGTCTGGTTGAGGATTCTGTTGGGCATGTCGAGTGATTAAGGAGGACTGGTACACGTTGCTGAATGTCACCAGTTGTGTCACCATTAACTCTGCCGTAATGGCTTCTCTCTGTGTCTTGTTGCAGATTATATGAATACAGTCAGTGCACTGAGTGAGACTCTGATATTTAATATACAACTTGCTAACTACAAGAGCTCGAACCCCATGATATTGACTCCAGAAAAACTGCTGGATGCTTTAATTTTTCGAGTGTTTGGAACTGTTTTACACCTCAAACATTTGTTTCAAAGGTAGAGGCTGAGTCATTGAATATTTTTAAGGCAGAAGTAGATAGATTCTTGACTAACAAAGGAATCTAAGGATATTGGGGGTAGGCAGGATAGTGGAGTGGACACCACAATTGAATGTGGGGCAGGCTCGAGGGGCTGAATGGCCTACTCCTACTCCAAATCCCTGTGTTTTGTAAAGTACAGCTTTTATTTTTTCTTTGAAGTTGTTTAGAATACTTTTGCTGAGTGAAGAGTAGGAGCAGAGTTTCTGCTCTCTCCCAGCAGAGAGCACTGTGGGTCAGTGCTTTTATCCAGAGCCCAATGACTGAACCACTGTTCATTTTACACTCAGGCAGACTTCTGATACAAGATCAATCAGCCAACAGTCCACATCCTGTCCCAGTCCTGTGGCTGCTTGGCTGTAGATGGTTCTCCATGATAGCTCAGCAGTAAGAGAGACAGCAGCTTCACTCAAACATCAACACAACTTGTTCAATTCAGGCAATGGGGATCTCTGTGGTCAGGAGCTCTTGTGGTGGGGGATGGAGGCGGGGTGGAGAGTTAATTGAGAGGAGAAGGGAGATGATTAAGAAGGGGAGAGGGTAGATTAAGAACATAAGAAATCAGAGCAGGAGTAGACATTTTGGCCTTTTGAGTCTGCTCTGCCATTCAATACAATCATGGCTGATCTTTGGCTTCAACTCCATTTTTAAGCCTCCATTAGATATGGGGGCCAAAACTACGCACAGTACTCCAGATGTGGTCTCAAGAAAGCCCATTGCAACTGTAGCAAAATGTCCTTAATCTTGTACTCCAATCCTCTTGCAATAAAGGTCAGCTTGCCATTTGTTTTTTTAATTGCTTGCTGTGCCTACATGCTAACTTTGTGTTCCTTGTACGAGTACACCCAAGTCTCTCTGAACTTCAACATTTAAAAGTAAAAAATATTCTGCTTTTCTATTCTTACTATCAAAGTGAATAACCTCACACTTCCCCACATTATACTCCATCTGCCACCTCGTTATCCACACACTGAACCCGTCTGTATCTCTTTGCAGCCACATTGTGTCCCCCTCACAACTTACACTAGCTTTGTACTGTCAACAAGCTTTGATACGCTACTCTCTGCCTCTTTATCTAAATCATTGATATGGATTATAGATAGCTGAGGCCCCAACTCTGATCTTTTTATTCATTCACAGGATGTGGGCTTCGCTGACTGGTCCAACATTTATTGCCCATCTCTAATTGCCCTTGAGAAGGTGGTGGTGAGCTGCCTTCTTGAACCACTGCAGTCCATGTGGTGTAGGTATATCCACAGTGCTGTTAGGAAGGGAGTTCTAGGATTTTTACCCAGCGACAGTGAAGGAACAGTGATATATACCCAAGTCAGGATGGTGAGTGACTTGGAGGAGAACTTGCAGGTGGTGGTGTTCCCATCTATCTGCTGCCCTTGTCCTTCTAGATGGCAGTGGTTGTGGGTTTGGAAGATGCTGTCTAAGGAGTTTTGGTGAATTCCTGCAGTGCATCTTGTAGACGGTACATTCTGTTGCTGCTGTGTGTCGGTGTTGGAGGGAGTGAATGTTTGTGGATGTGGTGCCAATCAAGCGGTCTGCTTTGTCCTGGATGGTGTCAAGCTTCTTGAATGTTGTTGGAGCTGCACTTATACAGGCAAGTGGGGCGTATTCCATCACACTCCTGACTTGTGCCTTGTAGATGGCGGACAGGCTTTGGGGAGTCAGGAGGTGAGTTACTCATCACACTATTCCTAGCCTCTGATCTGCTCTTGTAGCCACAGTATTTATATGACTAGTCCAGTTCAGTTTCTGGTCTATAGTAACCCCCAGGATGTTGATAGTGGGGGATTCAGCAATGGTAATGCCACTGAACGTCAAGGGGAGATTGTTAGATTCTCTCTTATTGGAAATGTTCATTGCTTGGCACTTGTGTGGTGCGAATGTTACCTGCCATTTGTCAGCCCAAGCCACGATATTGTCCAGGTCTTGCTGTATTTGGACATGGACTGCTTCAGTATCTGAGGAGTCATGAATGGTGTTGAACATTGTGCAATCATCAGCGAACATCCCCACTTCTGACCTTATGATGGAACTTGTGGCCCTCCACTTGTTACAACTCACCAACTGGGGAGATGGTGCATGGTGATAATGTTGCTGGACTAGTAGTCCAGAAGCCCAGGCTAATACTCTGGGAACAGGAGTTCAAATCCCACCACAGCAACTGGTGGAATTTAAATTTAACTAATTGATCTGGAATTGAAAGCTAGTCTCAGTGATGGTGACAATGAAATTATCATCGATTGTTGTAAAAACTGATCGGATTCATTAACGTCCTTTAGGGAGGGAAATCTGTCGTTCTTACCTGGTCTGGCCTACATGTGACTCCAGACACACAGCAATGTGGTTGCCTCTGAACTGGTCTTGCAAGCCACTCAGTTCAAGGGCAGTTAGGGATGGGCAGCAAATGCTGAACTTGCCAGTGATGCCCATATCCCATGAAAGAATAAAGGGAAAAAATATGAAAATACCATTTTTTAAAAATTATTCATTTACAGGATGTGAGCTGGTGGTGTTCGTGAGCTGCTGCCTTGAACTGCTGCAGTCCATGTGGTGTAGGTACACCCACAGTGCTATTAGAAAGGGAGTTCCAGGATTTTGACCCAGCGACAGTGAAGGAATGGCGATATATTTCCAAGTCAGGATGGTGAGCGGCTTGGAGGGGAACTTACATTGCTACCCTCTGCTTCTTGTCTGTTAACCAATCCTCCATGCTAAAATATCACCCCCAACCATGAGCCCTTATGTTGTGTATTAACCTATTTTTGTGGCACCTTATTGAATACCTTTTGGAAATCCAACTATACTACATCTTCTGGTTCCCCTTAATCTACCCTAATTGTTACATGCTCAAAAAACGCAAATAAATTTGTGAAATATTTTTTCCCTTTTGAAAAACTATGTTGACTTTCAGCATACTATGCTTTTCTAAGCGTATTGTTAAGACTTCCTTTCTAATAGATTCCAGCATTTTCCCAATGACTGATGTCAGGCCAGCTTGCCTGTGGTTCCTGTGTTCTCTCTCCTTCCCTGAATAGCAGTGTCACATTTGCCAACTTCCAATCTGCTGGAACCGTTCCAGAATCTAGGGAAACCAGTGCATCCACTATCTCTGCAGCTTCCTCTTTGAGAACCCTAGCATGTAAACCATTAGGTCCTTGGTATTTCTTGGCTTTTAGCCCCTGAAATCTCTCCAACACTTTTTCTCTGCTGATATTAATTATGTTAATTTCCTGACTCTTGGGAAGGAGGGAGTAGATTGGGAAATGCACTTTCAGGCTGTGTACACTGCACTGTATTTGGTGCTGAAGTGGATACTGATTATGATTTTCTACTGAATGATTTGTTTCAGATTTGCTGCTGAGAGTGGTTGGATGCAAGAACAGTCCCATGTTGACCCTTTCAGAAGCACTTAAAGGATTGATTTTCATTTTCCAGCAGTCCTGGTTTGCCTGTTGTTTCTGGGCAGGTCCTGAAGCCATCTCCAAACTGAATTAATAATAAAGTGTGAAAGTTGTGGAAATGGCTTTTATTTAACTCTGGGCAAGAGTCCAAATCCACCCACTTTTTCATTATTCTGCAAGATCTATTCCCTTGAAGTACAGTACGGCTAATTTATGACAGTTCATAAATTCCCAGCTGTCCCATGAGATCTGGGATCTCACTCGCCACACAGTTCAACTCAAACCTACTTGAGAACTGTGCCCAGTTCTAGTCAGATCTGTCTTGAACGCAGGGTCCAGGTCTGAAACTGAGACACGAGGGACATTTCAATTACTGGAGGCAGTGTAGAGAGGACCCACCTTAGGGACATCCAAATTAGGAGCAGGAATAGGCCACTCAGCCCCTCGCGCCTGCTCCGCCATTGAAAACAATCATGGCTGATCTGCTCGTAATCTCCGCCCCACATTCCTGCTGACCCCAATAACCTTTCACCCCCTTGCTTATCAAGAATCTATCTAGCTCTGCCTGAAAAATATTCAAAGACTCTGCTTCCACTGCCTTTTGAGGGAGGGAATTCTAAAGACTCTCAACCCTCTTTGGGGGTGGAGGGGGGTGGTGGTGGAGGGGTTGGGGGTAGAGAGGGTGGGGGGTGTGAGAGGGTGGTGGGAGGGGGTGAGAGGGTGGTGGGGGGGGTGAGAGGTTGGTCGGGGGGGTGAGGGTGGAGGGGTTGGGGGTAGAGAGGGTGGGGGGTGTGAGAGGGTGGTGGGGGGGTGTGAGAGGGTGGTGGGCGTGGGGGTGAGAGGGTGGTGGGGGGTGAGAGGGTGGTGGGGGGGGTGAGAGGGTGGTGGGGGGGTGAGAGGGTGGTGGGGGGGTGAGAGGCTGGGGGCGGGGCTGAGAGGGTGGGGAGGGAGTTGGAGAGGGTGGGGGGGGAGTTGGAGAGGGTGGGGGGGAGTTGGAGAGGGTGGGGGGGGAGTTGGAGAGGGTGGGGGCGGGATATGGGGGTGGGGGGGCGATATGGGGGTGGGGGGGTGGAGAGGTTGGGGGTTGAGGGGTTGGTGGAGAGGGTGGGGGTGGAGTGGTGTGGGGGCTTGAGGGGGTTGGGGGTGGAGAGGTGTGGGGGCTTGAGGGGGTTGGGGGTGGAGAGGGTGGGTGGGGGGGGTTGGGGGTGGTTGGGGTGGAGAGGGTGGGTGGGGGGGCTGTTGGGGGTGGAGAGGGTGGGTTGGGGGTGGAGAGGGTGGGTTGGGGGGGTTGGGGGTGGAGAGGGTGGGAGGTGGGTGGGGGGTTGGGTGTGGAGAGGGTGGGAGGTGGGTTGGGTGTGGAGAGGGGTGGAGAGAGTGGGAGGGGGTGGGGGTGGAGAGGGTGGGAGGGGGATGGGGGTGGAGAGGGTGGTGGGGGTGGGGGTGGTTAGGGTGGAGAGAGTGGTGGGGGTTGGGGGAGTTGGGGTAGGGGTGGAGGGGGTGGAGTGTGTGGTTGTTGAGGATTGGCGGGTTGGGGTGTGGGGGGTGGAGGTGATTGGGGAGGGGCCTGGGAGGGGGTGGGGGTTTGGATAACACGGGTAGAGTACTGGCGGGGACAGATCTGTCACTGTATAACACTGGGGTACAGTACTGGTGGGGTTTCGGGGAGGGGGGTTGGGGCATTAAGGGGGCAGGGAGTTAGGGGACGGGGTTTGGGGCAGGGGGGGTTTGGAGGAGGGGAGATGGGGGTTTGGAGGAGGGGAGATGGGGGTTTGGGGGAGGGGAGTTGGGGAAGGGGGAGAGGTGGGGAAGGGGGATAGGTGGGGTTAGGGGGATTGGGGTGGGGATAAGGGGCTGGGGGTGGGGATGGTGGTGTGGAGATAGGAGTGTTGGGGGTGCATGGCGGGTTCAGGGTGTGGGGATGGGGGGTTCGGGGGGTGGGGATGGGGCTGTTCGGGGGGTGGGGATGGAGGGGTTGGGGATAGGGTAGTTGGGGATAGGGTAGTTGGGGATAGGGTAGTTGGGGATGGGGGGATGAGGAGGTGGGAAGGGAGGGATAGGGATGGGGATAGGGGGTGTTTGGGATAGGAGGGATGGGGGGTTGGGGACAGGGGGTGTGTAAGGGAGGGATGGGGATATGGGGTGTTTGGAATAAGGGGATGGGGGATAGGGGGTGTTTGGGATAGGGGGGTGGGGATGGTGGGGTGGGGATTGGGGGGGATGGGGGGATATAGGGATTGGGGATGCAGGGGGTGGGGATGGGGGGATGCGGGGGGGGAATGGGATGGGGGTATGCGGGGGATGAGGATAGGCGGGGTTGGGGGTGCTGGGGGATTTGGTGTGATGAGCGGGATGGGTGGGTAAGGGGGTTGGAGATAGGGGGGAAAGGGGTTTCCGGGGGATGGGGTGGTTGAGGGGGGATGGGGGTGTTGGGGTGGATAGAGGGGATTTGGGGGTGTTGGGGTGGATAGAGGGGATTTGGGTGGGATGGGGGGTTTAGGAGGTGAGATTAGGGGGTGAGGGTAGGAGGGGTTGGGGGGGTTAGGGTACGGGGGGGGGGGTTGGGAGTTGTTAGGGTGGGGGGCGTGGGGGGGTTAGAGTAGGGCGTTGGTGGGGTTGGGTTGGGGGTGGTGAGGATAGGGTGGGTTGGGGGTGTTAGGGTAAGGGGGTTGGGAGATGAGGGTAGGGGTCTTGGGGTGGGTTGGGGCTGGGGGTGGTGGTTGAGATGGGGGGGCTGGGTATAGGAGATGTTTGGGATAGGGGGATGGGGGGGTGATATGGTGGGGGTTGAGGTGTGAGGGTAGTGGTTGTTGGGGTGTAAGGGCAGTGGGATTGGGGGAGCTGAGGGTAGGTGGGGTTGGGGATGGTGAGGATGGAGGGGTTTGGGGAGGTGAGGGTAGAGGAGTGAAGGTTGGTGGGGTGAAGGTAGGGAGGGTTGGGGGGTGAGGGTAGGGAGGGTTGGGGGTGAGGGTAGGGAAGGTTGGGAGTGAGGGTAGGGGGTTAGTGTTAGGAGTTGAGGGTAGGGGGTTTGAGGGTAGGAGGATGAAGGTTGGAGGGTGAGAGGGATAGGCGGGGTGATGGTAGGGGGGTTAGGGTAGGGGGAGTTGTGGGGGTTAGTGTAGGGGGGGTTGGCGGAGTTAGGGTAGGGGGAGTAAGGATAGGGGGTTGGGGGGGTTAGGGTAGGGGGGTTGGTGGTGTTAGGGTAGGGGGGTTGGTGGTGTTAGGGTAGGGGGGTTGGTGGTGTTAGGGTAGGGGGGTTGGTGGGGGTAAGCATAGGGAGGGTTGGGGGAGTGAGGGTAGGGGGTGTTGTGAGGGTGAGGGCAGGGGTTGTTGTGGGGGCGAGGGCAGGGGGGTTGTGGGGGTGAGGGTAGAGGGGTTGTGGGGGTGAGGGTAGGGGGGGTTTGGGTAGGGGCATTTGGGGGGATTAGGGTGAGGGGGTTGGGGGGTTTAGGCTGGGAGGGTTGGGGGGGTTAGGGTAGGGGGGTTGGGGGGGAAGTGTAGGGGGTGTTGGGGGGTTTAGGGTCTGGGGAGTTGTGCGGTGTTAGGGTAGGAGGGTTGGGTGGTTAGGGTAGGGGGTTTGGGGGGTTTAGGGTAGGGGGGTTACGGAGGTGAGGGTAGGGTGGTTGGGGATTGCACAATGATGGTAGGGGGTTGAGGGTACGGGGGGTGGGGATAGGGGGCTTTGGAGATTTTGGGGGGTGATGGGGGGGTTGGGGGTGACATTAGGGGTCGAGGGTAGGAGGGGTTGGGGGGTTAGGGTACGGGGGGGTTGGTGGTTGTTAGGTTGTGGGGTGTGGGGGGGTTAGAGTAGGGGGTTGCGGAGGTTGGCGGTTTTGGGGTTGGGGGTGAGGGTAGGGGGGGTTAGGGTCGGGGTCTTGGGGTGGGTTGGGGATGGGTATAGTGGGTGTTTGGGATAGGAGGAGATGGGGATGGGGAGATGGGGGGTGGGATAGAGGGGATGGGGGGTGGGATATGGGGGATGGGGGTTCGGATAGTGGGATGAGGGTGGGTATTTGAGGTGTGAGGGAATGGGTGTTGGGGTGTGAGGGCAGGGTGAATGGTGGGGCTGAGGAAAGGGGGAGTTGGGGATGGCGAGGATGAAGGCTGTTGGGGAGGTGAGGGTAATGGGGAGAGGGTAGGGAAGGTTGGGTGGATGAGGGTAGGGAGGGTTGGGGGTGAGGGTAGGGAAGATTGGGGGTGAGGGTAGGGAAGGTTGGGGTTGAGGGTAGGGGGGTTAGTGTTGGGGGTGAGGGTAGGAGGATGAGGGTTGGGGGGTTGGGGGGAGTGAGGGATAGGCGGGGTGAGGGTGGGGGGGTTAGGGTAGGGGGATTGGAGGGGTTAGGATCGGGGAGTTCGGATTGGAGTGTTGGTGGGGGTAAGTGTAGGGTGGTTGGGGGGTTTAGAGTAGGGGGTTTGTGGGGGTGAGGGTAGAGGGGGTGTGGGGGTGAGTGTAGATGGGTTGTGGGGGTGAGGGAAGGGGGGTTAGGCTGGGGGGGGTTACGGGGGTTAGGGTAGGGGGTTGGGGGTGATAGAGTAGGCAGGTTGGGGATGTAAGGATAGGGAGTTTGGGGGGGTTAGGGTAGGGAGTTAGGGGGGTTGTGGGGGTAGGGGCGGTTGTGAGGGTGGGGGTGGGGGTAGGGGAGTTTGGGTAGGGGCAGTTGGGGGGATTAGGGGGTTTAGGCTTGGGGTGGTTAGGATAGGAGGGTTGGGGGTGTGTAGGGGGGTTGGGGGGGTGTGTGGGGGGGTTGGGGGGTTTTGGGGTATGGGGAGTTGTGTGGTGTTATGGAGGTGAGGGTAGGGGGGTTAGGGTGTGAGAGTAGGGGGGTTTGTGGGGTGAGGGTAAGGGGTTGTGGGGGTGAGGGTAGGGGATTGTGGGGGTGAGGGTAGGGGGGTTGTGGGGTGTGGGTAGGGTGGTTGGGGATTGCATGATGAGGGTAGGGGGTTGAGGGGTGAGGGTATGGGTGTGGGGATAGGGGGGGTTGGAGATTTTGGGGGGGTGATGGGGGGGTTGGGGGTGACATTAGGTGGTGAGGGTAGGAGGGTTTGGGGGGTTTAGGGTACGGGGGGGTTGGTGGTTGTTAGGTTGTAGGGCGTGGCGGGGTTAGACTAGGGGGTTGCGGGGGTTGGCGGTGTTGGGGATGGGGGGGTGAGGGTAGGGGGGTTGTGGGGTGAGTGTCGGGGTATTGGGGTGGGTTGGGGATGGGTATAGGGGGTGTTTGGGATAGGGGGAGATGGGGATAGGGGGATGGGTGGTGGGATATGGGGGTTCGGATAGGGGATGAGGGTGGGTATTTGAGGTGTGAGGGTATAGGTGTTGGGGTGTGAGGGCAGGGAGATTGGTGGGGCTGAGGGTAGGGGGAGTTGGGGATGGCGAGGATGGAGGCTGTTGGGGAGGTGATGGTAGTGGTGTGAGGGTAGGGAGGGTTAGGTGGATGAGGGTAGGGAGGGGTGGGGGATTAGGGAAGAGAGGGTTGGGGGTGAGGGTAGGAGGATGAGGGTTGGGGGTGAGGGGGAGTGAGGGATAGGCGGGGTGAGGGTGGGGGGGTTAGGGTAGAGGGGTTGGGGTGGTTAGAGTAGGGGGGTTAGGGTAGGGGGATTGGGGGTTATGGTAGGGGGTTTGGGGGGGGTTAGGGTAGGGGGAGTTTGGCGTGTTAGGATTGGAGTGTTGGGGGGGTAAGTGTAGGGTGGTTGGGGGGTTTTGGTTAGGGGGTTTGGCGGGGGTAAGGGTAGGGGGGTTGGGGGAGTGAGGGTAGGGGGGGTTGGGGGAGTGAGGGTAGGGGGGGTTGTGGGGGTGAGGGTAGAGGGGTTGTGGGGGTGATGGTAGGGTGGTTGTGGGGGTGAGGGTAGGGGTTGCGGGGGTGAGGCTTGGGGGGGTGACGGTTGGGGGGTTGGGTGGGTGAGGGTAGGGGGGTTGGGTGTTGAGGGTAGGGGGTTGTTGGGGTGAGGGTAGTGGGCTGTTGGGGTGAGGGTAGTGGGCTGTTGGGGTGAGGGTAGGGTGGTTGTGGGTGTGAGGGTAGGCAGGTCGGGGGTGTAAGGATAGGGGAGTTGGGGGGGTTAGGGTAGTTGAGTTGGTGGGGGAAAGCGTGGGGAGGGTTGGGGGAGTGAGGGTAGGGGGGTTATGAGGATAGGGGGGTTATGAGGTTACGGGAGGTTTGTGGGTGAGGGTAGGGTGGGTTGTGGGGGTGATGGTAGGGTGGGTTGTGGGGGTGAGAGTGGGGGGGTTGTGGGGGTGAGAGTAGAGGGGGTTGTGGGGGTGAGGGTTGGGTGGGGTTTGGGTAAGGGCAGTTGGGGGGGGTTAGGGTGGGGGTTTAGGCTAGTGGGGTTGGAGGGGTTAGGGTAGGCAGCTTGGGGGTGTTAAGGATGGGGGGGTTAGGGTAGGGAGTTAGCGGGACCAAGGGTAGGGAGGGATGTTGGGGTGAGGGTAGGGGGGTTGTGGGAGTGAGGGTAGGGGGGTTGTGGGAGTGAGGGTAGGGGGGTTGTGGGAGTGAGGGTAGGGGAGATGTGGGGGTGAGGGTAGGGGGGTTGGGGGGTGAGGGTAGGGGGGTTGGGGGGTGAGGGTAGGGGGGTTGGGGGGTGAGGATAGGGGGGTTGGGGGGTGAGGGTAGGGGGGTTTGAATAGGGGCAGTTGGGGGGATTAGGGTGAGGTGGTTGGGGGTGTAAGTGTAGGGGGGGTTAGGGGGTTTAGGGTATGGGGAGTTGTGCGGTGTTAGGGTAGGAGGGTTGGGTGGTTAGGGTAGGGAGGTTGGGGGGGCTTGGGGTAGGGGGTTTTGGGGGGTTAGGGTAGGGGGGTTACGGAGGTGAGGGTAGGGGGTTTACTGTGTGAGAGTAGGGGAGGTTGTGGGCAGGAGGGTTGTAGGGTGAGGGTAGGGGATTGTGGGGGTGTTGGTAGGGTGGTGGGGGATTGCACGATGAGGGTAGAGGGTTGGGGGTGAGGGTATGGGGGTGGGGGTTTGGAGATTTTGGGAGGTGATGGGGGGGTTGGGGGGTACATTAAGGGGTGAAGGTTGGGGGGTTAGGGTACAGGGGGTTTGGGGGGGATAGGCTAGAGGGATTGTGGGGGCTGATTGTAAGCGGGGGTTGAGCGATGAGGGTAGGGGGGTTGGGGGGATGAGGTTAGTGGGGTTGGGCGGTGAGGGTAGTGGAGGTTGGGGGGAGTGAGGGATAGGGGGATGTGGATTGTGGGTGTTGGGGGTAGGGGGCGATACGGTGGGTGGGGATAGGGGATTGGAGTTGGGGATGGGGGTTGGGGGTGAGAGTAGGGTGTGAGGGTAGGGAGGGTTGTGGGAGTGAGGGTAGGTGTGATTGTGGGGGTGAGGGCAGGGGGATTGTGGGGGTGAGGGTAGGGGAATTATGGGGGTGAGGGTAGAGGGGTTGTGGGGGTGAGGGTAGAGGGGGTTGTAGGGGTGAGGGTAGAGGGGGTTGTAGGGGTGAGGGTAGGGGAGATGTGGGGGTAAGGGTAGGGGGGGTTGTGGGGTTGAGGCTAGGGGGTGGGGGAGGTGAGGGTAGGGGGATTGCGCGATGAGGGTAGGGGGATTGGGGGGTGAGGGTATGGGGGGTGGGAATAGGTGGGTTTGGGGAGTTTGAGGGGTGATGGGGGGCTGGGGGTGACATTAGGTTGGTGAGGGTATGAGGGGTTGGGGGTGTTAGGGTACGGGGGGGTTGTGGGTTGTTAGGTTGTGGGCTGTGGGGTTGGCAGTGTTGGGGTTCGGGGGGTGAGGGTAGGGTGGGTTGCGGGTGTGAGGGTAGGGGGTTTGGGTTGTGAGGGTCGGGGTCTTGGGGTGGGTTGGGGATGAGGGGGGTTGGGATGGGGGTGGGTACAGGGGGTGTTTGGGATAGGGGAGATGGGGATGGGGGGGTGGAGGTTGGGATATGGGGGATGGGCATTCAGATAGGGGGATGAGGGTGGGGGGTTTGAGGTGTGAGGGAATGGGTGTTGGGGTGTGAGGGCAGGGAGATTGGGGGGCTGAGGATAGGGAGGGTTGGGGATGGTGAGGATGGAGGGTGTTGGGGAGGTGAGGGTAGTGGAGTAAGGGTAGGGAGGGTTGGGTGGATGAGGGTAGGGAGGGTTGGGTGGATGAGGGTAGCGAGGGTTGGGTGGATGAGGGTAGTGAGGGTTGGGTGGATGAGGGTAGCGAGGGTTGGGGGATGAGGGTAGGGAGGGTTGCGGGATGAGGGTAGAGGGGTTAGTGTTGGGGGTTAGGGTAGGAGGATGAGGGTTGGGGGAGTGAGGGATGGGCGGGGTGAGGGTGGGGGGATTAGGGTAGGGGAGGTTGGGGTAGGGGGATTGGGGGGTTTAGGGTTGGAGTGTTGGGGGATAAGTGTAGGGTGGTTGGGGGGTTTAGGGTAAGGGGGTTGGCGGGGGTAACTAGGGAGGGTTGGCGGGGGTAAGTGTAGGGAGGGTTGGGGGAGTGAGGGTAGGGAGGGTTGGGGGAGTGAGGGTAGGGAGGGTTGGGGGAGTGAGGGTAGGGAGGGTTGGGGGAGTAAGGGTAGGGAGCGTTGGGGGAGTGAAGGTAGGGAGAGTTGGGGGAGTGAGGGTAGGGAGGATTGGGGGAGTGAGGGTAGGGAGGATTGGGAGTGAGGGTAGGGGGTTTGTGGGGGGTGAGGGTAGGGGGTTTGTGGGGGTGAGGGTAGAGGGGTTGTGGGGATGAGGGTAGAGGTGTTGTGGGCGTGAGGGTAGGGTGGTTGTGGGCGTGAGGGTAGGCTGTTGTGGCGTGAGGGTAGGGGGTTTGGGGGTGTGAGGTTTGGGGGGTGTAGCTAGGGGTGTTGGGTGAGGGTAGGGGGGTGGGGGTAGGGGGTTGTTGGGGTGAGGGTAGGGGGTTGGGGGTAGGGGGTTGTTGGGGTGAGGGTAGGGTGGTTGTGGTTGAGGGGGTGAGGGTAGGAGGGTTGCGGGGGTGAGGGTAGGGGGTTGGGGGGGTGAGGGTGGGGGTTGGGGGGTGAGAGTAGGGCGGGATCCGGGGGTTGGGGTGTAGGGTAGAGGGATTGTAGGCGTGAGGGTAAGGGGGGGTTGAGCGATGAGGGTAGGGGGTTTGGGGGAATGAGGTTAGTGGGGTTGGGCGGTGAGGGTAGTGGAGGTTGGGGGGAGTGAGGGATAGGGGGATGTGGATTGTGGGTGTTGGGGATAGGGGGTGATACGGTGGGTGGGGATGGGGATTGGAGTTGGTTGGGGGGGTTAAGGGTACGGGGGTGTTGGGTGGGTTAGGGTAGGGGAGTTTAGGGGTTTAGAGAAGGTGGGTTTGTGGGGGTTATGGTAGGGGGGTTGGGGGAGTTAGTGTAGGTGGGGTTAGGGGGTGGTAGGGTAGGAGGGTTGGGGTGTTACTGTAGGGGGGGAGTGTTGGGGGAGTGAGGGTAGGGGGTTGTGGGGTGAGGGTAGGGGGTTGTGGGGGTGAGTGTAGGGGGTTGTGGGGGTGAGGGTAGGACGTTGTGGGGGTGAAGGTAGGGGGATTGGGGTGTGAGAGTAGGGGGGGTTGCGGGGGCAGGTTAGGTGGGTTTGGTGGCAAGGGTGGGGTGTGAGGGTAGGGGGGTTGGGGGAGTGAGGGTAGGGAGGATTGGAGGAGTGAGGGTAGGGAGGATTGGGGGAGTGAGGGTAGGGGGTTTGTGGGGGGTGAGGGTAGGGAGTTTGTGGGGGTGAGGGTAGAGGGGTTTGTGGGGGTGAGGGTAGAGGGGTTGTGGGGGTGAGGGTAGAGAGGTTGTGGGCGTGAGGGTAGGGTGGTTGTGGGTGTGAGGGTAGGGTGTTGTGGGCGTGAGGGTAGGGGGTTTGGGGGGGTGAGGTTTGGGGGGTGTGGCTAGGGGGGTTGGGTGAGGGTAAGGGGGTGGGGATAGGGGGTTGTTGGGGTGAGGGTAGGGGGGTGGGGATAGGGGGTTGTTGGGGTGAGGGTAGGGTGGTTGTGGTTGCGGGGGTGAGGGTGGGGGTTGGGGGGGTGAGAGTAGGGCGGGTTCCGGGGATTGGGGGGTAGGGTAGAGGGATTGTGGGCGTGAGGGTAAGGGGGGTTGAGCGATGAGGGTAGGGGGTTTGGGGGAATGAGGTTAGTGGGGTTGGGCGGTGAGGGTAGTGGAGGTTGGGGGGAGTGAGGGATAGGGGGATGTGGATTGTGGGTGTTGGGGATAGGGGGTGATACGGTGGGTGGGGATAGGGGGATGTGGATTGGAGTTGGTTGGGGGGGTTAAGGGTACGGGGGGGTGTTGGGTGGGTTAGGGTAGGGGAGTTTAGGGGTTTAGAGAAGGTGGGTTTGTGGGGGTTATGGTAGGGGGTTGGGGGAGTTAGTGTAGGTGGGGTTGGGGGGTGGTAGGGTAGGAGGGTTGGGGTGTTACTGTAGGGGGGGAGTGTTGGGGGAGTGAGGGTAGGGGGGATGTGGGGGTGAGGGTAGGGGGTTGGGGGGTGAGGGTAGGGGGTTGTGGGGGTGAGGGTAGGTGTTTGGGGGGTGAGGGTAGGGGTGTTGGGGGGTGAGGGTAGGGGTGTTGGGGGGTGAGGGTAGGGGGTTGGGGGTGAGGGTAGGACGTTGTGGGGGTGAGGGTAGGGGGATTGGGGTGTGAGAGTAGGGGGGGTTGCGGGGCAGGTTAGGTGGGTTTGGTGGCAAGGGTGGGGGGTGAGGGTGGGGGGGTTGGGGAAGTGAGGGTAGGGAGGATTGGGGGAGTGAGGGTAGGGAGGATTGGGGGAGTGAGGGTAGGGGGTTTGTGGGGGGTGAGGGTAGGGGGTTTGTGGGGGTGAGGGTAGAGGGGTTTGTGGGCGTGAGGGTAGGGTGGTTGTGGGTGTGAGGGTAGGGTGGTTGTGGGTGTGAGGGTAGGGTGGTTGTGGGTGTGAGGGTAGGGGGTTTGGGGGTGTGAGGTTTGGGGGGTGTGGCTAGGGGGGTTGGGTGAGGGTAGGGGGGTGGGGATAGGGGGTTGTTGGGGTGAGGGTAGGGTGGTTGTGGTTACGGGGGTGAGGGTAGGAGGGTTGCAGGGGTGAGGGTAGGGGTTGGGGGTGAGGGTGGGGGTTGGGGGTGTGAGAGTAGGGCAGGATCCGGGGGTCGGGGGTAGGGTAGAGGGATTGTGGGCGTGAGGGTAAGGGGGGTTGAGTGATGAGGGTAGGGGGTTTGGGGGAATGAGGTTAGTGGGGTTGGGCGGTGAAGGTAGTGGAGGTTGGGGGGAGTGAGGGATAGGGGGATGTGGATTGTGGGTGTTGGGGATAGGGGGTGATACGGTGGGTGGGGATAGGGGGATGTGGATTGGAGTTGGTTGGGGGGGTTAAGGGTACGGGGGGGGGGTTGGGTGGGTTAGGGTAGGTGAGTTTAGGGGTTTAGAGAAGGTGGGTTTGTGGGGGTTATGGTAGGGGGGTTGGGGGAGTTAGTGTAGGTGGGGTTGGGGGGTGGTAGGGTAGGAGGGTTGGGGCGTTACTGTAGGGGGGGACTGTTGGGGGAGTGAGGATAGTGGGGATGTGGGGGTGAGGGTAGGGGTGTTGGGGGGTGAGGGTAGGGGGTTTGGGGGTGAGGGTAGGGCGTTGGGGGTGAGGGTAGGATGTTGTGGGGGTGAGGGTAGGGGGATTGGGGTGTGAGAGTAGGGGGGGTTGCGGGGGCAGGTTAGGTGGGTTTGGTGGCAAGGGTGGGGGGTGAGGGTAGGGGGGGTTGGGGGGAGTGAGGGATAGGGGGATGTGGATTGTGGGGGTTGGGGACAGGGAGCGACGGGTGGGGATAGGAGGGTGGGGATTGGAGTTGGGGATAGGGTGATTTGGGGTATTGGGGAGTGATGGGGGGGTTGGGGAGTGAGAGTATGGGGTGAGGGTAGGAGGGGTTGAGGGAGTTAGGGTATGGGGGCTTGGGTGGTGTGGGGGGGGTTAGAGTAGGGGGTTGCGGGTGTTGGTGGGGTTAGGGTTGATGTTAGGGTAGGGTGTTTGGCGGGGTAAGGGTAGGGAGGTTTGGGGGAGTGAGGGTAGGGGGGTTGTGGGGGTGAGGGTAGGGGGGTTGTGGAGGTGAGGGTAGGAGGTTGGTGGGGTGAGGGTAGGGGTGTTTTGGGGGGTTAGTGTAGGAGGGTTTGGGGGTTTAGGATAGGGGGTTTTGGGGGTTTAGGTAGGGGGCTTGGGAGGGTTAGGGTCGGGTGGTAGGTGTGTGTTAGGGTAGGATGGTTGGGGGTTTAGGGTAGGGAGGTTGGGGGGTTAGGATAGGGGGGGTTAAGATAGGGAGGTTGGCAGGGGCAAGAGTAGGGAGGTTTGGGGGAGTGAGAGTGGGGGGGTTGTGGGGGTGAGGGTAGGGGGGTTGTGGTGATCAGCGTACAGGAGTGTGGGGGTGAGCGTAGGGGGCTTGTGGGAGTGAGGGCAGGGGCGTTGAGGGTACGGAAGTTGGGGTGTGAGAGTAGGGGGTGTTGCGAGGGTTGGGTGGGTAGGGTACGCTGGTTGGGGGCGTGAGGATAGAGGGGGTTGCGCGATGAGGGAAGGGGGGTTGGGGGGTGAGGGTAGTTGGGGTGGGCAGTGAGGGTATTGGAGGTTGGAGGGAGTGAGGGACAGGGGGTTCTGGATTGTGGGAGTTGGGGACAGGGAGCGACACGGTGGGTGGGAATAGGGGGTGGGGATTGGAGTTGGGGATAGGGGGGGTTTGGGGTTTCGGTGGGTGATAGGGGGTGTTGGGGAGTGAGAGTAGGGGGTGAGGGTAGGAGGGGTTGGGAGGGTTAGGGTACGGGGGGTTGGGGTGTGTGGGGGGTTAGAGTAGGGAGTAGGGGGTTGCGGGGGTTGGCGGCGTTAGGGTTGAGGTTAGGGGTCTTGGGGTGGGTTGGGGATGAGGGGGTTTGGGACGGAGGCTGGGCATAGGGGGTGTTTGGGATAGGGGTAGTTGGGGGTGGGGATAGGGTTGATGGGGGTGGGATGGGGGGATGGGGTTGGGATAGGTGGATGAGGGTGTGAGGGGGTTGAGTTGTGAGGGTAGGGGGTGTTGGGGGTTGAGGGTAGGGAGGGTTGGGGGTGAGGGTAGGGAAGGTTGGGGGTTAGGGTAGGGGGTTTAGTGTTGCGGGGTGAGGGTAGGAGGATGAGGGTTGGGTTGGGGGGAGTGAGGTTAGGCAGGTGAGGGTACGGGGTGTTATGGTAGGGCGGGTTTGCGGGTTTGGGGGGTTAGGGTGGGGGATTGGGGGTTAGGGTAAGGGGGTTGGGGTGTTAGGTTAAGGGGGTTGGGGTGGTGGGTGGGGGGTGGGGTTGGGGGTTAGGGTAGGGGGGATTGGGTGGGGTTAGGGTACAGGGCTGGGGGGTTTAGGGTAGGGGGGTTGGTAGGTGTTAGTGTAGGAGGGTTGGGGGGTGTGGGTAGGGGCTCGTGGGGATGAGGGTAGGGAGGGTTGGGGATGAGAGCAGGGAAAGTTGGGGGTGAGGACGGGGGGGGGTTGGTGTTGG
Organism: Carcharodon carcharias; assembly: GCF_017639515.1. NCBI lineage: Eukaryota > Metazoa > Chordata > Chondrichthyes > Lamniformes > Lamnidae > Carcharodon > Carcharodon carcharias. Next base: position 140,430,018 of record NC_054476.1, read on the forward strand.
GGTTGAGGGTAGGGGGGTTGTGACGTGAGGGCAGGGGGGTTGTGGGGGTGAGGGTAGGGGGGTTGTGGGGTTGAGGGTAGGGGGGTTGGGGGGTGAGAGTAGGGAGGTTGAGGGGTGAGGGTAGGGGGGTTGGCGGGTGTTAGGGTAGAGGGGTTGGCGGGTGTTAGGGTAGGGGGGTTGGTGGAAGTTAGGGTAGGGATGGTTGGGGATGAGGGTAGGGAGGGTTGGGGGTGATGATAGGGAAGGTTGGGGGTGATGGTAGGGGGGATTATTGTTGAGGGGTGAGAGTAGGGTTGTTGTGGGGGTGAGGGTAGGGGGGTTGTGGGGGTGAGGTTGGGGGGTTGTGGTGATGTGGGTAGGGGGTTGTGGGGGTGAGGGTTGGGGTTGTGGGGGTGAGGGTAGGGGGTTGGGGGTGAGGAGGGGGAGGTTTGGGCGGTTAGGTGAGGTTGGTGGGGTTAGGGTAGGAGAGTTGGGGGGGTTGGGGGTTTAGGGTAGGGGGATTGGGGGTGTTAGGGTAGTGGGGGTTGGGGGGGTTAGTGTAGGGGACCTTGGGGTGTTTAGGTTAGGGGGATTGTGTGGTTAGGGTAAGGGTGGTGGGAGGGTTGGGGGGTGTCAGGGTAGAAGGGTTGGGGGGGTAGGGAAGGTTGGCGGTGAGGGTAGGGAAGGTTGGGGGTGGTGAGGGTAGGGAAGGTTGGGGGTGGTGAGGGTAGGGAAGGTTGGGGGCGGTGAGGGTAGGGAAGGTTGGGGGTGGTGAGGGTAGGGGGATTTGTGAGGGTAAGGGTAGGGGGATTTGTGAGGGTGAGGGTAGGGGGTTTGGGGGGTGAGGGTAGAGGGTGTTGGGGTTTAGGATAGGGTGGTTGGGGGGTAGGGTAGGGGGATTTGGAGGGTTAGGGCGGGGGGTTTGGGGGGTTAGGGTAGGGGATTTGGGGGGTTAGGGTAGGGGGGTTGGGGCAGTTAGGGTAGGAGGGTTGGGGGGGTTAGGGTAGGGAGGGTTGGGGGGGTTAGGGTAGGGAGGGTTGGGGGGTGTTAGGAGGGTTGGAGGGGCTAGGGTAGGGGGATTGGCGGGGATAAGAGTAGGGAGGGTTGGGGGAGTGAGGGTAGGGGGGCTTGGGGGAGTGGGGGTAGGCGGTGTTGGGGGAGTGAGGGTAGGGGTTGTTGTGGGGGTGAGGGTAGGGGAATGTGGGGTGAGGGTAGGGGATTGTGGGGTGAGGGTAGGGGACTGTGGGGGTGAGGGTAGGGGGTTGTGGGGGTGAGGGTAGGGGAATGTGGGGTGAGGGTAGGGGATTGTGGGGTGAGGGTAGGGGACTGTGGGGGTGAGGGTAGGGGGTTGTGGGGGTGAGGGTAGGGGAATTGTGGGTGAGGCCATGGGGGTTGTGGGGGTGAGGGTAGTGGGTTGGGGGAGTGAGGGTAGTGGGTTGGGGGAGTGAGGGTAGGGGGTTGGCAGGTTAAGATAGGGGTTTTGGGGGGTTAGGGTAGGGGGGTTGTGGCGTGTTAGGGTAGGAGGGTTGGGGGTGGGGGTAGGGAGGGTTGGTGTGGGGGTAGGGAGGGTTGGGGGTGAGGGTAGGGAGGGTTGGGGGTGAGGGTAGGGAAGGTTGGGGGTGAGGGTAGGGGGATGGTGAGGATGTAGGGGGTTGGTGAGGTGAGGGTAGGGTGGTGACGGTTGTGTGGGTGAGGGTAGGGGTGTTGTGGGGGTGCTGGTAGGGGGTGGTGGGGGTGAGGGTATGGGGGTTGCGGGTGTGAGGGTCGGGGGGTTGGTGGGGTGAGGGATGGGGGATTGGTGGGTTAGGGTAGGGGATTTGGGGGAGTTAGGATATGGGGGTTGGTGGGGTTGGGTAGGGGGGGTCAGGGGGGTTAGGGTGGGGGGGTCAAGGGGTTAGGGTAGGGGGGTGTCAGTGGGTGTAGGGTAGGGGAGGATGGAGGGGTTAGGGTTGGGTGGGTCGGGGGGTTTGGGTAGGGGGGTCAGGGGGGCTAAGTTTAGGGAGGGTTGGGAGAGTGAGGGTAAGGGGGGTTATGGATTTGAGGGTGGGGGGGGTTGTGGGGGTGAGAATAGGGGGGTTCTGGGGATGAGGGTAGGGGATTGGGGGGTTGAAGGTAGGGAAATTGGGGTGTGAGGGTAGGGGGGTTGGGGGTGAGGGTAGGGGGTGTGGGTTTGAGGGGTGTGAGGGTTGGGGGGTGAGGGTAGGGGGGTTGGGTGTTAGGGTAGAAAGGTTGGGGTGTGAGGGTAGCGAGGTTGGATTGGGTTAGGGTAGCGGCGGTTGAGCGGGTTAGGGTATGTGGGTTAGGGTAGTGGGGTTGGGAGGGGGCAAGGGTACAGGGTTGCGGGGGTTGAGGATAGAGAGAGTAGGGGGAGCTGAGGTAGGGGGAGGGTTTGGTGAGGTGAAGTGGGGTGGTGAGGGTTGTGGGGGTGAGGATATGGATGTTGTGTGGGTGAGGGTAGGGGAGTGAAGGTAGGGGGGTTTGGGGGGTTAGGGTAAAGGGGGTTTGGTGGGTCAAGGTAGGGGGCATTGGGGGAGTTAGCGTAGGCGAGGTTGGGGGGGTTAGTCTAGGAGCGTTTGGCGAGAATAGTGTAGGAGGGTAGGGGGTGAGGGTAGAGGGTATTGGGGGGTGAGGGTAGAGGGTGTTAGGGGGTTAGGGTAGAGGGTGTTAGGGGGTTAGGGTAGAGGGTGTTGTGGGTTAGGGCAGAGGGTGTTGGGGGGGTTAGGGTACAGGGAGTTGGCGGGGGTTAGGGTGGGAGGGTTTGGGTAGGTAGGGTTGGGGGGGATAGGCTGGGGGGCTTTGGGGGGGTTAGGGTAAGGGGGTAGGGGGCTTGGTGGGGTTAGAGTAGGGGACTTGGTGGGGTTAGGGTAGGGGGCTTGGTGGGGTTAGGGTAGGGGGCTTGGTGGGGTTAGGGTAGGGGGGTTGGTGGGGTTAGGGTAGGGGGCTTGGTGGGGTTAGGGTAGGGGTGTTGAGGGGCTGAGAGTAGAAGGTTTGGGGGTGAGAGTAGGGGGTTGTGGGTTTGAGGGGTGTGAGGGTTGGGGGTGAGGATGGGGGGTTGGGGTGTGAGGGTAGGGGATTTGGGGTGTGAGGGTAGCGGTGCTGGAGGGGGTTAGGGTAGCGGAGGTTGAGGGGGTTAGGGTAGGGGGTTAGGGTAGTGGGGTTGGGGGGGCGAGTGTAGGGTCTGGAGGACTGAGGATAGGGAGGGTTGGGGAATCAGAGTAGTGGGTGTTGGGGATGGTGAGGATGGAGGGGTTTGGGGAGGTGAGGGTAGATGTGGTGAGGGTTGGGGGGTGAGGGGTGAGGGTAGGGATGGTTGGGTGTGAGGGTAGGAGGGGTTAGTGTTGGGGGTGTGGGTAGGTGAGTGTAGGAGGATGAGGTTTGTGGGGTTGGGGGAGCTGAGGGTAGGGGGTTGGGGATGGTGAGGATCGGGGGGTGAGGGTAGGGAGTGTTGGGGGTGTGGGTAGGGAAGGTTGAGAGTGAGGGTAGGGGGGTTAGTGTTGGGGGTGAGGGTAGGGGGTGAGGGGCTGAGAATAGGGAGGGTTGGGGAAGCTGAGGTTAGGGGGGTTGGGGATGGTGAGGGTAGGGAGGCTGAGGGTTGGGGGTGAGGGTAGTGAGGGTTGAGGGGTGAGAGTAGGGAAGATTGGGGGTGAGGGTAGTGAAGGTTGGGGGTGAGGGTGGGGGCTTAGTGTTGGGGGTGTGGGTCGGGAGGATGAGGGTAGGAAGATGAGGGTTGGGGTGAGTGAGTGTTAGGCGGGGTGAGGGTAGGGAGGTTTGGGGAAGTGAGGGTAGGGAAGATTAGGGGTGAGGGTAGGGGTGGTTAGTGTTGAGGGGTGTGGGCAGGGGGAGTGAGTGTAGGAGGTTGGGGGGAGTGAGAGTTCGGCGGGATGAGGGTAGGGGTGGTCAGGGGGGTTAGGGTAGGTGGGGTTGAGGGTTTAGGGTATGGGGGGTAGGGGAGGTTAGGGTAGAAGGGTGACGGGGGGATAAGGTAGGGGGTCGGGGATGTTATGGTAGGGTGGGTCGGTGTGGTTAGGGTAGGGGGGTCAGTGGGGTTAGGGTAGGGGGGTCGGTGGGGTTAGGGTAAGTGGGGTCGGGGGTGTTAGGTTATGCAGGCTACGGGGTGTTAGGGTAGAGGGGTGGTTGGGGGGGTTAGGGTAGGGGGGTCGGTGGGGTTAGGGTAGGGGGGTCGGGGGGTTAGGGTAGGGCGGTCGGGGGGTTAGGGTAGGGTGGTCGGGGGGTTAGGGTAGGGGGGTCGGGGGTTTAGGGTAGGGCGGTTGGGGGGTTAGGGTAGGGGAGTCGGGTGGTTAGGTTAGGGGGGTCGGGGGGTTAGGGTAGGGCGGTCGGGGGGTTAGGGTAGGGGGAGTCGGGTGGTGTTAGGATAGGAGGGTACTGGGAATTAGTGTTGGTGGGTGAGGGTAGGGGGTGAGGGACTGAGGATAGGGAGGGTTGGGGATGCTGAGGGTGGGGGGTTTGGGGATGGTGAGGATAGGGGGGTTGTGGGAGTGAGGCCGGGGGGGGTTGTGGTGGTGAGGGTAAGGGGGTTGTGGGGGTGAGGGTAAGGGGGATTGGGGTGTGAGGGTAGAGGGATTGGGGTGTGAGGGTTGGGGGTTGAGGGTAGGGGGGTTGGGTGTTAGGGTAGGAAGGTTGGGGTGTGAGGGTAGCGGGGTTGGATTGGGTTAGGGTAGCAGAGGTTGAGGGGGTTAGGGTAGTGGGGTTGGGGGGGGCGAGGGCAGGGGGTTGAGGATAGGGAGGGTTGGGGGAGCTGAGGTAGTGGGAGGGTTTGGTGAGGTGAAGGTAGGGTGGTGAGGGTTGTGGGGGTGAGGATATGGGTGTTGTGTGGGTGAGGGTAGGGGGAGTGGGGTGAGGGTAGGGGGAGGGGGTTGGTGAGGTGAAGGTAGGGTGGTGAGGGTTGTGGGGGTGAGGGTAGGGATGTCGTGTGTGAGGGTAGGGGGGTGAAGGTAGGAGGGTTTGGGGAGTTAGGGTAAGGGGGTTTGGTGGGTCAAGGTAGGGGGCATTGGGGGAGTTAGCGTAGGCGAGGTTGGGGGGGTTAGTCTAGGAGGGTTTGGCGAGAATAGTGTAGGAGGGTAGTGGGTGTGGGTAGAGGGTGTTAGGGGGTGAGGGCAGAGGGTGTTGGGGGGTTAGGGCAGAGGGTGTTGGGGGGGTTAGGGTACAGGGAGTTGGCGGGGGTTAGGGTGGGAGGGTTTGGGTAGGTAGGGTTGGGGGGGATAGGCTGGGGGGCTTTGGGGGGGTTAGGGTAAGGGGTAGGGGGGTTGGTGGGGTTAGGGTAGGGGACTTGGTGGGGTTAGGGTAGGGGGGTTGAGGGGCTGAGAGTAGAGGGTTTGGGGGTGAGAGTAGGGGGCTTGTGGGTTTGAGGGGTGTGAGGGTTGGGGTGAGGATAGGTGGGTCGGGGTGTGAGGGTAGGAAGGTTGGGGTTTGAGGGTAGTGGTGCTGGAGGGGGTTAGGATAGCGGAGGTTGAGGCGGTTAGGGTAGCGGAGGTTGAGGGGGTTAGGGTAGCGGGGTGAGGGTAGTGGGGTTGGGGGGGCGAGGGTAGGGTCTGGAGGGCTGAGGATAGGGAGGGTTGGGGGATCTGAGAGTAGTGGGTGTTGGGGATGGTGAGGATGGAGGGGTTTGGGGAGGTGAGGGTAGATGTGGTGAGGGTTGGGGGGTGAGGGGTGAGGGTAGGGATGGTTGGGTGTGAGGGTAGGAGGGGTTAGTGTTGGGGGTGTGGGTAGGTGAGTGTAGGAGGATGAGGTTTGTGGGTTTGGGGGAGCTGAGGGTAGGGGGGTTGGGGATGGTGAGGATGGATGGGGTTGGGGAGGTGAGGGTAGGGAGTGTTGAGGGGTGAGAGTAGGGAAGATTGGGGGTGAGGGTAGTGAAGGTTGGGGGTGAGGGTGGGGGCTTAGTGTTGGGGGTGTGGGTCGGGAGGATGAGGGTAGGAAGATGAGGGTTGGGGTGAGTGAGTGTTAGGCAGGGTGAGGGTAGGGAGGGTTGGGGGTTGAGGGTAGGGGGGATTAGTGTTGGTGGGTGAGGGTGGGGGGTGAGGGGCTGAGGGTAGGGAGGGTTGGGAAGCTGAGTGTAGGGGGAGTTGGGGATGGTGAGGATGGAGGGGTTTGGGGAGGTGAGGGTGGAGGGGTGAGAGTAGGGAAGATTGGGGGTGAGGGTAGTGAAGGTTGGGGGTGAGGGTAGTGAAGGTTGGGGGTGAGGGTAGTGAAGGTTGGGGGTGAGGGTAGTGAAGGTTGGGGGTGAGGGTGGGGGCTTAGTGTTGGGGGTGTGGGTCGGGAGGATGAGGGTAGGAAGATGAGGGTTGGGGTGAGTGAGTGTTAGGCGGGGTGAGGGTAGGGAAGATTAGGGGTGAGGGTAGGGGTGGTTAGTGTTGAGGGGTGTGGGCAGGGGGAGTGAGTGTAGGAGGTTGGGGGGAGTGAGAGTTCGGTGGGATGAGGGTAGGGGTGGTCAGGGGGGTTAGGGTAGGTGGGGTTGAGGGTTTAGGGTATGGGGGGTAGGGGAGGTTAGGGTAGAAGGGTGACGGGGGGATAAGGTAGGGGGTCGGGGATGTTATGGTAGGGTGGGTCGGTGGGGTTAGGGTAGGGGGGTCGGTGGGGTTAGGGTAAGTGGGGTCGGGGGTGTTAGGTTATGCAGGCTACGGGGTGTTAGGGTAGAGGGGTGGTTGGGGGGGTTAGGGTAGGGCGGTCGGGGGGTTAGGGTAGGGGGGTCGGGGGGTTAGGGTAGGGCAGTTGGGAGGTTAGGGTAGGGGGAGTCGGGGGGTTAGGGTAGGGCGGTCGGGGGGTTAGGGTAGCGGAGGTTGAGGGGGTTAGGGTAGGGGGTTAGGGTAGTGGGGTTGGGGGGGCGAGTGTAGGGTCTGGAGGACTGAGGATAGGGAGGGTTGGGGAATCAGAGTAGTGGGTGTTGGGGATGGTGAGGATGGAGGGGTTTGGGGAGGTGAGGGTAGATGTGGTGAGGGTTGGGGGGTGAGGGGTGAGGGTAGGGAAGGTTGGGTGTGAGGGTAGGAGGGGTTAGTGTTGGGGGTGTGGGTAGGTGAGTGTAGGAGGATGAGGTTTGTGGGGTTGGGGGAGCTGAGGGTAGGGGGTTGGGGATGGTGAGGATCGGGGGGTGAGGGTAGGGAGTGTTGGGGGTGTGGGTAGGGAAGGTTGAGAGTGAGGGTAGGGGGGTTAGTGTTGGGGGTGAGGGTAGGGGGTGAGGGGCTGAGAATAGGGAGGGTTGGGGAAGCTGAGGTTAGGGGGGTTGGGGATGGTGAGGGTAGGGAGGCTGAGGGTTGGGGGTGAGGGTAGTGAGGGTTGAGGGGTGAGAGTAGGGAAGATTGGGGGTGAGGGTAGTGAAGGTTGGGGGTGAGGGTGGGGGCTTAGTGTTGGGGGTGTGGGTCGGGAGGATGAGGGTAGGAAGATGAGGGTTGGGGTGAGTGAGTGTTAGGCGGGGTGAGGGTAGGGAGGTTTGGGGAAGTGAGGGTAGGGAAGATTAGGGGTGAGGGTAGGGGTGGTTAGTGTTGAGGGGTGTGGGCAGGGGGAGTGAGTGTAGGAGGTTGGGGGGAGTGAGAGTTCGGCGGGATGAGGGTAGGGGTGGTCAGGGGGGTTAGGGTAGGTGGGGTTGAGGGTTTAGGGTATGGGGGGTAGGGGAGGTTAGGGTAGAAGGGTGACGGGGGGATAAGGTAGGGGGTCGGGGATGTTATGGTAGGGTGGGTCGGTGTGGTTAGGGTAGGGGGGTCAGTGGGGTTAGGGTAGGGGGGTCGGTGGGGTTAGGGTAAGTGGGGTCGGGGGTGTTAGGTTATGCAGGCTACGGGGTGTTAGGGTAGAGGGGTGGTTGGGGGGGTTAGGGTAGGGGGGTCGGTGGGGTTAGGGTAGGGGGTCGGGGGGTTAGGGTAGGGCGGTCGGGGGGTTAGGGTAGGGTGGTCGGGGGGTTAGGGTAGGGGGGTCGGGGGTTTAGGGTAGGGCGGTTGGGGGGTTAGGGTAGGGGAGTCGGGTGGTTAGGTTAGGGGGGTCGGGGGGTTAGGGTAGGGCGGTCGGGGGGTTAGGGTAGGGGGAGTCGGGTGGTGTTAGGATAGGAGGGTACTGGGAATTAGTGTTGGTGGGTGAGGGTAGGGGGTGAGGGACTGAGGATAGGGAGGGTTGGGGATGCTGAGGGTGGGGGGTTTGGGGATGGTGAGGATAGGGGGGTTGTGGGAGTGAGGCCGGGGGGGGTTGTGGTGGTGAGGGTAAGGGGGTTGTGGGGGTGAGGGTAAGGGGGATTGGGGTGTGAGGGTAGAGGGATTGGGGTGTGAGGGTTGGGGGTTGAGGGTAGGGGGGTTGGGTGTTAGGGTAGGAAGGTTGGGGTGTGAGGGTAGCGGGGTTGGATTGGGTTAGGGTAGCAGAGGTTGAGGGGGTTAGGGTAGTGGGGTTGGGGGGGGCGAGGGCAGGGGGTTGAGGATAGGGAGGGTTGGGGGAGCTGAGGTAGTGGGAGGGTTTGGTGAGGTGAAGGTAGGGTGGTGAGGGTTGTGGGGGTGAGGATATGGGTGTTGTGTGGGTGAGGGTAGGGGGAGTGGGGTGAGGGTAGGGGGAGGGGGTTGGTGAGGTGAAGGTAGGGTGGTGAGGGTTGTGGGGGTGAGGGTAGGGATGTCGTGTGTGAGGGTAGGGGGGTGAAGGTAGGAGGGTTTGGGGAGTTAGGGTAAGGGGGTTTGGTGGGTCAAGGTAGGGGGCATTGGGGGAGTTAGCGTAGGCGAGGTTGGGGGGGTTAGTCTAGGAGGGTTTGGCGAGAATAGTGTAGGAGGGTAGTGGGTGTGGGTAGAGGGTGTTAGGGGGTGAGGGCAGAGGGTGTTAGGGGGTTAGGGTAGAGGGTGTTGGGGGGTTAGGGCAGAGGGTGTTGGGGGGGTTAGGGTACAGGGAGTTGGCGGGGGTTAGGGTGGGAGGGTTTGGGTAGGTAGGGTTGGGGGGGATAGGCTGGGGGGCTTTGGGGGGGTTAGGGTAAGGGGTAGGGGGGTTGGTGGGGTTAGGGTAGGGGACTTGGTGGGGTTAGGGTAGGGGGGTTGAGGGGCTGAGAGTAGAGGGTTTGGGGGTGAGAGTAGGGGGCTTGTGGGTTTGTGGGGTGTGAGGGTTGGGGTGAGGATAGGTGGGTCGGGGTGTGAGGGTAGGAAGGTTGGGGTTTGAGGGTAGTGGTGCTGGAGGGGGTTAGGATAGCGGAGGTTGAGGCGGTTAGGGTAGCGGAGGTTGAGGGGGTTAGGGTAGCGGGGTGAGGGTAGTGGGGTTGGGGGGGCGAGGGTAGGGTCTGGAGGGCTGAGGATAGGGAGGGTTGGGGGATCTGAGAGTAGTGGGTGTTGGGGATGGTGAGGATGGAGGGGTTTGGGGAGGTGAGGGTAGATGTGGTGAGGGTTGGGGGGTGAGGGGTGAGGGTAGGGATGGTTGGGTGTGAGGGTAGGAGGGGTTAGTGTTGGGGGTGTGGGTAGGTGAGTGTAGGAGGATGAGGTTTGTGGGTTTGGGGGAGCTGAGGGTAGGGGGGTTGGGGATGGTGAGGATGGATGGGGTTGGGGAGGTGAGGGTAGGGAGTGTTGAGGGGTGAGAGTAGGGAAGATTGGGGGTGAGGGTAGTGAAGGTTGGGGGTGAGGGTGGGGGCTTAGTGTTGGGGGTGTGGGTCGGGAGGATGAGGGTAGGAAGATGAGGGTTGGGGTGAGTGAGTGTTAGGCAGGGTGAGGGTAGGGAGGGTTGGGGGTTGAGGGTAGGGGGGATTAGTGTTGGTGGGTGAGGGTGGGGGGTGAGGGGCTGAGGGTAGGGAGGGTTGGGAAGCTGAGTGTAGGGGGAGTTGGGGATGGTGAGGATGGAGGGGTTTGGGGAGGTGAGGGTGGAGGGGTGAGAGTAGGGAAGATTGGGGGTGAGGGTAGTGAAGGTTGGGGGTGAGGGTAGTGAAGGTTGGGGGTGAGGGTAGTGAAGGTTGGGGGTGAGGGTAGTGAAGGTTGGGGGTGAGGGTGGGGGCTTAGTGTTGGGGGTGTGGGTCGGGAGGATGAGGGTAGGAAGATGAGGGTTGGGGTGAGTGAGTGTTAGGCGGGGTGAGGGTAGGGAAGATTAGGGGTGAGGGTAGGGGTGGTTAGTGTTGAGGGGTGTGGGCAGGGGGAGTGAGTGTAGGAGGTTGGGGGGAGTGAGAGTTCGGTGGGATGAGGGTAGGGGTGGTCAGGGGGGTTAGGGTAGGTGGGGTTGAGGGTTTAGGGTATGGGGGGTAGGGGAGGTTAGGGTAGAAGGGTGACGGGGGGATAAGGTAGGGGGTCGGGGATGTTATGGTAGGGTGGGTCGGTGGGGTTAGGGTAGGGGGGTCGGTGGGGTTAGGGTAAGTGGGGTCGGGGGTGTTAGGTTATGCAGGCTACGGGGTGTTAGGGTAGAGGGGTGGTTGGGGGGGTTAGGGTAGGGCGGTCGGGGGGGTTAGGGTAGGGGGGTCGGGGGGTTAGGGTAGGGCAGTTGGGAGGTTAGGGTAGGGGGAGTCGGGGGGTTAGGGTAGGGCGGTCGGGGGGTTAGGGTAGCGGAGGTTGAGGGGGTTAGGGTAGGGGGTTAGGGTAGTGGGGTTGGGGGGGCGAGTGTAGGGTCTGGAGGACTGAGGATAGGGAGGGTTGGGGAATCAGAGTAGTGGGTGTTGGGGATGGTGAGGATGGAGGGGTTTGGGGAGGTGAGGGTAGATGTGGTGAGGGTTGGGGGGTGAGGGGTGAGGGTAGGGAAGGTTGGGTGTGAGGGTAAGAGGGGTTAGTGTTGGGGGTGTGGGTAGGTGAGTGTAGGAGGATGAGGTTTGTGGGGTTGGGGGAGCTGAGGGTAGGGGGGTTGGGGATGGTGAAGATGGAGGTGGTTGGGGAGATGAGGATAGTGGGGTGAGGGTAGGGAGGGTTGGGGTGAGGGTAGGGAAGGTTGGGTGTGAGGGTAGGGAAGGTTGGGGGAGGTGAGGGTTAGGGGGTGAGGATAGGGAGGTTTGGGGAGGTGAGGGTTAGGGGGTGAGGGTAGGGAAGGTTGGGGGTGAGGGTAGGGGGGTGAGGGGCTGAGGATAGGGAGGGTTGGGGATGGTGAGGTTGGATGGGGTTGGGAAGGTGAGGGTAGGGAGGCTGAGGGTTGGGGTGAGGGTGGGGTGGTTAGTGTTGGGGGGCGTGGGTATGGGGGGGTGAGTGTAGGAGGATGAGATCTGGGCGGTTGGGGGGGAGTGAGGATTCGGCAGGGTGAGGGTAGGGGTGGTTGAGGGGGTTAGGGTAGGGGGGTTCGGGGCGTTAGGGTAAGTGGGGTTGGGGGTGTTAGGGTAGAGGGGGTTAGGGTAGGGCGGTCGGGGGGTTAGGGTAGGGAGTCGGGGGGTTAGGGTAGGGGAGTCGGGGGGTTAGGGTAGGGCGGTCGGGGGGTTAGGGTAGGGCGGTCGGGGGGTTAGGGTAGGGCGGTCGGGGGGTTAGGGTAGGGCGGTCGGGGGGTTAGGGTAGGGGGGTAGGGGGGTCGGGGGGTTAGGGTAGGGGAGTCGGGGGGTTAGGGTAGGGGGGTCGGGGGGTTAGGGTAGGGCGGTCGGGGGGTTAGGGTAGGGGGAGTCGGGTGGTTAGGTTAGGGGGGTACTGGGAATTAGTGTTGGTGGGTGAGGGTAGGGGGGGTGAGGGACTGAGGATAGGGAGGGTTGGGGATGCTGAGGGTGGGGGGTTTGGGGATGGTGAGGATGGAGGGGGTTGGGGAGAGGGTAGGGGTGATCGGTGGGGGGGTTAGGCTAGGGTGGGTTGGGGGTGGTTAGGGTAGTGGGGGGTTAGGGTAGTGGGGGGTTAGGGTAGTGGGGGGTTAGGGTAGGGGAGGTCGGGTGGGTTAGGGTAAGTGGGGTCAAGGCGGTTAGGGTAGGGGGTGTCGGGGGGGCTAAGGCTAGGGAGGGTTGGGGGAGTGAGGGTAAGGGGTTTGTGGATTTGAGGGTAGGGGGTTGTGGTGGTGAGGGTAAGGGGGTTGTGGGGGTGAGGGTAAGGGGGATTGGGGTGTGAGGGTAGAGGGATTGGGGTGTGAGGGTTGGGGGGTGAGGGTAGGGGGGGTTGGGTGTGAGGGTGGGGGGGTTGGATTGGGTTAGGGTAGAGGTTGAGGTGGTTAGGGTAGGGGGGCTAGGGTAGTGGGGTTGGGGGGGGCGAGGGCAGGGGGTTGAGGATAGGGAGGGTTGGGGAAGCTGAGGGGAGGGGATTGGTGAGGTGAGGGTAGGGTGGTGAGGGTTGTGAGGGTGAGGGTAGGGGTGTTGTGTGGGTGAGGGTAGTGGGGGTTTGGGGTGTTAGGGTAGGGGGGGTTTAGTGGGTCCAGGTAGGGGGCGTTGCGGGAGTTAGCGTAGGCGAGGTTGGGGGGGTTAGTCTAGGAGGTGTTGGTGAGGATAGTGTAGGAGGGTAGGGGGTGAGGGTAGAGGGTGTTGGGGGGTTAGGGTAGAGAGTGTTGGGAGGGTTAGGGTACGGGGAGTTGGGGGGGTTAGGGTATGGGGAGTTGGGGGGTGTTAGGGTACGGGGAGTTGGAGGGTGTTAGGGTACGGGGAGTTGGGGGGTGTTAGGGTAGTGAGGCTGGAGAGGGTTAGGGTAGTGGAGGTTGAGAGGGTTAGTGTAGTGGAGTTGGCGGGCTGAGGGTAGGGTCTGGAGGATAGGGAGGGTTGGGGAATCTGAGAGTAGGGGGTGTTGGGGATGGTGAGGATGGAGGGGGTTGGGGAGGTGAGGGTTGATGTGGTGAGGGTTGGGGGATGAGGGTAGGGACGGTTCAGGGTAGGGACGGTTGAGGGGTGAGGGTAGGGATGGTTGGGCGTGAGGGTAAGAGGGGGTTAGTGTTGGGGGTGTGGGTAGGTGAGTGTAGGAGGATGAGGTTTGTGGGGTTGGGGGAGCTGAGGGTAGGGGGGTTGGGGATAGTGAGGAAGGAGCCGGTTGGGGAGATGAGGATAGTGAGGTGAGGGTAGGGAGGGTTGGGTGAGGGTAGGTAGGGTTGGGGGTGAGGGTAGGGAAGGTTGGGGGTGAGGGTAGGGGGTTAGTGTTGGAGGTGAGGGTAGGGGGGTTAGTGTTGGGGGTGAGGGTAGGGGAGTGAGGGGCTGAGGGTAGGGGGGTTGGGGATGGTGAGGATGGATGGGGTTGGGGAGGTGAGGGTAGGGAGGCTGAGGGTGGGGAGGTGAGGGTAGGGAGGCTGAGGGTTGGGGGTGAGTGTAGTGAGGGTTGAGGGGTGAGGGTAGGGAGGGTTGAGTGGTGAGGGTAGTGAAGGTTGGGGGTGAGGGTAGGGGGTTAGTGTTGGGGTTGTAGGTAGGGAGGATGAGGGTAGGAGGATGGGGGTTGGGGCGGTTGGGGCGAGTGAGGGTTAGGCGGGGATGAGGGTCAGGTGGGTTAGGGTAGGGGGGGTTGGGGTGGTTAGGGTAGGGTCGGGGGTTTAGGGTAGGAGGTTTTGGGGGGTAAGCGTAGGAGGGTTGGGGGTTAGGGTAAGGTGTTGGCGGGGCTAAATGTAGGGAGGGTTGGGGGAGTGAGGGTAGGGAGTGTTGTGGATTTGAGGGTAGGGGGAATGTGGGGGTGAGGATAGGGGGGTTGTGGGGGTGAGGGTATGGGCGTTGGGAGGGGTGAGGGTAGGCGGGTTGGTGGGGGGGTGAGGGTATGGGGTGAGGGTTTGAGGGGGTGAGGGTTGGGGAGTTGGGTGGTGAGGGTAGGGGGGGTTGGGGTGTGAGGGTAGCAAGGTTGGGGTGTGAGGGTAGCAGTGTTGGAGGGGTTAGGGTAGGGAGGGTTAGGGTAGGGGGTGTTGGGGATGTTGAGAATGGAGGGGGTTGGGGAGGTGAGGTTAGGGAGGCTGAGGGTGGGGAGGTGAGGGTAGGGAGGCTGAGGGTTGGGTGGTGAGGGTAGTGAGGGTTGAGGGGTGAGAGTAGGGAGGGTTGGGGGTGAGGGTAGGGAAGGTTGGGGGTGAGGGTAGGGAGGTTAGTGTTGGGGGTGTGGGTAGGGAGGGTGAGGGTAGGAGGATGAGAGTTGGGGCGGTTCGGGTGAGTGAGGTTTAGGCAGGGGTGAGAGTTGGGGGGGGTGAGGGTAGTGAGGGTTGGGGGTTGAGGGTAGGGAAGGTTGGGGGTTGAGGGTAGGGGGGTTAGTGTTGGTGGGTGTGGATAGGGGGTGAGGGGCTGAGGGTAGGGAGGGTTGGGGGAGCTGAGTGTAGGGGGAGTTGGGGATGATGAGGATGGAGGGGTTTGGGGAGGTGCGGGTTAAGGGGGTGAGGGTCGGGAGGGCTGGGGAGGTGAGGGTAGGGAGTGTTGAGGTGGTGAGGGTAGGGAAGATTGGGGGTGAGGGTAGGGATGGTTGGGTGTGAGGGTAGGAGGGGTTAGTGTTGGGGGTGTGGGTAGGTGAGTGTAGGAGCATGAGGTTTGTGAGGTTGGGGGAGCTGAGGGTAGGGGAGTTGGGGATGGTGAGGATGGAGGTGGTTGGGGAGATGAGGATAGTGGGGTGAGGGTAGGGAGGGTTGGGGGTGAGGGTAGGGAAGGTTGGGGGTGAGGGTAGGGAAGGTTGGGGGTGAGGGTAGGGGGGTTAGTGTTGGGGGTGAGGGTAGGGGGGTTAGTGTTGGGGGTGAGGGTAGGGGAGTGAGGGGCTGAGAATAGGGAGGGTTGGGGAAGCTGAGGGTAGGGGGTTGGGGCTGGTGAGGATGGATGGGGTTGGGGAGGTGAGGGTAGGGAGGCTGAGGGTGGGGAGGTGAGGGTAGGGAGGCTGAGGGTTGGGGGGTGAGTGTAGTGAGGGGTGAGGGTCGGGCGGGTTAGGGTAGGGAGGGTTAGGGTAGGGGGGTCGAGGGTTTAGGGTAGGAGGTTTTGGGGGGTAAGCGTAGGAGGGTTGGGGGTTAGGGTAAGGTGTTGGCGGGGCTAAAGGTAGGGAGGGTTGGGGGAGTGAGGGTAGGGAGTGTTGTGGATTTGAGGGTGGGGGAATGGGGGGTGAGGATAGGGGGGTTGTGGGGGTGACGGTAGGGGAGTTGTGGGGGTGAGGGTATGGGGGTTGGGAGGGGTGAGGGTAGGCGGGTTGGTGGGGGGTGAAGGTAGGGGGGTTGTGGGGGTGAGGTTGGGGGTGATGGTTTGAGGGAGTGAGGGTTGGGGAGTTGGGTAGTGAGGGTAGGGGGGTTGGGGTGTGAGGGTAGGAAGGTTGGGGTGTGAGGGTAGGCAGGTTGGGGTGTGAGGGTAGCAGTGTTGGAGGGGGTTAGGATAGTGGGGTTAGAGTAGGGGGTGTTGGGGATGTTCAGAATGGAGGGGGTTGGGGAGGTGAGGGTAGGGAGGCTGAGGGTGGGGAGGTGAGGGTAGGGAGGCTGAGGGTGGGGAGGTGAGGGTAGGGAGGCTGAGGGTGGGGAGGTGAGGGTAGGGAAGCTGAGGGTTGGGGGTGAGGGTAGTGAGGGTTGAGGGGTGAGAGTAGGGAGGGTTGGGGTGAGGGTAGTGAAGGTTGGGGGTGAGGGTAGTGAGGGTTGAGGGGTGAGAGTAGGGAGGGTTGGGGTGAGGGTAGTGAAGGTTGGGGGTGAGGGTAGGGGGGGTTAGTGTTGGGGGTGTGGGTAGGGAGGATGAGGGTAGGAGGATGAGGGTTGGGGCGGTTGGGGCGAGTGAGGGTTAGGCGGGGTGAGGGTCGTGGTGGTTAGGGTAGGGAGGGTTAGGGTAGGGGGTGTTGGGGATGTTGAGAATGGAGGGGGTTGGGGAGGTGAGGGTAGGGAGGCTGAGGGTTGGGTGGTGAGAGTAGGGAGGGTTGGGGGTGAGGGTAGGGGGAGTTACTGTTGGTGTGGGTAGGGAGGGTGAGAGTAGTGAGGATGAGAGTTGGGGCAGTTCGGGTGAGTGAGGTTTAGGCAGGGGTGAGGGTAGGGAGGGTTGGGGGTGAGGGTAGGAGGAGTTACTGTTGGTGTGGGTAGGGAGGGTGAGAGTTGGGGCAGTTCGGGTGAGTGAGGGTTAGGCAGGGTTGAGAGTTGGGTGGGTGAGGGTAGTGAGGGTTGGGGGTTGAGGGTAGGGAAGGTTGGGGGTTGAGGGTAGGGGGGTTAGTGTTGGTGGGTGAGGGTAGGGGGTGAGGGCTGAGGATAGGGAGGGTTGGGGGAGCTGAGTGTAGGGGGAGTTGGGGATGATGAGGATGGAGGGGTTTGGGGAGGTGAGGCTTAAGGGGATGAGGGTTGGGAGGGCTGGGGAGGGGAGGGTAGATGTGGTGAGGGTTGGGGGGTGAGGGGTGAGGGTAGGGATGGTTGGGTGTGAGGGTAGGAGGGGTTAGTGTTGGGGGTGTGGGTAGGTGAGTGTAGGAGGATGAGGTTTGTGGGGTTGGGGGAGCTGAGGGTCGGGGAGTTGGGGATGGTTAAGATGGAGGTGGTTGGGGAGATGAGGATAGTGGGGTGAGGGTAGGGAGGGTTGGGGGTGAGGGTAGGTAGGGTTGGGGAAGCTGAGGGTAGGGTGTTGGGGATGGTGAGGATGGAGGGGTTTGGGGAGGTGAGGATAGGGTGGTGAGGGTTGGGGGGTGAGGGTAGGGAAGGTTGGGGCTGAGGGTTGGGGATGAGGGTACTGAGAGTTGAGGGGTGAGAGTAGGGAGGGTTGGGAGGTGAGGGTAGAGAAGGTTGGGGGTGAGGGTAGGGGAGTGAGGGGCTGAGGATAGAGAGGGTTGGGGAAGCTGAGGGTAGGGGGGTTGGGGATGGTGAGGATGGAGGGGGTTGGTGAGGTGAGGGTAGGGGGGTGAGGGTTGTGGGGGTGAGGGTAAGGGGGTTGTGGGGGTGATGGTTGGGGTGTTGTGGGGGTGATGGTGGGGGATTGTGGGGTGAGGGTAGGGGGGTTGGGGAGTGAGGGTCAGGGGGTTGAGGGGGTTAGGGTTGGGGACAAGGGTAGTGGGTTGGGGGTTACGGATAGGGAGGGTTGGGAAGTTGAGCATCGTGGGAGTTAGGGATGGTGAGGATGGAGGGGTTGGTGAGGTGAGGGTAGGGTGGTGAGGGTTGTGGGGGTGAGGGTAGGGGGGTTGGGTGGATGGTGGGGATGAGGGTAGGGGAGTTTGGGGGGTTAGGGTAGGAGGGGGGTTTGGTGGGTCAAGGTAGGGGGCATTGGGAGAGTTAGCGTAGGCGAGGTTGGGGGTGTTAGTCTAGGAGGGGTTGGCATGGGTAGTGTAGGGGGTGAGTATAGAGGGTGTTGGGGGATGTGGGTAGAGGGTGTTGGGGGGTTAGGGTATGGGGAGTTGGGGGGGTTGGGGTAGAGGGTGTTGGGGGGGTTAGGGTATGGGGATTTGGGGGGGTTAGGGTAAGGGGCTAGGGGGGTTAGGGTGGGAAGGTTAGGGTAGGTAGGGTTGGGGGTGTTATGGTGGGGGGCTTTGGGAGGGGTTAGGGTAGGGGATGTTGGGGGAGTTAGGGTATGGGGGTTGGTGGGGTTGGGTAGGGGGGGCCAGGGGTAAGGGTGGGGGGGTCAGGGGGGTTAGGGTAGGGTGGGTCAGGGGGTTTGGGTAGGGGGGGGTCGGGGGTGTTAGGGTAGGGGGAGTTAGGGGCTGTTAGGGTAGGAGGGTTTGGGGGTAAGGATTGGAGGGTTGGGGGGGGTTAGGGTAGGGGGTTGGCGGGGCTAAGGTTAGGGAGGGTTGGGGGAGTGAGGGTAAGGGGGGTTGTGGATTTGAGGGTAGGGGGGTTGTGGGGGTGAGGATAGAGGGGGTTGTGGTGGTGAGGCTAGGGGGGGTTGTGGGGGTGAGGCTAGGGGGTTGGGGGTGAGGGTAGGAAGATTGCGGTGTGAGGGTAGGGGGGTTGGTGTGAGGGTAGGGGCTGAGGGTTGGGGGTGAGGGTAGTGAGGGTTGAGGGGTGAGAGTGGGGAGGGTTGGGAGGTGAGGGTAGGGAAGGTTGGGGGTGAGGGTAGGGGGGTTGGTGTTGGGGGTTAGTATTGGGGGTGTGGGTAGGGAGGGTGAGGGTAGGAGGATGAGGGTTGGGGTGGTTGGGGCGAGTGAGGGTTAGGCGGGGTGAGTGTCGTGGGGGTTAGGGTAGGGAAGGTGAGGGGGTTAGGGTAGGGAGGGTGAGGGGGGTTAGGGTAGGGAGGGTGGGGGTGGTTAGGGTAGGGAGGGTGGGAGGGTTAGGGTAGGCGGATCGGAGAGGTTAGGATAGGGGGCGTCGAGGGGGTTAGGGTTGGGGGTGTCAGCGGGGTTAGGGTAGGGGGGGTCGGGGGGTTAGGGTAGGGGGGGTCGGGGGGTTAGGGTAAGGGGGTCGGGGGGTTAGGGTAGGGGGGTCGGAGGGGTTAGGGTAGGGGGGTCGGAGGGGTTAGGGTAGGGGGGTCGGAGGGGTTAGGATGGGGGGGGTCAGGGGGGGTTAGGGCAGGGTGAGTTTGGGGGTTAGGGTAGGTGGGGTTGGGTAGGGGGGGTCGGAGGGGTTAGGGTATGTGGGGTCGGGGGGGTTAGGGTATGGGAGGTAGGGGTGGTTAGGGTAGAGGGGTGTCGGGGGATAGGGTAGGGGAGTCGGGGGGTTAGGGTAGGGAGGGTGAGGGGGGTTAGGGTAGGGAGGGTGGGGGTGGTTAGGGTAGGGAGGGTGGGGGGGTTAGGGTAGGCGGGTCGGAGAGGTTAGGATAGGGGGCGTCGAGGGGGTTAGGGTTGGGGGTGTCAGCGGGGTTAGGGTAGGGGGGGTCGGGGGGTTAGGGTAGGGGGGGTCGGGGGGTTAGGGTAAGGGGGTCGGGGGGTTAGGGTAGGGGGGTCGGAGGGGTTAGGGTAGGGGGGTCGGAGGGGTTAGGGTAGGGGGGTCGGAGGGGTTAGGATGGGGGGGGTCAGGGGGGGTTAGGGCAGGGTGAGTTTGGGGGTTAGGGTAGGTGGGGTTGGGTAGGGGGGGTCGGAGGGGTTAGGGTATGTGGGGTCGGGGGGGTTAGGGTATGGGAGGTAGGGGTGGTTAGGGTAGAGGGGTGTCGGGGGATAGGGTAGGGGAGTCGGGGGGTTAGGGTAGGGTGGGTCGGTTAGGTTAGTGTAGGGTGGGTTGGGGGGGATAGGGTAGGGGGGGTCAGGGTTGGGGGCCGGGGGTTAGGGTAGGGGGAGTCGGGGGGTGTTAGTATAGGAGGGTTGGGGGTAAGTGTAGGGAGTTTGGGGGGGTTAGGGTAGGGGGGTTGGCAGGTGTAATGTTAGAGTGGGTTGGGGGAGTGAGGGTAGGGGGAGTTGTGGGGGTGAGGGTTGTAGGGGTGAGGGTAGGAAGGGTTGTGGGGGTGAGAGTAGGGGAGTTATGGGGGTGAGGATAGGGGGGTTGTGGGGTTGAGGGTAGTGTGGTTGTGGGGTGGAGGGTAGGGTGGTTGTGGGGATGAGGGTAGGGTGGTTGTGGGGATGAGGGTAGGGTGGTTGTGGGGATGAAGGTAGGGGTGTTGAGGATGAGGGTGTGGGGGTTTGTGGGGTTGGGTAGTGGGGTTGGGGGGTGCGGGTTAGAGGGTGAGGTTAAGGGGTGTTGCGCGGTGAGGGTGTGAGGTGAGGGTAGGGGTTTGGGCGGTGAGGGTAGTGGGGGTTGGGGGAGTGAGGGTTAGGTGGGGTGAAGGTTGGGGATAGCAGGTTGGGTATTGTGGGGGTTGGGAATAGGGGGCGATACGGTGAGTGGGGATAGGGGGTGGGGATTGGGGCTGAGGTAGGGTGTTTGGGGGGTGATGGGGGGTATAGGGGGTTTGGGATAGTGGGGATATAGGGGGTGAGAATGGGGGGGATAGGGGTGATTGGGGGGTTGCAGGGGGGGAATTGGAGTTTGCAGGTGTATGGGGGGGTTGGGAGAGATAGGGTTGTTGGGGGTATTGGGGGTTGGCGGGATAGATGGGGTTTGGGTGGTATGGTGGGGTTGTGGGGTGAGGGTAGGTGTTGTGGGTAGAGGGCATTGTGGGGGTTCAGTTTACGGGGAGTTGGTGGGGTTAGGGTGGGGGGGTTAGGGTAGGGAGGGGTGGGGGGTTAGGCTGGGGGGCTTTGGCGGGGTTAGGTTAGGGGATTGGGGCGGTTAAGGTAGGCGGGTGGGAGGGGTAAGGTTAGGGGGTGTTGGGTGAGGTGAGAGTAGGGGATTTTGGGGGGTGAGGGTAGGGGGGGTTGTGGTTGTGAGGATAGGGATTTGGTGGGTGAGGGTAGGTGGTTTGGGGGTGTGAGGGTAGGGGGTTTGGGGGTGTGAGGGTAGGGGATTTGGAGGGTGAGGGTAGGGGGGTTGGAGGGTGACGGTAGGGGGGCTGGTCTGTGAGGGTAGGGGGGTTGGGGGGGTTAGGGTAGCAGGTGTTGATGGGGGGTTAAGGTAGTGGGGTTTGGGGAATGAGGGTAGGGGGTTTGAGGGGTGAGGGTAGGGGGTTTGATGGTAGGGTGTTTGAGGGTGAGGGGGTGAGGGTAGGTGGTTTGGGGTGTGAGGGAAGAGAGGGTTGGGGTGTTAGGGTGGGAGGCTTTGCATGGTGTTAGTATAAGGGGTTGGGGGGGTTAGGGTAGGGTGGTTGGAGGGGTTAGGGTAGGAGGTTTGGGGGTAAGGGTAGGGGGGGTTGGGGGCTGAGAGTAGGGGGGTTTGGGGGGTGAGAGTAGGGGGGGTTGTGGGTGTGAGGGTAGGGATGTTCGGGGGGTGAGGGTAGAGTTGTTGGGGGAGTGAGGGTAGGGGGGGTTGAGGTGTGAAGGTAGTGTTGTTGGGGGGTTAGGGTACCGGAGGTTGAGGGGGTTAGGGCAGGGGATTAGGGTAGTGGGTTTGGGGTTGAGTGTAGGGGTGGTTGATGGTAGGTGGGTTGGGTGTGAGGGAAGGGGGGTTGGGGGGGGGTTGAGGGTAGGGAGTGTTGAGGGGGGCTAAGGGCAGGGAGGGTTGAAGGGGTAGGGTAGGGGAGGTTGAGGGGGTTAGGGTAGGGGGTGAGGGTAGGGGCATGAGGGTAGAGGGGGTTGAGGATTGAGGGTGGGGGCAGTTGGGGGTGAGGGTAGGTGGGTTGGTGTGTGAGGGAAGTGGGGTTGGGGGGCTGAGGGTAAGGACTGGTGGGGGGCCTGAGGGCAGGGAGGATTGGGGGGCTTGAGGGTAGGGTGTCTGAGGGTAGGGGATGTTGGGGGGAGTGAGGGTAGGTGGGGTGAGGGTAGGGGGGTGGGCTGAGGGTAGGGGGTTGAGGTTAGGGGGGGTTGGGCGGTGAGGATGGCAGGGTGAGGTTAGGGGGGGTTAGCTGGTGAAGGTACGTTGGCTGAGGGTAGGGGAGGTTGGGGGGAGTGAGGGTAGGTGGGGTGAGGGTAGGGGTTGGGCTGAGGGTAGGGGGGATTGGGCGGTGAGGATGGCAGGGTGAGGTTGGGGGGGTTGGCTGGTGAAGATACGGTGGTTGAGGGTATGGGGGGTTGGGGGAGTGAGGGTTAGGGGGTGAAGGTTGGGGATAGGGAGATGGGGATTGTGGGGGTTGGGGATAGTGGCGATAATGGGGGGTGGGGATGGGCGGGTTGGGGAGGTGGGGATTGGGGGTTTAGGGGGGTTGGGGATGTTGGGGGGGATAGGGGGGATATAGGGGGTGTTGGGGGGTATAGAGGGGATGGTGGGTTAGCGGGGGTTGGGGGAATAGAGGGGATTCGGGTGGAAAGGGGGGGTGAGTGTAGGGGGCGAGGGTAGAGGGTGTTGGGGGGATTAGGTTAGGGGGGGTTTAGGTTGGGGGGGTTGGGGGGTTAGGATGGGGGCGGTTGGGGGGGGGGTTAGGATGGGGGCGGTTTGGGGGGGTTAGGATGGGGGTGTTGGGGGTGTTAGGATGGGGGCGTTGTGGGGTTTAGGTTGGGGGGTTAGGGTTGGGGTGTTGGGGGGGTGAGGGTAGGTGGGTTGGTGGGTGAGAGTAGTGGGTTTGGGGGGTGAGGGTAGGGAGGTTGGTGGGGTTAAGGGTAGGGGGGTTGGGGGAGTTAGGGTAGAGGGGGGTTGGCGAGTGATGGAAGTGGAGTTGGGGGCGCTGAGGGTAGGGAGTGTTGGGGGGGCTGAGGGTAGGGAGTGTTGGGGGGGGCTGAGGGTAGGGATTGTTGGGGGGGGCTGAGGGTAGGGAGGGTAGGGGAGGTTGGGGGAGTGAGGTTTGGGGTGGGGGGGCTCTGGGTTGGATGGGCTGAGGGTAGGGGAGTTTGGGGTGAGTGAGGTTAGGGGTGAGCGCTGGGGGTGGGGGTGAGGGCTGGGGGTGGGGGGGGTGGGGGAGTTTGGGGGGGTGAGGGTAGTGGGGGTGAGGGCTGGGGGTGGGGGAGAGTAGGGGAGGTTGGGGGGAGTGAGGTTTGGGGGTGAGGGTACGGGGGGTGAGGGGTGGGGTGGGGGACGGTAGTGGGGTTGGGGGGTGAGGGTTGGAGGGTGAGGTTAAGGGGTGTTGCGCGGTGAGGGTGTGAGGTGAGGGTAGGGGGTTGAGCGGTGAGGGTAGTGGGGGTTGGGGGAGTGAGGGTTAGGTGGGGTGAGGGTTGGGGATAGCAGGTTGGGTATTGTGGGGGTTGGGAATAGGGGGCGATACGGTGAGTGGGGATAGGGGGTGGGATTGGGGCTGGGATAGGGGGTTTGGGGGGTGATAGGGGGGTATAGGGGCTTTGGGATAGTGGGGATATAGTGGGTGAGGATGGGGGGGATAGGGGTGATTGGGGAGGTTGCGGGGGGGGGGAATTGTTTGCAGGTGTATGGGGGCGTTGGGAGAGATAGGGTTGTTGGGGGTATTGGGGGTTGGCGGGATAGATGGGGTTTGGGTGGTATGGTGGGGTTGTGGGGTGAGGGTAGGTGTTGAGGGTAGAGGGCATTGAGGGGGTTTAGTTTACGGGGAGGTGGGGTTAGGGTGGGGGGGTTAGGGTAGGGGAGGGGGTTTAGGCTGGGGGGCTTTGGGGGGGTTAGGTTAGGGGGTTGGGGCGGTTAGGGTAGGCAGGTGGGAGGGGTAAGGTTAGGGGGTGTTGGGTGGGGTGAGAGTAGGGGATTTTGGGGGGTGAGGGTAGGGGGGGTTGTGGTTGTGAGGATAGGGATTTTGGGGGGTGAGGATAGGTGGTTTGGGGGTATGAGGGTAGGGGGTTTGGGGGTGTGAGGGCAGGGGGTTTGGAGGGTAGGGGGGTTGGAGGGTGAGGGTAGGGGGTTGGAGGGTGAGGGTAGGGGGGCTGGTCTGTGAGGTTAGGGGGGTTGGGGCGGTTAGGGTAGCGGATGTTGAGGGGGTTAAGGTAATGGGGTTTGGGGAATGAGGGTAGGGGGTTTGAGGGGTGAGGGTAGGGGGTTTGATGGTAGGGTGTTTGAGGGTGAGGGTAGGTGGTTTGGGGTGTGAGGGAAGAGAGGGTGGGGGTGTTAGGGTGGGAGGCTTTGAGTGGTGTTAGTGTAAGGGGTTGGGGGGTTAGGGTAGGGTGGTTGGAGGGGTTAGGGTAGGAGGTTTGGGGGTAAGGGTAGGGGGGTTGGGGGCTGAGAGTAGGGGGGTTTGGGGGGTGAGGGTAAGGGGGGTTGTGGGTGTGAGGGTAGGGATGTTCGGGGGTGAGGGTAGAGTTGTTGGGGGGTTAGGGTACCGGAGGTTGAGGGGGTTAGGGCAGGGGATTAGGGTAGTGGGTTTGGGGTTGAGTGTAGGGGTGGTTGATGGTAGTTGGGTTGGGGTGTGAGGGAAGGGGGGTTGGGGGGGGTTGAGGGTAGGGAGTGTTGAGGGGGGCTAAGGGCAGGGAGGGTTGAAGGGGTAGGGTAGGGGAGGTTGAGGGGGTTAGGGTAGGGGGTGAGGGTAGGGGCGTGAGGGTAGAGGGGGTTGGGGATTGAGGGTGGGGGCAGTTGGGGGTGAGGGTAGGTGGGTTGGGGTGTGAGGGAAGTGGGGTTGGGGGGCTGAGGGTAAGGACTGGTGGGGGGCCTGAGGGCAGGGAGGATTGGGGGGCTTGAGGGTAGGGTGTCTGAGGGTAGGGGATGTTGGGGGGAGTGAGGATAGGTGGGGTGAGGGTAGGGGTTGGGCTGAGGGTAGGGGGGTTGGGCGGTGAGGATGGCAGGGTGAGGTTGGGGTGGATGGCTGGTGAAGATACGGTGGTTGAGGGTATGGGGGGTTGGGGGAGTGAGGGTTAGGGGGTGAAGGTTGGGGATAGGGAGATGGGGATTGTGGGGGTTGGGGATAGTGGCGATATGGGGGGTGGGGATATGGGGGGTGGGGATGGGTGGGTTGGGGAGGTGGGGATTGGGGGTTTAGGGGTGTTGGGGATGTTGGGGGGGATAGGGGGGATATAGGGGGTGTTGGGGGGTATAGAGGGGATGGTGGGTTAGCGGGGGTTGGGGGGATAGAGGGGATTCGGGTGGAAAGGGGGGGTTGGGGGGGTGAGCGTAGGGGGCGAGGGTAGAGGGTGTTGGGGGGGTTAGGTTAGGGGGGTTTAGGTTGGGGGGTTAGGATGGGGGCGGTTGGGGGGGTTAGGATGGGGGCAGTTTGGGGGGGTGTTAGGATGGGGGGGTTGGGGTGTTAGGATGGGGGGGGGTTGTGGGGTTTAGGTTGGGGGGTTAGGGTTGGGGTGTTGGGGGGGTGAGGGTAGGGATGTGGGGGGGTGAGGGTAGGGGGGTTGGTGGGTGAGAGTAGGGGGTTTGGGGGGTGAGGGTAGGGGGGTTGGTGGGGTTTAGGGTAGGGGGTTGGTGTGGCTTAGGGTAGGGGGGGTTGGGGGAGTTAGGGTAGAGGGGGGTTGGCGAGTGAGGGAAGTGGAGTTGGGGGCGCTGAGGGTAGGGATTGTTGGGGGGCTGAGGGTAGGGAGGGTAGGGGAGGTTGGGGGAGTGAGGTTTGGGGTGGGGGGGCTGAGGGTTGGGTGGGCTGAGGGTAGGGGAGTTTGGGGTGAGTGAGGTTAGGGGTGAGCGCTGGGGGTAGGGGTGAGGGCTGGGGGTGGGGGAGGGTAGGGGAGTTTGAGGGGGGTGAGGGTAGTGGGGTGAGGGCTGGGGGTGGGGGAGAGTAGGGGAGGTTGGGGGGAGTGAGGTTTGGGGGTGAGGGGTGGGGTGGGGGAGGGTAGTGGGGTTGGGGGAGTGAGGGTTAGGTGGGGTGAGGGTTGAGGATAGCAGGTTGGGTATTGTGGGGGTTGGGAATAGGGGGCGATACGGTGAGTGGGGATAGGGGGTGGGGATTGGGGCTGGGGTGGTGGGTTTGGGGGGTGATAGGGGGGTATAGGGGGTTTGGGATAGTGGGGATATAGGGGGTGAGGATGGGGGTATAGGGGTGATTGGGGAGGTTGCAGGGGAGGGAATTGGGGTTTGCATGTGTATGGGGGGGTGGGGAGAGATAGGGTTGTTGGGGGTATTGGGGGTTGGCGGGATAGATGGGGTAGGGGTGGTATGGTGGGGTTGTGGGGTGAGGGTAGGTGTTGAGGGTAGAGGGCATTGTGGGGGTTTAGTTTACGGGGAGTTGGTGGGGTTAGGGTGGGGGGTTAGGGTAGGGGAGGGGGTTTAGGCTGGGGGGCTTTGGGGGGGTTAGGTTACGGGTTTGGGGCGGTTAGGGTAGGCAGGTGGGAGGGGTAAGGTTATGGGGTGTTGGGTGGGGTGAGAGTAGGGGATTTTGGGGGGTGAGGGTAGGGGGGGTTGTGGTTGTGAGGATAGGGATTTTGGGGGGTTAGGGTAGATGGTTTGGGGGTGTGAGGGTAGGTGGTTTGGGGGTGTGAGGCTAGGGGGTTTGGGGGTGTGAGGGTAGGGGGTTTGGGGGGGTGAGGGTAGGGGGTTTGGAGGGTGAGGGTAGGGCGGTTGGAGGGTGAGGGTAGGGGGGCTGGGGGGGTTAGGGTAGCGGATGTTGAGGGGGTTAAGGTAGGGGGGTTTAGGGTAGTGGGATTTGGGGAATGAGCGTAGCGGGTTTGAGGGGTGAGGGTAGGGGGTTGATGGTAGGGTGTTTGAGGGTGAGGGGGGTGAGGGTAGGTGGTTTGGGGTGTGAGGGAAGAGAGGGTTGGGGTGTTAGGGTGGGAGGCTTTGAGTGGTGTTAGTGTAAGGGGTTGGGGGTGTTAGGGTAGGGTGGTTGGGAGGGTTAGGGTAGGGTGGTTGGAGGGGTTAGGGTAGGGTGGTTGGAGGGGTTAGGGTAGGAGGTTTGGGGGTAAGGGTAGGGGGGTTGGGGGCTGAGAGTAGGGGGGTTTGGGGGGTGAGGGTAGGGGGGGTTGTGGGTGTGAGGGTAGGGATGTTCAGGGTGTGAAGGTAGAGTTGTTGGGGGGGGTGAGGGTAGGTGAGATTGAGGTGTGAGGGTAGTGTTGTTGGGGGGTTAGGGTACCGGAAGTTGAGGGGGTTAGGGTAGTGGGTTTGGGGTTTAGTGTAGGGGTGGTTGATGGTAGGGGGTTGAGGGTAGGTGGGTTGGGTGTGAGGGAAGGGGGTTAGGGGTGGTTGACGGTAGGGAGTGTTGAGGGGGGCTAAGGGCAGGGAGTGTTGAATGGGTTGGGTAGGGGAGGTCGAGGGCGTTAGGGTAGGGGGTGAGGGTAGAGGGGGTTGGGGATTCAGGTTGGGGGCAGTTGGGGGTGAGGGTAGGTGGGTTGGGTTGTGAGGGAAGTGGGGTTGGAGGGCTGAGGGTAAGGACCGGTGGGGGGCCTGAGGGCAGGGAGGATTGGGGGGCTTGAGGGTAGGGTGTCTGAGGGTAGGGGATGTTGGGGGGAGTGAGGGTAGGTGGGGTGAGGGTAGGGGGTTGGGCTGAGGGTAGGGGGTTGAGGTTAAGGGGGGTTGGGCGGTGAGGATGGCAGGGTGAGGTTGGGGGGGGTTGGCTGGTGAAGGTACATTGGCTGAGGGTAGGGAAGGTTGGGGGGAGTGAGGGTAGGGGGTGAGGGCTGGGGGTGGGGCAGAGTAGGGGAGGTTGGGGGGAGTGAGGTTTGGGGGTGGGTGAGTGTAGGGGGTTTGGGGGGTGAGGGTAGGGGGGTTGGTGGGGTTTAGGGTAGAGGCGGGTTGGCGAGTGAGGGAAGCGGAGTTGGGGGGCTGAGGGTAGGGAGGGTAGGGGAGGTTGGGGGAGTGAGGTTTGGGGGTGGGGGGCTGAGGGTAGGGGAGTTTGGGGTGAGTGAGGTTAGGGGGTGAGGGCTGGGGGTGGGGCAGAGTAGGGGAGGTTGGGGGGAGTGAGGTTTGGGGGTGAGGGTACGGGGGTGGGGGTGGGGGAGGGTAGGGGAGTTTGGGGGGGGTGAGGGTAGTTGGGGTGAGGGCTGGGGGTGGGGAGGGTGCTTGGTGTTTAGCGGGGGTGTTTAGCGGGGGTGGCCCTGGGGGCCAGGGCGGGTGTTCAGGAGGCGGAAGCGGGGTGAACTGCGCTGGAGCCGCGGCCCCGAGTGGCGGATCGGGCGGCCCTGGGGATGTGGGAGCCGGAGGAGTTTGAGCGGCACTGGCTGCTGGAGTTCCCGGGGGGACAGGCTCCTCACATGGACATCCAGACCCTGGCGGAGCTGGAGTCTGAGCTGGAGCGGAGTAAGGAGAGACTCCGAACCAGGCAGCAGCAGTTGGCCCAGGAGAAATTCAAAGTCATTTATCTGCAAACGGCGCTGGAACGACTGGCGGCCAAAACTGAGCCCAGGGGAGGGACACTGGACAAGGGAGAAACACTGGACAAAGCCGGGACTCCGGACAATCCCGGGACACTGGAACTTCCAGAGGGACAGAGGATTCACCCCGAGCACACGGGATACAAATGTAGCCGCGACTCCCAGAAAGAGAAACAAAATAACCCGGGACAGGGAGAGGAGGACCCGGGCCAGGGAGAGACTGACCCGGGACAGGGAGAGGAGGACCCGGGCGAGGGAGAGACTGACCCAGGACAGGGAGAGGAGAACCCGGGCCAGGGAGAGACTGACCCGGGACAGGGAGAGGAGGACCCGGGACAGGGAGAGACTAACCCGGGCCAGGAGGAGATGAATCAGGAACACGAGGAACATGTGGACAGTGAAAGGGATTCTGCCTCTCCGATCCCCGATCAGCATGGGCCGAGCGGCCTTCGGAGGGCACAGAGAGTAAACCGGTTCTGGGACAGCGGCAGCACTTCGGGTTCAAGACTCAGATTCAAAAGACACCAACTGCTCAGAGTTCCTGGTGGCTCAAAGCGTCCGTCCAGCGGAGGAAGCGACGGATACACAAGCTCAGAGCAGGAGGATGGAAGTTCAGCAGGTAGGGGCTGAGAAGACGAGGGAAACCACTAATAGTTACCAGTCTGTCACTGTGTAACACTGGGGTAGAGTAATGGTGGGGACAGGTCTGTCACTGTGTAACACTGGGGTAGAGTAATGGTGGGGACAGGTGTGTCACTGTATAACACTGGGGTACAGCACTGGTGGGGACATGTCTGTCCCTGTATAACAGTGGGATAGAGTAATGGTGGGGACAGGTGTGTCACTGTATAACACTGGGATAGAGTACTGGTGGGGACAGGTGTGTCTCTGTATAACAGTGGGGTAGAGTAATGGTGGGGACAGGTGTGTCACTATAACACTGGGGTAGAGTACTGGTGGGGACAGGTGTGTCACTGTATAACACTGGGGTACAGCACTGGTAGAGGCAGGTCTGTCAGTGTATAACACTGGGGTACAGCACTGGTGGGGACATGTCTGTCACTGTATAACAGTGGGGTAGAGTAATAGTGGGGACAGGTGTGTCACTGTATAACACTGGGGTAGAGTACTGGTGGGGACAGGTGTGTTACTGTATAACACTGGGGTACAGTACTGGTGGGGACAGGTGTGTTACTGTATAACACGGGTACAGTACTGGTGGGGACAGGTCTGTCACTGTATAACACGGTTACATTAATGGTTGAGACAGGTGTGTCACTTTATAACACTGGGGTACAGTACAGTTGGGGCCATTTCTTTCACTGTATAATACTGGGATACAGTACTGGTGTGGACAGGTCTGTCACTGTTTAACATTCGGGTACAGTACTGTTGGGACAGGTGTGTCACTGTATAACACTGGTGTACAGTACAGGTGGGGACAATCTGTCACTGTATAACACTGGTGTACTGTACTGCTGGAGACTGGTGTGTCACTGTATAACACTGCGGTTCTGTCCTGCTGGGGACAGGTCTCTCACTGTGTAACACTGGGTTACATTACTGGTTGAGACAGGTGTGTCACTTTATAACACTGAGGTACAGTACTGGTGGGGACATGTCTGTCACTGTATAACAGTGGGGTAGAGTAATAGTGGGGACAGGTGTGTCACTGTATAACACTGGGGTAGAGTACTGGTGGGGACAGGTGTGTTACTGTATAACACTGGGGTACAGTACTGGTGGGGACAGGTGTGTTACTGTATAACACGGGTACAGTACTGGTGGGGCCAGGTCTGTCACTGTATAACACGGTTACATTAATGGTTGAGACAGGTGTGTCACTTTATAACACTGGGGTACAGTACAGTTGGGGCCATTTCTTTCACTGTATAATACTGGGATACAGTACTGGTGTGGACAGGTCTGTCACTGTTTAACATTCGGGTACAGTACTGTTGGGACAGGTGTGTCACTGTATAACACTGGTGTACAGTACAGGTGGGGACAATCTGTCACTGTATAACACTGGTGTACTGTACTGCTGGAGACTGGTGTGTCACTGTATAACACTGCGGTTCTGTCCTGCTGGGGACAGGTCTCTCACTGTGTAACACTGGGTTACATTACTGGTTGAGACAGGTGTGTCACTTTATAACACTGGGGTACAGTACTGGTGGGGACGGGTCTTTCACTGTGTAACAGTGGGGTACAACTACTGGTGAGGAGAGGTCTGTCACTGTATAACACTGGGCTAGAGTACTGGTGGGGACAAGCCTGTCACTGTATAATACTGGGTTACAGAACTAGTAGGGAGAGGTCTGTTACTGTATAACGCTGGGGTACAGTACTTGTGGGGACAGGTCTTTCACTGTATAACACTGGGGTACAGTACTGGTGGGGACAGATCTGTCACTGTATAATACTAGGGTACAGTGCTGTTGGGGACAGGTCTGTCACTGTATAACAAGGGTACAGTACTGGTGGGGACAGGTCTGTCACTGTAAAACACTGGAGTACACTAGGCACTGATTTTGCATAATTTGCAAGGAAAGCAATGGGAACTTGATGAGAATCTTTTAATGAAAGCGTGTTGTTCGAGTCAGGAATGCACTGCCAGACTCTGTGGTGGAGGCATGTCAATTTGAGGCTTTTAAAATGGAAATAGATTGGTATCTGAAATGGAAAAATATGTTTTGTTATTGGAAATGGGTTGGGTGTGGCACACAGTGAATTTCTCCTCTAGACAGCCAGTACCAACATAATGGGCTGAATGGCCTCCTTGTGTGCTGTAAATATTCTGCGATTCTATCACGTCTCATTCTTCTAAACTTTAAATTATGTAGATGCAATTTTTTCTCCGTCCCTACCTCAGACAGCCCTGTCATCCCGGGAACAATCTAGTTAGCCTTCACTGTACCTTCTCCAATATACATTCAATGTCACCTTCCAATTCAGAAATCTATTGCTCAGACACACCAGTTGTCTGGAAATCTTTGCAGCAGTCCCAAGCAACTCAGCATCATTTTACCGTCATACTTGGGGAGCCGAAGCATGAACGATGCAGCATTTGGTGCAGTGGTAATGTCACTGGACTAGCAATCTAGAGGCCCAGGCAAATGCTTTGTGAACATAGGTTCAAATCCCACCACAACAGATGGTGGAATAATGGTGACCATGGCACCATCTTCAATTGTAAAAACTCATTTGGTTCACTCATGTTGTTCAGGGAAGGAAATCTGCCATCCTTACTTGGACTGGCCTACATGAGACTCCAGACCCACAACAATGGGGTTGACTCTTAACTGCGCGCTGAAATGGCCTAGCAAGCCACTTAGTTCAAGGGTAATTAGGGATGGGTAATTAAAGATATGACCTAACGGCCATCTCCAGAGACATGGCTGCACTGTGACCAAACTGGGAACTGAAGGTTCAAGGATATTTGGCATTTAGGAAGGATCGGCAAAAAGGAAAAGGAGGTGGGGTAGCACTGTTAATAATGGATGGGATCAGTAAATCAGGGAGAGAAAATCTTAGATCAGAAGATCAGGATGTAGAATCAGTTTGAGTGGAGCTAAGAAACAGCAAGGGGCAGCAAACATTGGTGGGCCTCCAAATAGTAATGTTAACGTACGGCATGTTATAAATCAGGTGCATGTAACATTTATAGACTTTCAATCTACATGTAGAATGGGTAAAACTAATTTGCACTATGCTGTGGAGGACATATTCCTGGAATGTATACCAGATGATTTTCTAGAACAGTATGTTGAGGAACCAACTAGAGAATGGGATATTTTAGATCCAGTATTGTGCAATGAGAAAGGGCTAATAAATAAACTCATCGTAAAGGAGCCTTTAGGGAAGAGTGACCATGATATGTAGGAATTTTACATGGTTCGAAAGTGATGCAGTTCCATCTGAAACTAGGGTCTTCAGTCTAAAAAAGGGAAACTACGAAGGTATGAGGGGCAAGTTAGTTGTAGTATATTGGGGAACTACATGAGAAGATATAATGGAAGACATAGAATAGCTAACATTTAAAAAATTGATACATGGTTTGCAACAAATTTACATTCCTTTAAGGCACAAAAAGACAGCAAGAAAACTGATCTAACCATCTGATCTAACGAGAGAAGTTAAGGATTCCATCAGATCAAAGGAAGAGGCATTAAAGTTGCCGAAAAAAGTAGCAAGCCTGAGGATTGGGAGAATTGTCAAATTCAGCAAAAGAAAACCAAGGAATTGATAAGGAAAGCAAAAATAAAATATAACAGTAAACTAGGGAGGAACGTAAAAGCTTCTATAGATTTGTATAAGGAAAAGGTTAGTAAAAATAAATCTGGGCCTATTACAGGCAGAGAATGGAGAATTTATAATGGGGCATTAGGAAATCACAGAGAAGCTAAACAAATATTTTGTGTCTGTCTTCATGGAGGAAAATACAAAAAACCTTCCTAAAATATTGGGGAGCCAAGGGAGGGACGTGAATGTACTGTTGCCAAACTTGCAGATGATACAAAGATAGATGGGAAGGTAAGTGGTGAGGATGACACAAGGAGTCTACAGAGGGATATTGACAGGTTAAGTGAGTGGGCAAAAAAGTGGCAGATGGAATGTGTGGGAAAATGTGAGGTTATGCACGTGACAGGAAGAATAGAGGAGCTGAATATTATTTACATGGAGAAAGACTGCAGAAAGCTGCAGCACAGGGATTTGGGGGTTCTTGTGCATGAATCACAAAAAACTAACACACAAGTTCAGCAGGTAATAGGGAAGGCAAATGAAATGTTGGCCTTTATTTCAAAGGGAATGGAGAATAAAAATAGGGAAGTTTTGCTAAAACTATACAAGGCACTGGTTAGACCACACCTAGAATACTGTGAACAGTTTTGGTCCCCTTATCTAAGGAAATACATACTGGCATTGGAGGCAGTCCAGAGAAGGCTCACTAGGTTGATCCTGGGGATGGAGGGATTTTCTTATGTGGAGAGGTTGAGTAGGTTGGGCCTGTACTCATTGGAGTTTAAAAGAATGAGAAGTGACCTTATTGAAACATATAAGATTCTTAGGGGGCTTGACAGAATCTATGCTGAGAGGTTGTTTCACCTTGTGGGAGAGCCTAGGACCATGGGGCATAATCTCAGAGTAAGAGGTCGCCCATTTAAGACAGAGATGAGGAGGAATTTCTTCTCTCAGAGGTTAGTGAATCTGTGGAATTCTTTACCGCAGGGGGCTGTGGAGGCTGGGATATTTATATTTAAGGCTGAGATAGACAGATTTTTAATCAGTAAGGGAATCACGGGTTATGGGGAAAAGGCAGGAAGGTGGAGTTGAGGATTATCAAATCAGCCATGATCTCATTGAATGGCAGAGCAGACTCGATGGGCCAAATGGCCTACTTCTGCTCCTTATGGTCTTATGGACTAATGAGATTGAGGTTCTGAAAGAAATTAGCTTTAGTAAAGTTGTAGTCCTGGAGAAATTAATGGGACTGAAAATTGATAAATCCCTTGGACCTGATAATCGACATCCCAGAGTATTAAAAGAGGTGGTTGTAGAGATAGTGGATGCGTTGGTGATCACCTTTCACTATTTTATAGATTTTGGAACGCTGCCTGCAGATTGGAAGGTAGCAAATGTAACCCCACTATTTTAAAAAAGGAGGGAGAGAGAAACCAGGGAACTACAGACCTGTTAGCCTGACATCTGTAGTAGGGAAAATGCTAGAATCTATTCTAAAAGATGTGATAACTGGACACTTAGAAAATAATGGTAGGATTGGGCAGAGTCAACATAGATTTATGAAAGGGAAATCACATTTGATAAATCTGTTGGGAGTTTTTAGGGATGTTAATAGCAGAATAGATAAGGGAGAACCAGTGGATGTGGTGTATTTGGGTTTTCAGAAGGCTATTGATAAGGTCCCACACAGGAGGTCAGTAGGCAAAATTAGAACACATGGGATTGGGGGAAACATTGGCATGGATTGAGGATTGGTAAATGGACAGAGAACAGAGTAGGTTTAAACGGATTATTCTCAGGATGGCAGGCTGTGACTAGTGGTACCGCAAGGATCAGTGCTTGGGGCCCCAGTTATTCACAATCTATATTAATGATTTAGGTCTGGGGACCAAATGTAACATTTCCAAGTTTGCTGAAGACACAAAACTTAATGGAAATGTGAGTTATGAGGAGGATGCAAAGAGGCTTCAAGGGGATTAGACAGGCTAAGTGAGGCAAGAACATGGCAGATGGAATATAATGTGGAAAAATGTGAAGTTATCCACTTTGGTAGGAAAAACAGAAATGCAGAGTATTTCTTAAATGGGGAGAGGTTGCAAAGTGTTGATGTCAAAAGCGGCCTGGATATTTTTGTGCATAAGTCACTGGAAGCTAACATGCAGGCGCAGCAAGCAATTAGGAAGGCAAATGGTATGTTGGCCTTTATTGCAAGGGGATTTGAGTACAGGAGTAAAGAAGTCTTGCTTCAGTTGTATAGAGCCTTGTGAGATCACACCTGGAGTACTGTGTACAGTTTTAGTCTCCTTATCTAAGGAAGGATATATGTGCCTTAGAGGGAGTGCAGCGAAGGTTCACCAGACTGATTCCTGGGATATTGGGTTTGTTCTGTGAGGAAAGATTGAGGAGACTGGGTCTATATCCTCTAGAGTTTAGAAGAATGAGAGGTGACCTCATTGAAGTGTACAAAATTCTTACAGGACTCGACAAGGTAAATGCAGGAAGGACGTTTCCCCTGGTTAGGGGGTCGAGAACCAGGAGACACAGTCTCGGAATAAGAGATAGGCCATTAGGAGATGAAAAGAGATTTCTTTTGTCAGAGGCAAAGTGAATCTTTGGAATTCTCTATCCCAGAGGGCCATGGAAGCTCAGTCACTCAGTATGTTCAAAGCAGAGGTCGATAGATTTCTAGATGACAAATACATCAAGAGATATGGGGATAATGTGGGAAGATGGCACTGAGGTAGGAGATCAGCCAGGATCTTGTTGAATGGTGGAGCAGGCTTGAGGGGCTGAATGGCCTCCTTCTCCTCCTATGTTCCTATGTTGGCCTTGCCAAAGACACCCACATCCCATGGAAGAATGAATAGAAAAAATGTTATCACTGTTTTATGTTTCAGGTAAATATTGATATTGATGCTGTTTTCTGGTTCTCACACACACTTGTGGTTAGACATTCTAATGCCATTCTATAATCCACAAAATTTCAACATCCAGAAATGACTTGGTCCCAAGCATTCTGGACTGGAGAAGTTACAGTGCATTTCCTTTCTTAAATGTAAAGATAAAAATTGCACACAGTACTCCAGGTCTAGTCTCACCAAAGCCCTGTAAAATTTAGCAATATTTATTTATTCTTGCACTCCAGTCCCATTGCAATAAAGGCCAACATGACATTTGTTTTCCTAATTTCCTAATGTGCCTGCATGCTAACTTTTTGTGTCCCTTGTATAGGTACACGCAAGTCTCTCTGAACATCAAGTTTCATGTCTTATAAAATATATTCGGCTTTTCTATTCTTACTACCAAAGTGAGTAACCTCACACTTCCCCCCTTCCCCCACCATTATACTTCATCTGCCATCTTGTTGCCCACTCTTTTAACCTGTCCGTATCTCTTTACAATCTCTTTGTGTCCTCACAAATTTCCTTTCCACCTAGCTTTGTATCATCAGCTAATTTTGATACATTAATCCCAGCCTGTTTGTCTAACTCATTAATATAGATGGTAAATGGGTGAGGCCTTAGCTTTAGTTCATGTGACATTCTACTAGTCACAGCCTGCCAACTTGATAATGTCCCATTTATCCCTACTCTTAGCTTCCTTTCGGCTAAACAATCCTCTATCCATGTTAATATATTACCCTAAACTCCATGAGCCCTTATATGGTGTATCTTTTCTGTGGCTCCTTATCGAATACCTTTTTGAAAACCCAAGTATACAACGTCTACTGGTTTGTCTTTGCCTATCTTGCTAGTTATATCCTCAAAAAAACTATTATGTTTGTTAAACACTATTTCCCTTTCGTAACACCACTTGTTCTGATCAAACTATGATTTTCTGCGTGACTTCCTTAAGTAATAGTTCCCTGCATTTTCCTGATGACTGATGTCAGGCCAACTGGCCTGTAGTTCCCTGTTTCCTCACTCCCTCCTTGTTTGGATAGCGGTGTGACATTTGCCAACTTCCAATCTGCTGGGACTGTTGAATCCTATGATATAGACCATCAGGTCCTGGAGATTTATTGGATTTTAGTCCCTTAAGTTTCCCCAGTACTTTTTCTCTGATGAAACTAAGTACCATGATTTCCTCGTTCTTAAGGTCTTTTATACATATGTAAAAAGCAAGAGGGTAGCCAGGGAAAGGGTAAGCCCACTCAGGGACAGAGGTGGGAATCTGTGTGTAGAGCTAGAAGAGACGGGAAAGATACTAAATGAATACTTCTCATCAGTATTCACCAAAGAGAAGGACTTAGCAGTTGATTTGTCTAGGGAAGAGTGTGTAGATAACCTAGATCATGTTGAGATCAAAAAAGAGGAGGCTTTAGGCATCTTGAAGAATATTAAGGTGGATAAGTCCCCAGGGCCAGATGGGATCTACCCCAGGGTACTGAGGGAGGCAAGGGAGGAGATTGCTGAGGCCTTGACAGAAATCTTTGTATCCTCACTGGCTATGGGTGAGGTCCCAGAGGACTGGAGAATGGCCAATGTTGTTCCATTGTTTAAGAAGAGTAGCAGGGATAATCCAGGAAATTACAGGTTGGTGAGCCTTATATCAGTGGTAGGGAAATTATTGGAGAATATTCTTCATGACAGGATTTACTACCATTTGGAAGTAAATGGGCATATTAGTGAGAGGTAGCATGGTTTTGTGAAGGGGAGGTCGTGTCTCACTAACTTGATCAAGTTTTTCGAGGAAATGACAAAGGTGTTTGACAATGGAAGGGCAGTGGATGTTATGTACATGGATTTCAGTAAGGCCTTAGACAAGGTCCCTCATGGCAGACTGGTACAGAAGGTAAAGTCGCACGGGATCAGAGGTGAGCTGGCAAGATGGATACAGAATTGGCTTGGTCATAGAAGACGGAGATTAGCAGTGGAAGGGTGCTTTTCTGAATGGAGAGCTGTGACTGGTGGAGTTCCGCAGGGATCAGTGCTGGGACCTTTGCTGTTTGTAGTATACATAAATGATTTGGAGGAAAATGGAACTGGGCTAATTAGTAAGTTTGCAGATGACACTAAGGTTGGAGGAGTTGCAGATAGTGAAGAGGATTGTCAAAGGATACAATGGGATATAGATCGGTTGGAGACTTGGGCAGAGAAACAGCAGATGAAGTTTAATCCGGACAAATGTGAGGTAATGCATTTTGGAAGGTCTAATACAGGCAGGAATTATACAGTAAGTGGCGGAACCCTTAAGTGCATTGATGGGCAGAGGGATCTGGGTGTACAGGTCCACAGGTCACTGAAAGTGGCAACGCAGGTGGATAAGGTAATCAGGAAGGCATATGGCATGCTTGCCTTCATTGGCAGGGGTATTGAGTGTAAAAGCTAGAAAGTCATGCTGCAGCTGTATAGAACGTTGGCTAGGCCACACTTGGAATATTGTGTGCAATTCTGATCGCCACATCACCAGAAGGATGTGGAGGCATTGGAGAGGGTGCAGAGGAGGTTTACCAGGATGCTGCCTGGTCTGGAGGTTATTAGCTGTGAGGAGAGGTTGGAGAAACTCGGATTGTTCTCACTAGAGCGACAGAGATTGAGGGGCGACTTGATAGAAGTTTACAAAATTAAGAGTAGCATGGACAGAGTAGATAGCCAGAAGCTTTTTCCCAGGGTGGAAGAGTCAATTACTAGGGGACATAGATTTAAGGCGAGAGGAGAAAACTATAAAGGTGATGTGCATGGCAAGTTTTTTTTACACAGAGGGTAGTGAGTGTCTGGAATTCGCTGCCAGAGGAGGTGGTGGAAGCAGGTACGATAGTGGTGTTTAAGAGGCAGCTTGACAAATACATGAATAAGATGGGAATAGAGAGATATGGACTCCGGAAGTGCAAAATGTTTTAGTTGATGGGCAATATGATCAGCGCAGGCTTAGAGGGCCAAAGGGCCTGTTCCTGTGCTGTACTTTTCTTTGTTCTTTGTTCTTTGTTATTACTCTCTATTTCCGGTATGTCTTTTACCGTGAAGACAGACACACGATATTTGTTCAATGTTTCTGCCATTTCCTTATTCCCCGTGATAATTTCTCCTGCTTCTGACTCTAAAGGGCCAATATTTACTTTAGCTACTCACTTCCTTTTGATATACTTGTAAAAAGCTCTTCCAATCTGTTTTTATATTCCTGGCTAGTTTACTCTCAGCCTCTATTTTTTTCCTTTTTAATCAACTTTTTGGTGGCCCTTTGCTGGTTTCTGAAACACTCCCAATCCTCAGATTTACTACTATTCTTTGTAACATTATAAGCCTCTTCTTTTAATCTAATACTATCCATAACCTTCTGTGTGAGCCACAGATGAATCTTTCTTCACAGGAAGTGGTTGAAGCAAATAGTTCAGATCCCCTTAAGAGGTTGATGAGAGAAAAGGGAATAGAAAGATAAGCTGAAAGACGTGGATACATATGAAAATATGAATTAGGAACAGGTGTAGGCCATTTGGCCCTTTGAATCTCCAAGGTCATTAGATAAGATCTCAGCCGACCTGATTGTGGCCTCAATTCTACTTCCCTGCCTACCCCTGTACCCTTTGACTTCCTTGTCAATCAAGAATCCATCTGACTTAGCCTCAAAAATATTCAAAGACCCAGCCTCCACTCCTCTCTGGGGAAGAGAATTCCACAGATGAATGACCCTCATCTCAGTATTAAATGGAGACCCCTTATTTTTAAACTACTCTCTAACTTTTTTTTCTACTTCTCTACTTCTAGACTCCCCCAAGAAGGGAAACATCCTTTCAGCATCCACCCTGTCAAGTCCCCTCAGGATCATATATGTTTCAATAAGGTCACCTCTCATTCTTCTAAACTCCAATGGATACAAACCCAGCCTGTCCAACCTTTCCTCGTAAGATAACCCCCCACCCCACCCCCCATTCAGGAATCAGTCGAGTGAACCTTCTCTGAACCGCTTCCAATGCATTTATATCCTTTCTTAAGCAAGGAGGCCAAAACTGTACACAGTGCTCCAGATGCGATCTCACCAAGGTCCTGTACAAATGTAGCAACTCTTCCCTACTTTTATATTCCATTCCCGTTGCAATAAACACCAACATTCCAGTTGCCTTCCTAATCACTTGCTGTACCTGCATACTAACTTTTTGTGATTCATCTACCAGGACACCCAGATCCCTCTGTACTGTAGAGTTCTGCAATCTATCTCCATCTAAATAATTTGCTGCTTTTCTATTCTTCCTGCCAAAGTGAACAAGCTCACATTTTCCCATATTATACTCCATCTGCCAATTTTTTGCCCACTCACTTAACCTG
Source organism: Carcharodon carcharias (assembly GCF_017639515.1). Lineage (NCBI taxonomy): Eukaryota > Metazoa > Chordata > Chondrichthyes > Lamniformes > Lamnidae > Carcharodon > Carcharodon carcharias. Next base: position 140,468,731 of record NC_054476.1, read on the forward strand.
TTTGCAGACTCTCCACCTCCTCTTGACAACTTACTTTCCTATCTATCTTGGTGTCATCGGCAAATTTAGCTACCATACATTCGCTCCCTTTATCCAAATCATTGATGTAGATTGTGAATAGTTGAGGCCTCAGCACTGATCCCTGTGGCACTCCACTAGTTCCAGCTTGCCACCCTGAAATGGCACATTTATCCCTACTTTCTGCTTCATGTTAGCTAACCAATCCTCTATCCATGATAATACATTAATCCTTACAGCATGAGCTCTTAATTTGCATAATAACTTTCCATATGGCACCTTATTAAATGCCTTTTGATAAGATGCCACCTGGAAAGTTATCATGCAAGGGATGTGGGCAAGTACACCACATGTGAGGCAGATGGAATAGGAAGAGACTCTTGGAGTGTAAACAACAGCACAGAGTGGTTGGGCCAAAAGGCCTGTTTCTCTGCTATGTATTCCAGTAAAGTTTGCAGATTACTGCTCTTTTTAGGTGAAGTATAGGACAATGAAAGTGATACAAACATGAGTTGAAGCCACTCATCATCTTGACTTGGAAATATATCGCCGTTCCTTCACTGTCGCTGGGTCAAAATCCTGGAACTCCCTAACAGCACTGAGGGTGTGCCTACACACAGCGATTCAAGAAGGCAGCTCACCACCACCTTCTCAAGGACAATTAGGGATGGGCAATAAATGTTGGCCCAGCCAGCGAAACCCATATCCTGCTAATGAATGAAAAAAATTGAAGGATGTTGGGTCAGTTCGGCTTGGAATAGAGTCATGAGGTGATCTCAGTTCTGAAGGATTCACTGAAATTGATCGAGACAAATTCACCCAATTGCAAGATTCAAAACCTCACTGTGGGCAGATCCTAAGAGAGGCCTGCTAGTCTATCTCCGCTTTCTTCCCCACCCTCACCCTGCCACACATATACCACCCCGCAGACATACCCACCCCCATTACATTGCTCTGGGCGATGGTTTCACCCATTCATTGCCCTCTTGCTGTACTGATCCCAGGGCTGCAGTTTCCCATTGGGACACAGTTCCACTGCTGCTTTCCATGCTTTTCCCATGGCCAGGCTTGATGTGTAAAAAGACTGCATCATATCCTGTGTGTGGGATTTTTAATGGGCCTTTATTTTATTTATTCACTGGATGTGGGCATCGCTGGCTAGGCCAGCATTTATTGCCTATCCCTAATTGCCCTTGAGAAGGTGGTGGTGAGCTGCCTTCTTGAACCACTGCAGTCCATGTGGTGTAAGTGCACCCACAGTGCTGTTAGGGAGGGAGTTCCAGGAATTTGACCCATCGACAGTGAAGGAACGGTGATATATTTCCAAGTCAGGATGGTGAGTGACTTTGAGGGGAGCCTCCAGGTGCTGGTGTTCCCATCGATCTGCTGCCCTTGTCCTTCCAGATGGTAGTGGTCATGGGTTTAGAAGGTGCTGTCGAAGGAGCCTTGGTGAGTTCCTGAAGTGCATCTTGTAGATGGTACACACTGCTGCTACTGTGCATCAGTGGTGGAGGGAGTGAATGTTTGTGGATGTGGTGCCAATCACATGGAAGGTGTCAATCTTCTTGAGTGTTGTTGGAGTTGCATTCATCCAGGCGAGTGGAGAGTATTCCATCACACTCCTGACTTGTGCCTTGTAGATGGTGGACAGGCTTTGGGGAGTCAGGAGGTGAGTTACTCGCCACAGGATTCCTAGCCTCGGACCTGCTCTTGTAGCTGCATTATTTGGATGGCTAGTCCAGTTCAGTTTCTGGCCAATGGTAACCCCAGGATGTTGATATTGGGGGATTCAGCAATGGTAATGCCGTTGAATGTCAAGAAGTGATCGTTAGATTCTCTCTTGTTGGAGATGATCATTGCCTGGCACTTGTGTGGCGCAAATGTTACTTGCCATGTGTCAGCCCAAGCCTGGATATTGTCCAGTTCTTGCTGCATTTGGACATGAACTGCTTCAGTATCTGAGGAGTCGCGAATGATGCTGAACATTGTGCAATCATCAGCGAACATCCCCACATCTGACCTTATGATGGAAGGAAGGTCATTGATGAAACAGCTGAAGACGTTTGGGCCGAGGACATTACCCTGAGGAACTCCTGCAGTGATGTCCTGGAGCTGAGATGACTGACCTCTAACAACCACAAACATCTTCATTTGCGCTAGGTATGACTCCAACTAGTGAAGAGTTTTCCCTCAATTTAGTCCTGTGTTATAGCTTCACCAGGTTGAAATGTCATTTTTATGTATGCCTGGTGCTGATCCTGGTATGCCCTCCTGCACTCTTCATTGAACCAGGGTTGATCACTAGGCTTGATGGTAATGATAGAGTGGGGGATATGCTGGGTCATGAGGTTAAAGATTGTGTTCGAGTACAATTCTGCTGCTCCTGATGGCCACAGCACTTCATGGATGCCCAGTCTTGAGTTGCTAGATCTGTTCGAAATCTATCCCATTTAGCATGGCGGTAGTGCCACGCAACACGATGGAGGGGTATCCTCGATGTGAAAGTGGGACTTTGTCTCCGCAACAACTGTGCAGTGGTCACTTCTACTGAATTGTCATGGACAGATGCATCTGTGGCAGGCAGGTTCGTGAGGATGAGGTCAAGTATATTTTTCCTCCTTGTTGGTTCCCTCACCACTGCTGCAGACCCAGTCTAGCAGCTATGTCATTTAGAATTGGACAGTTTAGTCAGTAGTGGTGCTGCTGAGCCACTATTGGTGATGGACATTGAAGTCCCCCATCTAGAGTACATTCTGCACCCTTGCCACCCTCAGTGCTTCCTCCAAGTTGTGTTCAACATAGAGAAGCACTGATTCATCAGCTGAGGGAGGGTAGTACGTGGTAATCAGCAGGAGGTTTCCTTGCCCATGTTTGACCTGATGCCATGAGACTTCATGGGGTTCAGAGTCAATGTTGAGGACTCCCAGGGAACTCCCTCCCAACTGTATACCACTGTGCCACCACCTCTTCTGGATTTGTGGGATAGGACATGCCCAGGGATGGTGATGGTGGTGCCTGGGACAGTATCTGTAAGGTATGATTCCGTGAGGATGACTATGTCAGGCTGTTGCTTGACTAGTCTGAAACAGCTGTCCCAATTTTGGCACTAGTCCCCAGATGTTAGTAAGGGGGACTTTGCAGGGTCGACAGGGCTGAGTTTGCCATTGTTGTTTCTGGTGCCTAGGTTGATGCCGGGTGGTCTGTTCAGTTTCATTCCTTTTTTGTGACTTTGTAGCTTGCTGAGTGGTTTGCTAGGCCATTTCAGAGTCAACACAGGGTCTGGAGTCACGTATAGACCAGACCAGATAAGGACAACAGATTTCCTCCCCTAAAGGACATTAGAGAACCAGGTGGGTTTTTACAACAACTGGCCGGCAATGGTTCCACGGTGATCACCAGACTTTTAATTCCAGATTTTTATTGAATTCAAGTTCCTGTGGTGGGATTCCAATGTGGGGTCCCCAGAGCATTACCTTGGCTCTCTGGAGTACTAGCCCAGTGACAACACCTCTATAATCCCCAGCTCTGCAACCCCCTGAGCTCCCTCTGGTCCTCCAATTCCGGCCTCTTGAGCATCTGCAGCTTAAATCGTTCCACCATTGTTGGCTGTGCTCTAAGCTTGAAATTCTCTTCCTAAACCTCTGCGTGTCTATCCCCCTCTCTCTTTTAAAGCTGCGACCTGCTGTGATATTGTTAAGTGGCTCGCTGTGAAATTTTATTTGAAAACGCTCCTGTGAAGCACTTTGGGACATTTTTCTAGAACAGACGATATAGTACAGAAGGAAGCCATTTGTGCATGTGCTGCTTCTTAGGTACAGCTAGATATCCAATTCATCTCATTCGCCCCTTTGCCCTTTGTCATGGAGTTGTTTTCCTTCAAATATTTATACCGTTTCACCTTTGGAAGTTACTATTGAATCAGCTTTCATATAAATACAGTTGTTGTGAAAGGTGTTATATAAATGCAGGTTCGTTCCTTCTTTAGTTGTAGATGATAAAAATGTGGAAATACCGAGCAGATCACTTAATGTGGGGAAATAGTCAGCGGGAGGTTCACGACTGTCCTGAAGAAGGGAGCTTTGACCTAAGAAATCTACTCCACATGGATGTTGCTGGACCTGCTGAGAGCTTCCAGATGTTTCCTTCCTTGTTTCTGTGATTCCATCCTGGGCACCAGTTTGTTTTTATTTAATGGTTTGAACTGCAGATCAGATCGAAAACCAAAGTTTGGTTTGATTGGATTTAAATTGCTTCTGTCACAATCCACCACTGTTCTCCCATCAAATCAACCTCACGTCTGCAAACTAATCACACGCTCACCATGGGATCCCATCATCACCGGGGAATCAGTGTGTCCCACATCCCGAGAGGCTGCCCCCCCCAGCCATGGGCACCCGCCTGACTCACACACAAGCTCTTTGTCTCTGTTACGTTTCATATCTCTGAGTATCCCAGCATTATCCCAGGGCTCCTGCAGCTATCCCTGATAGAGCTCAGAGTTAATGCAGTGATCACCCTTGAATTCAGAAGCTGTCAATTCCTCTTGGAATCTTCGTCTCACTCTCTTAGGACACCACGCCAAGCTGTACAGAGTCACGATTTATTCAGGGTATTTCTTGCTATTTGGCACCTTGATTGATCTTTTTGTTTGAGTTTTACTTTGCAGTTAAATGAATGGATATTGTTAGAAGCTATTGAAACCACTTTGATCGCCAGGCACTTCCAGACGGGAGGAACTTGGCTGCTGATCTGACTTCCTACATGGTGTGACGTGCCTCAGTTTAGCTTCTCACTGAGTATGTTGTGAGTGTGGTTACGTTGGTCACTGGAACACAAAAGTCTCATTGCATGAAGCAGATTGCAATTGACAGTTAAACCGACACTTACATTTCTAATAGGCAGTGAACTTTATCACAGCCCATGTCAAACAATTGTTAAGCAGTGATGACCGCAGAATTTGCAAAAGCATCTCTTGTCTTTTCTGCAGGTGCAGAGGCATGTGAGAGGAGCATTGCGGTTTATATCAGCTCCTTCCCACACCTACCCTGATCTCGTATCTGAAAAACCAGGTCCGCACTTCCTTCCTGGGTAACATTCAGGGCAAGGAATGAGGGCCTCGGACAGCCCCAGAAGACCATATTCTTGGCTCCATAAACTGAACCAAGGATGCTGGAGAGAACAAGGCATAAGTTAGCTGGTGTGAGGAGAAAATCAGCCCAGATTCATGCACCTAACCATTACCACATCATCCCTGTGGGGAATCCATTTCTGCAATTTAGTAAAGATAGAATCAGATTCGACACTGACATCTCCTGTTCAAGGAGCAATATCCTGAGTATATTATAGAGCAGAGCAGCCCCTGTGTATATTATTGAGAATAGCAGCCCCTGTGTATATTATTGAGAATAGCAGCCCCTGTGTATATTATTGAGAATAGCAGTCCCTGTGTATATTATTGAGAACAGGAGCATTTGTGTATATTATAGAGAAAAGCAGCCCCTGTGTATATTATAGATAATAACAACTACTGTGTATGTTATAGAGAATAGTAGCCTCTGTATATATTATAGAGAATAGCAGCTCCTGTGTATATTATGGAAAATAGCAGCCACAGTGTATATTTTAGGAACAGCAACCACTGTGCATCTTATACAAATAGCAGCCCCTGTGTACATTAAAGAGAATAACAGTCCTTGTATACATTATAGAGAATAACAGCCCCTGTGTATTATTGAGAATAATAGCCCCTGTGTATATAATAGAGAATTGCAGTCCCTTTGTACAATATAGAGAATAGCAGTCCCTGTGAACACTGTAGAGAATAGCAGTCCATGTGAACACTGTAGAGAATGGCTGTCCCTGTGAACATTGTAGAGAATAGCAGTCCCTGTGTATATTTTGGAGAATCGCAGTCTGTGTGTATGTTATAGTGAATAGCAGTCCCTGAGTATATTATCGAGAACTGCAGTCCCTGTGTATATGAAAGGGAATAGCAGCCCCTGTGCATATTATAGAGAATAACAGTCCCTGCCTGTGTTATAGGGAATATCAGCTGCTGTGTACGATGTAGAGAATAGCAGCCCCTGTGTATGATATAGAGAATAGCAGTTTCTGTGTATGTTGTATGGAATATCAGCTCCTGTGTATGTTATAGAGTATAGCAGCCCCAGTGTATATTCTAGAGAATAATAGCCCCAGTGTATATTATAGAGAATAGCATCCACTGTGTATATCATGGAGAATAGTAGCCCCTGTGCACACTGTAGAGAATAGCAGTACCAGTGTATATTACAAAGAATTGCAGTCCCTGTGTATATTATAGAGAATTGCAGTCCCTGTGTATATCGTAGAGGATAGCAGTCCCTGTGTATATTATAGAGAATTGCAGTCCCTGTGTATATTGTATGGAATATCAGCTCCTGTGTATGTTATAGAGAATATCAGCTCCTGTGTATGTTATAGAGAATAGTAGCCCCTGTGTATATTATAAGAGTAGCAGCTGCTGTGTATATTATACAGAATATCAGCCCATGTGTATATTACAAAGAAAAGCAGACCCTGTACATCTTACAGAGAATATCAGTTCCTGTGTATATTGTAGAGAATAGCAGCCCCAGTGTGAATTATAGAGAATTGCAGCCCCAGTGTATATTATAGAGAATAGCAGCCCCAGTCTATATCATAGAGAATAGTGGCCCCTGTGCATACTGTAGAGAATAGCAGTCCCTGTGTATATTACAGAGAATAGCGGACCCTATGTATATTATAGAGAAGAGCAGTCCCTGTGTATATTGTAGAGAATTGCAATCCCTGTGTATATCGTATGCAATATCAGCTCCTGTGTATATTGTGGAGAATAGCAGCTACTGTGTATATATTACAGAATAGCAGACCTGAGTATATTGTAGAGAATAGCAGCCCCTGTGCATGTTACAGAGAATAGCAGCCCCAGTGTATATTATAGAGAATAGCAGCCGCTCCATATATTATAGAGACTAGCAGCCCCTGTGCAAACTGTAGAGAATTGCAGTACCGGTGTATATTATAGAGAATTGCACTACCGGTGTATATTTTAGAGAATTGCAGTACCGGTGTATATTGTAGAGAATTGCAGTCCCTGTGAATATTATAGAGGTTAGCAGTCCCTGTGAATATTATAGAGGTTAGCAGTCCCTGTGAATATTATAGAGGTTAGCAGTCCCTGTGAATATTATAGCGGTTAGCAGTCCCTGTGAATATTATAGAGGTTAGCAGTCCCTGTGAATATTATAGAGGTTAGCAGTCCCTGTGAATATTATAGAGGTTAGCAGTCCCTGTGAATATTATAGAGGTTAGCAGTCCCTGTGAATATTATAGAGGTTAGCAGTCCCTGTGAATATTATAGAGGTTAGCAGTCCCTGTGAATATTATAGAGGTTAGCAGTCCCTGTGAATATTATAGAGGTTAGCAGTCCCTGTGAATATTATAGAGGTTAGCAGTCCCTGTGAATATTATAGAGGTTAGCAGTCCCTGTGAATATTATAGAGGTTAGCAGTCCCTGTGAATATTATAGAGGTTAGCAGTCCCTGTGAATATTATAGAGGTTAGCAGTCCCTGTGAATATTATAGAGGTTAGCAGTCCCTGTGAATATTATAGAGGTTAGCAGTCCCTGTGACTATTATAGAGGTTAGCAGTCCCTGTTTATATTATAGGGAATAGCAGTCCCTGTGTATATTATAGAGTATTGCAGTCCCTGTGTATATTATAGAGTATTGCAGTCCCTGTGTATATTATAGAGAATTGCAGTGCCTGTTGTATATTATAGAGGATAGCAGCCCCAGTGTACATTATAGAGGATAGCAGCCCCAGTGTATATCATAGAGAATAGTAGCCCCTGTGCACACTGTAGAGAATAGCAGTACCAGTGTATATAACAGAGAATAGCAGTACCAGTGTATATAACAGAGAATTGCAGTCCCTGTGTATATTATAGAGAATTGCAGTCCCTGCGTATATTGTAGAGGATAGCAGTCCCTGTGTATATTATAGAGAATAGCAGTCCCTGTGTATATTATAGAGAATAGCAGTCCCTGTGTATATTATAGAGAATAGCAGTCCCTGTGTATATTGTATGGAATATCAGCTCCTGTGTATGTTATAGAGAATAGCAGCCCCTATGTGTATTATAGAGAGTAGCAGCAACTGTGTGTATCCCATGGAATATCAGCTCCTGTGTATGTTATAGAGAATAGCAGCTCCTTTGTATGTTATAGAGAATAGTAGCCCCTGTGTATATTATAGAGTAGCAGCCGCTGTGTATATTATGCAGAATATCAGCCCATGTGTATATTACAAAGAAAAGCAGTCCCTGTACATCTTATAGAGAATATCAGTTCCTGTGTAGATTGTAGAGAATAGCAGCCCCTGTGTATATTATAGAGAATAGTAACCCCTGTGCATACTGTAGAGAATAGCAGTCCCTGTGTATATTACAGAGAATAGCAGTCCCTGTGTATATTATAGAGGTTAGCAGTCCCTGTGTATATTGTAGAGAATTGCAGTCCCTGTGTATATTGTAGAGAATTGCAGTCCCTGTGTATATTATAGAGAATTGCAGTCCCTCTGTATATTATAGAGAATTGCAGTCCCTCTGTATATTATAGAGAATTGCGGTCCCTGTGTATATTATAGAGAATTGCGGTCCCTGTGTATATTATAGAGAATTGCAGTCCCTGTGTATATTGTGGAGAATTTCAGTCCCTGTGTATATTATAGAGAATTGCAGTCCCTGTGTATATTATAGAGAATTGCAGTGCCTGTTGTATATTGTAGAGAATAGCAGCCCCAGTGTATATTATAGAGAATAGTAGCCCCAGTGTATATTATAGAGAATAGCAGCCACTGTGTATATCATAGAGAATAGCAGTACCAGTGTATATTACAGAGAATTGCTGTCCCTGTGTATATTATAGAGAATTGCGGTCCCTGTTTATATTATAGAGAATTGCAGTCCCTGTGTATATTATAGAGAATTGCAGTCCCTGTGTATATTGTAGAGAATTGCAGTCCCTGTGTATTTTATAGAGAATTGCAGTCCCTGTATATATTGTATGGAATATCAGCTCCTGTGTATGTTATAGAGAATAGCAGCCCCTGTGTATGTTATAGAGAATAGTAGAATAGTAGCCCCTGTGTATATTATAGAGAATTGCAGTCCCTGTGTATGTTATAGAGAATAGCAGCCCCTGTGTATGTTATAGAGAATAGTAGCCCCTGTGTATATTATAGAGAACAGTAGTCCGTGTGCATACTGTAGAGAATAGCAGTACCGGTGTATATTACAGAGAATTGCAGTCCCTGTGTATATTATAGAGAATAGCCACCCCTATGTACGTTATAGGGAATAGCAGCCTCTGTGTATATTATAGGGAATAGCAGCCCCTGTGTATATTGTAGAGAATAGCAGCCCCTGTGCATATTATAGGGAATAGCAGCCCCTGTTTATGTTGTAGAGAACTGCAGCCCCTCTGTATAATATAGGGAATAGCAGCCCCTCTGTCTATTATCGAGAAAAGCTGCTCCTGCGTATATTGTAGAGAATAGCAGTCCTTGTGTATATAATAGAGAAAAACCAGCCCCTGTATATCTTATGGAGAATAGCAGTCCCTGTGTATATTATAGAGAATTGCAGTCCCTGTGTATATTAAAGGGAATAGCAGTCCCTCCGTATATTGTAGAGAATTGCAGTCCCTGCGTATATTGTAGAGGATAGCAGTCCCTGTGTATATTATAAAGAATTGCAGTCCCTGTGTAGATTGTATGGAATATCAGCTCCTGTGTATGATATAGAGAATAGCAGCTCCTGTGTATGTTATAGAGAATTGTAGCCCCTGTGTATATTACAGAGTAGCAGCCGCTGTGTATATTACACAGAATATCAGCCCATGTGTATATTACAAAGAAAAGCAGTCCCTGTGTATATTATAGACAATTGCAGTCCTTGTGTATATTGTATGGAATATCAGCTCCTGTGTATGATATAGAGAATATCAGTTCATGTGTTCTTTGTAGAGAATAGCAGCCACAGTGTATATTATAGGGAATAGTAGCCCTTGTGCATACTGTAGAGAATAGCAGCCCCAGTGTATATTATAGAGAATAGTAGCCCCTGTGCATACTGTAGAGAACAGCAGTACCAGTGTATATTACAGAGAATTGCAGTCCCTGCGTATATTGTAGAGGATAGCAGTCCCTGTGTACATTGTAGAGAATAGCGGTCCCTGTGTATGTTATAGAGAATAGCAGTCCCTGTGTACATTGTAGAGAATTGCAGTCCCTGTGTATATTATAGAGAATAGAAAGTTCTGTGTATACTATAGGGAATAACAGTCCCTGTGTACATTATAGTGAATAGCAGTCCCTGTATATATTGCATGGAATATCATCTCCTATGTATGTTATAGAGATAGCAGCCCCTATGTGTATTATAGAGAGTAGCAGTTCCTGTGTATATTATACAGAATATCAGCCCATGTGTATATTACAAAGAACAGCATTCCCCGTATATCTTAAAGAGAACAGCAGCCCCTGTGTAATTTGTAGAGAATAGCAGCCCCTGTGTATATTGTAGAGAATAGCAGCCCCAGTGTATATTGTAGAGAATAGCAGCCCCAGTGTATATTGTAGAGAATAGCAGCCCCAGTGTATATTATAGAGAATAGCAGCCCCTGTGTATATTATAGAGAATAGCAGCCCCTGTGCAAACTGTAGAGAATTGCAGTACCGGTGTATATTATAGAGAATTGCAGTCCCTGTGAATATTATAGAGGTTAGCAGTCCCTGTGTATATTATAGAGACCTGCAGTCCCTGTTTATATTATGGGGAATAGCAGTCCCTGTGCATATTATAGAGAATTGCAGTCCCTGTGTATATTATAGAGAATTGCAGTCCCTGTGTATATTATAGAGAATTGCAGTCCCTGTTGTATATTATAGAGGATAGCAGTCCCCGTATATATTATAGAGAATTGTAGTCCCTGTGTATATTATAGACAATTTGTAGTCCCTGTGTATATTATAGAGAATAGCAGCCCCAGTGTATATTATAGAGAATAGCAGCCCCTGTGTATATTATAGAGAATAGCAGCCCCTGTGCAAACTGTAGAGAATTGCAGTACCGGTGTATATTATAGAGAATTGCAGTCCCTGTGAATATTATAGAGGTTAGCAGTCCCTGTGTATATTATAGAGACCTGCAGTCCCTGTTTATATTATGGGGAATAGCAGTCCCTGTGCATATTATAGAGAATTGCAGTCCCTGTGTATATTATAGAGAATTGCAGTCCCTGTGTATATTATAGAGAATTGCAGTCCCTGTTGTATATTATAGAGGATAGCAGTCCCCGTATATATTATAGAGAATTGTAGTCCCTGTGTATATTATAGACAATTTGTAGTCCCTGTGTATATTATAGAGAATAGCAGTCCCTGTGTATGTTATAGAGAATAGCAGTCCCTGTGTATGTTATAGGGAATTGCAGTCCCTGTGCATATTGTTTGGAATCTCAGCTTCTGTATATGCTATAGAGAATAGCAGCCCCTATGTGTATTATAGAGAGTAGCAGCCCCTGTGTTTATTTTGCAGAATATCAGCCCATGTGTATATTACAAAGAATATCAGTCCCTGTACATCTTATGGAGAATAGCAGTACAGGTGTATATAACAGAAAATAGCAGTCCCTGTGTATATTATAGAGAATAGCAGTCCCTGTGTATATTATAGAGGATTGCAGTCCCTGTGTATATTAAAGGGAATAGCAGTCCCTGCATATATTATGGAGAATTGCAGTCCCTGCGTATATTGTGGAGGATAGCAGTCACTGTGTATATTATAAAGAATAGCAGTCCCTGTGTATATTATAGAGAATTGCAGTCCCTGTGTATATTGTATGGAATATCAGCTCCTGTGTATGATATAGAGAATAGCAGCTCCTGTGTATGTCATAGAGAATAGTAGCCCCTGTGTATATTATAGAGTAGCAGCCGCTGTGTATATTATACAGAATATCAGCCCATGTGTATATTACAAAGAAAAGCAGTCCCTGTACATCTTATAGAGAATATCAGTTCCTGTGTAGATTGCAGAGAATAGCAGCCCCTGTGTATATTGTAGAGAATAGTAACCCCTGTGCATACTGTAGAAAATAGCAGCCCCAGTGTATATTATAGAGAATTGCAGTCCCTGTGTATATTGTAGAGAATAGCCACCCCTATGTACGTTATAGGGAATAGCAGCCTCTGTGTATATTATAGGGAATAGCAGCCCCTGTGTATATTATAGAGAATAGCAGCCCCTGAGCATATTATGGGGAATAGCAGCAGCGGTATATATTATAGGGAATAGCAGCCCCTGTTTATGTTGTAGAGAATTGCAGCCCCTCTGTATAATATAGGGAATAGCAGCCCCTCTGTCTATTATCGAGAAAAGCAGCTCCTGCGTATATTGTAGAGAATAGCAGTCCTTGTGTATATAATAGAGAAAAACCAGCCCCTGTATATATTATGGAGAATAGCAGTTCCTGTGTATAATATAGAGAATAGCAGCCCCTGTATATATTACAAAGAATAGCAGGCCCCGTGTATATTATGGAGAATAGCAACCCCTGTATATGTTATAGGGAATAGCGGTCCCTGTTTATGTTGTAGAGAATTGCAGCCCCTCTGTATAATATAGGGAATAGCAGCCCCTCTGTCTATTATCGAGAAAAGCAGCTCCTGCGTATATTGTAGAGAATAGCAGTCCTTGTGTATATAATAGAGAAAAACCAGCCCCTGTATATATTATGGAGAATAGCAGTTCCTGTGTATAATATAGAGAATAGCAGCCCCTGTATATATTACAAAGAATAGCAGGCCCCGTGTATATTATGGAGAATAGCAACCCCTGTATATGTTATAGGGAATAGCAGTCCCTGTGTATATTATTGAGAATAGCAGTCCCTGTGTATATTATTGAGAATAGCAGTCCCTGTGTATATTATTGAGAATAGCAGTCCCTGTGTTTATTATACAGAATAGCAGTCCCTGTATTTATTATACTGAATAGCAGCCCCTCTGTATATTATAGAGAAAAACAGTCTCTGTGTATATTATAGAGTATAGCAGCCCAGTGTATATTATTTGGAAAAGCAGCCCCAATGAATATTATAAAGAATAGCAGTCCCTGTGTATATTATAGAGAATAGCAGTCCCTGAGTATATTATAGAAAATAGCAGTCCCTGAGTATATTATAGAAAATAGCAGTCCCTGTCTGTATTATAGAGAATAGGAGTCCCTGAGTATATTATAGGGAATAGCAGCTGCAGAGAATATTATAAAGAAAGCAGCCCCTGTGTGTATTACAGAGAATAGCAGCCCCTGTGCCTATTATAGAGACTAGCAGCTCCTGTTTATATTACAAAGAATAGTGGCTCCCGTGTACATTATAGAGAATAGCAGTCCCAATGTATATTGTAGAGAATAACCAGCCCCTGTGTATATTATAGAGAATAGCAGCCCCTGTGTATATTGTAGAGAATAACCAGCTCCTCTGTATTATAGAGAATAGCAGCCCCTGTGTATATTGTAGAGAATAACCAGCCCCTGTGTATATTATAGAGAATAGCAGCCCCTGTGTATATTGTAGAGAATAACCAGCCCCTCTGTATTATAGAGAATAGCAGCCCCTGTGTATATTGTAGAGAATAACCAGCCCCTGTGTATATTATAGAGAATAGCAGCCCCTGTGTATATTGTAGAGAATAACCAGCCCCTCTGTATTATAGAGAATAGCAGCCCCTGTGTATACTGTAGAGAATAACCAGCCCCTGTGTATATTATAGAGAATAGCAGCCCTTGTGTATATTGTAGAGAATAACCAGCCCCTCTGTATTATAGAGAATAGCAGCCCCTGTGTATATTGTAGAGAATAACCAGCCCCTGTGTATATTATAAGGAATAACAGCCTCTGTGTATATTACATGGAACAGCAGCCTCTGTGTATATTATAGAGAATAGCAGCCCCAGTGTATATAGTAGAAAATAGCAGCCCCAGTGTATATAGTAGAGAATAGGAGCCCCTGTGTATATTATAGGGAATAGCAGCCCCTGTGTATATTATAGGGAATAGCAGCCCATGTGTATATTGTAGAGAACAACAGCACCTGTGTATATTATAGAGAATCACAGCCCCTGTGTATATTGTAGAGAAAAACCAGCCCCTGTGTATATTATAGGGAATAGCAGCCTCTGTGTATATTATAGGGAATAGCAGCCCCAGTGTATTTAGTAGAGAATAGCAGCCCCTGTGTATATTATAGAGAATAACCAGCCCCTATGTATATTTCAGGGAATAGCAGTCGCTGTGTATATTATAGGGAATAGCAGCCCCAGTGTATTTAGTAGAGAATAGCAGCCCCTGTGTATTTAGTAGAGAATAGCAGCCCCCCGTGTATATTATAGAGAATAACCAGCCCCTGTGTATATTTCAGGGAATAGCAGTCGCTGTGTATATTATAGGGAATAGCAGCCCCAGTGTATATAGTAGAGAATAGCAGCCTCAGTGTTTATAGTAGAGAATAGGAGCCCCTGTGTATATTATAGGGAATAGCAGCCCCTGTGTATATAATAGGGAATAGCAGCCCCTGTGTATATTATAGGGAATAGCAGCCCATGTGTATATTGCAGAGAACAGCAACACCTGTGAATATTATAGAGAATCGCAGACCCTGTGTATATTGTAGAGAAAAACCAGCCCCTGTGTATATTATAGGGAATAGCAACCCCAGTGTATTTAGTAGAGAATAGCAGCCCCAGTGTATTTAGTAGAGAATAGCAGCCCCTGCATATATTATTCAGAATAGCAGTTCCTGTGTATACTATAGAGAATAGCAGCCCCTGCATATATTGTAGAGAATAACCAGCCCCTGTGTATATTACAGGGAATAGCAGTCTCTGTGTATATTATAGTGAATAGCAGCCCCAGTGTATATAGAAGAGAATAGCAGCACCTGTGTATATTATAGAAAATAGCAGGTCCTGTGTATATTATAGGGAATAGCAGTCCCTTTGTATATTATAGAGAATATCAGCCCCTGTGTATCTTATAGGGAATAGCAGCCCATGTGTATATTTTAGAGCATCGCAGCCCCAGTGGATATTGCAGAGAATAGCAGCCCCTGTGTATGTTATTGGGAATAGCAGCCCTGGTGTGTGTTATAGGGAATAGCAGCCCCTGTGTATATTGTAGAGAATAGCAGACCCTATGTATATTATAGGTAATAGCAGCCTCTATGTATATTAAAGGGAATAGCAGCCCTGGTGTATGTTATAGGGAAAAGCAGCCCCTGTGTATATTATGGGGAATAGTAGCCCCGGTATATATTATAGGGAATAGCAGCCCAGGCGTATATTATAGGGAATAGCAGCCCTTGTGTATATTGTGGAGAATAGCAGCCCTTGTGTATATTGTAGAGAATAGCAGCCCCTCTGTGTATTGCAGAGAATATCAGCCCCTGTGTATATTATAGGGAATAGCAGCCCCGGTATATATTATAGTGAATAGCAGCCGCTGTGTATATTATAGAGAAAAACAGTCCCTGTATATATTGTAGAGAATGCAGCCATGTTGAGTTTTACTCACCTTGTTCTCAACTTGAAGTCCTCGTGTCCGTGTGTCTCAGCGGCTTGCTGAAGAAATTTACTGCACTTCCACTGCAGAATCTGTTCCATAACCACTCAGTTCTTGTGCCCTATCTTTAATGTTTTCTGCAAATATTCGTGGTAGATCAGAAGACTGGACAATATTTAAACAACAGCAAAAGATGACTAGAAAATACGCAAGTCAGGAGAAATTAAAGTATGAGAGAAGGCTAGAAATATAAAACCAATTAGTAAGATTTTCTACAAGTGTTTAAGAAAAACCTAATTGCTAAAGTGAATGTAGGTCCTCTCGAGAGTCTGGGGAATCAATAAATAGGGAATTGGCGGAAGTGATGAACAGATAGATTGTGTCTGTCTTCACTGTAGAAGACACAAATAACATCATTACAAGACATACTTGTAAATCAAGAGGTGAAAGGGAGGGAGAAACTACAAACAATTACAATCACCCAGGAAAGGGGACTGAGAGAATTATTGGAACTAAAAGATCCCCAGGATCTGATGGACTTCACCCTAGGGTCTTAAAATAAGTGGCTGCTGAGATAGTAGATGCATTGTTGGAAATTTCCAAAATTCCCTAAATTCTAGAAAAGTCCCATCAGATTTGAAAATAGCGAACGTGACTCCTCTACTCAAGAACGGAGGGAGACAGAAAGGAACAATCTACAGGCCGGTTATTTTAATATTTGTCTTCGGGAAAATGCTGGAATCTATTACTAAGGAGGTTATAACGGAGCGCTTAGAAAATCTCAATGCAATCAGGCAGAGTCAACATGGTTTTGTGAAAGGGAAATCATGTTTGACTAATATATTGGAGTTCCTCGAGGAAGTAACAAGCAAGGTGGATAAAGGGGAACCTGTAGACGTGGTGGTATTTTAATTCCCAAAAGGCATCGATGAGATGCCACATCAAAGGTTACTGGACAAAGTAAGAGCTTATAGCGTAGGGGGTAACATTAGCATGGATAGACGATTGGTTAGCTAACAGGAAGCAGAGTATTGGTATAAATTGGTCTGGGATTGAGGGATGGCAAGTGCCACGGGGATCAGTGTTAGAGCCTCAACTTGTTAAAATATGGAGGTACCAATTGAATGGTTGCTAAATTGCTAATGACACAATTGTAGATAGATGACTAAGTTGTGATGAGGACATAAGGAGTTTGCAAAGGCATATAGACAGGTTAATTGAGTGGGCAAAAATTTGACAGATGGAGTGTAATGTGGGAAAATGTGAACTTGTCCACTTTGGCAGGAAGAATAGAAAAGCAGCAAATTATTTAAATGGGGAGAGATTGCAGAACTCTACAGTACAGAGGGATCTGGGTGTCCTGGTACATGAATCACAAAATGTTAGTATGCAGGTACAGCAAGAGATTAGGAAGGCAACTGGAATGTTAGTTTTTTTGCAATGGGAATGGAATATAAAAGTAGGGAAGTTTTACTGCAGCTGTACGGGGTCTTGGTGAGACCACATCTGGAATACTGTGTACAGTTTTGGTCTCCTTACTTAACAAAGGATATAAATGCATGGAAGCAGTTCAGAGAAAGTTCACTTGACTGATTCCTGAGATGAGGGGGTTATCTTATGAAGAAAGGTTGGATATGTGGGAGTTTAGAAGAACGAGAGGTGGTTTTATTGAACCGTATGTGATCCTGAGCTGATTGGACAGGGTGGATGCCGGAAGGTATTTCCCCTTGTTGGGGAGACTAGAACTAGGCACTCAGTTTAAAAGTTAGTTAACACAGTTAAAAATAGAAGGTCTCCCATTTAAGACAGAAGTGAGGAGAAATATTTCTCTCAAGGCCAACAGTCTGTGGAATTCTCTTCCCCAGAGAGGAGTGTGGTCTGGGTCATTGAATATATTTAAGACTGAGTTAGATAGATTCTTGATTGACAAGGAGGTCAAAGGGTAGAGGAGGTAGACAGGAAAGTGGAGTTGAGGCCACAATCAGATCAGCCATGACACAAAGATTGGCCAAGTAGTGGATAGTGTAGAGGATAGCCATAAAAGGTGGGTTGGTGGAGTGGGCGGTAAAGTGGCAGATGGATTTTAACATAGAGAATTGTGAGGTCATACATTTAGGGAGGTCAAACAGTTGCAGGGATTACATAATAAATGGGAATATACTAAGAGGGGTAGATGAAGTGAGAGATCTTGGCGTACAAGTACACAGGTCCCTGAAGGCAGCAATTCAAGTAGTCAAGGTTGTAAAGAAGGCATATGGAAAGCTCTCCTTCATTGGCAGAGGTATAGAATATAAAAGAGGTATAGGATATAATGTTGGAATTGTATAAAACACTGGTGAGGCCACAACTGGAATATTGTGTGCAGTTCTGGTCACCACATTACAGGAAGGACGTAATAGCTCTGGAGAGAGTGCAGAGGAGGTTTACAAGAATGTTGCCAGGGTTAGAAAAGTGTAGCTACGAGGAGAGATTGGACAGGTTGGGGTTATTTTCCTTAGAACGAAGAAGGCTGAGAGGTGACTTGATTGAGGTGTACAAAATTATGAGGGGAATAGATAGAGTGGACAGGATAAAATTGTTTCCCTTGGTGGAGAATTCTAGAACCAGGGGACATAGATTCAAGATAAGTGGCAGAAGGTGTAGGGGGGACATGAGGAAGAACTTTTTTACGCAGAGGGTAGTGGGTGTCTGGAATTCGCTGCCCAAGTTGGTGGTAGAGGCAGAAACTCTAAACTCTTTTAAAAAGTACCTGGATCTGCACCTTAAGTGCTGTAAGCTGCAGGGCTATGGGCCAGATAGAGGAAGGTGGAATTAGAGAGGGCACCTCGGGCTGGCATGGACACAATGGACCGAATGGCCTCCTTCTGTGCTGTAACTTTTCTATGGTTCTATGGCAGTGCAGGCTCGAGGGGCCAAATGGCCTACTCCTCCTAATTCATCTATCCATATTAATGGCAGAATTGTGCTGAGTTCTCACTCTTTTTTATTCATTCATGAGCTGTGGGCTTCGCTGGCTGGGCCAGCATTTATTGCCCATCCCTAGTTGCCCTTGAGAAGGTGATGGTGAGCCGTCTTCTTGAACCGCTGCAGTCCATGTCATGTAGGTACACCCACAGTGCTGTTAGGAAGGGAGTTCCAGGATTTTGACCCAGCGACAGTGAAGGAACGGCGATATATTTCCAAATCAATTGACTGGTTTTTAGCAGTTTGATACAACTGAGTGTCTTGCGTGGCCATTTCTGAGGCAGTTAAGAGTCAACAATATTAATGAACCAGGTGAGTCTTTATGACAATCGATAATAGTTTCATGGTCATCATTCAACTTTTAATTCCAGATATTTTTATTGAATTCAAATTTCATCATCTGCCCTGGTGTGCTTCAAACCCAGGTCCCCAGAGTATTATCATGACGCCACCTTGTGCTCCAGTACCCACTACTACTACAACATTGGCACTGTATGAAGTTGTCCTTGTTGGATTCACTTGGTGTTTGCTGAAGGATCAGAGTTGTATTGGGCAGTGAGAGCAGCTCCAACAAGTGCAACTGCTGCTGAGCTGATACCTGGTCAGCGCTAGGATTGTGACCGAGGGGAGTGTTACTGCAGCCTGACGAATGTGAGATGTGATTGGCAGTGTTCGCAGTGCTCCAGTTCCACAAGTTCAGATTAAAAATCCCAGATGCTTTTTCACAATTTCGGAGTGTTTGGGAATCATTTGAAGCAGTTTTATTTTCTATCTCACTGCAAGCTTGATCTGTTCGGTGGAGATGAGGTTGCACAGTCGAGAGGCATGGTGACCTGCTCACCCTGCTGCCCCTGTGTACAGCCCGACAACTAAGCTGAATGCTGTCTGTCAGCGAGACCCGGAGCACCAGAGTGCGGAGGAAGGTCCTTACCCACTGCTTCCGTCGCAATCTCTATCGATCCTGAGGGGGAGATGGTGGCAAAATGGCAACGTCACTGGACTGGTAATCCGGAGTCCCAGGCTAACGCTCTGGGGACAAGGGTTCAAATCCCACCATGGCAACTGGTGGAATTTAAATTTAATTAATAAAATCTGGAATTGAAAGCCAGTCTTAGTAACGGTGACCATGAAGCCATTTTGTTTGTCATACAAAACCCACCTGCTTCACGAATGTCCTTTAGGGAAGGAAATCTGCCATCTTTACCCGGTCTGGCCCTACATGGATTGAGAATTGGTTGGCAGACAGGAAACAGAGAGTAGGAATAAATGGGTCTTTTTTGGAGTGGCAGGCAGTGACTAGTGGGGTCTGGCAGGGGTCAGTGCTTGGGCCCCAGCTATTCACAATATATATCAATGATTTGGATGAGGGAACCAAACGTAATATTTCCAAGTTTGCTGACAGCAAAAACTTGGTGGGAATGTGAGTGGTGAGGAGGGTGTTAAGAGGCTTCAAGGTGATTTAGACAGGTTGAGCGAGTGGGCAAATACATGGCAGATGCAGTATTACATGGATAAGTGTGAAGTTATCCATTTCAGTAGGAAAAACAGAATGGCAGAGTATTATTTAAATGGTGATAGATAGGGAAATGTTGATGTACAAAGGGACCTGGGTGTCCTTGTACACCAATCACTGAAAGCAAGTGATAAGAGCAAAATACTGCGGATGCTGGAAATCCAAAATAAAAACAAAAATACTTGGGAAAACTCGGCAGGTCTGACAGCATCTGCGGAGAGGAATACAGTTAACGTTTCGAGTCCGAATGACTCTTCACTCTTCATCAGCACTAAGAAATATAGAAATGAGCTGGAATATAAGCTGGTTGAAGGGGGGTGGGACAGGTAAAGCTGGATAGAGGGCCAGTGATAGGTGGAGGCAAAGAAGAGATTGCCAAAGATATCAAAGAAAAAAGGACAAAGGGGTGTTGACGGTGGTGATATTATCTAAGGAACGTGCTAATGGCGTTAAGGGTAGAAAGCAGGATGAGCAAGGTACAGATAGCCCTAGTGGAATGGGGTGGGGGGAAGGGATCGAAATAGGCTAAAAGGTAGAGATAAAACAATGGATGGAAATACATTTTAAAATAATGGAAATAGGTGGGAAAAGAAAAATATATAAAAAAATATACATATAAAAAATGATAAATTATTGGAAAAAGGGGAGGATCGGAAAGGGGGTGGGGATGGAGGAGAGAGTTCACGATCTAAAGTTGTTGAACTCAATATTAAGTCCGGAAGGCTGTAAAGTGCCTAGTCGGAAGATGAGGTGCTGTTCCTCCAGTTTGTGTTGAGCTTCACTGGAACATTGCAGTAGGCCAAGGACGGACATGTGGGCATGAGAGCAGGGTGGAGTGTTGAAATGGCAAGCGACAGGGAGGTCTGGATCATGCTTGCAGACAGACTGAAGGTGTTCCGCAAAGCGGTCACCCAGTCTGCGTTTGGTGTCTCAAATGTAGAGGAGACCACATTGGGAGCAGCGAGTGCAGTAGACTAAATTGAAGGAAGTGCAAGTGAAATGCTGCTTCACTTGAAAGGAGTGTTTGGGCCCTTGGACGGTGAGGAGGGGGGAAGTAAAGGGGCAGGTGTTGCACCTTCTGCAGTTGCATGGGAAGATGCCGTGGAAGGGGGTTGAGGTGTAGGAGGTGATGGAGGAGTGGAGCAGGGTGTCCCGGAGGGAATGATCCCTCTGGAATGCCGGCGGGGGGTGGGGGTGAAGGGAAGATGTGTTTGGTGGTGGCATCATGCAGGAGTTGGCGGAAATGGCAGAGGGTGATCCTTTGAATGCGGAGGCTGGTGGGGTGATAAGTGAGGACAAGGGGAACCCTATCATGGTTCTGGGAGGGAGAGGAAGGTGTGAGGGCAGATGCGCGGGAGATGGGCCGGACACGGTTGAGGGCCCTGTCAACCACCGTGGGTGGGAAACCTTGGTTAAGGAAGAAGGAAGACATGTCAGAGGAACTGTTTTTGAAAGTGGCATCATCAGAACAGATGCGACAGAGGCGAAGGAATTGAGAGAATGGGATGGAGTCCTTACAGGAAGCGGGGTGTGATGAGTTGTAGTCGAGGTAGCTGTGGGAGTCGGTAGGCTTGTAATGGATATTGGTGGACAGTCTATCACCAGAAATTGATGGAGAGGTCAAGGAAGGGAAGGGAAGTGTCAGAGATGGACCATGTGAAAGTGATGGAGGGGTGGAAATTGGAAGTAAAATTAATAAATTTTTCCAGGTCCATACAGGAGCATGAAGCAGCACCAAAGTAATCATCGATGTACTGGAGAAAGAGTTGTGGGAGGGGGCCTGAGTAGGACTGGAACAAGGAATGTTCCACATACCCCATAAAGAGACAGGCATAGCTGGGGCCCATGCGGGCACCCATAGCCACACCTTTTATTTGGAGGAAGTGAGACGAGCTTAAGGAGAAATTGTTCAGTGAGAGAACAAGTTCAGCCAGACGGAGGAGAGTGGTGGTGGATGGGGATTGTTTGGACCTCTGTTCGAGGAAGGAGCGGAGAACCCTCAGACCATCTCAGTGGGGGATGGAGGTGTAGAGGGATTGGACGTCCATGGTGAAGAGGAGACGGTTGGGGCCAGGGAACTGGAAATTGTTGATATGATGTAGGGTGTCAGAGGAATCATGGATGTAGGTGGGAAGGGACTGGACAAGGGGAGAGAGAAGGGAGTCAAGATAACGAGAAATGAGTTCTGTGGGGCAGGAACAGGCTGACACGATTGGTCTGCTGGGACAGTCCTGTTTGTGGATTTTGGGTAAGAGGTAGAAGTGGGCCATCCGAGTTTGGGAGACTATGAGGTTGGAAGCTGCGGAGGGAAGATCTCCAGAGGAGATGAAGTCAGTGGCAGTCCTGGATACAATGGCTTGATGTTCAGTGGTGGGGTCATGGTCCAGGGAGAGGTAGGAGGAAGTGTCTGCGAGTTGACGCTCAACCTCTGCGAGGTAGAGGTCAGTACACCAGACAACAACAGCACCACCCTTGTCAGCAGGTTTGATGACAATGTCAGGGTTGGACCTGAGAGAACAGAGTGCAGTAAGTTCAGAAAGAGACAGATTAGAGTGAGTGAGAGGAGCAGAGAAATTGAGATGACTGATGTCACACTGACAGTTCTCAATGAAAAGATCAAGAGAAGGTAAGAATCCAGAGGGAGGGGTCCAGGTGGAGGGAGAATATTGGAGGTGGGTAAAACGATCCGTTGAACGGGGAGAGGACTCCTGCCCAAAGAAGTGAGCCTGGAGACGAAGACGGCTGAAGAAGAGTTCAGCATCGTGCCAAGCCCGAAATTCATTGAGATGAGGGCGTAAGAATATGAAACTGAGTCCTTTGCTGAGCACTGAACGTTCAGCATCAGAGAGGGGAAGGTCAGTGGGTATGGTGAAAATACGGCCGGGGCTGGGATGGGGTCAGAGGGATGGGCAGGGGTGGAGGGTCCTGGATGGGTGTTGGTGTCGATGAATTGTTGGAGCTTGCGTTCCTTTGCACCTGAAAGAAAGAGACAAAGTTTCTTGTTGAGGCATTGGATGAGACGAAGAATAAAATGAAACTGGGGGCAAGGACAGCTTTGAGATAGGGTGAGTCAGTGCTGCTGGAATGAGAGGTCGAGTGTGTTCATATGGCGGCGCATGGCACTGAGTGTGGATCTCAGGATGCGACGAGGACCGCAGTCCAAGGAGCGTTGTATGACCTGGAGATACCTGTAATCCTGGGTGGGTTCGAAACATGAGGGATGGAGCTTAAGTTGGAATCCACGTTGGGTAAGTTGGAGATGGAGACAATCACTGAGGAAGGAAATATAGCTGTGAAAGCGAGTTTTAGTAAACACCTTGTCAAACACCAGGAGAGAAATAGAAAGCAATGAAGGTGAACAGGGCAAAAGAGACAGGCAGAAATCCTGTCGGAGAGTAGAACAATACTTCTTCAAGGTAGGCACTCCTTGAAGAGAAGTGACAGTCAATTAACCACTAAGATAAAAGCAAAATACTGCAGATGCTGGAAATCCAAAACAAAAACAAAAATACCTGGAAAAACTCAGCAGACTTGACAGCATCTGCGGAGAGGAACACAGTTAACGTTTCGAGTCCGAATGACTCTTCATCAGAACTAAGGAAAAATAGAAATGAGGTGGAATATAAGCTGGTTGAGGGGGGTGGGACAGGTAGAGCTGGATAGAGGGCCAGTGATAGGTGGAGGCAAAGAAGAGATTGCCAGAGATGTCATAGACAAAAAGACAAAGGGCTGTTGACTGTGGTGATGTTAGCTGAGGAATGTGCTAACGGGGACATTGAGGGTAAAAAGCAGGATGAACACGATAACCCTAGTGGGGGTGAGGTGGGGGGAAGGGATCAAAATAGGCTAAAAGCAAGCATGTGGGTGCAGCAAGCAGTTATGAAGGCAATGGTATGTTGGCCTTCATTGTGAGAGGATTTAAGCACAGGAGCAGGGATGTCTTACTGCAGCTGCACAGGGCCTTGGTGAGGCCACACCTGGAGTATTGTGTGCCTCCTTACCTAAGAAACGATATACTTGCCATAGAGCAAGTGCGGTGAAGGTTCACCAGACTGATTCCTGGGATGGCAGGATTGTCAAATGAGGAGAGATTGGGCCGACTAGGCCTGTATTGAATGGAGTTTAGAAGAATGAGAGGGGATCTCATTGAAACGTATAAAATTCTGACAGGGATAGACAGATTGGATGCAGGGATGATATTTCCTCTGGCTTCAGGGGTGGGGGTGGGGGAGTCTAGAACAAGGGGTCACAGTTTCAGGATACGGAATAGATCATTTAAGACTGAGACGAGGAGAAATTTCTTCACTAAGAGGGTGGTGAACCTGTGGAATTCTCTACCACAGAGGCTGTGGAGGCCAAGTCACTGAATATCTTTAATAAGGAAATAGATAGATTTCTGGATTCTAAAGGCATCAGGGGGTATGGGGGAGAGAGCGGGAGTGTGACATTGAGATAGAGGATCAGCCATGATCATATTGATTGGTGGAGCAGGCTCGAGGGGTTGAATGGCCCACTTCTCCTAGTTTCTATGTTATATGTGACTCCAGACACACAGCAATGTGGTTGACTCTGAATTGCCCTCTGAAATGGTCTTGCAAGCCACTCAGTTCAAGGGCAGTTAGGGATGGGCAGTAAATGCTGGCCTTGCCAGTGATGCCCATAGCCCATGAAAGAAGGAAGGGAAAAAATATGAAAATGCCGTTTTTTTTAAATTATTCATTTACAGGATGTGAGGTGGTGGCAGTGAGCTGCTGTCTTCTTGAACCGCTGCAGTCCATGTGGTGTAGGTACACCCACAGTGCTGTTAGGGAGGGAGTTCCAGGATTTTGATCCAGCGACAGTGAAGGAACAGTGATATATTTCCAAGTCAGGATAGTGAATGACTGGGAGGGGACCTTACATTACTACCTTCTGCTTCCTGTCTGTTAACCAATCCTCCATGCTAATATATCACCCCCAACCATGGGCCCTTATGTTGTGTATTAACCTTTTTTGCACCACCTTATCAAATGTCCTTGGGAAATCCAAGTATACTACATCTTCTGGTTCCCCTTAATCTACCCGACAGCCAGACCCATGAAAGAATAACAAGGGGGCAGTTTGTGTGTGGTTGGGGAGGGGAGGGGACAGTGTCTGTGTGTGGGGGGAAGCAATGTGTGTGTGGGGTCGGTACCGTGTGTATGTGTCGGGGTGTACAGGGGATATCAGTGTGTGTGTGGATGGGGGTCAATCAGTGTGTGTGTGGGTGGGTGGGGGGCAATTAGTGTGTGTGGGGGGGGGATCAGTGTGTGTGTGTGGGGAGGGATCAGTGTGTGTGTGTGTGGAGGACAGTGTGTGTATGTGGGGGGGGGATCAGTGTGTGTGTGGTGGGGGATCAGTGTGTGTGTGTGTGGGGGGGGACATTGTGTGTGTGTGTGGGGGGGTCAGTGTGTGTGTGTGTGTGTGGAGGCTGTGTGTGAGTGTGGGGGGGATCAGTGTGTATGTGTCGGGGAGGATCAGTGTGTGTGTGGGGGATCAGTGTGTGTGTTTGGGGGGGATCAGTGTGTGTGTTTGGGGGGGATCAGTGTGTGTGTTGGGGGGGAATCAGTGTGTGTGTGTTGGGGAGGAATCAGTGTGTGTGTGTTGGGGGAGATCAGTGTGTGTGTTGGGGGGGAATCAGTGTGTGTGTGTTGGGGGGAATCAGTGTGTGTGTGTTGGGGGAGATCAGTGTGTGTGTTGGGGGGGAATCAGTGTGTGTGTGTTGGGGGGAATCAGTGTGTGTGTGTTGGGGAGGAATCAGTGTGTGTGTGTTGGGGGGGAATCAGTGTGTGTGTGTTGGGGGGGAATCAGTGTGTGTGTGTTGGGGAGGAATCAGTGTGTGTGTGTTGGGGAGGAATCAGTGTGTGTGTGTTGGGGGGGGAGATCAGTGTGTGTGTTGGGAGGAATCAGTGTGTGTGTGTTGGGGGGGAGATCAGTGTGTGTGTTGGGGGGAATCAGTGTGTGTGTGTTGGGGGGGATCAGCGTGTGTGTGTTGGGGGGGATCAGTGTGTGTGTGTGGGGGGGATCAGTGTGTGTGCGTGGGGGGGATCAGCATGTGTGTGTTTGGGGGATCAGCGTGTGTGTGGGGGGGTAACATTGTCTGTGTGTGTGGGGGGGATCAGTGTGTGTGTGGGGGGGGGGATCAGTGTGTGTGTTGGGGGGGGATCAGTGTGTGTGTGTGTGTGGGGGGGATCAGTGTGTGTGTGGGGGGGGATCAGTGTGTGTGTGTGGGGGGAGATCAGTGTGTGTGTGGGGGGCGGAATCAGTGTGTGTGTGTGTGGGGGGGATCAGTGTGTGTGTGTGGGGGGGATCAGCATGTGTGTGTTTGGGGGATCAGTGTGTGTGTGGGGGGGGGAATATTGTCTGTGTGTGTGGGGGGGATCAGTGTGTGTGTGTGGGGGGGATCAGAGTGTGTGTGTGGGGGGGCGATCAGTGTGTGTGTTGGGGGGGGATCAGTGTCTGTGTGTGTGTGGGGGATCAGCGTGTGTGTGCGTGGGGGGGACACTGTGTGTGTGTGGGGGGGATCAGCATGTGTGTGTGTGGGGAGGCGATCAGTGTGTGTGTCGGGGGGATCAGCGTGTGTGTGTGGGGGGGATCAGTGTGTGTTTGTGGGGGGGACATTGTGTGTGTGTGGGGGGAATCAGCGTGTGTGTGTGTGTGGGGGGGGGGATCAGTGTGTGTGTGGGGGGGTGGATCAGTGTGTGTGTGGGGGAGTGGATCAGTGTGTGAGTGTGGGGGTGGGATCAGTGTTTGTGTTGGGGGGGAGATCAGTGTGTGTGTGGGGGGGATCAGTGTGTGTGTTGGGGGGAATCAGTGTGTGTGTGGAGGGGGTATCAGAGTGTGTGTGTTGGGTGGGGATCAGTGTGTGTGTGTGTTGGGGTGGGATCAGTGTGTGTGTTGGGGGGGAAGTCAGTGTGTTGGGGGGGAATCAGTGTGTGTGTGTTGGGTGGGAATCAGTGTGTGTGTTGGGGGGGAATCAGTGTGTGTGTGTTGGGTGGGAATCAGTGTGTGTGTTGGGGGGGAAGTCAGTGTGTTGGGGGGGAATCAGTGTGTGTGTGTTGGGTGGGAATCAGTGTGTGTGTTGGGGGGGAGATCAGTGTGTGTGTGTTGGGTGGGAATCAGTGTGTGTGTTGGGGGGGAGATCAGTGTGTGTGTTGGGGGGGAATCAGTGTGTGTGTAGGGGGGACAGTGTGTGTGTGTTGGGGAGGAATCAGTGTGTGTGTTGGGGAGGAATCAGTGTGTGTGTTGGGGGGGAATCAGTGTGTGTGTAGGGGGGACAGTGTGTGTGTGTTGGGGAGGAATCAGTGTGTGTGTGTGTGGTGGGGGACTGTGTGCGTGTGGGGGGGACATTGTGTGTGTGTGTGGGGGTGGGGATCAGCGTGTGTGTGGGCGGGAACATTGTGTGTGTGTGGGGGGGGTTCAGCGTGTGTGTGGGGGGTATCAGCGTGTGTGTGTGTGGTGGCGGACATTGTGTGTGTGTGGGGCGGGATCAGCGTGTGTGTGTGTGGGGCAGGATCAGCGTGTGTGTGTGTGGGGCGGGATCAGCGTGTGTGTGTGTGGGGCGGGATCAGCGTGTGTGTGTGTGGGGGGGGATCAGTGTGTGTGTGGGGTGGACACTGTGTGTGTGTGGGGGGGGATCAGCGTGTGTGTGGGAGGGATCAGCGTGTGTGGTGTGTGTGTGTGGGGGCGACATTATGTGTGTGTGGGGGCGACATTGTGTGTGTGTGGGGGGGGACATTGTGTGTGTGGGGGGGATCAGTGTGTGTGTGGGGGGGATCAATGTGTGTGGTGGGGGACTGTGTGTGTGTCAGGGGGGATCAGCGTGTGTGTGTGGGGGATCAGCGTGTGTGTGTGTGGGGGGGACATTGTGTGTGTGGGGGGGCACATTGTGGGTGTGGGGGATCAATGTGTGTGGTGGGGGACTGTGTGTGTGTGGGGGGGGATCAGCGTGTGTGTTTTGGGGGGGATCAGTGTGTGTGTTGGGGGGGATCAGTGTGCGCGTGGGGGGGGATCAGTGTGTGTGTTGGGTGGGGATCAGTGTATGTGTTGGGGGGAAGATCAGTGTGTGTGTGTGTTGGGGGGGAATCAGCATGTGTGTTTGGGGGGAGATCAGTGTGTGTGTGTTGGGGGGGAGATCAGTGTGTGTGTTGGGGGGTAGATCAGTGTGTTTGTGTTGGGGGGGATCAGTGTGTGTGTGTGGGGGGAAAAGTGTGTGTGTGTTGGGGGGGATCAGTGTGTATGTGGGGAGGATCAGTGTGTGTGTGGGGAATCAGTGTGTGTGTTGAGGGGGAATCAGTGTGTGTGTGTTGGGGAGGAATCAGTGTGTGTGTGTTGGGGGGGGGAGATCAGTGTGTGTGTTGGGGGGGAATCAGTGTGTGTGTGTTGGGGAGGAATCAGTGTGTGTGTGTTGGGGAGGAATCAGTGTGTGTGTGTTGGGGGGGAGATCAGTGTGTGTGTTGGGGGGGAATCAGTGTGTGTGTGTTGGGGGGGATCAGTGTGTGTGTTGGGGGGGAATCAGTGTTTGTGTGTTGGGGGGGAATCAGTGTGTGTGTGTTGGGGTGGGATCAGTGTGTGTGTGTTGGGGGGGGATCAGTGTGTGTGTTGGGGGGGGAATTAGTGTGTTGGTGGGGGGGGGACTGTGTGTGAGTGTTGGGGGGATCAGTGTGTGTGTGTGTGGGTGGGGGGACTGTGTGTGTGGGTGGGGGGACATTGTGTGTGTGGTGGGGGCAGTGTGTGTGGGGAGCCAGTGTGTGTGTGTTGGGGAGGAATCAGTGTGTGTGTGTTGGGGGGGGAGATCAGTGTGTGTGTTGGGGGGGAATCAGTGTGTGTGTGTTGGGGGTGGGATCAGTGTGTGTGTTGGGGGGGGAGACCAGTGTGTGTGTGTGGGGGGGATAAGTGTGTGTGTGTTGGGGGGGATAAGTGTGTGTGTGTTGGGGGGGATAAGTGTGTGTGTTGGGGGGGAGATCAGTGTGTGTGTTGGGGGGAATCAGTGTGTGTGTGTTGGGGGGGAATCAGTGTGTGTGTGTTGGGGGGGGATCAGTGTGTGTGTGTTGGTGGGGAGATCAGTGTGTGTGTGTTGGCGGGGAGATCAGTGTGTGTGTGTTGGCGGGGAGATCAGTGTGTGTATTGGGGGAGAGATCAGTGTGTGTGTGTTGGGGGGGAATCAGTGTGTGTGTGTTGGGGGGGGATCAGTGTGTGTGTTGGGGGGAATCAGTGTGTGTGTGTGTTGAGGGGGAATCAGTGTGTGTGTGTGTTGAGGGGGAATCAGTGTGTGTGTGTGTTGGGGGAGATCAGTTTGTGTGTGTGTTGGGGGAGATCAGTGTGTGTGTGTTGGGGGGGAATCAGTGTGTGTGTGTTGGGGGGGATTCAGTGTGTGTGTGTTGGGGGGGAATCAGTGTGTGTGTTGGGGGGGAAATCAGTGTGTGTGTTGGGGGGGAATCAGTGTGTGTGTGTTGGGGGGGTTCAGTGTGTGTGTGTTGGGGGGAATCAGTGTGTGTGTTGGGGGGGAATCAGTGTGTGTGTGTTGGGGGGGATTCAGTGTGTGTGTGTTGGGGGGTAATCAGTGTGTGTGTTGGGGGGGAATCAGTGTGTGTGTGTTGGGGGGGATTCAGTGTGTGTGTGTTGGGGGGGAATCAGTGTGTGTGTGTTGGGGGGGATTCAGTGTGTGTGTGTTGGGGGGGAAATCAGTGTGTGTGTTGGGGGGGAAATCAGTGTGTGTGTTGGGGGGGAATCAGTGTGTGTGTGTTGGGGGGGTTCAGTGTGTGTGTGTGGGCGGGATCAGTGTGTGTGTGTGGGCGGGATCAGTGTGTGTGTGTGGGGGGGATCAGTGTGTGTGTGTTGGGGGGATCAGTGTGTGTGTGTATGGGGGATCAGCATGTGTGTGGGGGGGACATTGTCTGTGTGTGTGTGGGGGGGATCAGCATGTGTGTGTGTGGGGAGGGGACCAGTGTGTGTGTTGGGGGGGATCAGTGTTTGTGTGTGGGGGAGATCAGTGTTTGTTTGTGGGGGGGACATTGTGTGTGTGTGGGGGGGATCAGCGTGTGTGTGTGTGTGTGTGTGTGGGGGGGATCAGTGTGTGTGTGGGGGGGGGATCAGTGTGTGTGTGTGGGGGGGATCAGTATGTGTGTGTTTGGGGGATCAGCGAGTGTGTGGGGGGGGGATCAGTGTGTGTGTTGGGGGGGGATCAGTGTGTGTGTGTGTGGGGGGAATCAGTGTGTGTGTGGGGGGGGATCAGTGTGTGTGTGTGGGGGGAGATCAGTGTGTGTGTGGGGGGGGGGATCAGTGTGTGTGTGTGGGGGGGATCAGTGTGTGTGTGTGGGGGGGATCAGTGTGTGTGTATGGGGGGGATCAGTGTGTGTGTGTGGGGGGGATCAGCATGTGTGTGTTTGGGGGATCAGTGTGTGTGTGTGGGGGGAATATTGTCTGTGTGTGTGGGGGGGATCAGTGTGTGTGTGGGGGGGGATCAGTGTGTGTGTTGGGGGGGGATCAGTGTGTGTGTGTGTGTGTGGGGGAATCAGTGTCTGTGTGTGTGTGGGGGATCAGCGTGTGTGTGCGTGGGGGGGACACTGTGTGTGTGTGGGGGGGATCAGCATGTGTGTGTGTGTGGGGAGGCGATCAGTGTGTGTGTCGGGGGGATCAGCGTGTGTGTGTGTGTGTGGGGGGGGACAGTGTGTGTGTGTGTGGGGGGATCAGTGTGTGTGTGTGGGGGGGGTATCAGTGTGTGTGTGTGGGCGGGATCAGTGTGTGTGTGTGGGGGGGATCAGTGTGTGTGTGGGGGGAATCAGTGTGTGTGTGGGGGGAATCAGTGTGTGTGTGGGGGGATCAGTGTGTGTGTGTGGGGGGATCAGAGTGTGTGTGTGGGGGGGATCAGTGTGTGCGTTGGGGGGGATCTGTGTGTGTGTGTGGGGGGGATCAGTGTGTGCGTTGGGGGGGATCAGTGTGTGTGTGGGGGGGTGGATCAGTGTGTGTGTGGGGGAGTGGATCAGTGTGTGTGTGGGGGGGATCAGTGTGTGTGTTGGGGGGAATCAGTGTGTGTGTGGAGGGGGTATCAGAGTGTGTGTGTTGGGGTGGGATCAGTGTGTGTGTTGGGGGGGAATTCAGTGTGTTGGGGGGGAATCAGTGTGTGTGTGTTGGGTGGGAATCAGTGTGTGTGTTGGGGGGGAGATCAGTGTGTGTGTTGGGGGGGAATCAGTGTGTGTGTAGGGGGGACAGTGTGTGTGTGTGGGGGAGGAATCAGTGTGTGTGTTGGGGGGGAATCAGTGTGTGTGTGTTGGGTGGGAATCAGTGTGTGTGTTGGGGGGGAGATCAGTGTGTGTGTTGGGGGTGAATCAGTGTGTGTGTAGGGGGGACAGTGTGTGTGTGTGGGGGAGGAATCAGTGTGTGTGTTGGGGGGGAATCAGTGTGTGTGTAGGGGGGACAGTGCGTGTGTGTTGGGGAGGAATCAGTGTGTGTGTTGGGGGGGAAGTCAGTGTGTTGGGGGGGGATCAGTGTGTGTGTGTGGGGGGTGAAGTCAGTGTGTGTGTGGGGGGTGAAGTCAGTGTGTGTGAGGGGATCAGTGTGTGTGTTGGGGGAGAGATCAGTGTGTGTGTGTGGGGGGGGGGGGGATCAGTGTGTGTGTGTTGGGGGGGATCAGTGTGTGTGTTGGGGGGGAGATCAGTGTGTGTGTGTGGGGGGGGATCAGTGTGAGTGTTTTGGTGGGGATTAGTGTGTGTGTGTTGGGGGGGAATCAGTGTGTGTGTGTTGGGGGGGAATCAGTGTGTGTGTGTTGGGGGGGAATCAGTGTGTGTGTTGGGGGGGAGATCAGTGTATGTGTTGGGGGGGAATTAGTGTGTGTGTGTGGGGAGAGACAGTGTGTGTGTGGAGGGGGGAAATCAGTGTGTGTGTGTGGGGAGAGACAGTGTGTGTGTGTGGGGGGGATCAGTGTGTGTGTGTGGGGGGCATCAGTGTGTTTGGTGGGGGACTGTATGTGTGTGGGTGGGGGGAATCAGTGTGTGTGGGGGGGGAAGTCAGTGTGTGTGTGTGGGTGGGATCAGTGTGTGTGTGGGGGGGGATCAGTGTGTGTGTGTGTGTGTGGGGGGGGACAGTGTGTGTGTGTGTGGGGGGATCAGTGTGTGTGTGTGGGGGGGGTATCAGTGTGTGTGTGTGGGCGGGATCAGTGTGTGTGTGTGGGGGGGATCAGTGTGTGTGTGGGGGGAATCAGTGTGTGTGTGGGGGGAATCAGTGTGTGTGTGGGGGGATCAGTGTGTGTGTGTGGGGGGATCAGTGTGTGTGTGTGGGGGGGATCAGTGTGTGCGTTGGGGGGGATCTGTGTGTGTGTGTGGGGGGGATCAGTGTGTGCGTTGGGGGGGATCTGTGTGTGTGTGTGTGGGGGGGGGATCAGCGTCTGTGTGTGTTGGGGGGAAGTCAGTGTGTGTGTGGGGAGATCAGGGTGTGTGTTGGGGGGGGGATCAGTGTGTGTGTGGGGAGATCAGTGTGTGTGTTGGGGGGGGGGGATCAGTGTGTGTGTGTTGGGGGGGAGATCAGTGTGTGTGTTGGGGGGGATCAGTGTGTGTGTCGGGGGGATCAGTGTGTGTGTGGGGGGATCAGTGTGTGTGTGTGGGGGGATCAGTGTGTGTGTGGGGGGGGATCAGTGTGTGTGTGTGGGGGAATCAGTGTGTGTGTGTGTTGGGGGAGATCAGTGTGTGTGTGTGGGGGGATCAGTGTGTGTGTGGGGGGGGAATCAGTGTGTGTGTGGGGGGAATCAGTGTGTGTGTGGAGGGGATCAGTGTGTGTGTGGGGGTCAGTGTGTGTGTGTGTTGGGGGGGAAGTCAGTATGTTGGAGGGGGATCAGTGTGTGTGTTGGGGGGGATCAGTGTGTGTGTTGGGGGTGAATCAGTGTGTGTGTAGGGGGGACAGTGTGTGTGTGTGGGGGAGGAATCAGTGTGTGTGTTGGGGGGGAATCAGTGTGTGTGTAGGGGGGACAGTGCGTGTGTGTTGGGGAGGAATCAGTGTGTGTGTTGGGGGGGAAGTCAGTGTGTTGGGGGGGGATCAGTGTGTGTGTGTGGGGGGTGAAGTCAGTGTGTGTGTGGGGGGTGAAGTCAGTGTGTGTGAGGGGATCAGTGTGTGTGTTGGGGGAGAGATCAGTGTGTGTGTGTGTGGGGGGGGGATCAGTGTGTGTGTGTTGGGGGGGATCAGTGTGTGTGTTGGGGGGGAGATCAGTGTGTGTGTGTGGGGGGGGATCAGTGTGAGTGTTTTGGTGGGGATTAGTGTGTGTGTGTTGGGGGGGAATCAGTGTGTGTGTGTTGGGGGGGAATCAGTGTGTGTGTGTTGGGGGGGAATCAGTGTGTGTGTTGGGGGGGAGATCAGTGTATGTGTTGGGGGGGAATTAGTGTGTGTGTGTGGGGAGAGACAGTGTGTGTGTGGAGGGGGGAAATCAGTGTGTGTGTGTGGGGAGAGACAGTGTGTGTGTGTGGGGGGGATCAGTGTGTGTGTGTGGGGAGAGACAGTGTGTGTGTGTGGGGGGGATCAGTGTGTGTGTGTGGGGGGCATCAGTGTGTTTGGTGGGGGACTGTATGTGTGTGGGTGGGGGGAATCAGTGTGTGTGGGGGGGAAGTCAGTGTGTGTGTGTGGGTGGGATCAGTGTGTGTGTGGGGGGGGATCAGTGTGTGTGTGTGTGTGTGGGGGGGGGACAGTGTGTGTGTGTGTGGGGGGATCAGTGTGTGTGTGTGGGGGGGGTATCAGTGTGTGTGTGTGTGGGCGGGATCAGTGTGTGTGTGTGGGGGGGATCAGTGTGTGTGTGGGGGGAATCAGTGTGTGTGTGGGGGGAATCAGTGTGTGTGTGGGGGACAGTGTGTGTGTGGGGGGATCAGTGTGTGTGTGTGGGGGGGATCAGTGTGTGCGTTGGGGGGGATCTGTGTGTGTGTGTGGGGGGGATCAGTGTGTGCGTTGGGGGGGATCTGTGTGTGTGTGTGTGGGGGGGGGATCAGCGTCTGTGTGTGTTGGGGGGAGATCAGGGTGTGTGTTGGGGGGGGGATCAGTGTGTGTGTGGGGAGATCAGTGTGTGTGTTGGGGGGGGGATCAGTGTGTGTGTGTTGGGGGGGAGATCAGTGTGTGTGTTGGGGGGGATCAGTGTGTGTGTCGGGGGGATCAGTGTGTGTGTGGGGGGATCAGTGTGTGTGTGTGGGGGGATCAGTGTGTGTGTGGGGGGGGATCAGTGTGTGTGTGTGGGGGAATCAGTGTGTGTGTGTGTTGGGGGAGATCAGTGTGTGTGTGTGTGGGGGGGGATCAGTGTGTGTGTGGGGGGGGAATCAGTGTGTGTGTGGAGGGGATCAGTGTGTGTGTGGGGGACAGTGTGTGTGTGTGTTGGGGGGGAAGTCAGTATGTTGGAGGGGGATCAGTGTGTGTGTTGGGGGGGATGTGTGTGTGTCAGGGGGATCAGTGTGTGTGTGGGGGGATCAGTGTGTGTGTGGGGGGGGATCAGTGTGTGTGTGTGGGGGAATCAGTGTGTGTGTGTGTTGGGGGAGATCAGTGTGTGTGTGTGTGTGGGGGGATCAGTGTGTGTGTGGGGGGGAATCAGTGTGTGTGTGGGGGGAATCAGTGTGTGTGTGGAGGGGATCAGTGTGTGTGTGGGGGACAGTGTGTGTGTGTGTTGGGGGGGAAGTCAGTATGTTGGAGGGGAATCAGTGTGTGTGTGGGTTGGGGGGGGATCAGTGTGTGTGTGTGGGGTGGGATCAGTGTGTGTGTGTGTGGGGGGGATTAGTGTGTGTGTGTGGGGGGGATTAGTGTGTGTGTGTGGGGGGGATTAGTGTGTGTGTGTGGGGGGGATCAGCGTGTGTGTGTGTATGGGGGATCAGTGTGTGTGGGGGGATTAGTGTGTGTGTGTGGGGGGGATTAGTGTGTGTGTGGGGGGGGATCAGTGTGTGTGTGGGGGGGGGATCAGTGTGTGTGTGGGGGGGGGATCAGTGTGTGTGTTGGGGGGGGATCAGTGTGTGTGTGTGTGTGGGGGGGAATCAGTGTCTGTGTGTGTGTGGGGGATCAGCGTGTGTGTGGGGGGGTTCAGTGTGTGTGTGTGGGGGGGGTTCAGTGTGTGTGTGTGGGGGGGTTCAGTGTGTGTGTGTGGGGGGGTTCAGTGTGTGTGTGTGGGGGGAGATCAGTGTGTGTGCGTGGGGGGGATCAGCATGTGTGTGTGTGGGGAGGGGATCAGCGTGTGTGTGTGGGGGGGATCAGCATGTGTGTGTGGGGGGGATCGGTGTGTGTTTGTGGGGGGGACATTGTGTGTGTGTGGGGGGAATCAGCGTGTGTGTGTGTGGGGGGGGGGGATCAGTGTGTGAGTGTGGGGGTGGGATCAGTGGGTGTGTTGGGGGGGGAGATCAGTGTGTGTGTGGGGGGAATCAGTGTGTGTGTTGGGGGTAATCAGTGTGTGTGTGGAGGGGGGATCAGTGTGTGTGTGTTGGGGGGGGGATCAGTGTGTGTGTGGAGGGGGGATCAGTGTGTGTGTGTTGGGGGGGGGATCTGTGTGTGTGTGTTGGGGGGGGATCAGTGTGTGTGTGTTGGGGGGGGATCAGTGTGTGTGTGTTGGGGGGGGATCAGTGTGTGTGTGTTGGGGATCAGTGTGTGTGTGTTGGGGGGGGATCAGTGTGTGTGTGTTGGGGGGGGATCAGTGTGTGTGTTGTGGGGGATCAGTGTGTGTGTGTTGTGGGGGATCAGTGTGTGTGTGTTGGGGAGGGATCAGTGTATGTGTTGGGGGGGAGATCAGTGTGTGTGTGTGGGGGGGTGATCAGTGCGTGTGTGTTGGGGGGGGATCAGTGTGTGTGTCGGGGGGCTCAGTGTGTGTGTGTTGGGGGGGGGATCAGTGTGTGTGTGTTGGGGGGATCAGTGTGTGTGTGTTGGGGGGGGGATCAGTGTGTGTGTGTTGGGGGGATCAGTGTGTGTGTGTTGGGGGGGGGATCAGCGTGTGTGTGTTGGGGGGATCAGTGTGTGTGTGTTGGGGGGGAATCAGTGTGTGTGTGTGGGGGGGGGGATCAGTGTGTGTGTTGGGGGGGATCAGTGTGTGTGTGTTGGGGGGGGGATCAGTGTGTGTGTTGGGGGGGAATCAGTGTGTGTGTGTGGGGGGATCAGTGTGTGTGTGTTGGGGGGGAATCAGTGTGTGTGTGTGGGGGGATCAGTGTGTGTGTGTTGGGGGGATCAGTGTGTGTGTGTTGGGAGGGATCAGTGTGTGTGTGTGGGGGGGTAATCAGTATGCGTGTTGGGGGGGATCGGTGTGTGTGTGGGGGGGGATCATTGTGTGTGTGTGGGGGGGTAATCAGTATGTGTGTTGGGGGGGATCACTGTGTGTGTGGGGGGGGATCATTGTGTGTGTGTGTGGGGGGGATCAGTGTGTGTGTGTGTGGGGGGGATCAGTGTGTGTGTGGGGGGGGATCAGTGTGTGTGTGTGTGTGTCGGGGGGATCAGTGTGTGTGTGTGTGGGGCGGGATCAGCTTGTGTGTGTGGGGGGGACATTGTGTGTTTGTGGGGGGGGACATTGTGAGTGTGTGGGGGGCATCAGCGTGTGTGTGTGGGGGGGATCAGTGTGTGTGTGTGGGGGGGATCAGTGTGTGTGTGTGGGGGGGATCAGTGTGTGTGTGTGGGGGGGATCAGTGTGTGTGCGTTGGGGGGGATCACTGCGTGTGTGGGGGGGGATCATTGTGTGTGTGTGTGGGGGGATCAGTATGTGCGTGTGTGTGTGTGTGGGGGGAATCAGCGTGTGTGTGTGTGTGTGGGGGGGTCAGTGTGTGTGTGTGGGGGGGGATCAGTGTGTGTGTGTGTGTGTGGGGGTGATCAGTGTGTGTGTGTATGGGGGGGATCAGTGTGTGTGTGTGTGTGTGTGTGGGGGGGGGTCAGTGTGTGTGTGTGTGTGGGGGGGGATCAGTGTGTGTGTGTGGGGGGGGACATTGTATGTGTGTGTGGGGGGACACATTGTGTGTGCGTGTGGGGGGGGGACATTGTGTGTGTGTGGGGGGGATCAGGGTGTGTGTGTGTGTGGGGGGTGATCAGTGTGTGTGTGTGGGTGGGGACATTGTGTGTGTGTGTGGGGGGGGGGGACATTGTGTGGGGGGGGGACATTGTGTGTGTGTGGGGGGGATCAGGGTGTGTCTGGGGGTATCAGTCTTTGTGCGGGGGGGGTTCAGTGTGTGTGTGGGGGGGGGATCAGTATGTGTGTGGGGGGGATCAGCGTGCGTGTTGTGGGGGGATCAGTGTGTGTGTTTGTTGGGGGGGATCAGTGTGTGTGTTTGTTGGGGGGGATCAGTGTGTGTGTTTGTTGGGGGGGATCAGTGTGTGTGTGTGGGGGGATCAGTGTGTGTGTTTGTTGGGGGGGATCAGTGTGTGTGTTTGTTGGGGGGGATCAGTGTGTGTGTTTGTTGGGGGGGATCAGTGTGTGTGTGGGGGGGATCAGTGTGTGTGGGGGGGATCAGTGTGTGTGTGTGTTGGGGGGGACATTGTGTGTGTGTTGGGGGGTGAATCAGTGTTTGTGTGTGTGTGTGTGTGGGGGGGATCAGTGTGTGTGGGGGGGATGAGTGTGTGTGTGTGTGTGTGGGGGGGATCAGTGTGTGTGTGTGTTGGGGGGGACATTGTGTGTGTGTTGGGGGGTGAATCAGTGTTTGTGTGTGCGGGGGGACATTGTGTGTGTCGGGGGGGACATTGTGTGTGTGCGTGTGTGGTGGGGGGATCAGCGTGTGTGTGTGTGGCGGGGGGAGATCAGTATGTGTGTGGGGGGGGGATCAGTGTGTGTGTGTGTCGGGGGGAGATCAGTGTGTGTGTGTGGGGGGGTATCAGTGTGTGTGTGTTGGGGGGTAGATCAGTGTGTGTGTGTTGGTGGGGATCAGTGTGTGTCTGGGGGGGGATCAGTGTGTGTGGGGGGGATCAGTGTGTGTGTGTGGGGGGGATCAGTGTGTGTGTGTTGGGGGGATCAGTGTGTGTGGGGGGGATCAGTGTGTGTGTGTGGGGGGGCAGTGTGTGTGCGGGGGATCAGTGTGTTTGTGGGGGGGACAGTGTGTTTGGGTGGGCAGTGTGTGTGTGTGTGTGGGGGAGCAGTGTGTGTGTGTTTGGGGGGGCAGTGTGTGTGTGGGGGGGGGCAGTGTGTGTGTGGGGGAGCAGTGTGTGTGTGTTTGGGGGAGCAGTGTGTGTGTGTGTGTGTGTGTGGGGGAGCAGTGTGTGTGTGTGTTTGGGGGAGCAGTGTGTGTGTGTGTTTGTGGGAGCAGTGTGTGTGTGTTTGGGGGAGCAGTGTGTGTGTGTGTGTGTGTGGGGTAGCAGTGTGTGTGTGTGTGGGGGGACAGTGTGTGTGTGTGTTTGGGGGAGCAGTGTGTGTGTGTGTTTGGGGGAGCAGTGTGTGTGTGTGTTTGGGGAATCAGTGTGTGTGTGTGGTGGGGGGACAGTGTGTGTGTGTGTTTGGGGGAGCAGTGTGTGTGTGTGTGGGGGTGAGCAGTGTGTGTGTGTTGGGGGAGCAGTGTGTGTGTGTGTTTGGGGGAGCAGTGTGTGTGTGTGTGGGGGGGGGACAGTGTGTGTGTGGGGGAGCAGTGTGTGTGTGTTTTGGGGAGCAGTGTGTGTGTGTGGGGGAGCAGTGTGTGTGTGGGGGAGCAGTGTGTGTGTGTTTTGGGGAGCAGTGTGTGTGTGTGGGGGAGCAGTGTGTGTGTGGGGGAGCAGTTTGTGTGTGTTTGGGGTGGCAGTGTGTGTGTGGGGGGGCAGTGTGTGTGTGTGTGGGGGGGGGGGGGAACAGTGTGTGTGTGTTTGGGGGGGCAGTGTGTATGTGGGGGGCAGTGTGTGTGTGTGTGGGGGGGCAGTGTGTGTGTGGGGGAGCAGTGTGTGTGTGTGGGGGAGCAGTGTGTGTGTTTGGGGGGGTAGTGTGTGTGTGTGTGGGGGGGACAGTGTGTGTGTGGGGGGGACAGTGTGTGTGTGGGGGAGCAGTGTGTGTGTGTTTGGGGGGACAGTGTGTGTGTGTGGGCGGTCAGTGTGTGTGTGTTTAGGGGGGCAGTGTGTGTGTGTGGGGGGGATCAGTGTGTGTGTGTGGGGGAGGCAGTGTGTGTGTGTGTGGGGGCAGTGTGTGTGTGTTTGGGGGGTGCAGTGTGTGTGTGTTTGGGGGGGCAGTGTGTGTGTGTTTGGGGGGGCAGTGTGTGTGTGTGTGGGGGCAGTGTGTGTGTGTTTGGGGGGGCAGTGTGTGTGTGTTTGGGGGGGGCAGTGTGTGTGTGTTTGGGGGGACAGTGTGTGTGTGTGTGGGGGGACAGTGTGTGTGTGTGTGGGGGGACAGTGTGTGTGTGTGGGGGGGGACAGTGTGTGTGTGTGTGGGGGGACAGTGTGTGTGTGGGGGAGCAGTGTGTGTGTGGGGGAGCAGTGTGTGTGTGGGGGAGCAGTGTGTATGGGGGGGAACAGTGTATGTGTGGGGGAGCAGTGTGTGTGTGTTTGGGGGGGGCAGTGTGTGTGTGTTTGAGGGGGCAGTGTGTGTGTGTGTGTGGGGGGGGGCAGTGTGTGTGTGTTTGGGGGGGCAGTGTGTGTGTGTTTGGGGGGGCAGTGTGTGTGTGTTTGGGGGGGCAGTGTGTGTGTGTGTGGGGGAGCAGTGTGTGTGTGTGTGTGTGTTTGGGGGGGGGATCAGCGTGTGTGTGTGCGTGTGTGGGGGGGATCAGTGTGTGTGTGTATGGGGGGGATCAGTATGTGTGTGTGTGTCGGGGGGATCAGTGTGTGTGTGTGGGGTGGGACATAGTGTGTGTGTGTGGGTGGGGACATTTTGTGTGTGTGTGTGTGGGGGGGGGGGATCAGTGTGTGTGTGTGTTGGGGGGGACATTGTGTGTGTGTTGGGGGGTGAATCAGTGTTTGTGTGTGTGTGTGTGTGGGGGGGATCAGTGTGTTTGTGTGTGCGGGGGGACATTGTGTGTGTCGGGGGGGACATTGTGTGTGTGCGTGTGTGGTGGGGGGATCAGTGTGTGTGTGTGGAGGATCAGCGTGTGTGTGTGTGGCGGGGGGAGATCAGTGTGTGTGTGGGGGGGGGGATCAGTGTGTGTGTGTCGGGGGGAGATCAGTGTGTGTGTGTGGGGGGGTATCAGTGTGTGTGTGTTGGGGGGTAGATCAGTGTGTGTGTGTTGGTGGGGATCAGTGTGTGTCTGGGGGGGGATCAGTGTGTGTGGGGGGGATCAGTGTGTGTGTGTTGGGGGGATCAGTGTGTGTTGGGGGGATCAGTGTGTGTGTGTTGGGGGGATCAGTGTGTGTGTGTGGGGGGGCAGTGTGTGTGCGGGGGATCAGTGTGTTTGTGGGGGGGACAGTGTGTTTGGGTGGGCAGTGTGTGTGTTTGTGGGGGAGCAGTGTTTGTATGTGTTTGTGGGGGAACAGTGTGTGTGGGGGGGGGAGCAGTGTGTGTGTGTAGGGGGTAGCAGTGTGTGTGTGTTTGGGGGGGCAGTGTGTGTGTGGGGGAGCAGCGTGTGTGTGTGTTTTGGGGGGCAGTGTGTGTGTGTGTAGGGGGGAGCAGTGTGTGTGTGTGTTTGGGGGAGCAGTGTGTGTGTGTGTGTGTTTGGGGGAGCAGTGTGTGTGTGTGTTTGGGGGAGCAGTGTGTGTGTGTTTGGGGGAGCAGTGTGTGTGTGTGTGTGGGGGAGCAGTGTGTGTGTGTGTGGGGGGACAGTGTGTGTGTGTGTTTGGGGGAGCAGTGTGTGTGTGTGTTTGGGGGAGCAGTGTGTGTGTGTGTTTGGGGAATCAGTGTGTGTGTGTGGTGGGGGGGACAGTGTGTGTGTGTGTTTGGGGGAGCAGTGTGTGTGTTGTGGGGGATCAGTGTGTGTGTTTGTTGGGGGGGATCAGTGTGTGTGTTTGTTGGGGGGGATCAGTGTGTGTGTGGGGGGGATCAGTGTGTGTGGGGGGGATGAGTGTGTGTGTGGGGGGGGGATCAGTGTGTGTGTGTGTTGGGGGGGACATTGTGTGTGTGTTGGGGGGTGAATCAGTGTTTGTGTGTGCGGGGGGACATTGTGTGTGTCGGGGGGGACATTGTGTGTGTGCGTGTGTGGTGGGGGGATCAGCGTGTGTGTGTGTGGCGGGGGGAGATCAGTGTGTGTGTGGGGGGGGGGGATCAGTGTGTGTGTGTGTCGGGGGGAGATCAGTGTGTGTGTGTGGGGGGGTATCAGTGTGTGTGTGTTGGGGGGTAGATCAGTGTGTGTGTGTTGGTGGGGATCAGTGTGTGTCTGGGGGGGGATCAGTGTGTGTGGGGGGGATCAGTGTGTGTGTGTTGGGGGGATCAGTGTGTGTGGGGGTGATCAGTGTGTGTGTGTGGGGGGGCAGTGTGTGTGCGGGGGATCAGTGTGTTTGTGGGGGGGACAGTGTGTTTGGGTGGGCAGTGTGTGTGTGTGTGGGGGAGCAGTGTGTGTGTGTTTGGGGGGGCAGTGTGTGTGTGGGGGGGGGCAGTGTGTGTGTGGGGGAGCAGTGTGTGTGTGTTTGGGGGGGCAGTGTGTGTGTGGGGGAGCAGCGTGTGTGTGTGTTTTGGGGGGCAGTGTGTGTGTGTGTGGGGGGGACAGTGTGTGTGTGTGTTTGGGGGAGCAGTGTGTGTGTGTGTTTGGGGGAGCAGTGTGTGTGTGTGTGTGTTTGGGGGAGCAGTGTGAGTGTGTGTTTTGGGGGGCAGTGTGTGTGTGTGTGGGGGGGACTGTGTGTGTGTGTGTTTGGGGGAGCAGTGTGTGTGTGTGTTTGGGGGAGCAGTGTGTGTGTGTGTTTGGGGGAGCAGTGTGTGTGTGTGTTTGTGGGAGCAGTGTGTGTGTGTTTGGGGGAGCAGTGTGTGTGTGTGTGTGTGGGGGAGCAGTGTGTGTGTGTGTGGGGGGACAGTGTGTGTGTGTGTTTGGGGGAGCAGTGTGTGTGTGTGTTTGGGGGAGCAGTGTGTGTGTGTGTTTGGGGAATCAGTGTGTGTGTGTGGTGGGGGGACAGTGTGTGTGTGTGTTTGGGGGAGCAGTGTGTGTGTGTGTGGGGGTGAGCAGTGTGTGTGTGTTTGGGGAGCAGTGTGTGTGTGTGTGGGGGGGGGACAGTGTGTGTGTGGGGGAGCAGTGTGTGTGTGTTTTGGGGAGCAGTGTGTGTGTGTGTGGGGGAGCAGTGTGTGTGTGGGGGAGTGGTGTGTGTGTGTGGGGGAGCAGTGTGTGTGTGGGGGAGCAGTGTGTGTGTGGGGGAGCAGTTTGTGTGTGTTTGGGGTGGCAGTGTGTGTGTGGGGGAGCAGTGTGTGTGTGTGTGTGTGTGTGTGTGTGTGGGGGGGGGGAACAGTGTGTGTGTGTTTGGGGGGGCAGTGTGTATGTGGGGGGCAGTGTGTGTGTGTGTGGGGGGGCAGTGTGTGTGTGGGGGAGCAGTGTGTGTGTGTGGGGGGGTAGTGTGTGTGTGTTTGGGGGGGTAGTGTGTGTGTGTGTGGGGGGGACAGTGTGTGTGTGGGGGGGACAGTGTGTGTGTGGGGGAGCAGTGTGTGTGTGTTTGGGGGGACAGTGTGTGTGTGTGGGCGGGCAGTGTGTGTGTTTAGGGGGGCAGTGTGTGTGTGTGGGGGGGATCAGTGTGTGTGTGTGGGGGAGGCAGTGTGTGTGTGTGTGGGGGCAGTGTGTGTGTGTTTGGGGGGTGCAGTGTGTGTGTGTTTGGGGGGGCAGTGTGTGTGTGTTTGGGGGGGCAGTGTGTGTGTGTGTGGGGGCAGTGTGTGTGTGTTTGGGGGGGCAGTGTGTGTGTGTTTGGGGGGGGCAGTGTGTGTGTGTTTGGGGGGACAGTGTGTGTGTGTGTGTGGGGGGACAGTGTGTGTGTGTGTGTGGGGGGACAGTGTGTGTGTGTGGGGGGGGACAGTGTGTGTGTGTGTGTGGTGGGACAGTGTGTGTGTGGGGGAGCAGTGTGTGTGTGGGGGAGCAGTGTGTGTGGGGGGGGACAGTGTGTGTGTGGGGGAGCAGTGTGTGTGTGTTTGGGGGGGGCAGTGTGTGTGTGTTTGAGGGGGCAGTGTGTGTGTGTGTGTGGGGGGGGGCAGTGTGTGTGTGTTTGGGGGGGCAGTGTGTGTGTGTTTGGGGGGGCAGTGTGTGTGTGTGTGGGGGAGCAGTGTGTGTGTGTGTGTGTGTGTGTGGGGGGGGGAGCAGTGTGTGTGTGTGCGTGTGTGGGGGGGAGCAGTGTGTGTGTGTGTCGGGGGGAGCAGTGTGTGTGTGTGTGTGGGGGGGGAGCAGTGTGTGTGTGTGGGGTGGGACATAGTGTGTGTGTGTGTGGGTGGGGACATTGTGTGTGTGTGTGGGGGGGGACATTGTGTGTCGGGGGGGGACATTGTGTGTCGAGGGGGGTCATTGTGTGTGTGTGGGGAGGATCAGGGTGTGTGTGTGTGGGGGGTCAGTGTGTGTGTGTGTGTGTGTGTGGGGGGGGATCTGCGTGTGTGCGTTGGGGGGATCAGCGTGTGTGTGTGTGGGGGGGACATTGTGTGTGTGTGTGGGGGGGATCAGTGTGTGTGTGGGGGGTATCAGCGAGTACGTGTGGGGGGGATCAATGTGTGTGTTGGGGGGGGATCAGTGTGTGTGTTGGGGGGGACAGTGTGTGTGAGTGTGGGGAGGATCAGTGAGTGTCTGGGGGTATCAGTCTTTGTGCGGGGGGGGTTCAGTGTGTGTGTGGGGGGGGGGATCAGTGTGTGTGTGGGGGGGGATCAGCGTGCGTGTTGTGGGGGGATCAGTGTGTGTGTGGGGGGGGATCAGTGTGTGTGTTTGTTGGGGGGGATCAGTGTGTGTGGGGGGGATCAGTGTGTGTGTGTGTGTTGGGGGGGACATTGTGTGTGTGTTGGGGGGGAATCAGTGTTTGTGTGTGCGGGGGGACATTGTGTGTGTGGTGGGGGGACATTGTGTGTGTGCGTGTGTGGTGGGGGGATCAGTGTGTGTGTGTGGAGGATCAGCGTGTGTGTGTGTGGCGGGGGGAGATCAGTGTGTGTGTGTTTGCGGGGGGGATCAGTATGTGTGTGTCGGGGGGGAGATCAGTGTGTGTGTGTTTGGGGGGGGATCAGTGTTTGTGTGGGAGGGGACATTGAGTGTGTTTGGGGGGGGACATTGTGTGTGTTTGGGGGGGGACATTGGGTGTTTGTGTTGGGGGGGACATTGTGTGTGTGTGGGGGGGACATTGTGTGTGTGTGGGGGCTGTGTGTGAGTGTGGGGGTTCAGTGTCTTTGTGTGTGGGGGACTGTGTGTGTGTTTGTTTGGGGGATCATTGTGTGTGTGGGGGATCAGTGTGTGTGTGTGGTGGGGGGGAATCAGTGTGTGAGTGTGTGTGGGGGGATCAGCGTGTGTG
The DNA here is from genome assembly GCF_017639515.1 of Carcharodon carcharias. Classification (NCBI taxonomy): domain Eukaryota; kingdom Metazoa; phylum Chordata; class Chondrichthyes; order Lamniformes; family Lamnidae; genus Carcharodon; species Carcharodon carcharias. Next base: position 140,513,132 of record NC_054476.1, read on the forward strand.
TGTGTGGGGGGGAATCAGTGTGTGAGTGCGGGGGGAGATCAGTATGTGTTTTGGGGGGGCGATCAGTGTGTGTGTAGGGGGGGAATCAGTGTGTGTGTGTGGGGGGATCAGTGTGTGTGTGTTGGGGGGTAGATCAGTGTGTGTGTGTTGGTGGGGATCAGTGTGTGTCTGGGGGGGGATCAGTGTGTGTGGGGGGGATCAGTGTGTGTGTGTGGGGGGGATCAGTGTGTGTGTGTTGGGGGGATCAGTGTGTGTGGGGGGGATCAGTGTGTGTGTGTGGGGGGGCAGTGTGTGTGCGGGGGATCAGTGTGTTTGTGGGGGGGACAGTGTGTTTGGGTGGGCAGTGTGTGTGTGTGTGTGGGGGAGCAGTGTGTGTGTGTTTGGGGGGGCAGTGTGTGTGTGGGGGGGGCAGTGTGTGTGTGGGGGAGCAGTGTGTGTGTGTTTGGGGGAGCAGTGTGTGTGTGTGGGGGGGTATCAGTGTGTGTGTGTTGGGGGGGAGATCAGTGTGTGTGTGTTGGGGGGGATCAGTGTGTGTGTGTTGGGGGGGATCAGTGTGTGTGTGGGGGGGAGATAAGTGTGTGTGTGTTGGGGGGGATCAGTGTGTGTGTGTTGGGGGGGATCAGTGTGTGTGTGTTGGGGGGGATCAGTGTGTGTGTGGGGGGGAGATAAGTGTGTGTGTGTTGGGGGGGATCAGTGTGTGTGTGTGGGGGAGATAAGTGTGTGTGTGTTGGGGGGGATCAGTGTGTGTGTGTTGGGGGAGATCAGTGTGTGTGTGTGTTGGGGGGGAGATCAGTGTGTGTGTGTGGGGGGGTATCAGTGTGTGTGTGTTGGGGGGGAGATCAGTGTGTGTGTTGGTGGGGATCAGTGTGTGTGTGGGGGGGATCAGTGTGTGTGTGTTGGGGGGATCAGTGTGTGTTGGGGGGATCAGTGTGTGTGGGGGGGATCAGTGTGTGTGGGGGGGATCAGTGTGTGTGTGTTGGGGGGATCAGTGTGTGTGTGTGGGAGAGCAGTGTGTGTGTGTTTGGGGGGGGCAGTGTGTGTGTGGGGGGGCAGTGTGTGTGTGTGGGGGGGCAGTGTGTGTGTGTGGGGGGGCAGTGTGTGTGTGGGGGAGCAGTGTGTGTGTGTTTGGGGGGGCAGTGTGTGTGTGTGTGGGGGGGGGGCAGTGTTTGTGTGGGGGAGCAGTGTGTGTGTGTGTTTTGGGGGGCAGTGTGTGTGTGTGTGGGAGGGACAGTGTGTGTGTGTGTTTGGGGGAGCAGTGTGTGTGTGTGTTTGGGGGAGCAGTGTGTGTGTTTGGGGGAGCAGTGTGTGTGTGTGTGTTTGTGGGAGCAGTGTGTGCGTGTTTGGGGGAGCAGTGTGTGTGTGTGTGTGGGGGAGCAGTGTGTGTGTGTGTGTGGGGGGGGAGCGGTGTGTGTGTGTGTGTGGGGAGCGGTGTGTGTGTGTGTGTGGGGAGAGCAGTGTGTGTGTATGTTTGGGGAATCAGTGTGTGTGTGTGTTGGGGGGACAGTGTGTGTGTGTGTTTGGGGGAGCAGTGTGTGTATGTGTGTGGGGGGTAGCAGTGTGTGTGTGTTGTGGGGGGAGCAGTATGTGTGTGTGTTTGGGTGAGCAGTGTGTGTGTGTGTGGGGGGGGACAGTGTGTGTGTGGGGGGGACAGTGTGTGTGTGTGGGGGAGCAGTGTGTGTTTGTTTTGGGGAGCAGTGTGTGTGTGTGGGGGAGCAGTGTGTGTGTGTTTGGGGAAGCAGTGTGTGTGTGTTTGGGGGGGCAGTGTGTGTGTGGGGGGACAGTGTGTGTGTGTGGGGGGACAGTGTGTGTGTGTGGGGGGACAGTGTGTGTGTTTGGGGGGGCAGTGTGTGTGTGTTTGGGGGAGCAGTGTGTGTGTGTTTGGGGTGGCAGTGTGTGTGTGGGGGGGCAGTGTGTGTGTGTGTGTGGGGGAGCAGTGTGTGTGTGTTTGGGGGGACAGTGTGTGTGTGTGTGGGGGATCAGTGTGTGTGTGTGTGGGGGCAGTGTGTGTGTGTTTGGGGGGGCATTGTGTGTGTGTTTGGGGGGGCAGTGTGTGTGTGTGGGGGGGGACAGTGTGTGTGTGGGGGCGCAGTGTGTGTGGGGGGGAGCAGTGTGTGTGGGGGGGACAGTGTGTGTGTGGGGGAGCAGTGTGTGTGTGTTTGGGGGGGCAGTGTGTGTGTGTTTGGGGGGGCAGTGTGTGTGTGTTTGAGGGGGCAGTGTGTGTGTGTGGGGGGGTCAGCGTGTGTGTGTTTGGGGGGGCAGTGTGTGTGTGTGTGGGGGAGCAGTGTGTGTGTGTTTGGGGGGGCAGTGTGTGTGTGTTTGGGGGGGCAGTGTGTGTGTGTTTGGGGGGGCAGTGTGTGTGTGTTTGGGGGGGCAGTGTGTGTGTGTTTGGGGGGCAGTGTGTGTTTGTGTGTGGGGGGAGCTGTGTGTGTGTGGGGGAGCAGTGTGTGTGTGTTTGGGGGGGGCAGTGTGTGTGTGTGGGGGGGGGCAGTGTGTGTGTGTTTGGGGGGGCAGTGTGTGTGTGTGGGGGAGCAGTGTGTGTGTGTTTGGGGGGGCAGTGTGTGTGTGTTTGGGGGGGCAGTGTGTGTGTGTGTGTGGGGGGACAGTGTGTGTGTGTGTGGGGGGGGCAGTGTGTGTGTGTGTGTGGGGGGACAGTGTGTGTGTGTGGTGGGGGGCAGTGTGTGTGTGTGGGGGGGGGCAGTGTGTGTGTGTTTGGGGGGGATCAGTGTGTGTGTGTTGGGGGGGATCAGTGTGTGTGTGTTGGGGGGGATCAGTGTGTGTGTGGGGGGGAGATAAGTGTTTGTGTGTTGGGGGGAATCAGTGTGTGTGTGGGGGGGAGATAAGTGTGTGTGTGTGGGGGGGAGCAGTGTGTGTGTGTTGGGGGGATCAGTGTGTGTGTGTGTTGGGGGGGAGATCAGTGTGTGTGTGTTGGGGTGGATCAGTGTGTGTGTGTTGGGGGGGATCAGTGTGTGTGTGTTGGGGGGGAGATCAGTGTGTGTGTGTGGGGGGGGATCAGTGTGTGTGTGTGGGGGGAGGGATCAGTGTGTGTGTGTTGGGGGGGAGATCAGTGTGTGTGTGTTGGTGGGGATCAGTGTGTGTGTCGGGGGGGGATCAGTGTGTGTTGGGGGGATCAGTGTGTGTGTGTTGGGGGGATCAGTGTGTGTTGGGGGGATCAGTGTGTGTTGGGGGGGGCAGTGTGTGTGCGGGGGATCAGTGTGTTTGTGGGGGGGACAGTGTGTTTGGGTGGGCAGTGTGTGTGTGTGTGGGGGAGCAGTGTGTGTGTGTTTGGGGGGGTAGTGTGTGTGTGGGGGGGCAGTGTGTGTGTGTGGGGGGGCAGTGTGTGTGTGGGGGAGCAGTGTGTGTGTGTTTGGGGGGGCAGTGTCTGTGTGTGTGGGGGGCAGTGAGTGTGTGGGAGAGCATTGTGTGTGTGTTTGGCGGGGCAGTGTGTGTGTGTGTGTGTGGGGGGGACAGTGTGTGTGTGTGTGTGTTTGGGGGAGCAGTGTGTGTGTGTGTTTGGGGGAGCAGTGTGTGTGTGTGTGTGTGTGTTTGTGGGAGCAGTGTGTGTGTGTTTGTGGGAGCAGTGTGTGTGTGTTTGGGGGAGCAGTGTGTGTGTGTCGGGGGGGGACAGTGTGTGTGTGTGTTTGGGGGAGCAGTGTGTGTGTGTGGGGGGAGCATTGTGTGTGTGTTGGGGGGGAGCATTGTGTGTGTGTGTGTGGAGCAGGGAGCAGTGTGTGTGTGTGTGTGTGGGGGGGGAGCAGTGTGTGTGTGGGGGAGCAGTGCGTGTGTGTGTTTGGGGGAGCATTGTGTGTGAGTGTTTGGGGGAGCAGTGTGTGTGTGTGTTTGGGGGAGCAGTGTGTGTGTGTGTGGGGGGGGAGCAGTGTGTGTGTGTCGGGGGGGGACTGTGTGTGTGTGTGTTTGGGGGAGCAGTGTGTGTGTGTGGGGGGGAGCAGTGTGTGTGTGTGTGGGGTGGAGCAGTGTGTGTGTGTGTTTGGGGGAGCAGTGTGTGTTTGGGGGAGCAGTGTGTGTGTGGGGGGGCAGTGTGTGTGTGTGGGGGGGGCAGTGTGTGTGTGTGAGCGGGGCAGTGTGTGTGTGGGGGAGCAGTGTGTGTGTGTTTGGGGGGACAGTGTGTGTGTGTGTTTGGGGGGACAGTGTGTGTGTATGGGGGGGACAGTGTGTGTGTGTGTTTGGGGGAGCAGTGTGTGTGTGTGAGTGGGGGGGGGCAGTGTATGTGTGGGGGGTACAGTGTGTGTGTGTGGGGGAGCAGTGTGTGTGAGTGGGGGGGGCAGTATATGTGTGGGGGGTACAGTGTGTGTGTGGGGGGGACAGTGTGTGTGTGTGGGGGAGCAGTGTGTGTGTGTTTGGGGGGACAGTGTGTGTGTGTTTGGGGGGACAGTGTGTGTGTGTTTGGGGGGACAGTGTGTGTGTGGGGGGTGGGGACTGTGTGTGTGTGTGTTTGGGGGAGCAGTGTGTGTGTGTGTGTGTGTGGGGGGGCAGTGTATGTGTGGGGGGGACAGTGTGTGTGTGTTTGGGGGGACAGTGTGTGTGTGTTTGGGGGGTCAGTGTGTGTGTGTTTGGGGGGTCAGTGTGTGTGTGTTTGGGGGGGGCAGTGTGTGTGTGTTTGGGGGGGGCAGTGTGTGTGTGTTTGTGGGGGCAGTGTGTGTGTGGGGGGACAGTGTGTGTGTGTGTGGGGGGACAGTGTGTGTGTGTGTGGGGGGACAGTGTGTGTGTGTGTGGGGGGACAGTGTGTGTGTGTTTGGGGGGGCAGTGTGTGTGTGTTTGGGGGGGGAGTGTGTGTGTGGGGGGGGCAGTGTGTGTGTGTTTGGGGGGGCAGTGTGTGTGTGGGGGAGCAGTGTGTGTGTGTGTGGGGGAGCAGTGTGTGTGTGTTTGGGGGGGCAGTGTGTGTGTGTGTGTGGGGGGGGGGGACAGTGTGTGTGTGGGGGGGAGCAGTGTGTGTGTGTTTGGGGGGACAGTGTGTGTGTGTGTTGGGGGGCAGTGTGTGTGTGGGGGGGACAGAATGTGTGTGTTGTGGGGATCAGTGTGTGTGGGGGGGATCAGTGTGAGTGTGTTGGGAGGATCAGTGTGTGTGTGTTGGGGGGATCAGTGTGTGTGTGTTGGGGGGATCAGTGTGTGTGTGTTGGGGGGACCAGTGTGTGTGGGGGGGATCATTGTGTGTGGGGGGGATCAGTGTGTGTGTGTTTGGGGGGGCAGTGTGTGTGTGTGTGTTGGGGGGAGGGACAGTGTGTGTGTGGGGGAGCAGTGTGTGTGTGTGGGGGAGCAGTGTGTGTGTGTGTTGGGGGGCAGTGTGTGTGTGGGGGGGATCAGTGTGTGTGTGTTGGGGGGATCAGTGTGTGTGGGGGGGGGGGCTGTGTGTGTGCGGGGGATCAGTGTGTTTGTGGGGGGGACAGTGTGTTTGGGTGGGCAGTGTGTGTGTGTGTGGGGGAGCAGTGTGTGTGTGTTTGGGGGGGGCAGTGTGTGTGTGGTGGGGCAGTGTGTGTGTGTGGGGGGGCAGTGTGTGTGTGTGTGGGGGGGCAGTGTGTGTGTGGGGGAGCAGTGTGTGTGTGTTTTGGGGGGCAGTGTGTGTGTGTGTGGGGGGGACAGTGTGTGTGTGTGTTTGGGGGAGCAGTGTGTGTGTGTGTTTGGGGGAGCAGTGTGTGTGTGTGTTTGGGGGAGCAGTGTGTGTGTGTGTTTGGGGGAGCAGTGTGTGTGTGTGGGGGGGGGATCAGTGTGTGTGTGTTGGGGGGATCAGTGTGTGTGGGGGGGATCAGTGTGTTTGGGGGGGCAGTGTGTGTGTGTGGGGGGGGGGGGGATCAGTGTGTGTGTGTTGGGGGGATCAGTGTGTGTGGGGGGGATCAGTGTGTTTGGGGGGGCAGTGTGTGTGTGTGTTTGGGGGGGCAGTGTGTGTGTGTGTGGGGGGTGGACAGTGTGTGTGTGGGGGAGCAGTGTGTGTGTGTGTGGGTGGGCAGTGTGTGTGTGTGTGGGGGAGCAGTGTGTGTGTGTTTGGGGGGGGCAGTGTGTGTGTGGGGGGGCAGTGTGTGTGTGTGTGGGGGGACAGTGTGTGTGTGGGGGAGCAGTGTGTGTGTGTGTGTGGGGGAGCAGTGTGTGTGTGTTTGGGGGGGCAGTGTGTGTGTGTGGGGGAGCAGTGTGTGTGTGTTTGGGGGAGCAGTGTGTGTGTGTTTGGGGGGGCAGTGTGTGTGTGTGTGGGGGGGCAGTGTGTGTGTGTTTGGGGGAGCAGTGTGTGTGTGTTTGGGGGAGCAGTGTGTGTGTGTTTGGGGGGGCAGTGTGTGTGTGTTTGGGGGGGCAGTGTGTGTGTGTGTGGGGGGGCAGTGTGTGTGTGTGTGGGGGGGCAGTGTGTGTGTGTGTGGGGGGGCAGTGTGTGTGTGTGTGGGGGGACAGTGTGTGTGTGGGGGAGCAGTGTGTGTGTGTGTGGGGGAGCAGTGTGTGTGTGTTTGGGGGGGCAGTGTGTGTGTGTGTGGGGGAGCAGTGTGTGTGTGTTTGGGGGGGATCAGTGTGTGTGTGTGGGGGGAATCAGTGTGTGTGTGTCGGGGAGGATCAGTGTGTGTGTGGGGGATCAGTGTGTGTGTTTGGGGGGGATCAGTGTGTGTGTTTGGGGGGGATCAGTGTGTGTGTTGGGGGGGAATCAGTGTGTGTGTGTTGGGGAGGAATCAGTGTGTGTGTGTTGGGGGAGATCAGTGTGTGTGTTGGGGGGGAATCAGTGTGTGTGTGTTGGGGGGAATCAGTGTGTGTGTGTTGGGGAGGAATCAGTGTGTGTGTGTTGGGGGGGAATCAGTGTGTGTGTGTTGGGGGGGAATCAGTGTGTGTGTGTTGGGGAGGAATCAGTGTGTGTGTGTTGGGGGAGATCAGTGTGTGTGTTGGGGGGGAGATCAGTGTGTGTGTTGGGGGGAATCAGTGTGTGTGTGTTGGGGGGGATCAGCGTGTGTGTGTTGGGGGGGATCAGCGTGTGTGTGTGGGGGGGATCAGTGTGTGTGCGTGGGGGGGATCAGCATGTGTGTGTTTGGGGGATCAGCGTGTGTGTGGGGGGGTAACATTGTCTGTGTGTGTGGGGGGGATCAGTGTGTGTGTGGGGGGGGGGATCAGTGTGTGTGTTGGGGGGGGATCAGTGTGTGTGTGTGTGTGGGGGGGATCAGTGTGTGTGTGGGGGGGGATCAGTGTGTGTGTGTGGGGGGAGATCAGTGTGTGTGTGGGGGGCGGAATCAGTGTGTGTGTGTTGGGGGGATCAGTGTGTGTGTGTGGGGCGAGATCAGTGTGTGTGTGGGGGGCGGAATCAGTGTGTGTGTGTGGGGGGGATCAGTGTGTGTGTGTGGGGGGGATCAGCATGTGTGTGTTTGGGGGATCAGTGTGTGTGTGGGGGGGGAATATTGTCTGTGTGTGTGGGGGGGATCAGTGTGTGTGTGTGGGGGGGATCAGTGTGTGTGTGTGGGGGGCGATCAGTGTGTGTGTTGGGGGGGGATCAGTGTCTGTGTGTGTGTGGGGGATCAGCGTGTGTGTGCGTGGGGGGACACTGTGTGTGTGTGGGGGGGATCAGCATGTGTGTGTGTGGGGAGGCGATCAGTGTGTGTGTCGGGGGGATCAGCGTGTGTGTGTGGGGGGGATCAGTGTGTGTTTGTGGGGGGGACATTGTGTGTGTGTGGGGGGAATCAGCGTGTGTGTGTGTGTGGGGGGGGGGGATCAGTGTGTGTGTGGGGGGGTGGATCAGTGTGTGTGTGGGGGAGTGGATCAGTGTGTGAGTGTGGGGGTGGGATCAGTGTTTGTGTTGGGGGGGAGATCAGTGTGTGTGTGGTGGGGATCAGTGTGTGTGTTGGGGGGAATCAGTGTGTGTGTGGAGGGGGTATCAGAGTGTGTGTGTTGGGGGGGAATCAGTATGTGTGTGTTGGGTGGGAATCAGTGTGTGTGTTGGGGGGGAGATCAGTGTGTGTGTGTTGGGTGGGAATCAGTGTGTGTGTTGGGGGGGAGATCAGTGTGTGTGTTGGGGGGGAATCAGTGTGTGTGTAGGGGGGACAGTGTGTGTGTGTTGGGGAGGAATCAGTGTGTGTGTTGGGGGGGAATCAGTGTGTGTGTGTAGGGGGGACAGTGTGTGTGTGTTGGGGAGGAATCAGTGTGTGTGTGTGTGGTGGGGGACTGTGTGCGTGTGGGGGGGACATTGTGTGTGTGTGTGGGGGTGGGGATCAGCGTGTGTGTGGGGGGGAACATTGTGTGTGTGTGGGGGGGTTCAGCGTGTGTGTGGGGGGTATCAGCGTGTGTGTGTGTGGTGGGGGACATTGTGTGTGTGTGGGGCGGGATCAGCGTGTGTGTGTGTGGGGCGGGATCAGCGTGTGTGTGTGTGGGGCGGGATCAGCGTGTGTGTGTGTGGGGGGGGATCAGTGTGTGTGTGGGGGGGACACTGTGTGTGTGTGGGGCGGGATCAGCGTGTGTGTGGGAGGGATCAGCGTGTGTGGTGTGTGTGTGTGGGCGACATTGTGTGTGTGTGGGGGGGGACATTGTGTGTGTGGGGGGGATCAGTGTGTGTGTGGGGGGGATCAATGTGTGTGGTGGGGGACTGTGTGTGTGTCAGGGGGGATCAGCGTGTGTGTGTGGGGGATCAGCGTGTGTGTGTGTGGGGGGGACATTGTGTGTGTGGGGGGGCACATTGTGGGTGTGGGGGATCAATGTGTGTGGTGGGGGACTGTGTGTGTGTGTGGGGGCGGATCAGCGTGTGTGTTTTGGGGGGGATCAGTGTGTGTGTTGGGGGGGATCAGTGTGCGCGTGGGGGGGGATCAGTGTGTGTGTTGGGTGGGGATCAGTGTATGTGTTGGGGGGAAGATCAGTGTGTGTGTGTGTTGGGGGGGAATCAGCATGTGTGTTTGGGGGGAGATCAGTGTGTGTGTGTTGGGGGGGAGATCAGTGTGTGTGTTGGGGGGGAGATCAGTGTGTGTGTTGGGGGGAATCAGTGTGTGTGTGTTGGGGGGGGATCAGTGTGTGTGTTGCGGGGGAATCAGTGTGTGTGTTGGGGGGTAGATCAGTGTGTTTGTGTTGGGGGGGATCAGTGTGTGTGTGTGGGGGGAAAAGTGTGTGTGTGTTGGGGGGGATCAGTGTGTGTGTGTGGGGGGGAATCAGTGTGTGTGTGTGTGTGGGGGATCAGTGTGTATGTGGGGAGGATCAGTGTGTGTGTGGGGAATCAGTGTGTGTGTTGAGGGGGAATCAGTGTGTGTGTGTTGGGGAGGAATCAGTGTGTGTGTGTTGGGGGGGAGATCAGTGTGTGTGTTGGGGGGGAATCAGTGTGTGTGTGTTGGGGGGGAATCAGTGTGTGTGTGTTGGGGAGGAATCAGTGTGTGTGTGTTGGGGGGGAGATCAGTGTGTGTGTTGGGGGGGAATCAGTGTGTGTGTGTTGGGGGGGATCAGTGTGTGTGTTGGGGGGGAATCAGTGTTTGTGTGTTGGGGGGGAATCAGTGTGTGTGTGTTGGGGTGGGATCAGTGTGTGTGTGTTGGGGGGGGATCAGTGTGTGTGTTGGGGGGGGGAATTAGTGTGTTGGTGGGGGGGGGACTGTGTGTGAGTGTTGGGGGGATCAGTGTGTGTGTGTGTGGGTGGGGGGACTGTGTGTGTGGGTGGGGGGACATTGTGTGTGTGGTGGGGGCAGTGTGTGTGGGGAGCCAGTGTGTGTGTGTTGGGGAGGAATCAGTGTGTGTGTGTTGGGGGGGGAGATCAGTGTGTGTGTTGGGGGGGAATCAGTGTGTGTGTGTTGGGGGTGGGATCAGTGTGTGTGTTGGGGGGGGAGACCAGTGTGTGTGTGTGGGGGGGATAAGTGTGTGTGTGTTGGGGGGGATAAGTGTGTGTGTGTTGGGGGGGATAAGTGTGTGTGTTGGGGGGGAGATCAGTGTGTGTGTTGGGGGGGAGATCAGTGTGTGTGTTGGGGGGAATCAGTGTGTGTGTGTTGGGGGGAATCAGTGTGTGTGTGTTGGGGGGGGATCAGTGTGTGTGTGTTGGTGGGGAGATCAGTGTGTGTGTGTTGGCGGGGAGATCAGTGTGTGTGTGTTGGCGGGGAGATCAGTGTGTGTATTGGGGGAGAGATCAGTGTGTGTGTGTTGGGGGGGAATCAGTGTGTGTGTGTTGGGGGGGGATCAGTGTGTGTGTTGGGGGGAATCAGTGTGTGTGTGTGTTGAGGGGGAATCAGTGTGTGTGTGTGTTGAGGGGGAATCAGTGTGTGTGTGTGTTGGGGGAGATCAGTTTGTGTGTGTGTTGGGGGAGATCAGTGTGTGTGTGTTGGGGGGGAATCAGTGTGTGTGTGTTGGGGGGGATTCAGTGTGTGTGTGTTGGGGGGGAATCAGTGTGTGTGTTGGGGGGGAAATCAGTGTGTGTGTTGGGGGGGAATCAGTGTGTGTGTGTTGGGGGGGTTCAGTGTGTGTGTGTTGGGGGGAATCAGTGTGTGTGTTGGGGGGGAATCAGTGTGTGTGTGTTGGGGGGGATTCAGTGTGTGTGTGTTGGGGGGGAATCAGTGTGTGTGTTGGGGGGGAATCAGTGTGTGTGTGTTGGGGGGGGATTCAGTGTGTGTGTGTTGGGGGGGAATCAGTGTGTGTGTGTTGGGGGGGATTCAGTGTGTGTGTGTTGGGGGGGAATCAGTGTGTGTGTTGGGGGGGAAATCAGTGTGTGTGTTGGGGGGGAATCAGTGTGTGTGTGTTGGGGGGGTTCAGTGTGTGTGTGTGGGCGGGATCAGTGTGTGTGTATGGGGGGGATCAGTGTGTGTGTGTTGGGGGGGGATCAGTGTGTGTGTGTTGGTGGGGAGATCAGTGTGTGTGTGTTGGCGGGGAGATCAGTGTGTGTGTGTTGGCGGGGAGATCAGTGTGTGTATTGGGGGAGAGATCAGTGTGTGTGTGTTGGGGGGGAATCAGTGTGTGTGTGTTGGGGGGGGATCAGTGTGTGTGTTGGGGGGAATCAGTGTGTGTGTGTGTTGAGGGGGAATCAGTGTGTGTGTGTGTTGAGGGGGAATCAGTGTGTGTGTGTGTTGGGGGAGATCAGTTTGTGTGTGTGTTGGGGGAGATCAGTGTGTGTGTGTTGGGGGGGAATCAGTGTGTGTGTGTTGGGGGGGATTCAGTGTGTGTGTGTTGGGGGGGAATCAGTGTGTGTGTTGGGGGGGAAATCAGTGTGTGTGTTGGGGGGGAATCAGTGTGTGTGTGTTGGGGGGGTTCAGTGTGTGTGTGTTGGGGGGAATCAGTGTGTGTGTTGGGGGGGAATCAGTGTGTGTGTGTTGGGGGGGATTCAGTGTGTGTGTTGGGGGGGAATCAGTGTGTGTGTGTTGGGGGGGATTCAGTGTGTGTGTGTTGGGGGGGAATCAGTGTGTGTGTGTTGGGGGGGATTCAGTGTGTGTGTGTTGGGGGGGAATCAGTGTGTGTGTTGGGGGGGAAATCAGTGTGTGTGTTGGGGGGGAATCAGTGTGTGTGTGTTGGGGGGGTTCAGTGTGTGTGTGTGGGCGGGATCAGTGTGTGTGTATGGGGGGGATCAGTGTGTGTGTGTTGGGGGGATCAGTGTGTGTGTGTATGGGGGATCAGCATGTGTGTGGGGGGGGACATTGTCTGTGTGTGTGTGGGGGGGATCAGCATGTGTGTGTGTGGGGAGGGGACCAGTGTGTGTGTGGGGGGGATCAGTGTTTGTGTGTGGGGGAGATCAGTGTTTGTTTGTGGGGGGACATTGTGTGTGTGGGGGGGGGATCAGCGTGTGTGTGTGTGTGTGTGTGTGTGTGGGGGGGATCAGTGTGTGTGTGTGGGGGGGATCAGTGTGTGTGTGTGGGGGGGATCAGTGTGTGTGCGTGGGGGGGATCAGCATGTGTGTGTTTGGGGGATCAGCGTGTGTGTGGGGGGGTAACATTGTGTGTGTGGGGGGGATCAGTGTGTGTGTGGGGGGGGGATCAGTGTGTGTGTTGGGGGGGGATCAGTGTGTGTGTGTGTGGGGGGAATCAGTGTGTGTGTGGGGGGGGATCAGTGTGTGTGTGTGGGGGGAGATCAGTGTGTGTGTGGGGGGGGGGGATCAGTGTGTGTGTGTGGGGGGGATCAGTGTGTGTGTATGGGGGGGATCAGTGTGTGTGTGTGGGGGGGATCAGCATGTGTGTGTTTGGGGGATCAGTGTGTGTGTGTGGGGGGAATATTGTCTGTGTGTGTGGGGGGGATCAGTGTGTGTGTGGGGGGGGATCAGTGTGTGTGTTGGGGGGGGATCAGTGTGTGTGTATGTGTGTGGGGGAATCAGTGTCTGTGTGTGTGTGGGGGATCAGCGTGTGTGTGCGTGGGGGGGACACTGTGTGTGTGTGGGGGGGATCAGCATGTGTGTGTGTGTGGGGAGGCGATCAGTGTGTGTGTCGGGGGGATCAGCGTGTGTGTGTGGGGGTGATCAGTGTGTGTTTGTGGGGGGGACATTGTGTGTGTGTGGGGGGAATCAGCGTGTGTGTGTGTGTGGGGGGGGGGGGATCAGTGTGTGTGTGGGGGGGTGGATCAGTGTGTGTGTGGGGGAGTGGATCAGTGTGTGTGTGGGGGGGATCAGTGTGAGTGTTGGGGGGAATCAGTGTGTGTGTGGAGGGGGTATCAGAGTGTGTGTGTTGGGGTGGGATCAGTGTGTGTGTTGGGGGGGAATTCAGTGTGTTGGGGGGGAATCAGTGTGTGTGTGTTGGGTGGGAATCAGTGTGTGTGTTGGGGGGGAGATCAGTGTGTGTGTTGGGGGGGAATCAGTGTGTGTGTAGGGGGCACAGTGTGTGTGTGTGGGGGAGGAATCAGTGTGTGTGTTGGGGGGGAATCAGTGTGTGTGTGTTGGGGGTGAATCAGTGTGTGTGTAGGGGGGACAGTGTGTGTGTGTGGGGGAGGAATCAGTGTGTGTGTTGGGGGGGAATCAGTGTGTGTGTAGGGGGGACAGTGCTTGTGTGTTGGGGAGGAATCAGTGTGTGTGTTGGGGGGGAAGTCAGTGTGTTGGGGGGGGATCAGTGTGTGTGTGGGGGGGGTGAAGTCAGTGTGTGTGTGGGGGGTGAAGTCAGTGTGTGTGAGGGGATCAGTGTGTGTGTTGGGGGAGAGATCAGTGTGTGTGTGTGGGGGGGGGGATCAGTGTGTGTGTGTTGGGGGGGATCAGTGTGTGTGTTGGGGGGGAGATCAGTGTGTGTGTGTGGGGGGGGATCAGTGTGAGTGTTTTGGTGGGGATTAGTGTGTGTGTGTTGGGGGGGAATCAGTGTGTGTGTGTTGGGGGGGAATCAGTGTGTGTGTGTTGGGGGGGAATCAGTGTGTGTGTTGGGGGGGAGATCAGTGTATGTGTTGGGGGGAATTAGTGTGTGTGTGTGGGGAGAGACAGTGTGTGTGTGGAGGGGGGAAATCAGTGTGTGTGTGTGGGGAGAGACAGTGTGTGTGTGTGGGGGGGATCAGTGTGTGTGTGTGGGGGGCATCAGTGTGTTTGGTGGGGGACTGTATGTGTGTGGGTGGGGGGAATCAGTGTGTGTGGGGGGGAAGTCAGTGTGTGTGTGTGGGTGGGATCAGTGTGTGTGTGGGGGGGGATCAGTGTGTGTGTGTGTGTGTGTGGGGGGGGGACAGTGTGTGTGTGTGTGGGGGGAGCAGTGTGTGTGTGTGGGGGGGGTATCAGTGTGTGTGTGTGTGGGCGGGATCAGTGTGTGTGTGTGGGGGGGATCAGTGTGTGTGTGGGGGGAATCAGTGTGTGTGTGGGGGGAATCAGTGTGTGTGTGGGGGACAGTGTGTGTGTGGGGGGATCAGTGTGTGTGTGTGGGGGGGATCAGTGTGTGCGTTGGGGGGGATCAGTGTGTGCGTTGGGGGGGATCTGTGTGTGTGTGTGTGGGGGGGGGATCAGCGTCTGTGTGTGTTGGGGGGAAGTCAGTGTGTGTGTGGGGAGATCAGGGTGTGTGTTGGGGGGGGGATCAGTGTGTGTGTGGGGAGATCAGTGTGTGTGTTGGGGGGGGATCAGTGTGTGTGTGTTGGGGGGGAGATCAGTGTGTGTGTTGGGGGGGATCAGTGTGTGTGTCGGGGGGATCAGTGTGTGTGTGGGGGGATCAGTGTGTGTGTGTGGGGGGATCAGTGTGTGCGTTGGGGGGGATCTGTGTGTGTGTGTGGGGGGGATCAGTGTGTGCGTTGGGGGGGATCTGTGTGTGTGTGTGTGGGGGGGGGATCAGCGTCTGTGTGTGTTGGGGGGAAGTCAGTGTGTGTGTGGGGAGATCAGGGTGTGTGTTGGGGGGGGGATCAGTGTGTGTGTGGGGAGATCAGTGTGTGTGTTGGGGGGGGATCAGTGTGTGTGTGTTGGGGGGGAGATCAGTGTGTGTGTTGGGGGGGATCAGTGTGTGTGTCGGGGGGATCAGTGTGTGTGTGGGGGGATCAGTGTGTGTGTGTGGGGGGATCAGTGTGTGTGTTGGGGGGGATCAGTGTGTGTGTGTGGGGGAATCAGTGTGTGTGTGTGTTGGGGGAGATCAGTGTGTGTGTGTGTGTGGGGGGATCAGTGTGTGTGGGGGGGGAATCAGTGTGTGTGTGGGGGGAATCAGTGTGTGTGTGGAGGGGATCAGTGTGTGTGTGGGGGACAGTGTGTGTGTGTGTTGGGGGGGAAGTCAGTATGTTGGAGGGGGATCAGTGTGTGTGTTGGGGGGGATCAGTGTGTGTGTTGGGGGTGAATCAGTGTGTGTGTAGGGGGGACAGTGTGTGTGTGTGGGGGAGGAATCAGTGTGTGTGTTGGGGGGGAATCAGTGTGTGTGTAGGGGGGACAGTGCGTGTGTGTTGGGGAGGAATCAGTGTGTGTGTTGGGGGGGAAGTCAGTGTGTTGGGGGGGGATCAGTGTGTGTGTGTGGGGGGTGAAGTCAGTGTGTGTGTGGGGGGTGAAGTCAGTGTGTGTGAGGGGATCAGTGTGTGTGTTGGGGGAGAGATCAGTGTGTGTGTGTGTGGGGGGGGGATCAGTGTGTGTGTGTTGGGGGGGATCAGTGTGTGTGTTGGGGGGGAGATCAGTGTGTGTGTGTGGGGGGGGATCAGTGTGAGTGTTTTGGTGGGGATTAGTGTGTGTGTGTTGGGGGGGAATCAGTGTGTGTGTGTTGGGGGGGAATCAGTGTGTGTGTGTTGGGGGGGAATCAGTGTGTGTGTTGGGGGGGAGATCAGTGTATGTGTTGGGGGCGAATTAGTGTGTGTGTGTGGGGAGAGACAGTGTGTATGTGGAGGGGGGAAATCAGTGTGTGTGTGTGGGGAGAGACAGTGTGTGTGTGTGGGGGGGATCAGTGTGTGTGTGTGGGGGGCATCAGTGTGTTTGGTGGGGGACTGTATGTGTGTGGGTGGGGGGAATCAGTGTGTGTGGGGGGGAAGTCAGTGTGTGTGTGTGGGTGGGATCAGTGTGTGTGTGGGGGGGGATCAGTGTGTGTGTGTGTGTGTGGGGGGGGACAGTGTGTGTGTGTGTGGGGGGATCAGTGTGTGTGTGTGGGGGGGGTATCAGTGTGTGTGTGTGTGGGCGGGATCAGTGTGTGTGTGTGGGGGGGATCAGTGTGTGTGTGGGGGGAATCAGTGTGTGTGTGGGGGAATCAGTGTGTGTGTGGGGGACAGTGTGTGTGTGGGGGGGATCAGTGTGTGTGTGTGGGGGGGATCAGTGTGTGCGTTGGGGGGGATCTGTGTGTGTGTGTGGGGGGATCAGTGTGTGTGTGGGGGGGGATCAGTGTGTGTGTGTGGGGGAATCAGTGTGTGTGTGTGTTGGGGGAGATCAGTGTGTGTGTGTGGGGGGGGATCAGTGTGTGTGTGGGGGGGGAATCAGTGTGTGTGTGGGGGGAATCAGTGTGTGTGTGGAGGGGATCAGTGTGTGTGTGGGGGACAGTGTGTGTGTGTGTTGGGGGGGAAGTCAGTATGTTGGAGGGGGATCAGTGTGTGTGTTGGGGGGGATCAGTGTGTGTGTGTGGGGGAATCAGTGTGTGTGTGTGTTGGGGGAGATCAGTGTGTGTGTGTGTGTGGGGGGATCAGTGTGTGTGTGGGGGGGGAATCAGTGTGTGTGTGGGGGGAATCAGTGTGTGTGTGGAGGGGATCAGTGTGTGTGTGGGGGACAGTGTGTGTGTGTGTTGGGGGGGAAGTCAGTATGTTGGAGGGGGATCAGTGTGTGTGTTGGGGGGGATCAGTGTGTGTGTTGGGGGTGAATCAGTGTGTGTGTAGGGGGGACAGTGTGTGTGTGTGGGGGAGGAATCAGTGTGTGTGTTGGGGGGGGAATCAGTGTGTGTGTAGGGGGGACAGTGCGTGTGTGTTGGGGAGGAATCAGTGTGTGTGTTGGGGGGGAAGTCAGTGTGTTGGGGGGGGATCAGTGTGTGTGTGTGGGGGGTGAAGTCTGTGTGTGTGTGGGGGGTGAAGTCAGTGTGTGTGAGGGGATCAGTGTGTGTGTTGGGGGAGAGATCAGTGTGTGTGTGTGTGGGGGGGGGATCAGTGTGTGTGTGTTGGGGGGGATCAGTGTGTGTGTTGGGGGGGAGATCAGTGTGTGTGTGTGGGGGGGGATCAGTGTGAGTGTTTTGGTGGGGATTAGTGTGTGTGTGTTGGGGGGGAATCAGTGTGTGTGTGTTGGGGGGGAATCAGTGTGTGTGTGTTGGGGGGGAATCAGTGTGTGTGTTGGGGGGGAGATCAGTGTATGTGTTGGGGGGGAATTAGTGTGTGTGTGTGGGGAGAGACAGTGTGTGTGTGGAGGGGGGAAATCAGTGTGTGTGTGTGGGGGAGAGACAGTGTGTGTGTGTGGGGGGGATCAGTGTGTGTGTGTGGGGGGGATCAGTGTGTGTGTGGGGGGAATCAGTGTGTGTGTGGGGGGAATCAGTGTGTGTGTGGGGGACAGTGTGTGTGTGGGGGGATCAGTGTGTGTGTGTGGGGGGGATCAGTGTGTGCGTTGGGGGGGATCTGTGTGTGTGTGTGGGGGGGATCAGTGTGTGCGTTGGGGGGGATCTATGTGTGTGTGTGTGGGGGGGGGATCAGCGTCTGTGTGTGTTGGGGGGAAGTCAGTGTGTGTGTGGGGAGATCAGGGTGTGTGTTGGGGGGGGGATCAGTGTGTGTGTGGGGAGATCAGTGTGTGTGTTGGGGGGGGATCAGTGTGTGTGTGTTGGGGGGGAGATCAGTGTGTGTGTTGGGGGGGATCAGTGTGTGTGTCGGGGGGATCAGTGTGTGTGTGGGGGGATCAGTGTGTGTGTGTGGGGGGATCAGTGTGTGTGTGGGGGGGGATCAGTGTGTGTGTGTGGGGGAATCAGTGTGTGTGTGTGTTGGGGGAGATCAGTGTGTGTGTGTGTGTGGGGGGATCAGTGTGTGTGTGAGGGGGGAATCAGTGTGTGTGTGGGGGGAATCAGTGTGTGTGTGGAGGGGATCAGTGTGTGTGTGGGGGACAGTGTGTGTGTGTGTTGGGGGGAAGTCAGTATGTTGGAGGGGGATCAGTGTGTGTGTTGGGGGGGATCAGTGTGTGTGTTGGGGGTGAATCAGTGTGTGTGTAGGGGGGACAGTGTGTGTGTGTGGGGGAGGAATCAGTGTGTGTGCTGGGGGGGAATCAGTGTGTGTGTAGGGGGGACAGTGCGTGTGTGTTGGGGAGGAATCAGTGTGTGTGTTGGGGTGGAAGTCAGTGTGTTGGGGGGGGATCAGTGTGTGTGTGTGGGGGGTGAAGTCAGTGTGTGTGTGGGGGGTGAAGTCAGTGTGTGTGAGGGGATCAGTGTGTGTGTTGGGGGAGAGATCAGTGTGTGTGTGTGTGGGGGGGGGATCAGTGTGTGTGTGTTGGGGGGGATCAGTGTGTGTGTTGGGGGGGAGATCAGTGTGTGTGTGTGGGGGGGGGATCAGTGTGAGTGTTTTGGTGGGGATTAGTGTGTGTGTGTTGGGGGGGAATCAGTGTGTGTGTGTTGGGGGGGAATCAGTGTGTGTGTGTTGGGGGGGAATCAGTGTGTGTGTTGGGGGGGAGATCAGTGTATGTGTTGGGGGGGAATTAGTGTGTGTGTGTGGGGAGAGACAGTGTGTGTGTGGAGGGGGGAAATCAGTGTGTGTGTGTGGGGAGAGACAGTGTGTGTGTGTGGGGGGGATCAGTGTGTGTGTGTGGGGGGCATCAGTGTGTTTGGTGGGGGACTGTATGTGTGTGGGTGGGGGGAATCAGTGTGTGTGGGGGGGAAGTCAGTGTGTGTGTGTGGGTGGGATCAGTGTGTGTGTGGGGGGGGATCAGTGTGTGTGTGTGTGTGTGGGGGGGACAGTGTGTGTGTGTGTGGGGGGATCAGTGTGTGTGTGTGGGGGGGGGTATCAGTGTGTGTGTGTGTGGGCGGGATCAGTGTGTGTGTGTGGGGGGGATCAGTGTGTGTGTGGGGGGAATCAGTGTGTGTGTGGGGGGAATCAGTGTGTGTGTGGGGGGAATCAGTGTGTGTGTGGGGGACAGTGTGTGTGTGGGGGGGATCAGTGTGTGTGTGTGGGGGGGATCAGTGTGTGCGTTGGGGGGGATCTGTGTGTGTGTGTGGGGGGGATCAGTGTGTGCGTTGGGGGGGATCTGTGTGTGTGTGTGTGGGGGGGGGGGGATCAGCATCTGTGTGTGTTGGGGGGAAGTCAGTGTGTGTGTGGGGAGATCAGGGTGTGTGTTGGGGGGGGGATCAGTGTGTGTGTGGGGAGATCAGTGTGTGTGTTGGGGGGGGGATCAGTGTGTGTGTGTTGGGGGGGAGATCAGTGTGTGTGTTGGGGGGGATCAGTGTGTGTGTCGGGGGGATCAGTGTGTGTGTGGGGGGATCAGTGTGTGTGTGTGGGGGGATCAGTGTGTGTGTGGGGGGGGATCAGTGTGTGTGTGTGGGGGGATCAGTGTGTGTGTGGGGGGGAATCAGTGTGTGTGTGTGTTGGGGGAGATCAGTGTGTGTGTGTGGGGGGGGATCAGTGTGTGTGTGGGGGGGGAATCAGTGTGTGTGTGGGGGGAATCAGTGTGTGTGTGGAGGGGATCAGTGTGTGTGTGGGGGACAGTGTGTGTGTGTGTTGGGGGGGAAGTCAGTATGTTGGAGGGGGATCAGTGTGTGTGTTGGGGGGGATCAGTGTGTGTGTCGGGGGGATCAGTGTGTGTGTGGGGGGATCAGTGTGTGTGTGGGGGGGGATCAGTGTGTGTGTGGGGGGGAAATCAGTGTGTGTGTGTGTTGGGGGAGATCAGTGTGTGTGTGTGTGTGGGGGGATCAGTGTGTGTGTGGGGGGGGAATCAGTGTGTGTGTGGGGGGAATCAGTGTGTGTGTGGAGGGGATCAGTGTGTGTGTGGGGGACAGTGTGTGTGTGTGTTGGGGGGGAAGTCAGTATGTTGGAGGGGGATCAGTGTGTGTGTGGGTTGGGGGGGGATCAGTTTGTGTGTGTGGGGTGGGATCAGTGTGTGTGTGTGTGGGGGGGATTAGTGTGTGTGTGTGGGGGGGATTAGTGTGTGTGTGTGGGGGGGATCAGCGTGTGTGTGTGGGGGGGATTAGTGTGTGTGGGGGGGATTAGTGTGTGTGTGGGGGGGGGATCAGTGTGTGTGTGGGGGGGGGGATCAGTGTGTGTGTGGGGGGGGGATCAGTGTGTGTGTGTGGGGGGGATCAGTGTGTGTGTTGGGGGGGGATCGGTGTGTGTGTGGGGGGGGATTAGTGTGTGTGTGTGGGGGGGATTAGTGTGTGTGTGTGGGGGGGATCAGCGTGTGTGTGTGGGGGGGATTAGTGTGTGTGGGGGGGATTAGTGTGTGTGTGTGGGGGGGATTAGTGTGTGTGTGGGGGGGGATCAGTGTGTGTGTGGGGGGGGGATCAGTGTGTGTGTGGGGGGGGGATCAGTGTGTGTGTTGGGGGGGGATCGGTGTGTGTGTGGGGGGGGATCAGTGTGTGTGTTGGGGGGGGATCGGTGTGTGTGTTGGGGGGGTTCAGTGTGTGTGTGTGGGGGGAGATCAGTGTGTGTGTGTGGGGGGGTTCAGTGTGTGTGTGTGGGGGGAGATCAGTGTGTGTGCGTGGGGGGGATCAGCGTGTGTGTGTGGGGGGGATCGGTGTGTGTTTGTGGGGGGGACATTGTGTGTGTGTGGGGGGAATCAGCGTGTGTGTGTGTGGGGGTGGGATCAGTGGGTGTGTGGAGGGGGGATCAGTGTGTGTGTGTTGGGGGGGGGATCTGTGTGTGTGTGTTGGGGGGGGATCAGTGTGTGTGTGTTGGGGGGGGATCAGTGTGTGTGTGTTGGGGGGATCAGTGTGTGTGTGTGGGGGGGGGATCTGTGTGTGTGTGTTGTGGGGATCAGTGTGTGTGTGTGGGGGGGGGATCAGTGTGTGTGTGTTGTGGGGGATCAGTGTGTGTGTGTTGGGGAGGGATCAGTGTATGTGTTGGGGGGGAGATCAGTGTGTGTGTGTGGGGGGGTGATCAGTGCGTGTGTGTTGGGGGGGGATCAGTGTGTGTGTCGGGGGGCTCAGTGTGTGTGTGTTGGGGGGGGGATCAGTGTGTGTGTGTTGGGGGGATCAGTGTGTGTGTGTTGGGGGGGGATCAGTGTGTGTGTGTTGTGGGGGGGATCAGTGTGTGTGTGTTGGGGGGATCAGTGTGTGTGTGTTGGGGGGGGAATCAGTGTGTGTGTTGGGGGGGAATCAGTGTGTGTGTGTGGGGGGATCAGTGTGTGTGTGTTGGGGGGGAATCAGTGTGTGTGTGTTGGGGGGGGGATCAGTGTGTGTGTTTGGGGGGGATCAGTGTGTGTGTGTTGGGGGGGAATCAGTGTGTGTGTGTTGGGGGGGGGATCAGTGTGTGTGTGTTGGGGGGGATCAGTGTGTGTGTGGGGGGGATCAGTGTGTGTGTGGAGGGGGAATCAGTGTGTGTGTGTTGGGGGGGGATCAGTGTGTGTGTTGGGGGGGAATCAGTGTGTGTGTGTGGGGGGATCAGTGTGTGTGTGTTGGGGGGATCAGTGTGTGTGTGTTGGGAGGGATCAGTGTGTGTGTGTGGGGGGGTAATCAGTATGCGTGTTGGGGGGGATCGGTGTGTGTGTGGGGGGGGGATCATTGTGTGTGTGTGGGGGGGTAATCAGTATGTGTGTTGGGGGGGATCACTGTGTGTGTGGGGGGGGATCATTGTGTGTGTGTGTGGGGGGGATCAGTGTGTGTGTGTGTGTGTGTGGACGGGGGATCAGTGTGTGTGTGTGTGGGGGGGATCAGTGTGTGTGTGGGGGGGGATCAGTGTGTGTGTGTGTGTGTGTCGGGGGGATCAGTGTGTGTGTGTGTGGGGCGGGATCAGCTTGTGTGTGTGGGGGGGACATTGTGTGTTTGTGGGGGGGGACATTGTGAGTGTGTGGGGGGCATCAGCGTGTGTGTGTGGGGGGGATCAGCGTGTGTGTGTGGGGGGGATCAGTGTGTGTGTGTGGGGGGATCAGTGTGTGTGTGTGGAGGGGATCAGTGTGTGTGTGTGGGGGGGATCAGTGTGTGTGCGTTGGGGGGGATCACTGTGTGTGTGGGGGGGGATCAGTGTGTGTGTGTGTGGGGGGATCAGTATGTGCGTGTGTGTGTGTGGGGGGGGGATCAGCGTGTGTGTGTGTGTGTGTGTGGGGGGGTCAGTGTGTGTGTGTGGGGGGGGATCAGTGTGTGTGTGTGTGTGGGGGTGATCAGTGTGTGTGTGTATGGGGGGGATCAGTGTGTGTGTGTGTGTGTGTGGGGGGGGGTCAGTGTGTGTGTGTGTGTGGGGGGGGATCAGTGTGTGTGTGTGTGGGGGGGGACATTGTATGTGTGTGTGGGGGGGGACATTGTGTGTGCGCGTGGGGGGGGGGACATTGTGTGTGTGTGGGGGGGATCAGGGTGTGTGTGTGTGTGGGGGGTGATCAGTGTGTGTGTGTGTGTGGGTGGGGACATTGTGTGTGTGTGTGGGGGGGGGGACATTGTGTGTGTGTGGGGGGGGGACATTGTGTGTGTGTGGGGGGGATCAGGGTGTGTGTGTGTGGGGGGTCAGTGTGTGTGTGTGTGTGTGGGGGGGGATCTGCGTGTGTGCGTTGGGGGGATCAGCGTGTGTGTGTGTGGGGGGGACATTGTGTGTGTGTGTGGGGGGGATCAGTGTGTGTGTTGGGGGGGGATCAGTGTGTGTGTTGGGCGGGACAGTGTGTGTGAGTGTGGGGAGGATCAGTGAGTGTCTGGGGGTATCAGTCTTTGTGCGGGGGGGGTTCAGTGTGTGTGTGAGGGGGGGATCAGTATGTGTGTGGGGGGGATCAGCGTGCGTGTTGTGGGGGGATCAGTGTGTGTGTTTGTTGGGGGGGATCAGCGTGCGTGTTTGTTGGGGGGGATCAGCGTGCGTGTTTGTTGGGGGGGATCAGTGTGTGTGTTTGTTGGGGGGGATCAGTGTGTGTGTTTGTTGGGGGGGATCAGTGTGTGTGTGGGGGGGATCAGTGTGTGTGGGGGGGATCAGTGTGTGTGGGGGGGATCAGTGTGTGTGTGTGTGTGTGGGGGGGGGGGGATCAGTGTGTGTGTGTGTTGGGGGGGACATTGTGTGTGTGTTGGGGGGTGAATCAGTGTTTGTGTGTGTGTGTGTGTGGGGGGGATCAGTGTGTGTGTGTGTTGGGGGGGACATTGTGTGTGTGTTGGGGGGTGAATCAGTGTTTGTGTGTGCGGGGGGACATTGTGTGTGTCGGGGGGGACATTGTGTGTGTGCGTGTGTGGTGGGGGGATCAGTGTGTGTGTGTGGAGGATCAGCGTGTGTGTGTGTTTGCCGGGGGATCAGTATGTGTGTGTCGGGGGGGAGATCAGTGTGTGTGTGTTTGGGGGGGGATAAGTGTGTGTGTGTGGAGGATCAGCGTGTGTGTGTGTGGCGGGGGGGGATCAGTGTGTGTGTGTTGGGGGGATCAGTGTGTGTGTGTGGGGGGGCCGTGTGTGTGCGGGGGATCAGTGTGTTTGTGGGGGGGACAGTGTGTTTGGGTGGGCAGTGTGTGTGTGTGTGGGGGAGCAGTGTGTGTGTGTTTGGGGGGGCAGTGTGTGTGTGGGGGGCGGGAGCAGTGTGTGTGTGGGGGAGCAGCGTGTGTGTGTGTTTTGGGGGGCAGTGTGTGTGTGTGTGGGGGGGACAGTGTGTGTGTGTGTTTGGGGGAGCAGTGTGTGTGTGTGTGTGTTTGGGGGAGCAGTGTGTGTGTGTGTTTGGGGGAGCAGTGTGTGTGTGTGTTTGGGGGAGCAGTGTGTGTGTGTGTGTGTGTGTGGGGGAGCAGTGTGTGTGTGTGTGTGTGTGTGGGGGAGCAGTGTGTGTGTGTGTGGGGGAACAGTGTGTGTGTGTGTTTGGGGGAGCAGTGTGTGTGTGTGTTTGGGGGAGCAGTGTGTGTGTGTTTGGGGGAGCAGTGTGTGTGTGTGTGTGTGTTTGGGGGAGCAGTGTGTGTGTGTGTGTGTGTTTGGGGGAGCAGTGTGTGTGTGTGTTTGGGGGAGCAGTGTGTGTGTGTGTTTGGGGAATCAGTGTGTGTGTGTGGTGGGGGGACAGTGTGTGTGTGTGTGTTTGGGGGAGCAGTGTGTGTGTGTGTGGGGGTGAGCAGTGTGTGTGTGTGGGGGGATCAGTGTGTGTGTTTGTTGGGGGGGATCAGTGTGTGTGTTTGTTGGGGGGGATCAGTGTGTGTGTGGGGGGGATCAGTGTGTGTGGGGGGGATGAGTGTGTGTGTGTGTGTGTGGGGGGGGGATCAGTGTGTGTGTGTGTTGGGGGGGACATTGTGTGTGTGTTGGGGGGTGAATCAGTGTTTGTGTGTGCGGGGGGACATTGTGTGTGTCGGGGGGGACATTGTGTGTGTGCGTGTGTGGTGGGGGGATCAGCGTGTGTGTGTGTGGCGGGGGGAGATCAGTGTGTGTGTGGGGGGGGGGATCAGTGTGTGTGTGTGTCGGGGGGAGATCAGTGTGTGTGTGTGGGGGGGTATCAGTGTGTGTGTGTTGGGGGGTAGATCAGTGTGTGTGTGTTGGTGGGGATCAGTGTGTGTCTGGGGGGGGATCAGTGTGTGTGGGGGGGATCAGTGTGTGTGTGTGGGGGGGATCAGTGTGTGTGTGTGGGGGGGATCAGTGTGTGTGGGGGGGATCAGTGTGTGTGTGTGGGGGGGCAGTGTGTGTGTGTGTGTGGGGGAGCAGTGTGTGTGTGTTTGGGGGGGCAGTGTGTGTGTGGGGGGGGCAGTGTGTGTGTGTGGGGGAGCAGTGTGTGTGTGTTTGGGGGGGCAGTGTGTGTGTGGGGGAGCAGCGTGTGTGTGTGTTTTGGGGGGCAGTGTGTGTGTGTGTGGGGGGGACAGTGTGTGTGTGTGTTTGGGGGAGCAGTGTGTGTGTGTGTGTGTTTGGGGGAGCAGTGTGTGTGTGTGTTTGGGGGAGCAGTGTGTGTGTGTGTTTGGGGGAGCAGTGTGTGTGTGTGTTTGGGGGAGCAGTGTGTGTGTGTGTTTGTGGGAGCAGTGTGTGTGTGTTTGGGGGAGCAGTGTGTGTGTGTGTGTGTGTGTGGGGGAGCAGTGTGTGTGTGTGTGGGGGGACAGTGTGTGTGTGTGTTTGGGGGAGCAGTGTGTGTGTGTGTTTGGGGGAGCAGTGTGTGTGTGTGTTTGGGGAATCAGTGTGTGTGTGTGGTGGGGGGACAGTGTGTGTGTGTGTTTGGGGGAGCAGTGTGTGTGTGTGTGGGGGTGAGCAGTGTGTGTGTGTTGGGGGAGCAGTGTGTGTGTGTGTGTTTGGGGGAGCAGTGTGTGTGTGTGTGGGGGGGGGACAGTGTGTGTGTGGGGGAGCAGTGTGTGTGTGTTTTGGGGAGCAGTGTGTGTGTGTGGGGGAGTGGTGTGTGTGTGTGGGGGAGCAGTGTGTGTGTGGGGGAGCAGTGTGTGTGTGGGGGAGCAGTTTGTGTGTGTTTGGGGTGGCAGTGTGTGTGTGGGGGGGCAGTGTGTGTGTGTGTGTGTGTGGGGGGGGGGGAACAGTGTGTGTGTGTTTGGGGGAGCAGTGTGTGTGTGTGTTTGGGGAATCAGTGTGTGTGTGTGGTGGGGGGACAGTGTGTGTGTGTGTTTGGGGGAGCAGTGTGTGTGTGTGTGGGGGTGAGCAGTGTGTGTGTGTTGGGGGAGCAGTGTGTGTGTGTGTGTTTGGGGGAGCAGTGTGTGTGTGTGTGGGGGGGGGACAGTGTGTGTGTGGGGGAGCAGTGTGTGTGTGTTTTGGGGAGCAGTGTGTGTGTGTGGGGGAGTGGTGTGTGTGTGTGGGGGAGCAGTGTGTGTGTGGGGGAGCAGTGTGTGTGTGGGGGAGCAGTTTGTGTGTGTTTGGGGTGGCAGTGTGTGTGTGGGGGAGCAGTGTGTGTGTGTGTGTGTGTGGGGGGGGGGGGAACAGTGTGTGTGTGTTTGGGGGGGCAGTGTGTATGTGGGGGGCAGTGTGTGTGTGTGTGGGGGGGCAGTGTGTGTGTGGGGGAGCAGTGTGTGTGTGTGGGGGAGCAGTGTGTGTGTTTGGGGGGGTAGTGTGTGTGTGTGTGGGGGGGACAGTGTGTGTGTGGGGGGGACAGTGTGTGTGTGGGGGAGCAGTGTGTGTGTGTTTGGGGGGACAGTGTGTGTGTGTGGGCGGGCAGTGTGTGTGTGTTTAGGGGGGCAGTGTGTGTGTGTGGGGGGGATCAGTGTGTGTGTGTGGGGGAGGCAGTGTGTGTGTGTTTGGGGGGTGCAGTGTGTGTGTGTTTGGGGGGGCAGTGTGTGTGTGTTTGGGGGGGCAGTGTGTGTGTGTTTGGGGGGGGCAGTGTGTGTGTGTTTGGGGGGACAGTGTGTGTGTGTGTGTGGGGGGACAGTGTGTGTGTGTGTGTAGGTGGGACAGTGTGTGTGTGTGTAGGTGGGACAGTGTGTGTGTGTGGGGGGGGACAGTGTGTGTGTGTGGGGGGGACAGTGTGTGTGTGGGGGAGCAGTGTGTGTGTGGGGGAGCAGTGTGTGTGGGGGGGGACAGTGTGTGTGTGGGGGAGGCAGTGTGTGTGTGTTTGGGGGGTGCATTGTGTGTGTGTTTGAGGGGGCAGTGTGTGTGTGTGTGTGGGGGGGGGCAGTGTGTGTGTGTTTGGGGGGGCAGTGTGTGTGTGTTTGGGGGGGCAGTGTGTGTGTGGTGGGGGGAGCATTGTGTGTGTGTTGGGGGGTGCAGTGTGTGTATGTGTGGAGCAGGGAGCAGTGTGTCTGTGTGTGTGTGTGTGTGTGTCTGGAGGGGGGAGCAGTGTGTGTGTGTGTGTGTGGGTGGGGGAGCAGTGTGTGTGTGTATGGGGGGGGTCAGTATGTGTGTGTGTGTGGGGGGGGATCAGTGTGTGTGTGTGGGGTGGGACATAGTGTGTGTGTGTGTGGGTGGGGACATTGTGTGTGTGTGTGGGGGGGGGATCAGTGTGTGTGTGTGTTGGGGGGGACATTGTGTGTGTGTTGGGGGGTGAATCAGTGTTTGTTTGTGTGTGTGTGTGTGTGGGGGGGATCAGTGTGTGTGTGTGTTGGGGGGGACATTGTGTGTGTGTTGGGGGTTGAATCAGTGTTTGTGTGTGCGGGGGGACATTGTGTGTGTCGGGGGGGACATTGTGTGTGTGCGTGTGTGGTGGGGGGATCAGTGTGTGTGTGTGGAGGATCAGCGTGTGTGTGTGTGGCGGGGGGAGATCAGTGTGTGTGTGGGGGGGGGATCAGTGTGTGTGTGTCGGGGGGAGATCAGTGTGTGTGTGTGGGGGGGTATCAGTGTGTGTGTGTTGGGGGGTAGATCAGTGTGTGTGTGTTGGTGGGGATCAGTGTGTGTCTGGGGGGGGATCAGTGTGTGTGGGGGGGATCAGTGTGTGTGTGTTGGGGGGATCAGTGTGTGTGGGGGGGATCAGTGTGTGTGTGTTGGGGGGATCAGTGTGTGTGTGTGGGGGGGCAGTGTGTGTGCGGGGGATCAGTGTGTTTGTGGGGGGGACAGTGTGTTTGGGTGGGCAGTGTGTGTGTGTGTGGGGGAGCAGTGTGTGTGTGTTTGGGGGGGCAGTGTGTGTGTTTGGGGGGGCAGTGTGTGTGTGGGGGGGGGCAGTGTGTGTGTGGGGGAGCAGTGTGTGTGTGTTTGGGGGGGCAGTGTGTGTGTGGGGGAGCAGCGTGTGTGTGTGTTTTGGGGGGCAGTGTGTGTGTGTGTGGGGGGGACAGTGTGTGTGTGTGTTTGGGGGAGCAGTGTGTGTGTGTGTGTTTGGGGGAGCAGTGTGTGTGTGTGTTTGGGGGAGCAGTGTGTGTGTGTGTGTGTGTGTGTGGGGGAGCAGTGTGTGTGTGTGGGGGGGGAGCAGTGTGTGTGTGTGTTGGGGGAGCAGTGTGTGTGTGTTGGGGGGAGCAGTGTGTGTGTGTGTGTGTGTGGGGGAGCAGTGTGTGTGTGTGTGGGGGGACAGTGTGTGTGTGTGTTTGGGGGAGCAGTGTGTGTGTGTGTTTGGGGGAGCAGTGTGTGTGTGTGTTTGGGGAATCAGTGTGTGTGTGTGGTGGGGGGACAGTGTGTGTGTGTGTTTGGGGGAGCAGTGTGTGTGTGTGTGGGGGTGAGCAGTGTGTGTGTGTTTGGGGGAGCAGTGTGTGTGTGTGTGGGGGGGGGACAGTGTGTGTGTGGGGGAGCAGTGTGTGTGTGTTTTGGGGAGCAGTGTGTGTGGGGGAGCAGTGTGTGTGTGGGGGAGTGGTGTGTGTGTGTGGGGGAGCAGTGTGTGTGTGGGGGAGCAGTGTGTGTGTGGGGGAGCAGTTTGTGTGTGTTTGGGGTGGCAGTGTGTGTGTGGGGGAGCAGTGTGTGTGTGTGTGTGTGGGGGGGGGGGGGAACAGTGTGTGTGTGTTTGGGGGGGCAGTGTGTATGTGGGGGGCAGTGTGTGTGTGTGTGGGGGGGCAGTGTGTGTGTGGGGGAGCAGTGTGTGTGTGTGGGGGAGCAGTGTGTGTGTTTGGGGGGGTAGTGTGTGTGTGTGTGGGGGGGACAGTGTGTGTGTGGGGGGGACAGTGTGTGTGTGGGGGAGCAGTGTGTGTGTGTTTGGGGGGACAGTGTGTGTGTGTGGGCGGGCAGTGTGTGTGTGTTTAGGGGGGCAGTGTGTGTGTGTGGGGGGGATCAGTGTGTGTGTGTGGGGGAGGCAGTGTGTGTGTGTGTGGGGGCAGTGTGTGTGTGTTTGGGGGGTGCAGTGTGTGTGTGTTTGGGGGGGCAGTGTGTGTGTGTTTGGGGGGGCAGTGTGTGTGTGTGTGGGGGCAGTGTGTGTGTGTTTGGGGGGGCAGTGTGTGTGTGTGTGGGGGGACAGTGTGTGTGTGTGTGGGGGGGGACAGTGTGTGTGTGTGGGGGGGGACAGTGTGTGTGTGTGTGGGGGGACAGTGTGTGTGTGGGGGAGCAGTGTGTGTGTGGGGGAGCAGTGTGTGTGGGGGGGGACAGTGTGTGTGTGGGGGAGCAGTGTGTGTGTGTTTGGGGGGGGGCAGTGTGTGTGTGTTTGAGGGGGCAGTGTGTGTGTGTGTGTGGGGCGGGGCAGTGTGTGTGTGTTTGGGGGGGCAGTGTGTGTGTGTTTGGGGGGGCAGTGTGTGTGTGTGTGGGGGAGCAGTGTGTGTGTGTGTGTGTGTGTGTGGGGGGGGGATCAGCGTGTGTGTGTGCGTGTGTGGGGGGGATCAGTGTGTGTGTGTATGGGGGGGATCAGTATGTGTGTGTGTGTGGGGGGGGATCAGTGTGTGTGTGTGGGGTGGGACATAGTGTGTGTGTGTGTGGGTGGGGACATTGTGTGTGTGTGTGGGGGGGGACATTGTGTGTCGGGGGGGGGCATTGTGTGTCGAGGGGGGTCATTGTGTGTGTGTGGGGAGGATCAGGGTGTGTGTGTGTGGGGGGTCTGTGTGTGTGTGTGTGTGTGTGTGGGGGGGGATCTGCGTGTGTGCGTTGGGGGGATCAGCGTGTGTGTGTGTGGGGGGGACATTGTGTGTGTGTGTGGGGGGGGATCAGTGTGTGTGTGGGGGGTATCAGCGAGTACGTGTGGGGGGGATCAATGTGTGTGTTGGGGGGGGATCAGTGTGTGTGTTGGGGGGGACAGTGTGTGTGAGTGTGGGGAGGATCAGTGAGTGTCTGGGGGTATCAGTCTTTGTGCGGGGGGGGTTCAGTGTGTGTGTGGGGGGGGGATCAGTGTGTGTGTGGGGGGGGATCAGCGTGCGTGTTGTGGGGGGATCAGTGTGTGTGTGGGGGTGGGGATCAGTGTGTGTGTTTGTTGGGGGGGATCAGTCTGTGTGTGGGGGGGATCAGTGTGTGTGTGTGTTGGGGGGGACATTGTGTGTGTGTTGGGGGGGAATCAGTGTTTGTGTGTGCGGGGGGACATTGTGTGTGTGGTGGGGGGACATTGTGTGTGTGCGTGTGTGGTGGGGGGATCAGTGTGTGTGTGTGGAGGATCAGCGTGTGTGTGTGTGGCGGGGGGAGATCAGTGTGTGTGTGTTTGCGGGGGGGATCAGTATGTGTGTGTCGGGGGGGAGATCAGTGTGTGTGTGTTTGGGGGGGGATCAGTGTTTGTGTGTGTGGGAGGGGACATTGAGTGTGTTTGGGGGGGGACATTGTGTGTGTTTGGGGGGGGACATTGGGTGTTTGTGTTGGGGGGGACATTGTGTGTGTGTGGGGGGGACATTGTGTGTGTGTGTGGGGGCTGTGTGTGAGTGTGGGGGTTCAGTGTCTGTGTGTGTGGGGGACTGTGTGTGTGTTTGTTTGGGGGATCATTGTGTGTGTGGGGGATCAGTGTGTGTGCGTGGTGGGGGGGAATCAGTGTGTGAGTGTGTGTGGGGGGATCGGCGTGTGTGTGTGTGGGGGGGAATCAGTGTGTGAGTGCGGGGGGAGATCAGTATGTGTTTTGGGGGGGCGATCAGTGTGTGTGTAGGGGGGGAATCAGTGTGTGTGTGTGGGGGGATCAGTGTGTGTGTGGGGGGGAGATCAGTGTGTGTGTGTTGGGGAGGAATCAGTGTGTGTGTGGGGGGATCAGTGTGTGTGTGTTGGGGTGGAATCAGTGTGTGTGGGGGGAATCAGTGTGTGTGTGTGTTGTGGGGGAATCAGTGTGTATGTGTTGGGGGGGGATCAGTGTGTGTGTGTTGGGGGGGATCAGTGCGTGTGTTGGGGGGGAATCAGTGTGTGTGTGTGGGGGGATCAGTGTGTGTGTAGGGGGGAGATCAGTGTGTGTGTTGGGAGGGATCAGTGTGTGTGTGGGGGGGGAGATCAGTGTGTGTGTGTGGGAGGGGATCAGTGTGTGTGTGGGGGGGGCAGTGTGTGTGTGTTGGGGGGCATCAGTGTGTGTGTGTTGGGGGGGATCAGCGTGTGTGTGTTGGGGGTGCATCAGTGTGTGTGTGATGGGGGGGAGATCAGTGTGTGTGTGATGGGGGGGAGATCAGTGTGTGTGTGTTGGGGGGGATCAGTGTGTGTGTGTTGGGGGGGATCA
Source organism: Carcharodon carcharias (assembly GCF_017639515.1). Lineage (NCBI taxonomy): Eukaryota > Metazoa > Chordata > Chondrichthyes > Lamniformes > Lamnidae > Carcharodon > Carcharodon carcharias. The sequence continues at coordinate 140,543,354 of NC_054476.1, forward strand.
GTGTGTGTGTGTTGGGGGGGATCAGTGTGTGTGTGGGGGGGAGATAAGTGTGTGTGTGTTGGGGGGGATCAGTGTGTGTGTGTGGGGGAGATAAGTGTGTGTGTGTTGGGGGGGATCAGTGTGTGTGTGTTGGGGGAGATCAGTGTGTGTGTGTGTTGGGGGGGAGATCAGTGTGTGTGTGTGGGGGGGTATCAGTGTGTGTGTGTTGGGGGGGAGATCAGTGTGTGTGTGTTGGTGGGGATCAGTGTGTGTGTGGGGGGGATCAGTGTGTGTGTGTTGGGGGGATCAGTGTGTGTTGGGGGGATCAGTGTGTGTGGGGGGGATCAGTGTGTGTGTGTTGGGGGGATCAGTGTGTGTGTGTGGGGGAGCAGTGTGTGTGTGTTTGGGGGGGGCAGTGTGTGTGTGGGGGGGCAGTGTGTGTGTGTGGGGGGGCAGTGTGTGTGTGGGGGGGGCAGTGTGTGTGTGTGGGGGGGCAGTGTGTGTGTGGGGGAGCAGTGTGTGTGTGTTTGGGGGGGCAGTGTGTGTGTGTGGGGGGGGGCAGTGTTTGTGTGGGGGAGCAGTGTGTGTGTGTGTTTTGGGGGGCAGTGTGTGTGTGTGTGGGGGGGACTGTGTGTGTGTGTGTTTGGGGGAGCAGTGTGTGTGTGTGTTTGGGGGAGCAGTGTGTGTGTTTGGGGGAGCAGTGTGTGTGTGTGTTTGTGGGAGCAGTGTGTGCGTGTTTGGGGGAGCAGTGTGTGTGTGTGTGTGGGGGAGCAGTGTGTGTGTGTGGGGGGGGGGGACAGTGTGTGTGTGTGTTTGGGGGAGCAGTGTGTGTGTGTGTTTGGGGGAGCAGTGTGTGTGTATGTTTGGGGAATCAGTGTGTGTGTGTGTTGGGGGGACAGTGTGTGTGTGTGTTTGGGGGAGCAGTGTGTGTATGTGTGTGGGGGGTAGCAGTGTGTGTGTGTTGTGGGGGGAGCAGTATGTGTGTGTGTTTGGGTGAGCAGTGTGTGTGTGTGTGGGGGGGGGACAGTGTGTGTGTGGGGGGGACAGTGTGTGTGTGTGGGGGAGCAGTGTGTGTGTGTTTTGGGGAGCAGTGTGTGTGTGTGGGGGAGCAGTGTGTGTGTGTTTGGGGAAGCAGTGTGTGTGTGTTTGGGGGGGCAGTGTGTGTGTGGGGGGACAGTGTGTGTGTGGGGGGACAGTGTGTGTGTGTGGGGGGACAGTGTGTGTGTTTGGGGGGGCAGTGTGTGTGTGTTTGGGGGAGCAGTGTGTGTGTGTTTGGGGTGGCAGTGTGTGTGTGGGGGGGCAGTGTGTGTGTGTGTGTGGGGGAGCAGTGTGTGTGTGTTTGGGGGGACAGTGTGTGTGTGTGTGGGGGATCAGTGTGTGTGTGTGTGGGGGCAGTGTGTGTGTGTTTGGGGGGGCATTGTGTGTGTGGGGGGGGACAGTGTGTGTGTGGGGGCGCAGTGTGTGTGGGGGGGAGCAGTGTGTGTGTGGGGGCGCAGTGTGTGTGGGGGGGAGCAGTGTGTGTGGGGGGGACAGTGTGTGTGTGGGGGAGCAGTGTGTGTGTGTTTGGGGGGGCAGTGTGTGTGTGTTTGGGGGGGCAGTGTGTGTGTGTTTGGGGGGGCAGTGTGTGTGTGTTTGAGGGGGCAGTGTGTGTGTGTGGGGGGGTCAGCGTGTGTGTGTTTGGGGGGGCAGTGTGTGTGTGTGTGGGGGAGCAGTGTGTGTGTGTTTGGGGGGGCAGTGTGTGTGTGTTTGGGGGGGCAGTGTGTGTGTGTTTGGGGGGCAGTGTGTGTGTGTGTGTGGGGGGAGCAGTGTGTGTGGGGGGGACAGTGTGTGTGTGTGGGGGAGCAGTGTGTGTGTGTTTGGGGGGGGCAGTGTGTGTGTGTGGGGGGGGGCAGTGTGTGTGTGTTTGGGGGGGCAGTGTGTGTGTGTGGGGGAGCAGTGTGTGTGTGTTTGGGGGGGCAGTGTGTGTGTGTTTGGGGGGGCAGTGTGTGTGTGTTTGGGGGGGCAGTGTGTGTGTGTGTGGGGGGACAGTGTGTGTGTGTGTGGGGGGGGCAGTGTGTGTGTGTGTGGGGGGACAGTGTGTGTGTGTGGTGGGGGGCAGTGTGTGTGTGTGGGGGGGGCAGTGTGTGTGTGTTTGGGGGGGATCAGTGTGTGTGTGTTGGAGGGGAGATCAGTGTGTGTGTGTTGGGGGGGATCAGTGTGTGTGTGTTGGGGGGGATCAGTGTGTGTGTGTTGGGGGGGATCAGTGTGTGTGTGGGGGGGAGATAAGTGTGTGTGTGTTGGGGGGAATCAGTGTGTGTGTGGGGGGGAGATAAGTGTGTGTGTGTGGGGGGGAGCAGTGTGTGTGTGTTGGGGGGATCAGTGTGTGTGTGTGTTGGGGGGGGATCAGTGTGTGTGTGGGGGGTATCAGCGAGTACGTGTGGGGGGGATCAATGTGTGTGTTGGGGGGGGATCAGTGTGTGTGTTGGGGGGGACAGTGTGTGTGAGTGTGGGGAGGATCAGTGAGTGTCTGGGGGTATCAGTCTTTGTGCGGGGGGGGTTCAGTGTGTGTGTGGGGGGGGGATCAGTGTGTGTGTGGGGGGGGATCAGCGTGCGTGTTGTGGGGGGATCAGTGTGTGTGTGGGGGTGGGGATCAGTGTGTGTGTTTGTTGGGGGGGATCAGTCTGTGTGTGGGGGGGATCAGTGTGTGTGTGTGTTGGGGGGGACATTGTGTGTGTGTTGGGGGGGAATCAGTGTTTGTGTGTGCGGGGGGACATTGTGTGTGTGGTGGGGGGACATTGTGTGTGTGCGTGTGTGGTGGGGGGATCAGTGTGTGTGTGTGGAGGATCAGCGTGTGTGTGTGTGGCGGGGGGAGATCAGTGTGTGTGTGTTTGCGGGGGGGATCAGTATGTGTGTGTCGGGGGGGAGATCAGTGTGTGTGTGTTTGGGGGGGGATCAGTGTTTGTGTGTGTGGGAGGGGACATTGAGTGTGTTTGGGGGGGGACATTGTGTGTGTTTGGGGGGGGACATTGGGTGTTTGTGTTGGGGGGGACATTGTGTGTGTGTGGGGGGGACATTGTGTGTGTGTGTGGGGGCTGTGTGTGAGTGTGGGGGTTCAGTGTCTGTGTGTGTGGGGGACTGTGTGTGTGTTTGTTTGGGGGATCATTGTGTGTGTGGGGGATCAGTGTGTGTGCGTGGTGGGGGGGAATCAGTGTGTGAGTGTGTGTGGGGGGATCGGCGTGTGTGTGTGTGGGGGGGAATCAGTGTGTGAGTGCGGGAGGAGATCAGTATGTGTTTTGGGGGGGCGATCAGTGTGTGTGTAGGGGGGGAATCAGTGTGTGTGTGTGGGGGGATCAGTGTGTGTGTGGGGGGGAGATCAGTGTGTGTGTGTTGGGGAGGAATCAGTGTGTGTGTGGGGGGATCAGTGTGTGTGTGTTGGGGGGGAATCAGTGTGTGTGGGGGGAATCAGTGTGTGTGTGTGTTGTGGGGGAATCAGTGTGTATGTGTTGGGGGGGGATCAGTGTGTGTGTGTTGGGGGGGATCAGTGCGTGTGTTGGGGGGGAATCAGTGTGTGTGTGTGGGGGGATCAGTGTGTGTGTAGGGGGGAGATCAGTGTGTGTGTTGGGAGGGATCAGTGTGTGTGTGGGGGGGGAGATCAGTGTGTGTGTGTGGGAGGGGATCAGTGTGTGTGTGGGGGGGGCAGTGTGTGTGTGTTGGGGGGCATCAGTGTGTGTGTGTTGGGGGGGATCAGCGTGTGTGTGTTGGGGGTGCATCAGTGTGTGTGTGATGGGGGGGAGATCAGTGTGTGTGTGATGGGGGGGAGATCAGTGTGTGTGTGTTGGGGGGGATCAGTGTGTGTGTGTTGGGGGGGATCAGTGTGTGTGTGTTGGGGGGGATCAGTGTGTGTGTGGGGGGGAGATAAGTGTGTGTGTGTTGGGGGGGATCAGTGTGTGTGTGTGGGGGAGATAAGTGTGTGTGTGTTGGGGGGGATCAGTGTGTGTGTGTTGGGGGAGATCAGTGTGTGTGTGTGTTGGGGGGGAGATCAGTGTGTGTGTGTGGGGGGGTATCAGTGTGTGTGTGTTGGGGGGGAGATCAGTGTGTGTGTGTTGGTGGGGATCAGTGTGTGTGTGGGGGGGATCAGTGTGTGTGTGTTGGGGGGATCAGTGTGTGTTGGGGGGATCAGTGTGTGTGGGGGGGATCAGTGTGTGTGGGGGGGATCAGTGTGTGTGGGGGGGATCAGTGTGTGTGTGTTGGGGGGATCAGTGTGTGTGTGTGGGGGAGCAGTGTGTGTGTGTTTGGGGGGGGCAGTGTGTGTGTGGGGGGGCAGTGTGTGTGTGTGGGGGGGCAGTGTGTGTGTGGGGGGGGCAGTGTGTGTGTGTGGGGGGGCAGTGTGTGTGTGGGGGAGCAGTGTGTGTGTGTTTGGGGGGGCAGTGTGTGTGTGTGTGGGGGGGGGCAGTGTTTGTGTGGGGGAGCAGTGTGTGTGTGTGTTTTGGGGGGCAGTGTGTGTGTGTGTGGGGGGGACTGTGTGTGTGTGTGTTTGGGGGAGCAGTGTGTGTGTGTGTTTGGGGGAGCAGTGTGTGTGTTTGGGGGAGCAGTGTGTGTGTGTGTGTTTGTGGGAGCAGTGTGTGCGTGTTTGGGGGAGCAGTGTGTGTGTGTGTGTGGGGGAGCAGTGTGTGTGTGTGTGGGGGGGGGACAGTGTGTGTGTGTGTTTGGGGGAGCAGTGTGTGTGTGTGTTTGGGGGAGCAGTGTGTGTGTATGTTTGGGGAATCAGTGTGTGTGTGTGTTGGGGGGACAGTGTGTGTGTGTGTTTGGGGGAGCAGTGTGTGTATGTGTGTGGGGGGTACCAGTGTGTGTGTGTTGTGGGGGGAGCAGTATGTGTGTGTGTTTGGGTGAGCAGTGTGTGTGTGTGTGGGGGGGGGACAGTGTGTGTGTGGGGGGGACAGTGTGTGTGTGTGGGGGAGCAGTGTGTGTGTGTTTTGGGGAGCAGTGTGTGTGTGTGGGGGAGCAGTGTGTGTGTGTTTGGGGAAGCAGTGTGTGTGTGTTTGGGGGGGCAGTGTGTGTGTGGGGGGACAGTGTGTGTGTGGGGGGACAGTGTGTGTGTGTGGGGGGACAGTGTGTGTGTTTGGGGGGGCAGTGTGTGTGTGTTTGGGGGAGCAGTGTGTGTGTGTTTGGGGTGGCAGTGTGTGTGTGGGGGGGCAGTGTGTGTGTGTGTGTGGGGGAGCAGTGTGTGTGTGTTTGGGGGGACAGTGTGTGTGTGTGTGGGGGATCAGTGTGTGTGTGTGTGGGGGCAGTGTGTGTGTGTTTGGGGGGGCATTGTGTGTGTGGGGGGGGACAGTGTGTGTGTGGGGGCGCAGTGTGTGTGGGGGGGAGCAGTGTGTGTGTGGGGGCGCAGTGTGTGTGGGGGGGAGCAGTGTGTGTGGGGGGGACAGTGTGTGTGTGGGGGAGCAGTGTGTGTGTGTTTGGGGGGGCAGTGTGTGTGTGTTTGGGGGGGCAGTGTGTGTGTGTTTGAGGGGGCAGTGTGTGTGTGTGGGGGGGTCAGCGTGTGTGTGTTTGGGGGGGCAGTGTGTGTGTGTGTGGGGGAGCAGTGTGTGTGTGTTTGGGGGGGCAGTGTGTGTGTGTTTGGGGGGGCAGTGTGTGTGTGTTTGGGGGGCAGTGTGTGTGTGTGTGTGGGGGGAGCAGTGTGTGTGGGGGGGACAGTGTGTGTGTGTGGGGGAGCAGTGTGTGTGTGTTTGGGGGGGGCAGTGTGTGTGTGTGTGGGGGGGGCAGTGTGTGTGTGTTTGGGGGGGCAGTGTGTGTGTGTGGGGGAGCAGTGTGTGTGTGTTTGGGGGGGCAGTGTGTGTGTGTTTGGGGGGGCAGTGTGTGTGTGTTTGGGGGGGCAGTGTGTGTGTGTGTGGGGGGACAGTGTGTGTGTGTGTGGGGGGGGCAGTGTGTGTGTGTGTGGGGGGACAGTGTGTGTGTGTGGTGGGGGGCAGTGTGTGTGTGTGGGGGGGGCAGTGTGTGTGTGTTTGGGGGGGATCAGTGTGTGTGTGTTGGAGGGGAGATCAGTGTGTGTGTGTTGGGGGGGATCAGTGTGTGTGTGTTGGGGGGGATCAGTGTGTGTGTGTTGGGGGGGATCAGTGTGTGTGTGGGGGGGAGATAAGTGTGTGTGTGTTGGGGGGAATCAGTGTGTGTGTGGGGGGGAGATAAGTGTGTGTGTGTGGGGGGGAGCAGTGTGTGTGTGTTGGGGGGATCAGTGTGTGTGTGTGTTGGGGGGGAGATCAGTGTGTGTGTGTTGGGGTGGATCAGTGTGTGTGTGTTGGGGGGGATCAGTGTGTGTGTGTTGGGGGGGAGATCAGTGTGTGTGTGTGGGGGGGGATCAGTGTGTGTGTGTGGGGGGAGGGATCAGTGTGTGTGTGTTGGGGGGGAGATCAGTGTGTGTGTGTTGGTGGGGATCAGTGTGTGTGTTGGTGGGGATCAGTGTGTGTGTCGGGGGGGGGATCAGTGTGTGTGGGGGGGATCAGTGTGTGTGTTGGGGGGATCAGTGTGTGTGTGTTGGGGGGATCAGTGTGTGTTGGGTGGGGGCAGTGTGTGTGCGGGGGATCAGTGTGTTTGTGGGGGGGACAGTGTGTTTGGGTGGGCAGTGTGTGTGTGTGTGGGGGAGCAGTGTGTGTGTGTTTGGGGGGGTAGTGTGTGTGTGGGGGGGCAGTGTGTGTGTATGGGGGGGCAGTGTGTGTGTGGGGGAGCAGTGTGTGTGTGTTTGGGGGGGCAGTGTCTGTGTGTGTGGGGGGCAGTGTGTGTGTGGGAGAGCATTGTGTGTGTGTTTGGCGGGGCAGTGTGTGTGTGTGTGGGGGGGGGACAGTGTGTGTGTGTGTGTGTTTGGGGGAGCAGTGTGTGTGTGTGTTTGTGGGAGCAGTGTGTGTGTGTTTGTGGGAGCAGTGTGTGTGTGTTTGGGGGAGCAGTGTGTGTGTGTCGGGGGGGGACAGTGTGTGTGTGTGTTTGGGGGAGCAGTGTGTCTGTGTGTGGGGGGAGCAGTGTGTGTGTGTTGTGGGGGGAGCATTGTGTGTGTGTGTTTGGGGGAGCAGTCTGTGTGTGTGTGTGTGGGGGGGACAGTGTGTGTGTGGGGGAGCAGTGCGTGTATGTGTTTGGGGGAGCATTGTGTGTGAGTGTTTGGGGGAGCAGTGTGTGTGTGTGTTTGGGGGAGCAGTGTGTGTGTGTGTGGGGGGGAGCAGTGTGTGTGTGTCGGGGGGGGAATGTGTGTGTGTGTGTTTGGGGGAGCAGTGTGTGTGTGTGGGGGGGGAGCAGTGTGTGTGTGTGTGGGGGGGAGCAGTGTGTGTGTGTGTGTTTGGGGGAGCAGTGTGTGTGTGGGGGGGCAGTGTGTGTGTGTGGGGGGGGCAGTGTGTGTGTGTGAGCGGGGCAGTGTGTGTGTGGGGGAGCAGTGTGTGTGTGTTTGGGGGGACAGTGTGTGTGTGTGTTTGGGGGGACAGTGTGTGTGTGTGGGGGGGACTGTGTGTGTGTGTGTTTGGGGGAGCAGTGTGTGTGTGTGGGGGGGCGCAGTGTGTGTGTGTGTGGGGGGACAGTGTGTGTGTGTGGGGGGGGGCAGTGTGTGTGTGTTTGGGGGGGCAGTGTGTGTGTGGGGGAGCAGTGTGTGTGTGTTTGGGGTGGCAGTGTGTGTGTGGGGGTGCAGTGTGTGTGTGTGTGTTGGGGAGCAGTGTGTGTGTGTTTGGGGGGGCAGTGTGTGTTTGGGCGGCAGTGTGTGTGTGTGGGGGAGCAGTATGTGTGTGTGTGTGGGGGAGCAGTGTGTGTGTGTTTGGGGGGGCAGTGTGTGTGTGGGGGAGCAGTGTGTGTGTTTGGGGGAGCAGTGTGTCTGTGTGTGGGGGGAGCAGTGTGTGTGTGTTGTGGGGGGAGCATTGTGTGTGTGTGTTTGGGGGAGCAGTCTGTGTGTGTGTGTGTGGGGGGGACAGTGTGTGTGTGGGGGAGCAGTGCGTGTATGTGTTTGGGGGAGCATTGTGTGTGTGTTTGGGGGAGCAGTGTGTGTGTGTGTGTTTGGGGGAGCAGTGTGTGTGTGTGTTTGGGGGAGCAGTGTGTGTGTGTGGGGGGGGATCAGTGTGTGTGTGTTGGGGGGATCAGTGTGTGTGGGGGGGATCAGTGTGTTTGGGGGGGCAGTGTGTGTGTGTGTGTTTGGGGGGGCAGTGTGTGTGTGTGTGGGGGTGGACAGTGTGTGTGTGGGGGAGCAGTGTGTGTGTGTGTGGGTGGGCAGTGTGTGTGTGTGTGGGGGAGCAGTGTGTGTGTGTTTGGGGGGGGCAGTGTGTGTGTGGGGGGGCAGTGTGTGTGTGTGTGGGGGGGCAGTGTGTGTGTGTGTGGGGGGGCAGTGTGTGTGTGGGGGAGCAGTGTGTGTGTGTGTGGGGGAGCAGTGTGTGTGTGTTTGGGGGGGCAGTGTGTGTGTGTGTGGGGGGGCAGTGTGTGTGTGGGGGAGCAGTGTGTGTGTGTGTGGGGGAGCAGTGTGTGTGTGTGTTTTGGGGGGCAGTGTGTGTGTGTGTGGGGGGGACAGTGTGTGTGTGTGTTTGGGGGAGCAGTGTGTGTGTGTGTTTGGGGGAGCAGTGTGTGTGTGTGTGTGTGTGTTTGGGGGAGCAGTATGTGTGTGTGTTTGTGGGAGCAGTGTGTGTGTGTTTGGGGGAGCAGTGCGTGTGTGTGTGTGGGGTAGCAGTGTGTGTGTGTGTGGGGGGGACAGTGTGTGTGTGTTTGGGGGAGTAGTGTGTGTGTGTGTTTGGGGAAGCAGTGTGTGTGTGTGTTTGGGGAATCAGTGTGTGTGTGTGGTGGGGGGACAGTGTGTGTGTGTGTTTGGGGGAGCAGTGTGTGTGTGTGTGTGGGGGGGAGCAGTGTGTGTGTGTGGTGGGGGGAGCAGTGTGTGTGTGTAGGCGGGAGCAGTGTGTGTGTGTGTGTGGGGGGGACAGTGTGTGTGTGGGGGAGCAGTGTGTGTGTGTTTTGGGGAGCAGTGTGTGTGTGTGGGGGGGCGCAGTGTGTGTGTGTGTGGGGGGACAGTGTGTGTGTGTGGGGGGGGGGGCAGTGTGTGTGTGTTTGGGGGGGCAGTGTGTGTGTGGGGGAGCAGTGTGTGTGTGTTTGGGGTGGCAGTGTGTGTGTGGGGGTGCAGTGTGTGTGTGTGTTGGGGAGCAGTGTGTGTGTGTTTGGGGGGGCAGTGTGTGTGTGTGTTTGGGGGAGCAGTATGTGTGTGTGTGTGGGGGAGCAGTGTGTGTGTGTTTGGGGGGGCAGTGTGTGTGTGGGGGAGCAGTGTGTGTGTTTGGGGGAGTAGTGTGTGTGTGTGGGGGGGACAGTGTGTGTGTGGGGGAGCAGTGTGTGTGTGTGTTTGGGGGGACAGTGTGTGTGTGTGGGCGGGTAGTGTGTGTGTGTTTAGGGGGGCAGTGTGTGTGTGTGGGGGGGATCAGTGTGTGTGTGTGGTGGGGGCAGTGTGTGTGTGTGTGTGGGGGCAGTGTGTGTGTGTTTGGGGGGGCAGTGTGTGTGTGTTTGGGGGGGCAGTGTGTGTGTGTTTGGGGGGGCAGTGTGTGTGTGTGGGGGGACAGTGTGTGTGTGTGTGGGGGGACAGTGTGTGTGTGGGGGAGCAGTGTGTGTGTGGGGGAGCAGTGTGTGTGTTTGGGGGGGTAGTGTGTGTGTGTGTGGGGGGACAGTGTGTGTGTGTGTTTGGGGGGGCAGTGTGTGTGTGTTTGAGGGGGCAGTGTGTGTGTGTGTGGGGGGGCAGTGTGTGTGTGTTTGGGGGGGCAGTGTGTGTGTGTTTGGGGGGGTAGTGTGTGTGTGTGGGGGGGAGCAGTATGTGTGTGTTTAGGGGGGCAGTGTGTGTGTGTGGGCGGGGCAGTGTGTGTGTGTTTGGGGGGACAGTGTGTGTGTGTGTTTGGGGAGACAGTGTGTGTGTGTGTGGGGGGGACAGTGTGTGTGTGTGTTTGGGGGAGCAGTGTGTGTGTGTGTGGGGGGGGGGGCAGTGTATGTGTGGGGGGGACAGTGTGTGTGTGGGGGGTACAGTGTGTGTGTGGGGGAGCAGTGTGTGTGTGTTTGGGGGGACAGTGTGTGTGTGTTTGGGGGGACAGTGTGTGTGGGGGGGGGGACAGTGTGTGTGTGTTTGGGGGAGCAGTGTGTGTGTGTGTGTGTGTGTGGGGACAGTGTGTGTGTGTTTGGGGGGGCAGTGTGTGTGTGTTTGGGGGGGCGGTGTGTGTGTGTGTGGGGGGGACAGTGTGTGTGGGGGAGCAGTGTGTGTGGGGGGGACAGTGTGTGTGTGGGGGAGCAGTGTGTGTGGGGGGGACAGTGTGTGTGTGGAGGAGCAGTGTGTGTGTGTTTGGGGGGGCAGTGTGTGTGTGTTTGGGGGGGCAGTGTGTGTGTGTGTGTGGGGGAGCAGTGTGTGTGTGTTTGGGGGGGCAGTGTGTGTGTGTGTTTGGGGGGGCAGTGTGTGTGTGTTTTGGGGGGCTGTGTGTGTTGGGGGGGGGCAGTGTGTGTGTGTCTGGGAGGACAGTGTGTGTGTGTGGGGGGGGGCAGTGTGTGTGTGTGGGGGGTCAGTGTGTGTGTGTTTGGGGGGGATCAGTGTGTGTGTGTTGGAGGGGAGATCAGTGTGTATGTGTTGGAGGGGAGATCAGTGTGTGTGTGTTGGGGGGGATCAGTGTGTGTGTGTTGGGGGGGATCAGTGTGTGTGTGTTGGGGGGGATCAGTGTGTGTGTGTTGGGGTGGATCAGTGTGTGTGTGTGGGGGGGATCAGTGTGTGTGTGTTGGGGGGATCAGTGTGTGTGTGTGTTGGGGGGGAGATCAGTGTGTGTGTGTTGGGGTGGATCAGTGTGTGTGTGTTGGGGGCGATCAGTGTGTGTGTGTTGGGGGGGAGATCAGTGTGTGTGTGGGGGGGGATCAGTGAGTGTGTGTTGGGGGGGAGATCAGTGTGTGTGTGTTGTTGGGGATCAGTGTGTGTGTCTGTGGGGGGGATCAGTGTGTGTGTGTTGGGGGGATCAGTGTGTTTGTGGGGGGGACAGTGTGTTTGGGTGGGCAGTGTGTGTGTGTGTGGGGGAGCAGTGTGTGTGTGTTTGGGGGGGCAGTGTGTGTGTGTGGGGGGGCAGTATGTGTGTATGGGGGGGCAGTGTGTGTGTGGGGGAGCAGTGTGTGTGTGTTTGGGGGGGCAGTGTCTGTGTGTGTGGGGGGCAGTGTGTGTGTGGGGGAGCAGTGTGTGTGTGTTTGGGGGGGCAGTCTGTGTGTGTGTGGGGGGGACAGTGTGTGTGTGTGTTTGAGGGAGCAGTGTGTGTGTGTGTGTTTGGGGGAGCAGTGTGTGTGTGTGTGTGTGTGTGTTTGGGGGAGCAGTGTGTGTGTGTTTGTGGGAGCAGTGTGTGTGTGTGTGTGTGTGTTTGGGGGAGCAGTGTGTGTGTGTGTGTGTGTTTGGGGGAGCAGTGTGTGTGTGTGTGGGGGGGAACAGTGTGTGTGTGTGTGGGGGGGGACAGTGTGTGTGTGTGTTTGGGGGAGCAGTGTGTGTGTGTGTTTGGGGGAGCAGTGTGTGTGTGTGTTTGGGGGAGCAGTGTGTGTGTGTGTTTGGGGGAGCAGTGTGTGTGTGTGTTTGGGGGATCAGTGTGTGTGTGTGTTTGGGGAATCAGTGTGTGTGGTGGGGGGGACAGTGTGTGTGTGTGTTTGGGGGAGCAGTGTGTGTGTGTGTTTGGGGGGGCAGTGTGTGTGTGGGGGAGCAGTGTGTGTGTGTTTGGGGGAGCAGTGTGTGTGTGTTTGTGGGGGCAGTGTGTGTGTGTTTGTGGGGGCAGTGTGTGTGTGTTTGTGCGGGCAGTGTGTGTGTGTTTGGGGGGGGCAGTGTGTGTGTGTTTGGGGGGGCAGTGTGTGTGCGTGGTGGGGACAGTGTGTGTGTGTGTTTGGGGGGGCAGTGTGTGTGTGGGGGGGCAGTGTGTGGGTGTTTGGGGGGGCAATGTGTGTGTGGGGGAGCAGTGTGTGTGTGTTTGGGGGGGATCAGTGTGTGTGTGTTGGAGGGGAGATCAGTGTGTATGTGTTGGAGGGGAGATCAGTGTGTGTGTGTTGGGGGGGATCAGTGTGTGTGTGTTGGGGGGGATCAGTGTGTGTGTGATGGGGGTGATCAGTGTGTGTGTGGGGGGGAGATAAGTGTGTGTGTGTTGGGGTGGATCAGTGTGTGTGTGTGGGGGGGATCAGTGTGTGTGTGTTGGGGGGATCAGTGTGTGTGTGTGTTGGGGGGGAGATCAGTGTGTGTGTGTTGGGGTGGATCAGTGTGTGTGTTGGGGGGGAGATCAGTGTGTGTGTGGGGGGGGATCAGTGAGTTTGTGTTGGGGGGGGGATCAGTGTGTGTGTGTTGTTGGGGATCAGTGTGTGTGTCTGTGGGGGGGATCAGTGTGTGTGTGTTGGGGGGATCAGTGTGTGTGCGGGGGATCAGTGTGTTTGTGGGGGGGACAGTGTGTTTGGGTGGGCAGTGTGTGTGTGTGGGGGAGCAGTGTGTGTGTGTTTGGGGGGGCAGTGTGTGTGTGTGGGGGGGCAGTGTGTGTGTATGGGGGGGCAGTGTGTGTGTGGGGGAGCAGTGTGTGTGTGTTTGGGGGGGCAGTGTCTGTGTGTGTGGGGGGCAGTGTGTGTGTGGGGGAGCAGTCTGTGTGTGTTTGGGGGGGCAGTCTGTGTGTGTGTGGGGGGGACAGTGTGTGTGTGTGTTTGAGGGAGCAGTGTGTGTGTGTGTGTTTGGGGGAGCAGTGTGTGTGTGTGTGTGTGTGTGTGTTTGGGGGAGCAGTGTGTGTGTGTTTGTGGGAGCAGTGTGTGTGTGTGTGTGTGTGTTTGGGGGAGCAGTGTGTGTGTGTGTGGGGGGGAACAGTGTGTGTGTGTGGGGGGGGGGACAGTGTGTGTGTGTGTTTGGGGGAGCAGTGTGTGTGTGTGTTTGGGGGATCAGTGTGTGTGTGTGTTTGGGGAATCAGTGTGTGTGGTGGGGGGGACAGTGTGTATGTGTGTTTGGGGGAGCAGTGTGTGTGTGTGTTTGGGGGGGCAGTGTGTGTTTGGGGGAGCAGTGTGTGTGTGTTTGGGGGAGCAGTGTGTGTGTGTTTGTGGGGGCAGTGTGTGTGTGTTTGTGGGGGCAGTGTGTGTGTGTTTGGGGGGGCAGTGTGTGTGTGTTTGGGGGGGCAGTGTGTGTGTGTGGTGGGGACAGTGTGTGTGTGTGTTTGGGGGGGCAGTGTGTGTGTGGGGGGGCAGTGTGTGGGTGTTTGGGGGGGCAGTGTGTGTGTGGGGGAGCAGTGTGTGTGTGTTTGGGGGGGCAGTGTGTGTGTGTGTGTGGGGGGGGGGGACAGTGTGTGTGTGGGGGAGCAGTGTGTGTGTGTTTGGGGGGACAGTGTGTGTGTGTGTTGGGGGGCAGTGTGTGTGTGGGGGGGGACAGAATGTGTGTGGGGGGGACAGTGTGTGTGGGGGGGGACAGTGTGTGTGTGGGGGGTGGCAGTGTGTGTGTGTTTGGGGGGGCAGTGTGTGTGTGTGGGGGGGACAGTGTGTGTGTGTTTGGGGGGGGCAGTGTGTGTGTGGGGGGTCAGTGTGTGTGTGTTTGGGGGGGCAGTGTGTGTTTGGGGGGGCAGTGTATGTGTGTGTGGGGGGGACAATGTGTGTGTGGGGGGGACAATGTGTGTGTGTTTGGGGGGGGCAGTGTGTGTGTGTTTGGGGGGGCAGTGTGTGTGTGTGGGGGGGGGCAGTGTGTGTGTCTGGGGGGACAGTGTGTGTGTGTGGGGGGGCAGTGTGTGTGTGTGGGGGGGTGGCAGTGTGTGTGTGTTTGGGGGAGCAGTGTGTGTGTGGGGGCGCAGTGTGTGTGTGGGGTGGACAGTGTGTTTGGGGGGGCAGTGTGTGTGTGTTTGGGGGGGCAGTGTGTGTGTGTGGGGGGAGCAGTGTGTGTGTGTTTGTGGGGGAATGTGTGTGTGTTTTCTGGGGGGCAGTGTGTGTGGGGTTGCCAGTGTGTGTTTGGAGGGGTAGTGTATGTGTGGGGGGCAGTTTATGTTTGGGGGGGCATTGTAAGTGTGGGCAGGGGCAGTGTATGTGTGGGGGACAGTGTGTGTTTGAGGGGGGGGCGCAGTGTGTGTTTTGGGGGGACAGTGTATGTTTGGGGGGGGCTGGGTTGGTGTGTGAGCCGTATTTGAGCATCATTGCGGTGCTGATTTGCATTTCCAATGGTTTTGCCGGTTTGTGTGCTGCATCTCCCTCTCTCTGTCTGTCTCTCCCTCTCTCCCTCTCTCTGTCTGTCTCTCTCACACTTTCGCTCTCTCTCTCTCTCTCTCTCTCTCTGTCTATCTGTCGCTCCCCCTCTCTCTCTTTCTCTCTCTCTCATTCTCACTCTCTCTCTCTCTCCCAGCTCCAGTGTGTGTTTGCTGTGAGCAGTCTGTTCTAACTGATGAGGTCTGGCCCCTGAGATTGCAGCTCTGCCCTCCTGTGACAGTGGGAACTCGCTGCTGCTGCACCCGACACCAGCCCTACTTCACATTGCCTCTTAATAAGAGATCAGCATGTTCCCACACTGCTGCCTCTTGATGGATTGCCTGCAGTGCTCTGCTGCAGAAACCGGCACTTCCATTGTTTGCCGCTAGCTCGGTGTTGGGCCGTGGCTGACAACAGCTGTCGTTTGGCTTTGTTGCTGACGCTCACATCCAGCCCTCCCTCAGCTCCTCCTCACTCTCTGTTTGCTGTGGACCTGCTCTCTGCTCCCTCATGTTTCTCGTCTCACCCTCAGCCTGTGCTGTGTGACCAGCTGCTGCACCTGACGCTGAAGGAGAAGACCATTAAACATGGAACCCCTCAGCCATCACGGCTTGCCTCGTCTGTCCTGGATCGACACTCTCTACAGCAGTATGTCTTTCTGTCTCTCTCTCTCTCTGTTGATCTGTGCTTGCCTTGTTGTGTCCTGTCTCCACCATACTGAGTCGTGCAAGGGCCCGATTCTCCACATCTTTCTGAAAGGTGTTATCAATAAACACTGCAGCCCCTGTCTGGGATTTCGTTCTATAAGGTTCATATTTCAAATATTTACCTTGTGCCCATTTCAACTCAGACTAACACAAGGCTATAGAATCCAGAAAATACCATTCAAAACCTGGAATGTGTCAGCAGACAGAAATCTGAACAGTGTAACAGTACTGGTGGGGACTAGTCTGTCACTGTATAACACTTGGGTACAGTACTGGTGGGGACTGGTCTGTCACTGTATAACATTGGGGTACAGTACTGGTGGGGACAAGTCTGTCACTGTATAACACTGGGGTACAGTACTGGTGGGGACTAGTCTGTCACTGTATAACACTGGGGTACAGTACTGGTGGGGACTGGTCTGTCACTGTATAACATTGGGGTACAGTACTGGTGGGGACTAGTCTGTCACTGTATAACACTGGGGTACAGTACTGGTGGGGACTAGTCTGTCACTGTATAACACTGGGGTACAGTACTGGTGGGGACTGGTTTGTCACTGTATAACATTGGGGTACAGTACTGGTGGGGACTGGTCTGTCACTGTATAACGCTGGGGTACAGTACTGGTGGGGACTAGTCTGTCACTGTATAACACTGGGGTACAGTACTGGTGGGGACTGGTCTGTCACTGAATAACACTGGGGTACGGTACTGGTGGGGACAGGACTGTCACTGTATAACACTGGGGTACAGTACTTGTGGGGACAGGTCTGTCACTGTATAACACTGGGGTACAGTACTGGTGGGGACTAGTCTGTCACTGTATAACACTGGGATCCAGAACTGGTGGGGACAGGTCTGTCACTGTATAACACTGGGGTACAGTACTGGTGGGGACAGGTCTGTCACTGTATAACACTGGGGTACAGTACTGGTGGGGACAGGTCTGTCACTGTATAACACTGGAGTACAGTACTGGTGGGGACAGATCTGTCACTGTATAACACTGGGGTACAGAACTGGTGGGGACAGGTCTGTCACTGTATAACACAGGTACAGTACTGCTGGGGACAGGTCTGACACTGTATAACACTGGGGTACAGTACGGGTGCGGACAGATCAGTCACTGTATAACACTGGGGTACAGTACTGGCGGGGACAGGTCTGTCACTGTATAACACGGGTACAGTACTGGTGGGGACAGATCAATCACTGTATAATATTGGGGTACAGTACTGGTGGGGACAGGTCTGTCACTGTATAACATTGGGGTACAGGACTGGTGGGGACAGGTCTGTCATTGTATAACATTGGGGTACGGTAGTGGTGCGGAGAGGTCTGTCGCTGTATAACACTGGGGCACAGTACTGGTGGGGACAGGTCTGTCACTGTATAACACTGGGGTACAGTACTGGTGGGGACAGGTCTGTCACTATAACTCTGGGGGACAGGTCTGTCACTGTATAACACTAGGGTACAGCACTGGTGGGGACAGGTCTGTCACTGTGTAACACTGGGGTACGGTACTGGTGGGGACAGATCTGTCACTGTATCACACTGAGGTACAGTACTGGTGGGGACAGATCTGTCACTGTATAATACTGGGGTACAGTAATGATGGGGATAAATCTGTCACTGTATAACACGGGTACAGTACTGGTGGGGACAAGTCTGTCACTGTATCACACTGAGGTACAGTACTGGTGGGGACACATCTGTCACTGTATAACACTGGGGTAGAGTACTGATGGGGACAGATCTGTCACTGTATAACACGGGTACAGTACTGGTGGGGACAGGTCTGTCACTATATAACACTGGGGTACAGTACTGGTGGGGACAGGTCTGTCACTGTATAACACTTGGGTACAGTACTGGTGGGGACAGGTCTGTCGGTGTAACACAGGCGTACAGTACTGGTGCGGACAGATCTGTCACTGTATAACACTGGGATACAGTACTGGTGGGGTCAGGTCTGTCACTGCATAACACTGCGGTACAGCACTAGTGAGGACAGATCTGTCACTGTATAACACTGGGGTGCAGTGGTGGGGACAGGTCTGTCACTGTATAACACTGGCATACAGTACTGGTAGGGACAGGTCTGTCACTTTATAACACGGGTACAGTACTGGTGGGGACAGATCTGTCACTGTATAACACTGGGGTACGGTACTGGTGGGGACAGGTCTGTCACTGTATAACACTGGGATACAATACTGTTGGGGACAGGTCTGTCACTGTATAACACTGGCATACAGTACTGGTGGGGACAGGTCTGTCACTATATAACACTGGCATACAGTACTGGTGGGGACAGGTCTGTCACTGTATAACACTGGGGTACAGTACTGGTGGAGACAGGTCTGTTACTGTATAACACGGGTACAGTACTGGTGGGGACAGATCTGTCACTGTATAACACTGGGGTATGGTACTGGTGGGGACAGGTCTGTCACTGTATAACACTGGGGTACAGTACTGGTGGAGACAGGTCTGTCACTGTATAACACGGGTACAGTACTGGTGGGGACAGATCTGTCACTGTGTAACACTGGCATACAATACTGGTGGGGACAGATCTGTCACTGTATAACACTGGGGTACAGCACTGCTGGGGACAGGTCTGTCACTGTATTACACGGGTACAGTACTGGTGGGGACAGGTCTGTCACTATATAACACTGGGGTACAGTACTGGTGGGGACAGATCTGTCACTGTATAACACTGGGGTACAGTACTGGTGGGGACAGAACTGTCACTGTAACACTGGCATACAGTTCTGGTCTGGACAGATCTGTCACTGTATAACACGGTTAGAGTACTGGTGGGGACAGGTCTGTCACTGTATAACACTGGGGTACGGTACTGTTGGGGACAGATCTGTCACTGTATAACACTGGTGTACAGTACTGGTGGGGACAGATCTGTCACTGTAACACTGGCCTACAATTCTGGTATCGACAGGTCTGTCACTGTATAACACGGGTAGAGTACTGGTGGGGACAGGTCTGTCACTGTATAACACTGGGGTACAACACTAGTGGGGACAGGTCTGTCACTCTATAACACTGGGGTGCAGAACTGGTGGGGACAGGTCTGTCACTGTATAACACTGGGGTACGGTACTGGTGGGGACAGATCTGTCACTGTATAACACTGGGGTACAGTACTGGTGGGGACAGATCTGTCACTGTAACACTGGCCTACAGTTCTGGTATGGACAGGTCTGTCACTGTATAACACGGGTACAGTACTGGTGGGGACAGCTCTGTCACTGTATAACACGGGTACAGTACTGGTGGGGACAGCTCTGTCACTGTATAACACTGGGGTACAATACTGGTGGGGACACATCTGTCACTGTAAAACTGGCATACAGTTCTGGTATGGACTGGTCTAATACTGTATAACACGGGTACAGTACTGGTGGGGACTGGTCTGTCACTGTATAACACTGGGGTACAGTACTGGTGGGGACAGGTCTGTTACTGTATAACACTGGGGTACAGTACTGGTGGGGACAGGTCTGTCAGTGTATAACACTGGGGTACAGTACTGGTGGGGACAGGTCTGTCACTGTATAACACTGAGGTACAGTACTGGTGGGGACAGGTCTGTCACTGTATAACACTGGGGTACAGCACTGGTCTCTCTGTGCTTTCCCAGCTCCTGGTTCGTTCACGATGTTTCACAATGCTCTCTCTTTTCTCCCCATTTGATTGGTGTATCTTCTGTGATGTCGGATTCCGTTACAAACCTGTCAGCTGCCTCCAGTGAATGCAGCATCGTGCTATTTGGCCATGGACTACTATATCCCAACTCAATTCAATCCGGAATCTCTCCCACCTGCTATCCCAATCCCAGATGCTGCTCTCACTGGTTTTACACGCAAGGCTTCCAGTGTGTTTCAGGAGCCCGGGGTCGGATTGCTAGGGTCAGGAGTCAGAGCTCAGAATCCTGATTGTTTTCTTGAATTGCTCAGTACAGCCTCACTGCCTGAGCTGCTGACTGATCCACTGGTCATCTGAGATTGCTGCTTTGGTGCCACTCCGGTTTGGCGTTTGGTTTTAGAGTCTGCATGGTGCAATCCCACATATTGTAACAGTTGACCTGGAGGAGACTGACTGTGAGCGGACAACAATCCCCCGACTAAAGCTGACTAAGTCCCAATTCTCCCCGACCTCCATGCCTAACAGGCAAGATTGTTCCTGAAGGCAGTCACAATTTCTCTGCTTGTTATTATCGCTGCCTGTCATTGGTTACCTAGACTACCTGCTGGCTGTAGGGCTGATGTGTAAGAGTTGGTGAAACTCAGCTTGTGGAGTGTAGTGAGGGGAAGCCTGGGCGAGTTGGAGTTTGGGGTGTAAGTGGAGGATATTAAATGCGTCAAGTGCTGCACCTGTGTGTTATCTAGTTAATGTTTATTAAATTAATTCACGGGATGTGGGCATCGCTTGCTAGGCCAGCATTTATTGCCCATCCCTAATTGTCCTTGAGAAGGTGGTGGTGAGCTGCCTTCTTGAACCGCTGCAGTCCATGTGGTGTAGGTACACACACAGTGCTGTTAGGGAGTGAGTTCCAGGATTTTGACCCAGCGACAGTGAAGGAACGGTGATCTATTTCCAAGTCAGCATGGCAAATGACTTTGAGGGGAACTTCCAGGTGGTGGTTTTCCCATTTATCTGCTGCCCTTGTCCTTCTAGATGGTAGTGGTCGTGGGTTTGGAAGGTGCTGTCGAAGTTGTTGTGATCCTATGGTTCATTGTTAGCGCTGTCTGCTGTTGGCATGTTTAATGTTGCTTAGTTGCTCCCCTGATTTAGCACATCGCAATGTGATTGTCACTGGATTGGAGAGCAGAAACAATCCACTTCATCCCCGTTCAGTGTCTGTGTCAGTGTGACAGTGCAGCGTCATCAGACTGAGCCTCAGCTGGTTCTTCCCATTTCTTGTGACAGCCATGACACTTACTGGTGTATGGTGTCCACAGGAGACTCCCCATGTCTCGCTCATGCGCCATCTTACATCTGTGAATCCTGCAGTGAAATCTGGCAGACTATAGGGTGCATCATAACTTAGCCCTATGACATCAGACTGCCAGAGTTACCCAGCCAGAGTCCCTGTAGCTCCAGTAATGTGAGCTCTCCAGGAACTTTGTTACACTAACTTGGCAGAGACTGAAGATAGAGTAGGCATTTGCTCTGGCCCATATCAAGCCAGTGAGGAATTTCCCGCAGGATATTTTAATATAAACTCATTCATGGGTTTTATAACATAACATTGTTGATACAACTCCCACACTGTGTGCAAATGCCAATTTAACTTTGACCATTGATTCCCTTTGCAATGAGCAATCTGAGTCAGGAACAATCGGCTTGCATTTATGTCATGCCTTTCACATTCTCAGGGTGTGAAGGAACAAAATGAGGTAAAATGGGTATAATTTAATTGCTATTTCAGAGATATGGTTCTAGGATGACCGAGACTGGGAGCTGAATATTCAAGGATATTCATCATATAGGAAGAATGGGAAAAAAGGAAAAGTGGGTGAGGGGTGGTGCTGTTAATAAGGGACGAGATTAGTACATTAGTAAGAGACGATCTTAGATTGAAGGATTGAGATGTAGAATCAGTTTGTGTGGAGCTAAGAAAGAGCAAAGGGCAGCAAACATTGGTGGGAGTTGTTTATTGGCCACCAAACTGTAGTGGTAATGTTAGGCACAGTATGAATCAGGAAATCAGAGATGCATGTAATGTGAGTAATACAGAATAATAGGCAACTTCAATTTACACACAGACTGGGTAAACTTAATTAGCATTAATGCTGTGGAGGATGAATTCCTGGAATGTGTACGAGATGGATATCTGGAGCAGTATGTTGAGGAGCAACTAGGAATCGGGCTCTTTTGGATTTAGTGTTGTGTAATGAGAAAGGGCTAATTAATAACCTTGCTGTAAAGGAGCCTTCAGGAAATAGTGTCCATAATATGATAGAACTTTATATTAAGTTTGAAAGTGATATAGTTCATTCTGAAACTAGGGTCTTAAATCTGAACAAAGGAAATTATGAAGGTATTAGGGGCTAGTTGGCTTTGGTGGATTGGGAAAACGCACTAAAAGATTTGACAGCAGACAGGCAATGGCTAGTATTACAAGGTCTACAACAAATAGACATTCCTCTAAGACACAAAAACGCAACAGGAAAGGTGAATCAACCGTGGCTAACAAAAGAAGTTAAAGATTGTGTTAGATCAAAGGAAGTGGCTTATAAAGTTGCCAGAAAAAGTGGTAAACCCGAGGATTGGGAGCAATTTAGAATCCAGCAAAGGAGGACCAAGAAACTGATAAAGAAAGGGAAAAGCAAATGCAAACTAGTGAGGAAATTAAAGGCAGACTGTAAAAGCTTCATTAGGTATGTGCAAAGGAAAAGATTGGCAAGGGCAAATGTGGGTCCATTACAGGTGGAGACAGGAGAATTTGTAATGAAGAATAGGGAAACGGCAGAGAAACTAAACAATTACTTTGTGTCTATTTTCACGGAGGAAGATACAGAAAATCTCCCAGGAATACTGGGAAACCAAGGGGTTTGTGAAAATGAGGAACTGAAAGAAATTATTAGTAAAGAGATAGTACTCAGAAAATTCATTGGATTGAAGGTTGATAAATCCCCTGGATCTGATGAGCTACATTCCAGAGTACTGAAGAAGGTGGCTAGAGAGATAATGGATGTACTGTTGGTTACCTTTCAATATCCTATAGATTATGGAAAGGTTCCTGCAGACTAGAACGTAGCAAATGTAACCCCACTATTTAAGGAGAGGGGGGAGAGAGAAAACAAAGAATTACAGAGCTGTTATTTTGATATCAGTAGTAGGGAAAATGTTAGAATATATTATAAAGGATGTGATAACTGGACACTTAGAAAATAATGATATGACTGGGCAAAGTCAACATGGATTTATGAAAAGGAACTCATGCTTGACAAACCTGTTGGAGTTTTTTTGAGGATGTTACTTGTAGCATAGATAAAGGGGAACCAGTGAGTGTGGTGTATTTGAATTTTCAGAAAGCTTTTGATAAGGTACCACACAGGAGGTTAGTAAACAAAATCAAAGCACATGGGATTGGGGGGAATATACTGCTGAGGATTGAGATTTGGTCAGCAGATAGAAAACCGAGAATAGGAATCAACCAGTCATTCTCAGGATGGCAGGCTGTTACTATTGGGGTACCACAAGGATTAGTGCTTGAGCCACAGCTGTTAATAATCTTTATAAATTATTTGGATGTGGCGACCAAATGGAATACTTCCAAATTTGAGTATTGCTGAAAAAATATTTTTTTTGTCACGCTTTCTTTCTTGCACTCATCAGGAGACTTCGCAAGAATACCAAATGAAAGGAAAGCAATAATCTATACTGTATGAGAAGAGAGTGCTGATTGGTTGGCATGTAGACTCTGATTGGTAGAGGCATTGCCGTGGAGAATGTGGTTGATGGTGACTGACAGTTAACTGCCAAGCATTATTTGAAATTTAAACCAGGCAACTTGACTCTGATTGGTCAAGGCATTGTCCTGCGGAATGAATCAGCAAATGGCTGTTTAGCTGAAACAGGCATAATTTGTGTGCTGGAAGCTACATACACAGGGCCCTGTTCTTTGTGGGCAGAAAGAACATGAACACACATTGCACCTGTTTCAGCTAAGCAAAATATGACAAATGGCCAGCCCACCGCCTTCCTGCTCACCCCTAACCTGATCTCCACAATGTGGGTAGCAGGTAAGGTGCCCACTAGCCTGGCTGTCCTTAAGCCTATTGAGGCCCTTAAGTGCCCGGTTAATGGCCACTGAAGATCCTCAATCAGCCTCCGCTGCCAAAATGCGCTGGGCAGTGGAAGGTGGGGGAAAGTGGGCAGCTCACTGTTTTACCCAAGTTGGTGTAAAGGGGGGAAGGTAGGGGATTCATTCTTTGGGGGGGCTTCCCTGTGTGCACTGTGTCCAAGTACATACCATCCCCTTTGTGTCCCCACCTGGTCTCCAACATCCACCCCTTTAGCCACTTGCATCCCCCCCCCCCCCCCAACAACCCCAGGATGCCTGATGCTTCCCTGAACAAAAAGGTCTGACTTACCAGTATCTGGTGTGTCTGACAAGTCTTCCCCGGGACTCCTCACAGCCCTAGCAGCGCCCACTACTCTCTTCTGATTGGTTGGCAGCTCTCGAGGGTGAGACCTCCTTCCACTAAGTGACAAAGACCTGCTTTCTGCTTGTTAAGGCTGCCTGCAGCGTATTAACCAACAAACATTTCACCCCGGGTGGTAGGCAGTACACCTCTCACCCCTGCCCTGTAAAATTCACCACAGACAGACAGAGGGCGGAATCACCCCAGATTTGCACTAAGTGTGGTAGCGGGTGGGAAAAGAGACGTTTTACCCGCCGGCTGCAATTGTGGCTTTTCCCACCATATTGTCCCCTTCCCAGCGTGCCCCGCCTCATTAATAATGTATTCCCGGGAAACACGCTGGGTCGCTGGCGAGGCAGCCTCTGATTCACCTGCCCCACCATCACCTCAGGCCTTCAGTAATCCCCACGCCATATTTAAAGGGCACCCCTACACAGAGCTAGCATTCTTCAAGGGTGAGGAAGCTGCTGTGAACTGATGGCGCCAAAGGGAAGAAACATGCAGCTCCCAGATTTAGCGACACCTCCCTCGAGCGCCTACTGGACATAGCGGAGGCCCCACCATGATGCCCTCTACCCACACTCTGGGCGAAGACCAGCAAGTAAGATCACCAATCCAGCATGGGAGGTGGTGGCTGTGGTGGTCAGTGCCAACGCCCTGCAAAAGAGGAAAGCCACCCAGTGCCACAAGAGGATGAATGATCTCCTCCATTCCGCCAGGATAAGTCGCTCTTCTCATCACTTTCAACTCACAAACCATCACACATTCACTGGCATCTCACTCACTGCCAGTTCAAGGGACATCACCATTCACTCTCTCACACTCATCTTCATCTGCCCTGAGGATCATGTCCTTGTCCCATCCATGGCACCGCCCACCACCCACACGTGCCAGGCATACTTGACATCTGGCCTTTGCAGGCGTCCTGCTTACACTCTCTCCATCTCTATTCATGCAGGACAAGCTGGCACACAGCAAGAGGGAGAGGTCTCAGACTGGTGGAGAAATGTCTGAAATCAAGCTCCTCATGAGCTTTGAAATCAGAGCCATCCAGCTGGCCGGTGATGACTGGGACCGGTCCTGTGCTGACGGTGAGGTCGGTGCTGCTCTACCAAGTGAGGATCCAGCGGTGCAACATCCATCAGACAACCTGTGAGTGATGTGTCCTCTTTCACAGGCCACTGCCGTGTACTAATTATCTCCCCTTGCTTTCGCTGGCACATCTGGGAAGCAGCTGAGGAGGTCCATGAGCCAGGTCCTCAAACCAAGCTCTGAAGGAACCTCGGAAGAAGAATGTGATGACACCCTAATTGAAGACCCATCACAGCGCTTGCCCACACCCTCCACCAGCACAGAGACACACACCTCAGTGGGACCTAGCTTGGGATCACAATCTGGTGAGCACATCGCTCTGTCTGATCCACAGCAGGCAGAGGCAGGGACTGCCCAGGACCCCAGCATCCAGAGGACTGCTGGAGGCCAGAACGTTACTGAGTCTGAGTCAGATGACGAGTCTCTGGACTTGGTCATGTCACAGTTGCTGGAGCTGCAAAGGCAAGCTCAGGAACATCAGGAAGGGATGTCCGCTGCCCTCAGGTTGCAAGGCACGATGGAGGAGTCCGTCCGCTTTCACTCTGAGGTGATAGTGCCGGCATTGCAACGCACCAAGGCCAACACTGGCAGGATTTTAGTCCAGGACTGCACTGCTGCACGGACTCAACTCCATTGCTGATGCCATAGTTGGCCTCCAGCAGTGTCAACACGTGAGGTGTGCGGGGCAGCTCGATCTCACTGCAGCTTCCCCTTCTTCTCAAGGAGTCAGCCACAGGCCCTTGGGCACCCATAGGGAGGAGGATCAGTAAGTGCACATCCTGGGGCCATCCATCCAGGTGACTCCAGGAGTGTCCAGCCCATCGGAATCCCTTCTTCCTGTGACTCCAGCAGCTCCAGCTCCATAGGCCGAGGAGGGTGCTACTGCCACACAGCAGGATCCCGAAAGCAGGCCGGGGCCCTCCAGGTCCCGGACCTCCAGAGGACACCCGCCAAGGTCATCACAGACAGGACGTCACAGTCAGCAGGCTGTCTCCACCTCCGCCGTGGTTGTCCAGGGAGCACCAAGACCTAGCAGCAGGGTTAGGACAGTTAAGGAGAATTAGCTGCACAGCCTGGGCACGGGTGTTAATCACTTGTAAATAATGTTCACTATTGTCAATAAACTCCCAAGGATGTCTCCCTGCCTGTGGCTCTTTGTTCTGATTAGCAGTGTTTGTGTCATTCAGATGCAAAACCTTGGTTCCTGCAGAAGATAAAGGCAGGTGATTCAGTCCAGGGCCTCTTCCCTGTGCTTTTTGCAGCCTTCCCTGCACACTGATGATGCGCCTTCACTGTCACTGGACACATCAGCCATGCCTGTGCCTCGATGGGGCTTATCATTGCTGCCAGAATGTCCTGGGCCAGCGTCACAGAGTTCCCTCATTCTCACTGTATGCAACCAGTACCTTAGAGGTGCAGCTCACCACCACCAACACCACCACCACCACCACCACCACCACCACCACCACCCCCCACCACCCCCCACCCCCACGTCCCCAATCACATCAGCATCTGTGTCCGGTGACAGTGTGGTCCTGAAGGATTCAGCTCACGAAGGATGCCATAGAATCAGGGGAAGTTAAAGTTTCCCCGCTGCATCTCCATGACATGGTCCTGTTCACAGAGCGCAAGTGAGGTGTCATCAGCCAGACCGTCCTGGAATCTAGGGACTATGGGCATCCACTGCGTCTCCATGACAGGAGCCTTATCACAGAGGGTGTGCGCGCTGCCATAAGCCAGACTGGATTTAAACATTCACAGATGCAATGTGAGGATCTGTGGGGTCTCCTCTCTGCATGTCATCATCATCCTCCACAAAGCTAGCAGTTCTGAGAGCCTCCCACACACGCCTGCCTCGACTGGATAACACAATCGCCATCATGCTCGCCTCTGAGGACCTCCTCCCCTCATCCCCGTCAGCGTCCTCCTCATCCGAGGAGACCTCCAGCTCCTCCATCTCTTCCTCAGCCAGCTTATCTCCCCTTTGCAGTGCCAGGTTGTAAAGGGTACAGCAGACGATGATAATGTGTGACACCCTCTGTGGACTGTATTGCAGGGCTCCACCAGACTGGTCCAGGCACCGGAACATCATCTTCAGCAACCCGATGGTCTGCTCTACCAAAATTCTCCTCCTGTGCATGAGCCTCATTATAGCGTCGCTCTGCTGCAGTCTGAGGCTGCCGCACCAGTGTCATCAGCCACCGCCTCTGTGGGTAGCCCTTGTCCCCAAGAAGCCAACCCTGCAGCTTCTGTGGACCCTGGAAGATGTCAAAGATTTGAGACCTATTGAGGATGTAGGAGTCTTGGACACTCCTAGGGAATCGTGCGCAGACCTGTAGGATATGTTTGCTGGGGTCGCAGACCAGTTGAACATTCAGCGAACCATAGAAACATTACAGTGCAGAAAGAGGCCATTCAGCCCATTGTGTCTGTGTCAGCCAAAAAGAGAAAAAAGAAACTGGCCGCTCATTTTAATCCCACTTTCCAGCACCTGGTCCGTAGCCTTGCAGGTTACAGTGCTTCAGATGCAGATCCAGGTACCTTTTAAATGAGTTGAGCATTTCAGCCTCAACCACCAACTTAGACAGTGAATTCCAGATGCCCACCACCCTCTAGCTGAAAAAGTTTTTCCTCATGTCCCCTCTAATCCTTTTACCAATCACCTTAAATCTGTGCCCCCTGGTAATTGACCCCTCAGCTAGGGGGAACAAGTCTTTCCTGTCTACCCTATCTTGGCCCCTCATAATTTTGTACACCTCAATTAGGTCACCTCTTAGCCTCCTCTGTTCTTAGGAAAACAGCCTGAACCTATTCAATCTCTCCTCATAGCTGCAATTTTCAAGCCCTGGCAACATTCTTGTAAATCTCCTCTGTACTCTCTCCAGAGTAATTCTGTCCTTCCTGTAATGTGGTGACCAGGACTGTAAACAAAACTCCAGCTGTGGCCTAACCAGCATTTTATATATTTCCTCATTACATCCCTGTTCTTGTATTCTATACTTCGTCCGATAAAGGAAAGCATTCCATATGCTTTCTTCACCACCTTATCCATCTGTCCTGCCACTTTCAAGGGCCTGTGGACATGCACTCCAAGGTCTCTCACTTCGTCTACCCCTCCCAATGTCCTCCCATTTATTGAGTATGCCCTTGCCTTGTTTGCCCTCCCATATGTATTACCTCACACTTTTCCAGATTGAATTCCATTTGCCACCTCTCCTCTGTCTCAACCAAACCATTGGTATCATTCTGGAGACAACAACTATCCTCTTCACTATCAACAACATGACCAATATTTGTGTCATCTGCCAATTTCCCAACCATACCTCCCACATTTATGTCCAAATCATTAATATATACAACAAACTGCAAGGGCCCCAACACTGAGCCCTGTGGAACACCACTGGAAACCATTTTCCATTTGCAAAAACATCCATTGACCATTATCCTGTGTTTCCTGTCACTGAGCCAATTTTGGATCCAACTTGCCACCCTCCCCTGTATCCCATGAGATCTCACATTCCTGACCAGTCTGCCATGGGACCTTGTCAAGTGCCTTACTAAAATCCATGCAGACAATATCCACTGCACTACCCTCATCAATCCTCCCTGTTACTGCTTCAAAAAATTTTATTAAGTTACTAAGTCATGATCTTCCGCTAACAAAACCACGCTGACTGTCCCTGATCAATCCGTGCCTTTCTAAGTGAAAGTTTATCCCGTCTCTCAGAAACATTTCCAATAATTTGCCCACCATTGAAGTCAGACTGACCGGCCTATAATTTTCTGGCCTATCCCTTGCACTCTTTTTAAATAATGGTACAACGTTCGCAGACCTCCAATCCTCTGGGACCTCACCAGTATCTAGTAAAGATTGGAAAATGATCCTCAGAGGCTATTTCCTTCCTGGCTTCCTTCAACAGCTTGGGATACAATCCATCCGGCCCTGGTGATTCATCCACCTTCATGGATGTCAGTCCCTCCAGTACTTCCTCTTTCACTATGCTTCTTGTATCTAATGTTTCACACTCCTCCTCTTTAACTAGAATGTCTGCATCATCCTCTCCTTAGTGAGACAGAGATAAAGTACTCATTGAGAATGCTGCCCACATCTTCTGCATCAACCCACCAGTTACCATGTTGATCTCTGATAGGCCTTACACTTTCCTTATTCTCTTGCTCTTAATGCACTGGTAAAACATCTTAGGATTTTCTTTGGTTTTACCTGTCAATATTTTTTCATATCCTCTCTTTGCTTTCCTAATTTCCATTTTTACTTCACTCCTGTACTTTCTATTCTCCTGTAGGCTTTCTACAGTATTAAGTCTTTTGTGACCAACTGAAGCTTTCTTTTTATGATTTATCTTACCATGTATGTTTCTGGATAACCAGGAGGCTCTAGGTTTGGCAATACCGCCCTTTTTCTTTGTGGGGACATGTCTATACTATGCCCAGAGAATCTCACCTTTGAATGCCTCCCACTGATTTGACACAGTTTTTCATTCTAATAGCTGTATCCAGTCCACTCTCACCAGCTCATCTCTCAGCTCTTGCCATTCCCAATTTAGAACTTTTATTCCTGTTCTATCTTTGTCCTTTTCCATAATGATGCTAAATCTAACTGAATTATGGTCACTATCTTCAAAATGGTCCCCCACTGCTACTTCATCCACTTGCCCAGCTTCATCTCCTAAGACTGAATCTAGAATTGTGACACCTCTCATTGGGCTTGTTACATACCGGCTAAAGAAGTTCTCTTGAATACAGTTCAAGAATTTTGCATCCTCTGTGCCCTTTACACTGTGCGTATCCGAAATGATATTTGGGTAGTTGAAGTCCCCAACGATTACTGCCCTATTGTTTTTGCGCTCAGAAATCTGTCTACATATTTGCTCTTGTAACTCCCTTCCACTATTTGTGAGTCTATAGTACATTCCTAGTAGTATGGCTGCCCCATTTTTATTTCTGAGCTCAACCCATTTGGCCTCATTTGATGCTTCATTTAGTATATCATCCTTTCTCAACGCTGTAATTGATTCTTTAACCAATTATGCTACACACCCACCTTTTTTCTCCCCCTCTCTATCCTGCCTGAAAATTATATAACCAGGGATGTTGAGCTGCCATTTTTGCCCCTCCTTAAGCTACGTTTCTGTTATAGAGGTGATATCATGCTGCCAAGTGTCTATCTGTGCCCTCAGCTCATCTGCGTTATTTACTATGTTCCTGGCATTTACATATATGCCTTTTAACACTGCCCAATTCCTGTGCTGTACACTATTCAATCTGTGTTGCTTCTGTCTTTCAGAGTCATTCACTAATTCGCCATTTCCCATTCCCTGCTCTGAATTTGCCTTCCCACCCCCTGCCAATTTAGTTTAAACCTCCCCATCAGAACTCCCAAATCTCACTGTGAGGATATTCGTCCCAGTCCTGTTCAGGTGTAGACCATCTGGCTTGTACAGGTCCTACCTTCCCCAGAACCAGTCCCAATGCCTTAGAAATCTGATGCCCTCCCTCTGACACCAGCTTTCCAGCCACGTGTTTATTCGCTCAATTCTCCTACTTGCTTGCACGTGGGACTGGGAGTAATCCTGAGATTACTGCTTTACAGGTCCTGCTTTTCAATCTCCTTCCTAGCTTCCTAAAATCTGCTTTCAGGACCTCATCCCCTTTCCTACCTAATTCATTGATACCAACATGGCCAATGACCCCTGGCTGATCACCCACCATGGGGAAAACAAATATCTGGAATTAAAAGCCTGATGATGACTGTGAAACCATTGCCGATTGTTGTAAAAACCCATCTGGTTCACTAATGTCCGTTAGGGAAGGAAATCTGCCGTCCAGTTCCCAAGATATGTGCAGACTTTGGCGACACTGGTTCTCAGTCATCTGCAGGAGTGATAGGCGGCGTCTATAGACCCTGGCCTATATGTGACTCCAGACCCACAGGAACGTGGTTGACTCTTAAAATGCTCTCTGAACATAGGCAATTGGGGATGGGCAATAAATGTTGGCCTAGCCAGCAACGCCCACATCCCATGAATGGATAGAAAATAACCCTCCTCCAGAAGAATGCCCTGCAGTCACTCTGTGACATCCCTGACCCTGGCACCAGGGCGGCAATATGACTCCTTCTTCATCCCCTCTTGGACAGCAAAGCTGCCTGTGGTGCCACAAACTCTGACTGCACTCCTCCGAGCGAGTGAAAGCCTTTGCAGCTGATGTAATTGACTGCTTGTTGCCACGGAGATCTAAGCGCTATGCGAGAGCAGTCAATGGCACCCTGCACCTGTGGGAAACCTGAGATCTGTGCAATTCCCAGCGCTCTTGCTTCCTGGCTTTCCTGATCCTGGGTGAAATGCACAGAGTTCTGTGCCTTTTTGAAGGTGGTACCCATGACCACCTGGAGACTGTTGTGCGTGGAGGTGTGTGAAATTCCACACAAGTCACCTGTGGAGCCCTGGAAGGAGCCACTGGTGTAAAAATTGACCGTGGTCACTTTCACGGCCACTGGCAGTGGATGCCCTCCATGTCCCCGTGGCACCAAATCCTGCAGCAGGTGGCATATGTGACCAACCAGTTCCCTAGATATGCGCAGTCTTCGGCGATACTGGTTCTCAGTCATCTGCAAATGAAAGGCGGCGTCTATAGACCCTGGGTCTATCGAGGCGCCAACCAGCGACAGCTTGCTGTGGCTCTTCGGCAGCGTGAGCAGGAGCCCCAGCCGCCTCTTCTTTCTGAGGGTGCTGCTCCCTCTCTCTGCCCTGCTTGGCGCCTCCATCGATCTCTTCTCCTTCGTCTCCACTCTCTGTAAGCCATGAGGCAGACAGCTAGTTCACCTGGCTCCATGCTCCTGATGTACTCCTCCTGCAGGATGTGGCTTAGCATGGGTGTACTAAGAACCTCTCTTGGTTAAGTCAGAAGGCCTCTTAACGGATCCTAGAGAGTGCTGGCCACCACTTGGATGGCCAGAGTTTAGTGCGCTGCATGGCTGCCTGAAACCCCACCTTCCTCTGCCCCACTCCACCTGACCGATTGGCGGCAGCTTTGCCCATTGAGCTGCATGTTGTGCTCTCAGCTCAGGCACAGGCATTCTCCTAACCCACACTGCAAGGCTGCACTGTTAGCTTGAACCATGGGGGAGACTGGTCCGAACCGGGATGATGACATTGCAAGGGGCTGTGAACACCTCCTCCTGTGACTGCTCCATGGCCAGCTTTTGCAAGGAGATTGCACAAAGTGCCCTGTCATTCAATTGTTCCGCAGGCCACTAAAACACTCATTAGTTTGCAGTTTGTGCCGGAGGGGTGAAAAGCTCTGGGACGCTTGGTGACACTTCCAGGCCTCTACGTTGCTTGAGTGGGCAGTTAAGCTAGAGGCCCGACTCCAAGCATGTCAATGTGGCTGCGCCTGAACTGTCTCAGCTGTGGAGGAATGTTCACTTTATACAAGGTTTCCCTAATGTGTGGCTGCTTCCCTTCACCCTACACCGCACGTGCTTTGCACTACAATCAACCGCAGGGCAGCCCTTGCCCCGGCATCGCACTGCCAGCCAGTGGGAAAAGGTGACTTGCATGTGCCCTCACCTGAATGCACGGTGCCTCTTCCTTGAAGTCAAACAGGCGACCCTCACGAGCGCTGCACAATGTCACGGTGCACTCTCCTCCCAGTTCCCCTGAAGTGCAGCTCGCCAGGTGCTCGCCTTTTCAATGGTGTTGTGAAACACGACAGTGTGCAAACATGTTGATGTGCTCGGGTGATCCAGTGTTGGGGGGTGGCCTGGGGGTGATTCCAGCAGGTGGGCAGGCAAGACGATGAGATGCAAATACATTGAAATGAGGTTCCAGATGTTAGACAGTGGGAGTGGCGGCCCACCACTGACAGCCGGAGCAAACGATCACAAGCTGATTTCATGACAGCGTAAAACGGATTTTTTAGCCTTCTCACCATGTTATCCGCTCACACCCACCATGATGCCCAACGCCGACAGGGGTGGAACAATGTGGCCAGAGTCTTGCACACTAGTTTCACAGTGTGTCAGACATTTGAGACCTTCATCAGTACTGACCCTCCGGCAATGCAACCACGGGTAAATCTCCCTCTACACTGTCCCCATCATCCACTCCCAGGACAGGTACAGCACAGGGTTAGATACAGGGTAAATCTCCCTCTACATTGTCCCCATCAAACACTCCCAGGACAGGAACAGCACGGGGTTAGAGACAGAGTAAAGCTCCCTCTACACTGTCCCCATCATCCACTCCCAAGACAGGTACAGCACAGGGTTAGATACAGGGTAAATCTCCCTCTACACTGTCCCCATCAAACACTCCCAGAACAGGTACAGCACGGGGTTAGATACAGAGTAGAGCTCCTTTTATTTGCCTCTCTTTCTCCCCCTCCCACCTATAATGTGGTTTGATGAGGTGTTTCAGTTTGTGGTTTTTTTTTGTGTAAATACTGACTCTATGTCAGCTACAGGTCTAAGTTTCTGGTTATTTATATCTAGCTCTCCATACTTTCGTTTTGATATTTTTATGTTATTCTGGTTTTGTCGTCAATATTCCATCCTTGGTGGCTTATATTAGACTTGCATGAAATATTACTGAACTGAATTTTGAATTGATGGATCCATCTAGACAGATGGAGATGTGTGTGCAAGTGGATAGGGGGTGCAGAAGGCAGCTTCTGAGTGTTAGTCCAACATAGTGAGGAGCCCTGTGTGTCACTGAGCTCAAAAACAAACATCCTTTCTGTGAAACTCTTCCTCCACAGACCCAATACTCAAGGCGTTGGAACATTTGGTAGTACCTGGGCTGGCATGAACTTGCCCAACTGCTTGCTGGGCACTGGCAGACCCTCCTCATTGGGCACAGAACTCCCCCTTCCTGGGCACAAGACAACCCCCCCCTAACTGGGCAAAGAAAACCCACCCCTTCTTGGGCACAGACACCCTCCTCACTGGGCACAGAACCCGTATCCCCCTTGCTGGGTACAGAACATCCCCCTCACTAGGCACTGGACAGACAGTACAGACCCAAGAGTAAATCAGCAGATAAGGCCAGACTTTACAAAATAATAAATGGACAAAATTAAAGGCCCTGCATGTAATGCACGAAGCATTCAAAACAAAACGGATGAACTGATAGCGCAAATAGAAATAAATAAGTATGATCTGTTAGTCATTACAGATTCTTGGCTGCAGGATGACATGGATTGGGACCTGAATATTAAAGGTTATGTGACATTTAGGAAGGACGGGAAGTTAGGAAAAGATAGAGGGGTGGCTCTGTTAATTAATGATGGTATTAGCACATTAGAGAGGGATGACCTAAATTCAAGAAACCAGGATGTAGAAGCAGCTTGGGTTGAAATGAGAAACGATAAAGACAAGTCACTTCTGGGAGTGGTGTACTGACCCCCTAATTGTAACTATACAGGATGACAGAGTATACAAGAAGAGATAATGGGAGCTTGTCAGAAAGGTACAGCAATAATCATGTGGGTTTTATTCTACTTATAGACTGAAAGAATGAGATGGGCAAAGGTAGCATAGATGAAGAGTTCATAGGGTGTTTTTGGAATAATTTCTCAGAACAGTAGGTTCTGGAGCCAACCATAGAGCAGGCGATACTAGACCTGGTATTGAGCAACAAGATAGGATTAATTGATAACTTCTTAGTAAAGACATCCCTAGGTAGCAGTGATCATAATTTTACATGTAGTTTGAGGAAGAGAAGAGTGGGACCAAGACTAGTGTTTTAAACTTAAATAAGGCCACTTATGAGGGCATGAAAGCAGAACTAGCAAATTAAGTTAAGGGATAGGTCTATAGAGGTTCAGTGGCAGACATTTAAAGGGATATTTCATAATACACAGAATAGATATGTTCCAATAAGAAAGAAAAATTCCAAGGGGAGAACCCACCATCTGTGGCTAACTAAAAAAGTTAAAGATAGATCAAACTTAAAGAAAAAACATTTAGTTACACAGAGACGGATGGCAGGTCAGAAGATTGGAAAGAATATAAAGAACAGTAAAGAATGAGAAAAAGATTAATGAGGGAAAAATTAGAGTACGAGAGAAAGCTAGTGAGTAATATAAAGACAGTAAGAGTGTCTATAGATACTTAAATAAGAAAAGAGTTAATAAATTGAGCATTGGTCCAAGAGAAAATGAGTCTGTGGAATTAATAATAAAAAATAAGAAGATGGCAGGTGAATTGAACAGGTATTTTCCATCAGTTTTCACAATAGCGGATACAAGTAACATCCCAGAAATAGCTGTAAATCAGGAAATGGAAGGGAGGAAGTAATTCAGGAAAATTACAATCACCTGGGAAATGCTATTGAGTAAATTGTTGGAGCTGCTGGCTGACAAATCCCTGGGTCCTGATGAACTTCATCCTATGGTCTTAAAAGAAGTGGCTAGTGAGATAGTTGATGGGTTGGTTTTAATTTTCCAAAATTCCCCAGATTCGGGGAAGGTTCCATTAGATTGGAAAATAGCAAATGTGACTCCTTTATTCAAAAAGGGAGGGAGATAGAAAGCAGGAAACTACAGGTCAGTTAGCATAACATCTGTCATAAGCAAAATGTTAGAAGCTATTATTAAAGATATTATAGCAGAGCAATTAGAAAAAGCAATCAGGCAGAGTCAACGTGGTTTTGTGAAAGGGAAATCATGTTTAACTGATTTACTGGAGGTTCAGTGGCAGACATTTAAAGGGATATTTCATAACACACAGAATTAGATGTGCTGCAGATAAAGGTGAACTGGTGGATGTCCTGTACTTAGATTTCCAGAAGGCAGGATGAAGGGCCACATCAAAGGTTATTGTGGAAAATAAAAGTTCATGGTGTAGGGGGTAACATATTGGCATGGATAGAAGATTGGTTAGCTAACAGGAAACAAAGTTGGCATAAATGGGTCTTTTTCTGGTTGGCAAGATGTGACGAGTGGTGTGTCACAGGGATCAGTGCTGGGACCTCGACATTTCACAATTTATATAAATGACTTGGATGAAGGGACAAATGGTTTGGCTGCTAAATTTGTTGACGACACAGATAGATAGGATAATAAGATGTGAAGAGGACATAAGGAGGTTATAAAGGAATATCGATAGGTTAAGTGAGTGGGCAAAGATCTGGCAAATGGAGTTGTTATGGCATAGTGGATGGTAAATATTGAGCTGTTCAAATCCCAGAAGGAAACTTGAAACAACTGCCACAATTATTTTACAATTTGTATTTATTTTGAGATGCGTGCCTTGAATTCAGTAGTAATAAGACCACTGAGTCTTAGAGGTTTCTTACAAAACTAAATTAAACCTTTATTGATTAAAAAAATGATTTTAAGCACATACATAGATTTACAAATTACTACGATGATAACTCCTAGTTCCCCTAGTTAATCTAACTCCCAGTTATACCCCCATTAAGGCAACAGTAAAACACAGATTTAAACAGACTGAGGCAACGCAACACACCCGGGCCAGTTGAATTCAAAGTGAGTTTTCTTTAGCTTCGGTTCCTTGTAGACAGCAGCTGGAGGCTTAGATGTTGGGGGCTTTTCACGCTTGTGTTAGATCTTAGAATTCCTACTTCCCTTATACATAACCTCGTCTCCTTTATACAGATTTCTCCATTTTCAATATAAATCTCTTGTTTCGATATGTCATTTCAACTCTTACTTTTCTAATAATAAAGATCTTTCACAGTACCAATTTTATCTGTAAGCTTTGTGAAAAATAAACACACAGTTCAGTTTAGTCTCTGTTAGGTGTAACACATTACCACCTCTTTGAAAACCACTGCTCTAAATTATCTGTAAATGCAAATGCTCCCTTTACACCTCACATTCTAAAACTTCAGCCATGTTTACCTATTTGACATTTCAAACCTAGCTCCTCTTCTTGATACGTTAAAGCCTTCAGACCAGCTATCTCTAATTCAATTAAGTTCCCCACCCACACACACACACACACACACACACACACATGCAGACAAACACTATTTCTACTTTACAATAAATTCCAATAACATTATGAAAGTTATTATATTTTCCTGACAGGTGTATAATGTGGGAAAGTGGGAAATTGTCTATTTTTACAGGAAAAATAAAAAAAGCATATTACCTAAATGGTGAGTGGTTGCAGAGCTCTGATATTCAGAGGGATCTGGGTGTCCTAGTGCATGAATTGCAAAGGACTAGTATGCAGGTGCAGCAAGTAATTAGGAAAGCTAATAAGATGCTATTTATTTTTTTTTATTCATTCACGGGATGTGGGCTTTGCTGGCTGAACCAGCATTTATTGCCCATCCCTAGTTTGCCCTTGAGAAGTTTGCCCTTGTTGAGCTGCCTATCAGTTTTCAGTTATGGTGAGGGGAATTGATTACAAAAGTAGGGAGGTTATGCTTTAGTTGTAAAGAGCATTGGTGAGACCACATCTGGAGTGCTGTCTACAGTATTGGTCTCCTTATTTAAGGAAGGATTAAATACATTGCAGCAGTTCAGAGGTTTACCATACTCATACCTGGATTGGGTGGCAGGGGGAAATGAGGCTCTGGCAGGATTTGAAACCAAGGATGAGATGTTTAAAATCTTACTTGACCTG
This sequence comes from Carcharodon carcharias, assembly GCF_017639515.1. NCBI lineage: Eukaryota > Metazoa > Chordata > Chondrichthyes > Lamniformes > Lamnidae > Carcharodon > Carcharodon carcharias. The sequence goes on from NC_054476.1 coordinate 140,580,083, forward strand.
GAGACAGTGTAGGTCAGTGAGCACAGGAGTGATATGAGGAATGGGACTTGGGGTGAGTTAGAACTTGGACAGCAGAGTTTTGGATGAGCTCAAGTTTACGGAGAGGGGAGAGCAGACAGGAGCGTGTTGGAATAATTGAGTCAAGGAGGAATGAAGGCACGGATAAGAACTTCGACAGCAAATGAACTGAGACAGGGGCGATGTCGTGAGATGTTACGGAGGTGGAAATAGCTGATGTTAGTGATGGGGGGAATATGTGGTCAGAGGCTCATCGTGGGGTCAAATGTGAGGATAGATCCTTGGGGTACCCTAGAGGTAACGGTGCAGGGACAGGAAGAGAAGCCATTACAAGTGATTCCCTGGCTATGATTAGACAAGAATGGACCCAGGCGAGAGCAATCCCACCCAGCTGGGTGATGGTGGAGAGGCGTTGGAGGAAGATGGTGTGGTGACTGTGTCAAAGGCTGCAGACCAGTCAAGAAGGACAAGGAGGGAAAGTTTACCTTTGTCACAGTCACAAAGGATGTCATTTGTGACTTTGCTAAGAGCAGTTTCGGAAACCTGATTGGAGCGATTAAATGCGGAGTTCCAGGAATGGTGGGAATGGATTTGGGAGGTGACGACACGTTCAAGGACTGTGGTGGAAATGGAGCTGGGAGATGGGATGGGAGTTTGCAAAGATGATGGGGTCAAGTGTTAGTTTTTGAGCAGAGGGGTGATGATGACAGATTTAAAGGAGAAACGGACAACATCTGAAGAGAGAAACTCGTCACTAACATCGGGTAATGTGGGGAGCAGGAGGGGAAGTTGGGTGATCGGCAGTTTAGTGGGAATAGGATCAAGGGAACAGGAGGTGGCTCAGAGATGGCATGAGGGGAGATCAGAGAGAAACTAGAGAAAGATATGAGCTCAGGGATAGGGCTGGGGGGAGAATGAAAGGGAGTTTGGTCAGGTGAACTAGTGAAAGGGAGGGAAGCAGCAGAGGTAGCTACACACTTTTGGCTTCACTCATACAGAATTGATGGTGAAAGTGAGGAAGAGTGCAATAGCTGTTGCTGGGCCCCTCCCTATCACTCAATACACCACATTAGCTCATTGAGCTTCTGTGAGGAACCCTTCATTACATGAAGCTTTCCCCAAGGCCCCAGTTAATATGTTCCACAGGAAAAGTACAATTTTTGGAACTTCTATGAGGCAGGAGAAGGGGAATGCAAGGAAGGGAGTGGGAGTGTGCAGCAAGCAAGGTGTGATGCAGGCTGGACTCAAGGTTGGTGAGCAGTGGGTATGGGGGGTTGGGGGGGAACGGGGCAGGGATTCGGGGAACGTGCATTAGGTCCAAGTGCTGACCCTGACGGTCAGAGGGTCCTGCTGTTGTGTGCAACTGTGCTGAGGTCACCCACAATCTCTCTCTCTCCTTTGCCAGATTTTAATTACACGGACGGTTATGATGGGGACACTGCGGATGAACCAAGAGCCACAGAAGAAGCTTCTGAAACGATGCCATTTATCGATGAGTCTCCCACGATGTCACCACAGCTGAGTGCCAGGACCCATGAAACCAGTGATGCACTATCATCAACGCCAGATGGCATGGCGGCTATGGTAGGATTACTCTGCAACACTGGGATACAGTACTGGTGGGGACAGGTCTGTCACTGTATAACACTGGGGTACAGTACTGGTGGGGACAGCTCTGTCTCTGTATAACACTGGGGTACAGTACTGGTGGGGACTGGTCTGTCACTGTATAACACTGGGGTACAGTACTGGTGGGAACTTGTCTGTCACTGTATAACACTGTGCTACAGTACTGGTGGGGACTGGTGTGTCACTGTATAACACTGGGGTACGGTACTGATGGGGACAGGTCTGTCACTGTATAACACTGGGGTACAGTACTGGTGGGGCCGGGTCTGTCACTGTATAACACTGGGGTACAGTACTGGTGGGGACTGGTCTGTCACTGTATAACACTGGGGTACAGTACTGGTGGGGCCGGGTCTGTCACTGTATAACACTGGGGTACAGTACTGGTGGGGACTGGTCTGTCACTGTATAACACTGGGGTACAGTACTGGTGGGGACAGGTCTGTCACTGAATAACACTGGTACAGTACTGGTGGGGATAGGTCTGTCACTATATAACACTGGGGTACAGAACTGGTGGAGACTCGTCTGTCACTGTATAACACTGGGGTACAGTACTGGTGGGGACTCGTCTGTCACTGTATAACACTGGGGTACAGTAATGCTGGGGACTCGTCTGTCACTGTATAACACTGGGGTACAGTACTGGTGGGGACTCGTCTGTCACTGTATAACACTGGGGTACAGTAATGGTGGGGACTCGTTTGTCACTGTATGACACCGGGGTACAGTACTGCTGGGGACAGATCTGTCACTGTATAACACTGGGGTACAGTACTGGTGTGGACAGGTCTGGCACTGTATAACACTGGGGTACAGTACTGGTGGGGACTCGTCTGTCACTGTATAACACTGGGGTACAGTACTGGTGGGGACTCATCTGTCACTGTATAACACGGGTACAGTACTGGTGGGGACAGGTGTGTTACTGTATAACACTGGTGTACAGTACTGGTGGGGACAGTTCTGTCACTGTATAACACTGGGGTACAGTACTGGTGGGGACTGGTCTGTCACTGTATAACACTGGGGTACAGTACTGGTGGGGACTGGTCCGTCACTGTAAAACACTGGGGTACAGTAGTGGGGACAGGTCTGTCACTGTATAACTCTGGGGTACAGTACTGGTGGGGACAGGTCTGTCACTGAATAACACTGGTACAGTACTGGTGGGGATAGGTCTGTCACTGTATAAGACTGGGGTACAGTACTGGTGGGGACAGGTCTGTCACTGTATAACACTGGGGTACAGCACTGGTGGGGACAGGTCTGTCACTGTATAAAATTGGGGTACAGTACTGGTGGGAACAGATCTGTCACTGTATAACACTGGGGTACAGTTGTGGAGACAGGTCTGTCACTGCATAATACTAGGGTACGATGGTGGGGACAGGTCTGTCACTGTATTACACTGGTGTATAGTACTGGTGGGGACAGGTCTGTCACTGTATAACACTGGGGTACAGTACTGGTGGGGACAGGTCTGTCACTGTATAACACGGGTACAGCACTGGTGGGGACAGGTCTGTCACTGTATAACACTGGGGCACAGTACTGGTGGGGACAGGTCTGTCACTGTGTAACACTGGTGTACAGTACTGGTGGGGACAGGTCTGTCATTATATAACACTGGGGTACAGTACTGGTGGGGACAGGTTTGTCACTATAACACTGGGGTATGGTACTGGTGGGGACAGGTCTGTTACTGTATAACACTGGGGTACATTATTGGTGGGGACAGGTCTGTCACTGTATAATACTGGGGTACAGCACTGGTGGGGACAGGTCTGTCACTGTATAACACTGGGGTACAGTACTGGTGGAGACAGGTGTGTCACTGTATAACACTGGGGTACAGTATTGGTGGGGACAGGTGTGTCACTGCATAAAACTGGGGTACAGTACTGGGGTGGACAGGTCTGTCACTGTATAACACTGGGGTACAGTATTGGTGGGGACAGGTGTGTCACTGTATAACACTGGGGTACAGTATTGGTGGGGACAGGTCTGTCACTGTATAACACTGGGGTATAGTACTGGTGGGGACTAGTCTGTCACTGTATAATTCTGGGGTACAGTACTGGTGTGGACAGGTCTGTCACTGCATAACACTGGGGTACAGTACTGGTGGGGACTGTTCTGTCACTGTATAACACTGGGGTACAGTACTGGTGGGGACTGGTCTGTCACTGTATAACACTGGGGTACAGTACTGGTGGGGACTGGTCTGTCACTGTATAACACTGGGATAGAGTACCGGTGGGAACTTGTCTGTCACTGTATAACACTGGGGTACAGTACTGGTGGGGACTCGTCTGTCACTGTATAACACTGGGATACAGTACTGGTGGGGACTCGTCTGTCACTGTATAACACTGGGGTACAGTACTGGTGGGGACAGGTCTGTCACTGTATAACACGGGTACAGCACTGGTGGGGACAGGTCTGTCACTGTATAACACTGGGGCACAGTACTGGTGGGGACAGGTCTGTCACTGTGTAACACTGGTGTACAGTACTGGTGGGGACAGGTCTGTCATTATATAACACTGGGGTACAGTACTGGTGGGGACAGGTTTGTCACTATAACACTGGGGTATGGTACTGGTGGGGACAGGTCTGTTACTGTATAACACTGGGGTACATTATTGGTGGGGACAGGTCTGTCACTGTATAATACTGGGGTACAGCACTGGTGGGGACAGGTCTGTCACTGTATAACACTGGGGTACAGTACTGGTGGAGACAGGTGTGTCACTGTATAACACTGGGGTACAGTATTGGTGGGGACAGGTGTGTCACTGCATAAAACTGGGGTACAGTACTGGGGTGGACAGGTCTGTCACTGTATAACACTGGGGTACAGTATTGGTGGGGACAGGTGTGTCACTGTATAACACTGGGGTACAGTATTGGTGGGGACAGGTCTGTCACTGTATAACACTGGGGTATAGTACTGGTGGGGACTAGTCTGTCACTGTATAATTCTGGGGTACAGTACTGGTATGGACAGGTCTGTCACTGCATAACACTGGGGTACAGTACTGGTGGGGACTGTTCTGTCACTGTATAACACTGGGGTACAGTACTGGTGGGGACTGGTCTGTCACTGTATAACACTGGGGTACAGTACTGGTGGGGACTGGTCTGTCACTGTATAACACTGGGATAGAGTACCGGTGGGAACTTGTCTGTCACTGTATAACACTGGGGTACAGTACTGGTGGGGACTCGTCTGTCACTGTATAACACTGGGATACAGTACTGGTGGGGACTCGTCTGTCACTGTATAACACTGGGGTACAGTACTGGTGGGGACAGGTGTGTTACTGTATAACACTGGAGTACAGTACTGGTGGGGACTGGCCTGTCACTGTATAACACTGGGGTACAGTATTGGTGGGGACTGGTCTGTCACTGTATAACACTGGGGTATAGTACTGGTGGGGACTCGTCTGTCACTGTATAACACTGGGGTACAGTAATGCTGGGGACTCGTCTGTCACTGTATAACACTGGTGTACAGTACTGGTGGGGACAGGTCTGTCACTGTATAACACTGGGGTACAGTACTGGTGGGGACTGGTCTGTCACTGTATAACACTGGGTTACAGTAGTGGGGACAGGTCTGTCACTGTATAACACTGGGGTACAGTACTGGTGGGGACAGGTCTGTCACTGAATAACACTGGTACAGTACTGGTGGGGATAGGTCTGTCACTGTATAAGACTGGGGTACAGTACTGGTGGGGACAGGTCTGTCACTGTATAACACTGGGGTACAGCACTGGTGGGGACAGGTCTGTCACTGTATAACATTGGGGTACAGTACTGGTGGGAACAGATCTGTCACTGTATAACACTGGGGTACAGTTGTGGAGACAGGTCTGTCACTGCATAATACGAGGGTACGATGGTGGGGACAGGTCTGTCACTGTATTACACTGGTGTATAGTACTGGTGGGGACAGGTCTGTCACTGTATAACACTGGGGTACAGTACTGGTGGGGACAGGTCTGTCACTGTATAACACTGGGGTACAGTACTGGTGGGGACTCGTCTGTCACTGTATAACACTGGGGTACAGTACTGGTGGGGACTCATCTGTCACTGTATAACACGGGTACAGTACTGGTGGGGACAGGTGTGTTACTGTATAACACTGGTGTACAGTACTGGTGGGGACAGGTCTGTCACTGTATAACACTGGGGTACAGTACTGGTGGGGACTGGTCTGTCACTGTATAACACTGGGTTACAGTAGTGGGGACAGGTCTGTCACTGTATAACACTGGGGTACCGTACTGGTGGGGACAGGTCTGTCACTGAATAACACTGGTACAGTACTGGTGGGGATAGGTCTGTCACTGTATAAGACTGGGGTACAGTACTGGTGGGGACAGGTCTGTCACTGTATAACACTGGGGTACAGCACTGGTGGGGACAGGTCTGTCACTGTATAACATTGGGGTACAGTACTGGTGGGAACAGATCTGTCACTGTATAACACTGGGGTACAGTTGTGGAGACAGGTCTGTCACTGTATAATACTAGGGTACGATGGTGGGGACAGGTCTGTCACTGTATAACACTGGGGTACAGCACTGGTGGGGACAGGTCTGTTACTCTGTAACACTGGGGTACAGTACTGGTGGGGACAGGTCTGTCATTATATAACACTGGGGTACAGTACTGGTGGGGACAGGTTTGTCACTGTATAACACTGGGGTATGGTACTGGTGGGGACAGGTCTGTTACTGTATAACACTGGGGTACAGTACTGGTGGGGACAGGTCTGTCACTGTATAATTCTGGGGTACAGTACTGGTATGGACAGGTCTGTCACTGCATAACACTGGGGTACAGTATTGGTGGGGACAGGTCTGTCACTGTATAACACTGGGGTACAGTACTGATGGGGACAGGTCTGTTACTGTATAACACTGGGGTACAGTACTGGTGGGGACAGGTCTGTCGCTGTATAACACTGGGGTACAGTACTGGTGGGGACTGGTCTGTCACTGTATAACACTGGGGTACAGTACTGGTGGGGACTGGTCTGTCACTGTATAACACTGGGGTACAGTACTGGTGGGGACTGGTCTGTCACTGTATAACACTGGGGTATGGTACTGGTGGGGACCGGTCTGTCACTGTATAACACTGGGGTACAGTACTGGTGGGGACTGGTCTGTCACTGTATAACACTGGGGTACAGCACTGGTGGGGACTGGTCTGTTACTCTGTAACACTGGGGTACAGTACTGGTGGGGACAGGTCTGTCACTGTGTAACACTGGGGTACAGTACTGGTGGGGACAGGTCTGTTATTATATAACACTGGGGTACAGTACTGGTGGGGACAGGTCTGTTACTGTATAACACTGGGGTACATTATTGGTGGGGACAGGTCTGTCACTGTATAACACTGGGGTATGGTACTGGTGCGGACAGGTCTGTTACTGTATAACACTGGGGTACATTATTGGTGGGGACTGGTCTGTCACTGTATAACACTGGGGTACAGCACTGGTGGGGACAGGTCTGTCACTGTATAACACTGGGGTACAGTACTGGTGTGGACAGGTCTGTCACTGTGTAACACTGGGGTACAGTACTGGTGGAGACAGGTGTGTCACTGTATAACACTGGGGTACAGAATTGGTGGGGACAGGTGTGTCACTGTATAACACTGGGGTACAGTACTGGTGGGGACAGGTCTGTCACTGTGTAATTCTGGGGTACAGTACTGGTGGGGACAGGTCTGTCACTGTATAACACTGGGGTACAGTGCTGGTGTGGACAGGTCTGTCACTGCATAACACTGGGGTACAGTACTGGTGTGGACAGGTCTGTCACTGTATAACACTGGGGTACAGTATTGGTGGGGACAGGTGTGTCACTGTATAACACTGGGGTACAGTATTGGTGGGGACAGGTCTGTCACTGTATAACACTGGGGTATAGTACTGGTGGGGACAGGTGTGTCACTGTATAACACTGGGGTACAGTACTGGTTGGGACAGGTCTGTCACTGTATAATTCTGGGGTACAGTACTGGTGTGGACAGGTCTGTCACTGTATAACATTGGGGTACAGGTCTGTCACTGTATAACACTGGGGTACAGGTCTGTCACTGTATAACACTGGGGCTTTTTACCTCATACTCTCCTGCCCAGGGATGTTGTGTGTGTTTTTTACCCATCATGCTCTTTGGAGCTGTGATTGACATCCATTTTGTCTCCTCCCTTCTCCTCTGCAACACCTCCGCATTCCATTTGAAACTGTTGAAAAGCCTGTTTTCCTGAATCTGAAAGTGCGTCACGAGTGAGATCATTTTTATCTTGGATTTCCAGCCTCGCATTGCCTCAGGAGGCAGTGCCCCCTAGGGGCAGCTCACTGATTTGCTGCCGTCAACATTGAGTTGGTGATGTTGGGTAGAATGGTGCACAACAGGAGGCCATTCACCCTGTCGTGTCTGTGTCGGATTTTTGAAAGAGCAAGCCAGTTGCTCCTCATTGTCCTGCACACTGTTATCTTCAAGTATTTCTCCAATTCCCTTTTGAAAGTTCCAATTGGACCCGCTTCCACCGCCCTTTCAGGCAGCACCTTCCATGTCACGACAGCTCGCTGTGTAGAAGGTTTTTTCCTTCATGTCGCCTGTGGTTCCTTTGCCAGTTATCTGAAATCTGTTTCCTCTGATTATTGCCCCTCTATTATAGCGCAGAGAATTCTCCTTATTTTCACTGGCAAAGCCCTTTAACATTTTCAACACATTTAACAGAGCCACACAACAGGCTTGTGAGAAAAGTTATTGCTCACGGAATAAAAGGGACAGTAGCAACATGGATACAAAATTGGCTGAGTGACAGGAACCAGAGGGTAATGGTCAATGGGTATTTTTTGGGTTGGAGGAAGGTTTGTAGTGCATTTCCCCAGGGGTCGGTATTGGGACCCTTGCTTTTCCTGAGATATATTAATGATCTAGATCTTGGTGTGCAGCGGACAATTTCAAAGTTTGCGGATGATACGAAACTTGAGAGAATTGTGGAAATTCAAGTGGACGTAGACAAGTTGATGGAGTGGGCAGATTGGTGGCAGATGAAATTGATGTGGAGAAGTGTGAGGTGATGCATTTTGGGTAGAAAGAACAGTGTCAGACAATATAAAATAAGGGGTGAAATTTTGAAGGGGGTGCAGGAGCAGTAAGACCTGGGTGTACATGTGCATAGATCATTGAAGGTGGCAGGATAGCTGGAGAGAGCAGTTAATAAAGCATATAGTATCCTGGGCTTTATTAAGGGGTCTTAGAGTACAAGAGCAAGGAGGTTATGCTGAATTTATTTAAGACACTTGTTAGATCTCAGCTGGAGTATTGTGTACAGTTCTGGGAACCATATTTATAGGGAGGATGTGAACACATTGGAGAGAGCACAGAAGAGGTTTACAAGAATGGTTCCAGGGATGAGATACTTCAGCTACGAGGATAGATTGGAGAAGTTGGGACTGTTCTCCCTAGAGAGAAGAAGGCTAAGAGGAGATTTGATAGAAATGTTCAAAATCATAAGGGGGCTGGACAGAGTAGATAGGGAGAAGCTGGTCCCGCTCATAAAAGAGTCAAGAATGAGAGGCCACAGATTTAAAGTGATTTACAATAGGGGCAAGTGCGATGTGAGAGAAAACTTTTTCACACAACAAGTGGTTCGGGTCTGGAACACACTGCCTGGAAGTGTGGTGGAGGCAGATTCAATCAAGGCACTCGAGGGCATTAGATGATTATTTAAATAGAAACAATGTGCAGGGGTACGGGGAAAAGGCAGAGCAATGGCATGAAGTCATAGTGCTCATTCGCAGAGCTGGTGCAGACAGAATGGGCCATTCTGAACTGTAACAATTCTGTGATTCTGAACATTGTCCCCCTGCCTCTCCAGAAGTGGAATAATCCCAGATCTGCTGCTTCTCCATATAATTGAAGTTCTTCAGCCCCAATATCATTCTAGTAAAATTCTACAGCACCTTCTCTGATGCCTTGATGTCTTCCGAGTATGTGGTGCTCAGAATTGGATGGAGAGCTCGATGAGGTCAGAAAATGGAAGGTATGAAAACAAGGATGAGAATTTTAAATTTCCCTGGAGAATTAGTCAGCGAAGTAGTGAGTAAGTTTAAAATGGGAGTCCCACCAAACACTCCCAGAACAGGAACAGCATGGGGTTAGATACAGAGTAAAGCTCCCTCTACACTGTCCCCATCAAACATTCCCAGGACAGGTACAGCACGGGGTTAGATACAGAGTAAAGCTCCCTCTACACTGTCCCCATCAAACATTCCCAGGACAGGTACAGCACGGGGTTAGATACAGAGTAAAGCTCCCTCTACACTGTCCCCATCAAACACTCCCAAGACAGGTACAGCACGGGGTTAGATACAGAGTAAAGCTCCCTCTACACTGTCCCCATCAAACACTCCCAGGACAGGTACAGATTGGGGTTAGATACAGAGTAAATCTCCCTCTACACTGTCCCCATCAAACACTCCCAGGACAGGTACAGCACGGAGCTAGATACAGAGTAAAGCTCCCTCTACACTGTCCCCATCAAACACTCCCAGGACAGGTACAGCATGAGGTTAGATACAGAGTAAAGCTCCCTCTACACTGTCCCCATCAAACATTCCCAGGACAGGTACAGCATGGGGTTAGATACAGAGTAAAGCTCCCTCTACACTGTCCCCATCAAACACTCCCAGGACAGGTACAGCATGAGGTTAGATACAGAGTAAAGCTCCCTCTACACCGTCCCCATCAAACACTCCCAGGACAGCTACAGCACAGGGTTAGATACAGAGTAAAGCTCCCTCTACACTGTCCCCATCAAACACTCCCAGGACAGGTACAGCACAGGGTTACATACAGAGTAAAGCTCCCTCTACACTGTCCCCATCAAACACTCCCAGGACAGGTTTAGCACGGGGTTAGATACAGAGTAAAGCTCCCTCTACACTGTCACCATCAAACACTCCCAGGACAGGTACAGCACGGGGTTAGATACAGAGTAAAGCTCCCTCTACACTGTCACCATCAAACATTCCCAGGACAGGTACAGCACGGGGTTAGATACAGAGTAAAGCTCCCTCTACACTGTCACCATCAAACACTCCCAGGACAGGTACAGCATGAGGTTAGATACAGAGTAAAGCTCCCTCTACACTGTCCCCATCAAACACTCCCAGGACAGGTACAGCACAGGGTTACATACAGAGTAAAGCTCCCTCTACACTGTCCCCATCAAACACTCCCAGGACAGGTTTAGCACGGGGTTAGATACAGAGTAAAGCTCCCTCTACACTGTCACCATCAAACATTCCCAGGACAGGTACAGCACGGGGTTAGATACAGAGTAAAGCTTCCTCTACACTGTCCCCATCAAACACTCCCAGGACAGGTACAGCACGGGGTTAGATACAGTGTAAAGCTCCCTCTACACTGTCCCCATCAAACACTCCCAGGACAGGTACAGCACGGGGTTAGATACAGAGTAAAGCTCCCTCTACACTGTCCCCATCAAACACTCCCAGGACAGGTACAGCACGGAGCTAGATACAGAGTAAAGCTCCCTCAATATTATCCTCAAACTACAGCCTCAATTGTGGAGTTCGACAGTGAGTGTGTTTTGAGCTATTCTCCTTAGGGGTGCATCAGCTTTTCTGCCTCCTGCCCTGATTTTGCTGGCTAATCGTCAGGCTCTGCAGTTCCACCTGTCTCTCCCTGACTAACCCAGTTTAGGCCCAGGGTTTGAGCCTGGGGCCTTTCTGCTCTGTAGGCCAGCACAGACTCTAGGGGTGTGAGCGCCATTTCTCTCCTGTACTTATAGGGTTAAAGAAAAAGTTTACTCATGATTGAGAAGCCAGTGGGTTCAGAGCCTGACTCCAGCCCTTTGTTTAGTTTGCACCTTATCCGTTTTCAGCAGGAGAGGAGTGGAGCAGCATTTGGATTGAGTGCCATATGCTGGCAGAGAGTGTGATTGGTGCAGTTTGGGAGCTGCAGTTATATATAGCTGAGGTGTTAGGGGGGCGTGTTAGAACCTTGCTCAGAGACGGAAGATCTGACAGGAATTGTCGTGGTGGATTCGGCAGCCACTAGTCGCTCGGTGTTGCTGACTGGTTGTAGAAGGGCATCATTCTGCCGTGAGCACAGAGGAGGGGGTGGGGAACGGGTTGGTTCAGGGTCTGCCCACTGCTGCCCTGTGATCAGACACTGTGTGGCTGGCATTGCTGCCAATTTTTCAGGGGATTTCTACTGCTTAGCCCAGCAATGGTCACTGAGTTCAAAGTGAAAACTCAGCAAAAATAAGGAACAGTTAAAATCAGGAAGTATCGTCATGCAGCAAATTCAGACTGCGGCTGTCTTTTTTCTTCCCTTAAAAAATCATTAACCAGTTTCAGAGATAAGGTGTGTTGCTGGGGAGTGGCACTGGCTGGATGGCCTCAGCTCACCATTCCTGACGGGTGACTGGAGGGGGGCAGTGGGGGAGGGGCCAGAATTGTGGGTGCCCAGGCTCTGGGGTCGAGAGACAGTGAAATGCTGCATGTGATTGGGTGGTGGAGGAACTGGCTATTGGCTGGCAGCCCGCTGGTGCCAGGCCAGTGCAGACACTAGGAGATACCTGTCTGGAACAGACATTGCTGCCATTGGACACTGAACATGATCCCAATGATGGAAGATGAGGAGGAAGTTATAGGTCTCCTGGATAAAGTACTCCTGGATGAAGATGCCATTTCCCTGAGTGAGTTTGAATGGGATGGAGCTGGGGTTCTGGTGTCTGGACCTTCCAGTCTTGAGTTACGAAAGGTGAGGGACCTTTCTGTTAATGGAAATGGGAGGGGTTTGTGGTTGTAAGGCTTGGTATTGTTAGTGTTTGAGAGGGGCTGGGGTTGTTTGCGTTTGAGAGGGGCTGGGGTTATTTGCGTTTGAGAGGGGCTGGGGTTGTTTGCATTTGAGAGGCACTGGGGTTGTTTGCGTTTGAGAGGGGCTGGGGTTGTTTGCGTTTGAGAGGGGCTGGGGTTGTTTGTGTTTGAGAGGGGCTGGGGTTGTTTGCGTTTGAGAGGGGCTGCGTTGTTTGCGTTTGTGAGGGACTGGGGTTGTTTGCGTTTGAGAGGGGCTGGGTTGTTTGCGTTTGAGAGGGGCTGGGGTTGTTTGCATTTGAGAGGGGCTGGGGTTGTTTGCGTTTGAGAGGGGCTGGGGTTGTTTGCGTTTGAGGGGGGCTGGGGTTGTTTGCGTTTGAAAGGGGCTGGGGTTGTTTGCGTTTGAGAGGGGCTGGAGTTGTTTGCGTTTGAGAGGGGCTGGGGTTGTTTGCGTTTATGAGGGACTGGGGTTGTTTGCGTTTATGAGGGACTGGGGTTGTTTGCGTTTGTGAGGGACTGGGGTTGTTTGCGTTTGTGAGGGACTGGGGTTGTTTGCGTTTGTGAGGGACTGGGGTTGTTTGTGTTTGTGAGGGGCTAGGGTTGTTTGCGTTTGAGAGGGGCTGGGGTTGTTTGCATTTATGAGGGGCTGGGGTTGTTTGCATTTATGAGGGACTGGCGCTGTTTGCGTTTGTGAGGGGCTGGGGTTGTTTGTGAGGGGCTGGGGTTGTTTGTGATTGTGAGGGGCTGGGGTTGTTTGCATTTGTGAGGGACTGGCGTTGTTTGTCTTTGTGAGGGGCTGGGGTTGTTTGCGTTTGTGAGGGACTGGGGTTGTTTGCGTTTGTGAGGGACTGGGGTTGTTTGCGTTTGTGAGGGACTGGGGTTGTTTGCGTTTGTGAGGGACTGGGGTTGTTTGCGTTTGTGAGGGGCTGGGGTTGTTTGTGTTTGTGAGGGGCTGGGGTTGTTTGCGAGGGGCTGGGGTTGTTTGTGTTTGTGAGGGACTGGGGTTGTTTGTGTTTGCGAGGGGCTGGGGTTGTTTGCGTTTGCGAGGGGATGGGGTTGTTTGCGTTTGTGAGGGGCTGGGGTTGTTTGTGTTTGTGAGGGGCTGGGGTTGTTTGTGTTTGTGAGGGGCTGGGGTTGTTTGTGTTTGTGAGGGGCTGGGGTTGTTTGTGTTTGTGAGGGGCTGGGGTTGTTTGTGTTTGCGAGGGGCTGGGGTTGTTTGTGTTTGTGAGGGGCTGGGGTTGTTTGTGTTTGTGAGGGGCTGGGGTTGTTTGTGAGGGGCTGGCATTGTTTGCGTTTGTGAGGGGCTGGGGTTGTTTGCGTGTTTGAGGGGCTGGAGTTGTTTGTGTTTGCGAGGGGCTGGGGTTGTTTGCGTTTGCGAGGGGCTGGGGTTGTTTGCGTTTGCGAGGGGCTGGGGTTGTTTGCGTTTGCGAGGGGCTGGGGTTGTTTGCGTTTGTGAGGGGCTGGGGTTGTTTGCGTTTGTGAGGGGCTGGGGTTGTTTGCGTTTGTGAGGGGCTGGCGTTGTTTGCGTTTGTGAGGGGCTGGCGTTGTTTGCGTTTGTGAGGGGCTGGCGTTGTTTGCGTGTTTGAGGGGCTGGCGTTGTTTGTGTGTGTGAAGGACTGCGTTTGTGAGGGGAGGAATGAGATTACACTGCTGAATGAGGCTAATTTCTATCCTGTTCCACTCACTGAAGAATGAATTGGAGTCTCACAGGCGGCATTCCCGCAGGGCATTGTGTTTCCTGGCATTTGGATTAGATGGATGGGCGTGAAGTGTGGGGAGGGGAGGGCGAGCTGAGGGAAATGGGACCGTTGCTGGATAGTGGATTACGAGTGGCATGTGGTTTTCGGAGTTGAGGGATGAGATTGGGATTTTCCTGGGTAGGTTCCTGTTGGGACAATGATTAGGGAATCATTACCTTTACAGAATTAACAGAAAATCATTGACGGGGTTTCTGAAAAAGTGAGTTTGAGAGTTGAGTCTCTTACCAGAGCATTTGACTGTGGCACCATTTCATTCCAAACCTTGACAGCTGGTTTTCCAGGAGGTTCCCAATCCCTGAGGAATTTTCCAAATGTGCGATTGGTATGAACCTGCGATTGGTCTGTCTTGTAGAGTGCAGTGGACCCAGAGAAGAGGCTGGAAATGAGGAATTTTGTGCTGTCTGGTATCCTGGCAAGTGAGGAGATTTACTTAAATCAACTGGAGGCCCTGCTCCTGGTACGTAAATATTACAAACAGCGTTCGCGTGTGTTCATGTGTATGTGTGTGTGTGTGTGTGTGTCTGTCTGTGTGTGTGTGTGTGTGTGTGTTTGTCTACCTGTCTGTCTCAGTGTGTGTGTTTGTCTGCCTGTGTGTGTGTGTGTGTGTGTGTGTGTGTGTGTGTGTCTGTCTGCCTGTCTGTCTGTCTCAGTGTGTGTCTGTCTGTCTGCCTGTCGGTCTCAGTGTGTGTCTGTGTGTGTGTGTGTGTGTGTGTTTGTGTGTGTGTGTGCATGTGCCTGTCTGCCTGCCTGTGTGTGTTGTCTGCCTGTCTGTCTCAGTGTGTGTGTGTGTGTGTCTGCCTGCCTGTCTCAGTGTGTGTCTGTGTCTGTGTGTGTGTGTGTGTTTGTGTGTGTGTGTGCATGTGCCTGTCTGCCTGCCTGTGTGTGTGTGTCTGCCTGTCTGTCTCAGTGTGTGTGTGTGTGAGTGTGTGTCTGCCTGTCTGTCTCAATGTGTGTGTGTGTGTGTGTGTGTATTAAAACGTTCATTGTGTCTTTCCTTTGACAGCTCATGGACAGGATGTGGTGCTGCTGACAAGGCCAACATATATTATCCATCAATAGTTGCCTCTTTTTTCCAAATGTTTTTTTTTCCAGATAAGCTTCTTTCTGTAAAATACCTGAGATGCCTCAATACGCTTCCCCTTATATTTACAATGTACACTCACACTTCATCTCAAATGTTCTCTGGTATAATTGGCTTTGAGAAAGTGCTGGTGAACCACCTTCTTAATCAAATAATGACCGGCTCTCCTATTTCAGAGGGCAGTTAAGAGTTGACCACATTGTGGTGTGCCTGGGGTCTCATGTAGAGCAGCTAAGGATTAGGGTGGCCATTTGTGCACCTTCATACTCGACAATCTGGTTTTCAGTTGCTCTGTTCCCTGTCTGGTACTGGGTAATCTAATGCCTGGTATTTTAATTTTGTGGTTTACTGACAATGCAAACAGTTGCTGCCTTGGACCCTGGTCCCTGTTTCTCAACCTGAGCGCTCTGCAGGCCGAGGCTTCATTCCCTGCTGGCTGAATTCATCAAACCTGGTCACCTGCTGCCCAGATCCACGGAGACTTGGCCTTCGACCGCGTTGGCTCACAAATGCTGCCGGCATTTGGAGAGCACATGCGCACCACAGACAGGCTTGGGGGGGGGTTGCTAAAGGGCTCGAGTGCTGGAGCATGTTGTCACCAGGTGATTTAAAACCCAACCCACAGCCCAAACCCAACTCCAATAACAACCCCGGTCCCAATGACGATCCTGATCCCAACCCTGACACTGCTCCTGGGGGAGTGAGGGGGTGGGAACAGGCCGGGGGAGTGAGGGGGTTGAACAGGTCAGGGGAGTGAGGGGTTAAACAGGCCGGGGGAGTGAGGGGTTAAACAGGCCGGGTGAGCGAGGGGTTAAACAGGCCGGGGGCGTGAGGGTTTAAACAGGCCGGGGGAGTGAGGGTTTAAACAGGCCGGTGGAGTGAGGGGTTAAACAGGCCGGGGGAGTGAGGGATTAAACAGGCCGGGGGAGTGAGGGGTTAAACAGGCCAGGGGAGTGAGCGGGGGAAACAGACCGAGGGAAGGAGCTTTTAGCAGGTACAAGGAAAGCAAATCAGCAGAGGCATTAGTGGAGTACAGAAAGTACAGGGTGGAGCTTAAGAAAGCAATTAGGAGAGCAAAGAGGGGATATGAGAAAGCTCTGGCTGGTAAACGTAGGGAAAATCCCAAGATATTCTATAAGTATATCAATGGGATGAGGATAACCAGGGAAAGAGTAGGGCCCATTAAGGACCATGGGGGCATTCTATGGGTGGAGCCACAGGACATCAGTCGAGTGTTGAACAAATACTTCACATCCATCTTCACCCAAGAGAATGAGGATGAAGGTATGGAACTCGGGGAGAGAGACTGTGAGGTTCTTGAGCAAATTGATATAGGGAGGGACAAAGTATTGGAGGTGTTGGCAGGCTTAAAAGTGGACAAATCTCCAGGTCCAGATGATTTGTGTCCCAGACTGCTGAGGGAGGCAAGGGAGGAGATCACAGGGTCTCTGACCCAAATTTTTAATTCCTCTCTGGCCATGGGGGAGGTGCCAGAAGACTGGAGAACAGCTAATGTGATTCTGCTATTTAAGAAGGGTTGTAGAGATAAGCCAGGGAACTACAGACCAGTGAGTCTCACGTCAGTGGTAAGGAAACTATTGGAGAAAATTCTGAAGGAGAGAATCTGTCACCACTTGGAGAGGCAAGGTTTGATCATGGATAGGCAGCATGGCTTTGTCAGAGGGAGGTCATGCCTAACAAATTTGATTGAATTTTTTGAGGTGACCAGGTGTGTAGATGAGGGTAGTGCAGTTGATGTAGTTTATATGGATTTCAGCAAAGCCTTTGACAAGGTCCCACATGGGAGACTTATAAAGAAGGCAAATGCACATGGAATACAGAGTAATTTGATAAGGTGGATTCAAAATTGGCTTAGTTGTAGGAGGCAGAGGGTGATGACAGAAGGATGCTTTAGTGACTGGAAGCCAGTGTCCAGTGGCATAACACAGGGATCTGTGTTGGGTCCCCTATTGTTCGTCACTTATATAAACGACATAGATGACTATGTGGGGGGTAGGATTAGTAAATTTGCGGATGACACAAAGATTGGCCGGGTGGTTAACAATAAGGTTGAGTGTCTTGGGCTACAGGAAGATATGGATGGGAAGGTCAAATGGGCAGATTAGTGGCAGATGGAATTTAACCCTGAAAAGTGTGAGGTGATACACTTTGGAAGGAGTAATTTGACAGGGAAGTATTCAATGAATGGCATGACACTAGGAAGTTCTGAGGAACAAAGAGACCTTGGCGTGTGTGTCCATAGATCTCTGAAGGCAGAGGGGCATGTTAGTGGGGTGGTGAAAAAGGCACATGGGACACTTGCCTTTATCAATCAAGGCGTAGATTACAAAGTAGGGAGGTCATGTTGGAGTTGTATAGAACCTTGGTGTGGCCACAGCTGGAGTACTGTGTGCAGTTCTGGTCGCCACATTATAGGAAGGATGTGATTGCACTGGAGGGGGTGCAGAAGAGATTCACCGGGATGTTGCCTAGGATGAAACATTTAAGTTATGAAGAGAGGTTGGATAGACTTGGGTTGTTTTCTTTGGAGCAGAGAAAACTCAGGGGCAACCTGATCGAGGTGTACAAGATTATGAGGGGCATGGACAGGGCGGGCAGGGAGCAGCTGTTCCCCTTAGTTTAAGGGTCAGTCACAAGGGGACATAAATTCAAGGTGAGGGGCAGGAGGTTTAGGGGGAATGTGAGGAAAAACTTTTTTACCCAGAGGGTGGTGACGGTCTGGAGTGCGCTGCCTGGGAGGGTGGTGGAGGCGGGTTGACTCACATCCTTTAAAAAGTGCCTGGATGAGCACTTGGCACGTCATAACATTCAAGGCTATGGGCCAAGTGCTGGTAAATGGGATTAGGTAGGTAGGTCAGGTGTTTTTCACGTGTCAGAGCAGACTCGATGGGCTGAAGGGCCTCTTCTGCACTGTGAGATTCTGTGATTCTGAGCGTGAGGGATGGAAACAGTTCGTGGGAGTGATGGGGCAATAGGTCGGGGGAGTGAGGGAGCAACAGGCCGGGGGAGTGAGGGGTGGAGACAAGCTGGAGGAGTGATGGGGTGGGCGGAAATAGGTTGGGGAGTGAGGGGGGGGGCGGGGGTGGAAACAGACCGGGGGAGTGAGGGGGGAAACAGGCTGGGGGAGTGACGTGTGAAGCAGGCCCGGGGAGTGAGGGGTTAAACAGGCCGGGGGAGTGAGGCGGGAAACAGACCGGGGGAATGAGGGGGGAAACAGGCCGGGGGAGTGACGTGTGAAGCAGGCCCGGAGAGTGAGGGGTTAAACAGGCCCGGGGAGTGAGGGGTTAAACAGGCCGGGGGAGTGAGCAGAGAAACAGGCCAGGGGAGTGAGGGATTAAACAATCCGGAGGAGTGAGGGCTTAAACAGGCCGGGGGAGTGAGGGGTTAAACAGGCCAGGGGAGTGAGGGGTTAAACAGGCCGGGGGAGTGAGGGGTTAAACAGGCCGGGGGAGTGAGCAGAGAAACAGGCCAGGGGAGTGAGGGGTTAAACAGGCCGGGGGAGTGAGGGGTTAAACAGGCCGGGGGAGTGAGGGGTTAAACAGGCCGGGGGAGTGAGCAGAGAAACAGGCCAGGGGAGTGAGGGATTAAACAATCCGGAGGAGTGAGGGCTTAAACAGGCCGGGGGAGTGAGGGGTTAAACAGGCCAGGGGAGTGAGGGGTTAAACAGGCCGGGGGAGTGAGGGGTTAAACAGGCCGGGGGAGTGAGGGGTTAAACAGGCCAGGGGAGTGAGGGGTTAAACAGGCCGGGGGAGTGAGGGGTTAAACAGGCCGGGGGAGTGAGGGGTTAAACAGGCCAGGGGAGTGAGGGGTTAAACAGGCCGGGGGAGTGAGGGGGGAAACAGGCCGGGGGAGTGAGGGGGGATACAGACCGGGGGAGTGAGGGGTTAAACAGGCCAGGGGAGTGAGGGGTTAAACAGGCCGGGGGAGTGAGCAGAGAAACAGGCCAGGGGAGTGAGGGATTAAACAATCCGGAGGAGTGAGGGCTTAAACAGGCCGGGGGAGTGAGGGGTTAAACAGGCCAGGGGAGTGAGGGGTTAAACAGGCCGGGGGAGTGAGGGGTTAAACAGGCCGGGGGAGTGAGGGGTTAAACAGGCCAGGGGAGTGAGGGGTTAAACAGGCCGGGGGAGTGAGGGGTTAAACAGGCCGGGGGAGTGAGGGGTTAAACAGGCCAGGGGAGTGAGGGGTTAAACAGGCCGGGGGAGTGAGGGGGGAAACAGGCCGGGGGAGTGAGGGGGGATACAGACCGGGGGAGTGAGGGGTTAAACAGGCCAGGGGAGTGAGGTGGGAGGTTGGGAACAGGGCGGGAGTATGAGGAAGTAAAATGGGCCGGGGACAGAGGGGTTAAACTGGCTGGGAGAGGGAGGGGTTAAAGATGCCGGGGGTGTGAGTGGTTAAAGAGGCCAGGGGAGTGAGGGGGCAACAGGCCCAGGGACTGAGGGGGCAAGCCGGGGGTGTGAGGGGTTTTACAGGCTGGGGGAGTGAGGGGTTAAACAGGTCAGAGGAGTGAGGGGTTAAACAGGCCGGGGGAGTGAGTGGGGAAACAGGCCGGGGGAGTGAGGGGGGAAACAGGCTGAGGAAGCGAGGGGTTAAAGTGGCTGAGGGAGTGAATGGTTAAAGAGGCCAGGGAAGTGAGGGGGGAAACAGGCTGGGGGAGTGAGGGGGGGGGGGTGAATCAGGCTGGGGGAGTAATAAAAAGGGAGGTTAGCCATAAACAGAGGGAGTGTCGCATGGGTTCCCAAAATCAGCTAAATTAGTGCGATGCTCCCTCAGTACTGACCCTCCGACTGTGCAGCACTCCCTCAGTGCTGACCCTCCGACAGTGCAGCACTCCCTCAGTACTGACCCTCCGACTGTGCAGCACTCCCTCAGTGCTGACCCTCCGACAGTGCAGCACTCCCTCAGTACTGACCCTCCGACTGTGCAGCACTCCCTTAGTACTGACCCTCCGACAGTGCAGCACTCCCTCAGTACTGACCCTCCGACTGTGCAGCACTCCCTTAGTACTGACCCTCCGACTGTGCAGCACTCCCTCAGTACTGACCCTCCGACAGTGCAGCACTCCCTTAGTACTGACCCTCCGACAGTGCAGCACTCCCTCAGTACTGACCCTCCGACTGTGCAGCACTCCCTTAGTACTGACCCTCCGACTGTGCAGCACTCCCTTAGTACTGACCCTCCGACAGTGCAGCACTCCCTCAGTACTGACCCTCCAACAGTGCAGCACTCCCTCAGTACTGACCCTCCGACAGTGCAGCACTCCCTCAGTACTGACCCTCCAACAGTGCAGCACTCCCTCAGTACTGACCCTCCAACAGTGCAGCACTCCCTCAGTACTGACCCTCCGATAGTGCAGCACTCCCTCAGTACTGACCCTCCGACTGTGCAGCACTCCCTCAGTACTGCACTGGGATGTCAGCCTGAATATTGTTCTTGAGTCTCTGGAGTGGGGCTTGAAGTCACTGCTTGGGTGAGTGATGTCGTCGGCTCAGGTTCTCACTTAGAGTCAGAAGAATGCGGGTTTATTCCCCAAACCCTGTTCCACAGCCTGGGTATAAGGTCAGAGGGTTATATCTGGGGTTCCTGCTGTGGGTTGGGGGTCTGGGGCGAGGTTACTCAATGATGAATTGATCTCAGTGTTTGAAGCCGTCCAGCACCATTCGCGACCCCTCAGATACTGAAGCAGTCCTTGTCCAAATGCAGCAAGACCTGGACAATATCCAGGCTTGAGATGACATGTGTCAAGTAACATACCTGCCACACAAGTGTCAGGCCATGACCATCTCTCACAAGAGAGAATCTAACCATTGCCCTTAACATTCATTGGCATTACCATCGCTGAATCCCCCACTGTCAACATCCTGGAGGTTACCATTGACCAGAAACTGAACTGGATTAGCCATATAAATACTGTGGCTACAAGAGCAGGTCAGAGGCTAGGAATCCTGCGGTGAGTAACTCACTCCCTGACTCCCCAAAGTCATCCACCATCTACAAGGCACAAGTCAGGAGTGTGATGGAATACTCTCCACTTGCCTGGATGAGTGCAGCTCCCACAACACTCAAGAAGCTTGACACTGTCCAGGAAAAGCAGCCCGCTTGATTGGCACCACATCCACAAACATTCACTCCCTCCACCACCAACATACAGTAGCAGCAGTGTGTACCATCTACATGATGTACTGTAGAAACCTTCCAAACCCATGACGACTACCATCTAGAAGGACAAGGGCAGCAGATAGATGGGAACACCACCACCTGGAAATTCCCCTCAAAGTCACTCACCATCCTGACTTGGGAATATATCGCCGTTCCTTCACTGTCACTGGGTGAAAATCCTAGCACTCCCTCCCTAACAGCACTGTGGGTGTACCTACACCACATGGACTGCAGCGGTTCAAGAAGGCAGCTCACCACCACCTTCTCAAGGGCAGTTCGAGATGGGCAATAAATGCTGGCCCAGCCAGCAAAGCCCACATCCTGTGAATGAATAAAAAAAGCATCAGTTACACACAGGATCCTTCTGACCATGTGACCATTTTTTTCCGGAACCTTCTATTCCAGCCACTGAAGCCACTCAAAGCTGCTGCTACCACCTCCCAACCGGTTCTGACCAATCAGCAGATAGAGACTATCTTCTACAAGGTGCAGGAAATCCATCAGATTCACCGGGAATTCTGTGACAGCCTGTGTCCCAAAATCCAGAACTGGGATTCCCGGCATTCCGTGGGACACCTTTTCCAGAAGCTGGTAAATGGGAGACCAGGGAGGGGAGAGACAGGCAAGGGGGAGGGAGAATAGGAGAGAGAGGGTGGGGGAGGGGAGCTGGGGTGGAGGGGGGCATGGGGGGAGGGGAGAGTGGGAGATGTGGGGGGAGGGGAGTGGGGAAAGTGTTTCAAAGGGGAGAGTGAGAGGGACGGGGAAGGGGAGAGAGGGTGGAGGGGGGAGTATGAGGGGTGGGGCAGGGGTGTTGGGGTGGAGGGGTGAATATGGGGGAGGGGAGAGTGGGAGAGGCAGGGGAGGGGAGTGGGGAGAGTGTTTCAAAGGGGAGAGTGAGAGGGACGGGGAAGGGGAGAGAGGGTGGAGGGGGGAGTATGAGGGGTGGGGCAGGGGTGTTGGGGTGGAGGGGTGAATATGGGGGAGGGGAGAGTGGGAGATGTGGGGGGAGGGGAGTGGGGAGAGTGTTTCAAAGGGGAGAGTGAGAGGGACGGGGAAGGGGAGAGAGGGTGGAGGGGGGAGTATGAGGGGTGGGGCAGGGGTGTTGGGGTGGAGGGGTGAATATGGGGGAGGGGAGAGTGGGAGAGGCAGGGGAGGGGAGTGGGGAGAGAGTTTCAAAGGGGAGAGTGAGAGGGACGGGGAAGGGGAGAGAGGATGGAGGGGGGAGTATGAGAGACGGAGGGGGATAGGGAGTACGGAGAGAGGATGATGGGGAGAAAGGGAAGAAGAGAGAGGGCAAAGGGAGAGGCTGCGGACAGGATGAGTGCAGTGTAAACACTCCTTTGGATCTATTGGGCCTGTTACCAGGCTGTAGGTTGCATCGCATTCTCCCTGAGACCCACTTGAATCCCTCCCCAGGTCTCCCCCACCCCCCTCTGTCCCCCACCCCCCTCTCTCCCCCACCCCCCTCTCTCCCCCACCCCCCTCTCTCCCCCACCCCCCTCTCTCCCCACCCCCCCTGTCCCCACCCCCCTCTCTCCCCCACCCCCCTCTCTCCCCCACCCCCCTCTCTCCCCCACCCCCCCCTCTCCCCCACCCCCCTCTCTCCCCCACCCCCCTCTCTCCCCCACCCCCCTCTCTCCCCCACCCCCCTCTCTCTCCCCCACCCCCCTCTCTCCCCCACCCCCCTCTCTCCCCCACCCCCCTCTGTCCCCACCCCCCCCCTCTCTCCCCCACCCCCCTCTCTCCCCCACCCCCCCTCTGTCCCCCACCCCCCTCTGTCCCCCACCCCCCTCTGTCCCCACCCCCCTCTGTCCCCACCCCCTCTCTGTCCCCACCCCCCCTCTGTCCCCCCACCCCCCTCTGTCCCCCACCCCCCTCTGTCCCCCACCCCCCTCTGTCCCCCACCCCCCTCTCTCCCCCCACCCCCCTCTCTCCCCACCCCCTCTGTCCCCACCCCCCTCTCTCCCCCCACCCCCCCTCTCTCCCCCCACCCCCCTCTCTCCCCCACCCCCCTCTCTCCCCCACCCCCCTCTGTCCCCACCCCCCTCTCTCCCCCCCACCCCCCCTCTCTCCCCCCACCCCCCCCTCTCTCCCCCACCCCCCTCTGTCCCCACCCCCCTCTCTGTCCCCCACCCCCCTCTCTCCCCCACCCCCCCCTGTCCCCACCCCCCTCTGTCCCCACCCCCCTCTGTCCCACCCCCCTCTGTCCCCACCCCCCTCTCTCCCCCCCACCCCCCCTCTCTCCCCCACCCCCCTCTGTCCCCACCCCCCTCTGTCCCCACCCCCCCTCTCTCCCCCACCCCCCTCTCTCCCCCACCCCCCTCTCTCCCCCACCCCCCTCTGTCCCCACCCCCCTCTCTCCCCCACCCCCCTCTGTCCCCACCCCCCCTCTCTCCCCCACCCCCCTCTGTCCCCACCCCCCTCTCTCCCCCACCCCCCTCTCTCCCCCACCCCCCTCTCTCCCCCACCCCCCCTCCCTCCCCCACCCCCCTCTCTCCCCCCACCCCCCCTCTCTCCCCCACCCCCCTCTGTCCCCACCCCCCTCTGTCCCCACCCCCCTCTGTCCCCACCCCCCTCTGTCCCCACCCCCCTCTCTCCCCCCACCCCCCTCTCTCCCCCACCCCCTCTCTCCCCCACCCCCCTCTGTCCCCACCCCCCCTCTCTCCCCCACCCCCCTCTGTCCCCACCCCACTCTCTCCCCCACCCCCCTCTGTCCCCACCCCCCTCTGTCCCCACCCCCCCTCCCCTACCCCTCTCTCTCCCCATCCCCTCTCTCCCTCTCCCTCCCCTGACCCCCACACCCTCCCTCCCCTACCCCTCTCTCTCCCCATCCCCTCTCTCCCTCTCCCTCCCCTGACCCCCACACCCTCCCTCTTATTTCTCCCTCCCTCACTGCACCTTGCCCTCTCCCTCCCCCCTCCACCCCCTCCCTCTCTCCTCTTTGCCCTCTCCCTTTCCCTCCTCCTCCTCCTCTCCCTCCCACCTGTCTCCCTCCCAATTCCTCCCACTCTCTCCCTCTCCCCTCATTCCCTTCCTTGTCTCCTCCCCTCCTCCTCTTCCTCCCCCTCCCCTCCTCCTCTTCCTCCCCCTCCCCTCCTCCTCTTCCTCCCCCTCCCCTCCTCCTCTTCCTCCCCCTCCCCTCCTCCTCTTCCTCCCCCTCCCCCTCCCCCTCCCCCTCCCCCTCCCCCTCCCCCTCCCCTCCTCCTCTTCCTCCCCCTCCTCTTCCTCCCCCTCCCCCTCCTCTTCCTCCCCCTCCCCCTCCTCTTCCTCCCCCTCCCCCTCCTCTTCCTCCCCCTCCCCCCTCCCTTCCTCCCCCTCCCCCTCCCCCCTCCTCTTCCTCCCCCTCCCCCTCCCCCTCCTCTTCCTCCCCCTCCCCCTCCGCTTCCTCCCCCTCCTCTTCCTCCCCCTCCTCTTCCTCCCCCTCCCCCCTCCTCTTCCTCCCCCTCCCCCCTCCCCCCTCCTCTTCCTCCCCCTCCCCCCCCTCTTCCTCCCCCTCCCCCCGCTCCTCTTCCTCCCCCTCCCCTCCTCCTCTTCCTCCCCCTCCCCTCCTCCTCTTCCTCCCCCTCCCCTCCTCCTCTTCCTCCCCCTCCCCTCCTCCTCTTCCACCCTCCTCTCTTCCTCTTCCTCCCCTCGCCTCTTCCTCCCCCTCCTCTTCCTCCCCCTCCTCTTCCTCCCCCTCCTCTTCCTCCCCCTCCTCTTCCTCCCCCTCCCCTCCTCCTCTTCCTCCCCCTCCCCTCCTCCTCTTCCTCCCCCTCCCCTCCTCCTCTTCCTCCCCCTCCCCTCCTCCTCTTCCTCCCCCTCCCCTCCTCCTCTTCCTCCCCCTCCCCTCCTCCTCTTCCTCCCCCTCCCCTCCTCCTCTTCCTCCCCCTCCCCTCCTCCTCTTCCTCCCCCTCCTCCTCTTCCTCTTCCTCCCCCTCCTCCTCTTCCTCCCCCTCCCCTCCTCCTCTTCCTCCCCCTCCCCTCCTCCTCTTCCTCCCCCTCCCCCTCCCCTCCTCCTCTTCCTCCCCCTCCCCTCCTCCTCTTCCTCCCCCTCCCCTCCTCCTCTTCCTCCCCCTCCCCTCCTCCTCTTCCTCCCCCTCCCCTCCTCCTCTTCCTCCCCCTCCCCTCCTCCTCTTCCTCCCCCTCCCCTCCTCCTCTTCCTCCCCCTCCCCTCCTCCTCTTCCTCCCCCTCCCCCTCCCCCTCCCCTCCTCCTCTTCCTCCCCCTCCCCTCCTCCTCTTCCTCCCCCTCCCCTCCTCCTCTTCCTCCCCCTCCCCTCCTCCTCTTCCTCCCCCTCCCCTCCTCCTCTTCCTCCCCCTCCCCTCCTCCTCTTCCTCCCCCTCCCCTCCTCCTCTTCCTCCCCCTCCCCTCCTCCTCTTCCTCCCCCTCCCCTCCTCCTCTTCCTCCCCCTCCCCTCCTCCTCTTCCTCCCCCTCCCCTCCTCCTCTTCCTCCCCCTCCCCTCCTCCTCTTCCTCCCCCTCCCCTCCTCCTCTTCCACCCTCCTCTCTTCCTCTTCCTCCCCTCCCCTCTTCCACCCTCCTCTCTTCCTCTTCCTCCCCTCCCCTCTTCCTCCCCCTCCTCTTCCTCCCCCTCCTCTTCCTCCCCCTCCCCTCCTCCTCTTCCTCCCCCTCCCCTCCTCCTCTTCCTCCCCCTCCCCTCCTCCTCTTCCTCCCCCTCCCCTCCTCCTCTTCCTCCCCCTCCCCTCCTCCTCTTCCTCCCCCTCCCCTCCTCCTCTTCCTCCCCCTCCTCCTCTTCCTCTTCCTCCCCCTCCTCCTCTTCCTCCCCCTCCCCTCCTCCTCTTCCTCCCCCTCCCCTCCTCCTCTTCCTCCCCCTCCCCTCCTCCTCTTCCTCCCCCTCCCCTCCTCCTCTTCCTCCCCCTCCCCTCCTCCTCTTCCTCCCCCTCCCCTCCTCCTCTTCCTCCCCCTCCCCTCCTCCTCTTCCTCCCCCTCCTCCTTCCTCTTCCTCCCCCTCCTCCTTCCTCTTCCTCCCCTTCCTCCCACACCCCTCCTCCTCTTCCTCCCCCTCCACTCCACCCACCCCATTTCATCTCTCCCCCTCCCTCCCCCCGCCACCTCCCTCTCTCCATATCTGATCCTGGTTTGACTGCTTTTTCTGTCTCTCTTCCTCCCACTCTCTCACTCTCTCTCTCCGTCTCTCTCCCTGTCTCCCATTATCTCTCCCTCCCTCTCTGTCCTTCCCTCCCTCCCTCTATCTCCTTTTCTACCTCTCTATCCCCTCCCTCACTCCCTCTCCCCCTCCCTGCCCTCCTTCCTTTCTGTCTCTCCCTCCCTTGCTCTCCCTCACTTCCCTTGCCATTTCTCACTCTGTCTCTCTCTCTCCCCCTCCCTCCCCCTCTCTCTGTCTTTGTCTCCCTCCCTCTCTCCCTCCCTCTCTCCCTCCCTCTTGCTTCCTCCTGCCCCCTCTCCCTCTTGCACCCTCTCTCTGTCTCTCTCCCTCTCTTCCACCCTCACCCTCTCCCTCCCTCCCTTCTCTCTCTCCCCACTCACTCCCTCCCCCCTCTCTTGCCCCTCTCTCTCCCACCCTCTCACCCCGTCTCTCCACCCTCTCTGTCCCCTCTCTCTGCCCCTCTGTCTCCCTCTCTCTCTCCATTGCTCTCTCTCTGTGCGCTGCCTCCCTCTCTCTCCCTTTCTCTCTCTCTCTCCCTTTCTCTCTCTCTCTCCCTTTCTCTCTCTCCCTCCCTTTCTCTCTCTCGCTCCCTCACTCCGTGTCTCCCTCACTCCGTGTCTCCCTCTCTCCGCTTCTCTCTCTCTCTCCCTCTCTTCACCTCTCTCTTTCTCCCTTTATCTCTCTACTACTCTTCTTTCTCCCCCCCCCATCTCCCTCTCTCTCCCACTCTTTGCCTCTGTCTCCCTCCTTCTCTCTCCCCCTCACTCCCTCTGTCTCGTTCTCTCCGTTTCTCTCTCTCCCTCTCTTCCTCTCTCTACCTCTCTCTCTATCTCTCTCTCTCTCCTTTTCTCTCTCCCCCCTCTATCTCCCTCTCCCTCTCTTTGTCTCCCTTTTTCACCCTCTCACTCCCTCTCTCTCCCTCCCTCTGTCTCTCCCCACTCTTTCTTTCTCTCCCTCCCTCCCCCCGACTCTCCCTCTCCCCCCCCCGCCTCTCTCTCTCTCCTCTCTTTCTCTCTCTCTTTCTCTCTCTCTCTTTCTCTCTCCCTCCATCCCATTCCCCTCTCTCTTTCATTTGTCCCTCTCCCTGTTTCTCTCTCTCTCTCCCTCTAGGCTGAGAGTCTCGGTGTATACAAGGCCTTTGTGGATAATTATAAAGTGGCGATCGAAACGGTTGAAAAATGCAGCCTGGCCAATAACAACTTCAAGAAGATTTCTGAGGTAAGCTCGAGCGAGGTTTGTATGGGGAGTTGCTGTGGAGCCATGTGGGGTCACTGGGCTGACTGACTTGAGAGAATGAGTTCACAGAGTGTGTTCAGAGCCTGCCTGTGCTGCAACTATTCTCCATCTCTCTCTCTCTCTCTCTTCCAAGGATTTGAAAGTCAAAAGCTCCAAGGATTCGAAGGAATGTTCCACCTCTATCACTCTGGAAGGTAAGTTTCGGTAGATTTGCTTTGAAGGTAGCGACCCTATAGCTCTGACCCTGCGACCCTCCCACTCTCCGACCTTCCATACTCGCATCGCTGCTTCCACGCATCGAGCTGTGGCCCCATCACTTGCTGTGTCCTTGTTGTTTTGTACCCAAGTATGAGCCAGATTGACTGGCATTCTGTACAGACCCTCACCTCCGCCCCTTCCCCCTATCTATCCATTCAACGGTACCACTCACTGCTTTGGTGAGTACAGTACCGAGTGACAGAGAGTAAGGGAAGCGATGGAAATGCTGCTGATCCTCAGGCTTTGCTGCAAGTGCAGCTGCTATGGTAAATGCTCTGTGTTTCTGATTTGTCTCTTTGTGTATCTCTGCCTCATTCATATTCCATTCATTCGGCTCCTTCTGTGCGAGGGAGAAATCATTTCTCAGGGATACAAAAGACAATAGCAGCTGTCTGCCTCTTCCCTCAGTCACTGGATCTATGTTGCCTTCATCCAAACATATTTACCCTGTTTATTACGATTATTTGAGCTAATTTCCTTTGTCCTTGCAGTCACCTTCTGTAATGTGAAGGAGAATAATCCGAACCCATTGGGAATATTCAGCATTCTGAGGGTGTTTGGGTGAGATTGTGAATTCTCCACAGGGGTCACTGTGGGGTTGTGATATCTGTGGCCGGCTATCCCTGAGCAGTCGGGGGCTCTGTCAGAGTTGCTGTCCGCCCCAGACTCATTGCACCCATCTCAGAGCTTTGGACTCAGAATGTTTCTCTGAGTATTGTGACCAGTGACCGTGTGAGCACAGGTTTACTGCTCTGCATAATTGATAGGATCACTCACCCGGGGAATCGCTGCAAGTAATGGGCGGGGTCTCAGTGAGTAATGGGCGGGGTCTCAGTAATGGGCGGGGTCTCCGAGTAATGGGCAGGGTCTCTGAGTAATGGGCGGGGTCTCTGCGAGTAATGGGCGGGGTCTCTGCGAGTAATGGGCAGGTCACTGCGGGTAATGGGCAGGGTCACCGGGCAATAGGCGGGATCTCTGCAGGTAATGGGCGGGATCTCTGCAGGTAATGGGCGGGATCTCTGCAGGTAATGGGCGGGATCTCTGCAGCTAATGGGCGGGATCTCTGCAGGTAATGGGCGGGATCTCTGCAGCTAATGGGCAGGATCTCTGCAGGTAATGGGCAGGATCTCTGCAGGTAGTATGCACGATCTCTGCAGGTAATGGGCGGGATCTCTGCAGGTAATGGGCGGGATCTCTGCATGTAATGGGCGGGATCTCTGCAGGTAATGGGCGGGATCTCTGCAGGTAATGGGCGGGATCTCTGCAGGTAATGGGCAGGATCTCTGCAGGTAATGGGCAGGATCTCTGCAGGTAATATGCACGATCTCTGCAGGTAATGGGCGGGATCTCTGTAGGTAATGGGCGGGATCTCTGCATGTAATGGGCGGGATCTCTGCATGTAATGGGCGGGATCTCTGCAGGTAATGGGCAGGATCTCTGCAGGTAATGGGCAGGATCTCTGCAGGTAATGGGCAGGATCTCTGCGGGTAATGGGCAGGATCTCTGCGGGTAATGGGCAGGATCTCTGCGGGTAATGGGCAGGATCTCTGCGGGTAATGGGCAGGATCTCTGCGGGTGATGGGCAGGATCTCTGCGGGTGATGGGCAGGATCTCTGCGGGTGATGCATGGGACCCTGCAGGTAATATGCATGGTCTCTGCAGATAATGGGGGATCATTTTGTAATGGGCGAGATCTCTTTGTAATGGGCGGGATCTCAGTGGGTCACAGGCATGATCTCTGTGGGTAATGTGCGGGAACTCTGTGGGTATTGGGCAAGATCTCTTCAAGTAATGGGTGGGATCTCTGTAGGTAATGGGCAGGATCTCTGCGGATAGTGGGTGGGATCTCTTCAAGTAATGGGCGGGATCGCTGCAAGTCATGGGTGAGATCTCTGTGGGTCACGGGCAGGATCTCTTTATAATAGGCAGGATCACTTTGTAATGGACAGGATTTCTGTGGGTAATGGGCGAGGACTCTTTGTAATGGGGGATCTCTGCAACTAATGGACGGGATCTCTGTGGGTCATGCGTGGGACCTCTGCAGGTAATGGGCGGGATCCCTGCGGGCAATGGGGGAGGGGATCCTTGCGGGTATGGGCACGGTCTCTGCAGATAATGGGGGATCATTTTGTAATGGGCGGAATCTCAGCGGGTAATGTGTGGGAACTCTGCGGGAAATGGGCAGGACCCCTGCGGGTAATGGGCAGGATCTCTGTGGATATTGAGGTGGATCTCTGTGGGTCATAGACGTGGTCTCTAAGGGAAATAGGTGGGATCACTGCAGGTAAAGGGTGAGATCTCTTTGTAATGGGTGTGATCTCTGTGAGTAATGAGCAGGATCTCTGCAGACAGTTGGCCCGATCTCTGCAGGTGATTGGGGTGATCACTTTGTAATTGGCAAGATCTCTGCGGGTAATGGACGTGATCCCTGCAGGTAATGGGTGGGATCTGTGTGACTAATGGGTGGGATCTCTGTGGGTCATGGGTGGGATCTTGCAAGTAGTGGGTAGGATCTTTGTGGGTCATGGGCGGGATCTCTGTGGGACTGGGCAGGATCTCTGAGGGTAATGGGCAGGGTCTCTTTGTAATGGGTGGGTTCTCTGCGAGTTATGGGAAGGGTATCTTTGTAATGGGCAGGATCTCTGCAGGTCTTCGGTGGGATCTCAGTAGATAATGGCCGGATCTCTGTGGGTGATTGGGGTGATCACTTTGTAATCGGCGTGATCTCTACAGGTAATGGGCGGGATCTCTGTGAGTAATGGGCGGGATCTCTGAATAATGGGCAGGATCTCTGCGGGTAATCAGCTGGGTTTCTTTGTAATGGGCAGGATCTTTTCAGGTAATGGGCAGGTTCTCTTTGTACTGGGCGGTGTACTTTTGCAATGGGCAGGATCTCTACAGGTCTTGGGCGGGATCTCTGTGGGTCATGGGCAAGATCTCTGCGTTTAATAGGCATGATCTCTGTCGGCAATGGGCCAGATTTCTGTGGGTGATTGGGGAGATCACTTTGTAATCGGCGTGATCTCTGCAGTTAATGGGTGGGATGAATGTATGTAATGGGCAGGATCTCTGCAGATAATGGGCATGATCCCTGTGGGTCTTGTGTTGGATCTCTTTGGGTAATAGGTGGGAATTCTGCTTGTAGTGGGTGGGATCCCTGCGGGTAATGGGCGAGATCTCTGCCAGTCATGGGGGGATCCCTGCAAGTCATAGGTGTGATCTCTGTGGCTAATAGCCAGATCTCTGTGGTTGGTTGGGGTGATCACTTTGTAATCGGCTTGATCTCTGTGGGTAATGGGCGGGTCCTCTGCGGGTCTTGGGCTGGTCTTCTGTGGGTAATGGGCAGGATCTCTGGGGGTAATGGGCGGGATCTCTGGGAGTAATGGGCAGGATCTCCATGGTTAATGGGCAGGATCTCCACGGTTAATGGGCGGAATCTCTGTGGGTAATGGGCAGGGTCTCTGGGGGTAATGGGTGGAATCTCTATGGGTAATGGGCAGGATCTCTGGGGGTAATGGGCGGAATCTCTGTGGGTAATGGGCAGGATCTCTGGGGGTAATGGGTGGAATCTCTATGAGTAATGGGCAGGATCTCTTGGGGTAATGGGTGGAATCTCTGTGGGTAATGGGCAGGATCTCTGGGGGTAATGGGTGGAATCTCTATGGATAATGCAGAGGATCTCCATGGTTAATGGGCGGAATCTCTGTGGGTAATGGGTGGGATCTCTGTGGGTAATGGGCGGGATCTCTGGGAGTAATGGGCAGGATCTCCATGGTTAATGGGCAGGATCTCCATGGTTAATGGGCGGAATCTCTGTGGGTAATGGGCAAGATCTCTGGGGGTAATGGGCGGAATCTCTATGGGTAATGGGCAGGATCTCTGGGGGTAATGGGTGGAATCTCTGTGGGTAATGGGCAAGATCTCTGGGGGTAATGGGTGGAATCTCTGTGGGTAATGGGCGGAATCTCTGTGGGTAATGGGCAGGATCTCTGGGGGTAATGGGTGGAATCTCTATGGGTAATGGGCAGGATCTCTGGGGGTAATGGGTGGAATCTCTATGGGTAATGTGGAGGATCTCCATGGTTAATGGGCAGAATCTCTGTGGGTAATGGGTGGGATCTCTGTGGGTAATAGGTGGGATCTCTGTGGGTATTGGGCAGGATCTCTTGGGGTAGTGGGTGGGATCTCTGGAGGTAATGGGTGGGATC
The DNA here is from genome assembly GCF_017639515.1 of Carcharodon carcharias. Taxonomy (NCBI): domain Eukaryota; kingdom Metazoa; phylum Chordata; class Chondrichthyes; order Lamniformes; family Lamnidae; genus Carcharodon; species Carcharodon carcharias. Next base: position 140,612,453 of record NC_054476.1, read on the forward strand.
TCTGTATGTAAGGTGCAGGATTTCACGGGTAATGGTTAATGGGCAGGATCTCTGAGTAATGGGCAGGATCCCTGTGGGTAATGGGCAGGGTCTATTTGTAATAGGCGGGATCTCTGCAACTAATGGGCGGGATCTCTTTGGATCATGGGTGGGATCTTTGCATCTAAAAGGGGCAGGATCTCTGCATGTAATGGGCGGGATCTATGTGGGTAATGGTCAGGATCACTTTGTAATGGGCGGATCTATTTGTAACAGGCAGGATCCCTGCGGATCTCTGCATGTAGTGGGCGGGATCCCTGTGTGTAATGTGTGGAACCTCTGCAAGTAGTGAGCAGGATCACTTTGTACTGGGCAGCATCTCTTCATAATGTGCAAGTCTGTGTGTAATGGGTGGGATCTCTGTGTAATGGGCAGGATCTGTGTGTAATGGGCAGGATCTGTCTGTAATGGTATCTCTGCAGGTAATTGGTGGATTTCTGTGAGAAATGGGCGGGATCTCTGCCGGCAATGGATGGGATCTCTGCGGGTCATGGGTGGGATCTCTGCGTGTATGAGGAGGGATCTCTGCGGGTAATGCATGAGTTCACTGTGGGTATTGGACAGGATCACTTTGTAATGGGTGGGATATCTGCGGGCAACGGGCAAGATCTTTGCAGGTAATGAGTGAGATCCCTGAGGGTAATGGTTGGGATCTCTGCGGTTAATGGGCGGGATCTCTGCGAGAAATGGGCGGGATGCGGGATCTCTGCGGATAATGGTCAGGATCTCTGCGGATAATGGGCAGGATCTCTGCGGTTAATGGCCGGGATCTCTGAATTATGGGCGGGATCTCTGCGGTTAATGGCCGGGATCTCTGAATTATGGGCGGGATCTCTGCGGATAATGGGCGGGATAACTGTGGTAAATGGGCGGGATCTCTGCAGTTAATTGTCGGGATCTCTGTGGATAATGGGCGGGATCTCTGTGGATAATGGGCGGGATCTCTGTGGATAATGGGCGGGATCTCTGCAGTTAATGGGCGGGATCTCTGCGGTTAATGGGCGGGATCTCTGCGGATAATGGGCGGGATCTCTGCGGATAATGGACGGGATCTCTGCGGTTAATGGGCGGGATCTCTGCGGATAATGGGCGGGATCTCTGCGGATAATGGGCGGGATCTCTGCGGATAATGGGCGGGATCTCTGCGGATAATGGGCGGGATCTCTGCGGATAATGGGTGGGATCTCTGCGGATAATGGGCGGGATCTCTGCGGATAATGGGCGGGATCTCTGCGGATAATGGGCGGGATCTCTGCGGATAATGGGCGGGATCTCTGTGAGAAATGGGCGGGATCTCTGCGGTTAATTGTTGTGATCTCTGCGGATAATGGGCGGGATCTCTGCGGTTAATTGTCAGGATCTCTGCGAGAAATGGGCAGGATCTCTGCTGGTAATGGGAGGGATCTCTGCGGATAATGGTCGGGATATCTATGGATAATGGGCAGGATCTCTGCGGATAATGGGCAGGATCTCTGCATGTAAAGGTTTCGATCCCTGTGGTAAATGGGCGGGATCTCTGCGGGCAATGGGTGGGATCTGTGCGGGTAATGGGCGGGATCTCTGTGAGTAATGGGTGGGATCTCTGCAGGGTGTAGGGTGGATCTCTGTGGGTAATGGGCAGGATCTCTGCAGGTAAAGGGGGATCATTTTGTAATGGGTGGGACCTCTGCTGGGAATGGATAGGATCTCTTTGTAATAGGAAGGATCTCTGCAGGCATTGGGCGAGACCTCTGTGCAATGGGCAGGATCTCTGTGTAATGGATGGAATCTCTGCTTGTAATGGGTGGGATCCCTGTGGGTAATGGGTGGGAACTCTGCTGGTAGTGGATAGGATCACTTTGTAATGGGTGGGATCTCTGTGTAACGGGCAGTATCTCTGCGGGTAATGGGTGGGATCTCTGCGTGTAATGAGCGGGATCTCTGTGAGGAATGGGTGCGATCTCTGTGAGTAATGGGCGGGATCTCTGTGAGTAATGGGCGGGATCTCTGTGAGTAATGGGCGGGATCTCTGTGAGTAATGGGCGGGATCTCTGAGAAATGGGCGGGATCTCTGAGAAATGGGTGGGATCTCTGCGAGTAACGGACGAGGTCCGTAGGAGTAACAGGTGGGGTCCTTAGGAGTAATGGGTGGGGTCTCTGTGGGTCATGGACAGGATCTCTGTGGGTCATGGGTGGGATCTCTGCAGGTAATGGGGAATCATTTTGTAATGGGGGGGACCTCTGCTGGTAATGGACAGGATCTCTTTGTAAAGGGCGGGATCTCTGCAGGCAATGGGCAAGATTTCTGTGCATAATGGGTGGGATCTCTGTTTGTAAGGGGCAGGACCTCTGCGGGTAATGTACTGGATCCCTGCGGGTAATGGGCAGGACCTCTGCGGGCCATGGGTGGGTTCCCTGCCGTCATGGGCGGGATCTCTGCGGGTAGTGGATAGGATCACTTTGTAATGGGCGGGATCTGTGTGTAATGGGCAGGATCTCTGCGGGTAATGGTCGGGATCTCTGCAAGTAATGGTCGGGATCTCTGCGGGTGATGGATGGGACCCCTTTGTAATGGGGGGATCTCTGTGGGTGATGGGCGGGATCTTTGCAGGGAAAGGGCGGGATCTTTGCAGGGAAAGGGCGGGATCTCTGCTGGGAATGGGCGGGATCTCTGCTGGGAATGGGCGGGATCTCTGCTGGGAATGGACGGGGTCTCTGCTGGGAATGGGCGGGGTCTCTGCTGGGAATGGACGGGATCTCTGCTGGGAATGGGCAGGATCTCTGTGGGGAATGGGCGGGATCTGTGCACTGTGCCCTCCCAATCATGTGGTGCGAATGTTCATGCATAACCCTGAAACACCCTCTTGTTACCAGGCAAGGGAAGTGTATGTGAATCTGCCCAATCCATGTGGCTGGAACCCCTCCATTGTTGCTCTGCAAAGACCACATTCCATTTATCTCACTCGCAACGAAACTCCCATCATTCATTTGAACTTAACTCTTGAATGACTGAGCAGAACATCTGTAACTCACTGCGGCCAGACACAGCTCAAACAGCAGAATCTCACTAAATCCTGAGAAACAAACTAGAGAAAAACCATTTCACTGATTGATGAACAGTACTAACACTGTCAGCACTGAAAAAATACCATCATTGTCAGCGAAGTTCCCTCTACTCTGTCCCATTAAACATTCCCAGTACGGGTACAGCATGGGGTTAGATACAGAGTAAATCTCCCCCTACACCGTCCCCATCAAACATTCCCAGGACAGGTACAGCACAGGGTTAGATACAGGGTAAAGCTCCCTCTACACTGTCCCCATCAAACATTCCCAGGACAGGTACAGCTCGAGGTTAGATACAGGGTAAAGCTTCCTCTCTACTATCCCCATCAAACACTCCCACTACAGGTACAGCACGGGGTTAGATACAGAGTAAAGCTCCCTCTACACTATCCCCATCAAACACTCCCAAGACTGGTATAGCATGGGGTTAGATACAGAGTAAAGCTCCCTCTACACTGTCCCCATCAAACACTCCCAGGACAGGTACAGCACAGGGTTAGATACAGAGTAAAGCTCCCTCTACACTCTCCCCATCAAACACTCCCAGGATAGGTACTACACGGGGTTAGTTACAGATTAACTCTCTGATCAAGCAGCATTTTAGTGACAGTGAAAGATTTTTCTCGCTCTGGTTTATGTTTTTCAGCTCTGCTGTACAAACCGATCGATCGAGTAACTCGAAGCACTCTGGTGCTGCATGTGAGTATTGGGTCTTTCCTAATGGTATACGTTGGTGTGGTGATGTGTGGGTAGATTGACTCATCATGTGTGTAACTTATGGAGACAAAAGTTGAAGCGGACAAGTTTAAGATTAGGAGGGGACTTGCAATGATTCTCTTCCTACCTGTCTCTAATTTCATGGAAAATCTCGAATTGCATCCTCCCCAATCCCATATTGACTGATCTGTTTCAGCGATGTTGATTCAGGGATAAAGATTGGGTGCATCCCATGCTTTTCTCATATATCACCAGAAAGGGCAGACGGGACTTTGATCAATATCCCATCTCGATGACAGCACCTCCGACAGTGCAGCACTCCCTCAGTACTGACCCTCTGACAGAAGAGCACTCCCTCAGTACAGTGAAGAACTCCCTCAGCTCTGACCATCCGACAGTGCAGCACTCCCTCAGTACTGACCCTCCAACAGCGCAGCACTCCCTCAGCACTGACCCTCCAAAAGTGCGTCAGTCCCTCAGTACAGACCCTCCGACAGTGCGGTGTTCCCTCAGTACTGACCCTCCAACAGTGCGGTGTTCCCTCAGTACTGACCCTCCGACATTGTGGTGTTCCCTCAGAACTGACCCTCTGACAGTGCATTGCTCCCTCAGTACTGACCCTCCGACAGTGCGGCAGTACCTCAATACTGACCCTCCAACATTGCCATGGTCCTTCAGTACTGACCATCCAACAGTGTGGTGTTCCTTTAGTCCTGACTGTGCGACAGTGCAGTGCTCCCTCAGTACTGACCCTCCAACAATGCAGTGTTCCCTCAGTAATGACCCTCCAACGGTGCAGTGTTACCTCAGTAACGACCTTCCGCAGTGCAGTACTCCCTCAGTACTGACCCTCCGACAGTGCGGTGCACCCTCAGTACTGACCCTCCGACAGTGCGTCATTTGCTCAGTACTGACCCTCCGACAGTGCGATGTTCCCTCAGTACTGACCCTCCGACAGTGCATTGCTCCCTCAGTACTGACCCTCCGATAGTGCGGCACTCCATCAGTACTGACCCTCCGACAGTGAGGTATTCCCTCAGCACTGACCCTCCAACAGTGCGTCGCTCCCTCAGTACAGACACTCCCACAGTGTGGTGTTCCCTCAGAACTGACCCTCTGACAGTGCATTGCTCCCTCAGTACTGACCCTCTGACAGTGCGGCACTCCCTCAGTACTGACCCTCCGACAGTGAAGTGTTCCCTCAGCACTGACCCTCCCACAGTGCGTCGTTTGCTCAGTACTGACCCTCCGACAGTGCAGTGTTCCCTCAGTACTGACCCTCCGACAGTGCATTGCTCCCTCAGTACTGACCCTCCAACAGTGCGATGTTCCCTCACTACAGACCCTCCGAGAGTGCGGTGTTCCCTCAGTACTGACCCTCCGACAGTGCATTGCTCCCTCAGTACTGACCCTCCAACAGTGCGGCACTCCCTCAGTACTGACCCTCCGACAGTGAGGTGTTCCCTCAGCACTGACCCTCCAATAGTGCGTCGCTCCCTCAGTACTGACCCTCCAACAGTGCATTGCTCCCTCAGTACTGGCCCTCCGATTGTGCATCGCTCCCTCAGTACTGACCCTCCAACAGTGCGGTACCCCTTAGTACTGACCCTCTGACAATGCGGTGTTCCCTCAGTACTGATCCTCCGACAGTGCATTGCTCCCTCAGTACTGACCCTCCAACAGTGCAGCACTCCCTCAGTACTGACCCTCCGACAGTGAGGTTTTCCCTCAGCACTGACCCTCCAATAGTGCGTCGCTCCCTCAGTACTGACCCTCCAACAGTGCATTGCTCCCTCAGTACTGGCCCTCCGATTGTGCATCGCTCCCTCAGTACTGACCCTCCAACAGTGCGGTACACCCTTAGTACTGACCCTCTGACAATGCGGTGTTCCCTCAGTACTGATCCTCCGACAGTGCATTGCTCCCTCAGTACTGGCCCTCCAACTGTGCATCGCTCCCTCAGTACTGACCCTCCAACAGTGCCGTACACCCTTAGTACTGACCCTCTGACAGTGCGGTTTTCCCTCAGTACTGACCCTCCGACAGTGCGGCACCCCCTCAGTACAGACGCTCTGACTGTGCGGCACTACCTCATTATGGACCCTCCGACAGTGCGGCACCCACTCAGTACTGACCCTCCAACAGTGCAGCACTCCCTCAGTACTGACCCTCCGACAGTGCGATGTTCCCTCAGTACTGACCCTCCGACAGTGCATTGCTCCCTCAGTACTGACCCTCCGATAGTGCGGCACTCCATCAGTACTGACCCTCCGACAGTGAGGTATTCCCTCAGCACTGACCCTCCAACAGTGCGTCGCTCCCTCAGTACAGACACTCCCACAGTGTGGTGTTCCCTCAGAACTGACCCTCTGACAGTGCATTGCTCCCTCAGTACTGACCCTCTGACAGTGCGGCACTCCCTCAGTACTGACCCTCCGACAGTGAAGTGTTCCCTCAGCACTGACCCTCCAACAGTGCGTCGTTTGCTCAGTACTGACCCTCCGACAGTGCAGTGTTCCCTCAGTACTGACCCTCCGACAGTGCATTGCTCCCTCAGTACTGACCCTCCAACAGTGCGATGTTCCCTCACTACAGACCCTCCGAGAGTGCGGTGTTCCCTCAGTACTGACCCTCCGACAGTGCATTGCTCCCTCAGTACTGACCCTCCAACAGTGCGGCACTCCCTCAGTACTGACCCTCCGACAGTGAGGTGTTCCCTCAGCACTGACCCTCCAATAGTGCGTCGCTCCCTCAGTACTGACCCTCCAACAGTGCATTGCTCCCTCAGTACTGGCCCTCCGATTGTGCATCGCTCCCTCAGTACTGACCCTCCAACAGTGCGGTACACCCTTAGTACTGACCCTCTGACAATGCGGTGTTCCCTCAGTACTGATCCTCCGACAGTGCATTGCTCCCTCAGTACTGGCCCTCCAACTGTGCATCGCTCCCTCAGTACTGACCCTCCAACAGTGCCGTACACCCTTAGTACTGACCCTCTGACAGTGCGGTTTTCCCTCAGTACTGACCCTCCGACAGTGCGGCACCCCCTCAGTACAGACGCTCTGACTGTGCGGCACTACCTCATTATGGACCCTCCGACAGTGCGGCACCCACTCAGTACTGACCCTCCAACAGTGCAGCACTCCCTCAGTACTGACCCTCCAACAGTGTGGTTTTCCCTCAGCACTGATCCTGCAACAGTGAGGTGTTCCCTCAGTACTGACCCTCCAACTGTGAGGTGTTCCCTCAGTACTGACCCTCCGACAGTGCAGTGTTCCCTCAGTACTGACCCTCCGACAGTGCATTGCTCCCTCAGTACTGACCCTCCAACAGTGCGATGTTCCCTCACTACAGACCCTCCGAGAGTGCGGTGTTCCCTCTCTACAGACCCTCCGAGAGTGCGGTGTTCCCTCAGTACTGACCCTCCGACAGTGTGGTGTTCCCTCAGTACTGACCCTCCGACAGTGCATTGCTCCCTCAGTACTGACCCTCCAACAGTGCGGCACTCCCTCAGTACTGACCCTCCGACAGTGAGGTGTTCCCTCAGCACTGACCCTCCAATAGTGCGTCGCTCCCTCAGTACTGATCCTCCGACAGTGCATTGCTCCCTCAGTACTGGCCCTCCAATTGTGCATCGGTCCCTCAGTACTGACCCTCCGACAGTGCAGTGTTCCCTCAGTAATGACCCTCCGGCGGTGCAGTGTTACCCCAGTAATGACCCTCCGCAGTGCAGTACTCCCTCAGTACTGACCCTCCGACAGTGCGGTACACCCTCAGTACTGACCCACCGACAGTGCAGCACTCCCTCAGTACTGACCTTCCGACAGTGCATTGCTCCCTCAGTACTGGCCCTCCGATTGTGCATCGCTCCCTCAGTACTGACCCTCCAACAGTGCGGTACACCCTTAGTACTGACCCTCTGACAATGCGGTGTTCCCTCAGTACTGATCTTCCGACAGTGCATTGCTCCCTCAGTACTGGCCCTCCAACTGTGCATCGCTCCCTCAGTACTGACCCTCCAACAGTGCCGTACACCCTTAGTACTGACCCTCTGACAGTGCGGTTTTCCCTCAGTACTGACCCTCCGACAGTGCGGCACCCCCTCAGTACAGACGCTCCGACTGTGCGGCACTACCTCATTATGGACCCTCCGACAGTGCGGCACCCACTCAGTACTGACCCTCCAACAGTGCAGCACTCCCTCAGTACTGACCCTCCAACAGTGTGGTTTTCCCTCAGCACTGATCCTGCAACAGTGAGGTGTTCCCTCAGTACTGATCCTCCAACTGTGAGGTGTTCCCTCAGTACTGACCCTCCGACAGTGCATTGCTCCCTCAGTACTGATCCTCCAACAGTGCGATGTTCCCTCACTACAGACCCTCCGAGAGTGCGGTGTTCACTCACTACAGACCCTCCGAGAGTGCGGTGTTCCCTCAGTACTGACCCTCCGACAGTGTGGTGTTCCCTCAGTACTGACCCTCCGACAGTGCATTGCTCCCTCAGTACTGACCCTCCAACAGTGCGGCACTCCCTCAGTACTGACCCTCCGACAGTGAGGTGTTCCCTCAGCACTGACCCTCCAATAGTGCGTCGCTCCCTCAGTACTGATCCTCCAACAGTGCATTGCTCCCTCAGTACTGGCCCTCCAATTGTGCATTGCTCCCTCAGTACTGACCCTCCGACAGTGCAGTGTTCCCTCAGTAATGACCCTCCGGCGGTGCAGTATTACCCCAGTAATGACCCTCCGCAGTGCAGTACTCCCTCAGTACTGACCCTCCGACAGTGCGGTACACCCTCAGTACTGACCCACCGACAGTGCAGCACTCCCTCAGTACTGACCTTCCGACAGTGCATCGCTCCCTCAGTACTGACTCTCCGACAGTGCAGCGCTCCCTCAGTACTGAGCCTCCGACAGTGTGATGTTCCCTCAGTACTGATCCTCCAACAGAGCATTTCTCCCTCAGTACTGACCCTCCGACAGTGCAGCGCTCCCTCAGTACTGACCCTCCGACAGTGCAGCGCTCCCTCAGTACTGACCCTCCGACAGTGCAGGGCTCCCTCAGTACTGGCCCTCCAACTGTGCATCGCTCCCTCAGTACTGACCCTCCAACAGTGCCGTACACCCTTAGTACTGACCCTCTGACAGTGCGGTTTTCCCTCGGTACTGACCCTCCGACAGTGCGGCACCCCCTCAGTACAGACGCTCCGACTGTGCGGCACTACCTCATTATGGACCCTCCGACAGTGCGGCACCCACTCAGTACTGACCCTCCAACAGTGCAGCACTCCCTCAGTACTGACCCTCCAACAGTGTGGTTTTCCCTCAGCACTGATCCTGCAACAGTGAGGTGTTCCCTCAGTACTGACCCTCCAACTGTGAGGTGTTCCCTCAGTACTGACCCTCCGACAGTGCATTGCTCCCTCAGTACTGACCCTCCAACAGTGCGATGTTCCCTCACTACAGACCCTCCGAGAGTGCGGTGTTCACTCACTACAGACCCTCCGAGAGTGCGGTGTTCCCTCAGTACTGACCCTCCGACAGTGTGGTGTTCCCTCAGTACTGACCCTCCGACAGTGCATTGCTCCCTCAGTACTGACCCTCCAACAGTGCGGCACTCCCTCAGTACTGACCCTCCGACAGTGAGGTGTTCCCTCAGCACTGACCCTCCAATAGTGCGTCGCTCCCTCAGTACTGATCCTCCAACAGTGCATTGCTCCCTCAGTACTGGCCCTCCAATTGTGCATTGCTCCCTCAGTACTGACCCTCCGACAGTGCAGTGTTCCCTCAGTAATGACCCACCGGCGGTGCAGTGTTACCCCAGTAATGACCCTCCGCAGTGCAGTACTCCCTCAGTATTGACCCTCCGACAGTGCGGTACACCCTCAGTACTGACCCACCGACAGTGCAGCACTCCCTCAGTACTGACCTTCCGACAGTGCATCGCTCCCTCAGTACTGACTCTCCGACAGTGCAGCGCTCCCTCAGTACTGAGCCTCCGACAGTGTGATGTTCCCTCAGTACTGATCCTCCAACAGAGCATTTCTCCCTCAGTACTGACCCTCCGACAGTGCAGCGCTCCCTCAGTACTGACCCTCCGACAGTGCAGCGCTCCCTCAGTACTGACCCTCCGACAGTGCAGCGCTCCCTCAGTACTGACCCTCCGACAGTGCAGCGCTCCCTCAGTACTGATCCTCCGACATTGTGGTGTTCCCTCAGAACTGACCCTCCGACATTGTGGTGTTCCCTCAGAACTGACCCTCCGTCATTGTGGTGTTCCCTCAGAACTGATCCTCCGACATTGTGGTGTTCCCTCAGAACTGACCCTCTGACAGTGCGGTGTTCCCTCAGTACTGATCCTCCGACAATGCGTTGCTCCCTCAGTGCTGACCTTCCGACAATGCGTTGCTCCCTCAGTACTGACCCTCCGACAGTGCAGCGCTCCCACAGTGTGGTGTTCCCTCAGTACTGACCGTCCGACAGTGTGATGTTCCCTGAGTAATGACCCTCTGACAGTGCAGTGTTCCCTCAGTAGTGCACTGGAAATGTTAATCTGGATTGCTGCTCAGCCTCTGGAGTTGGGGTTTCGTGCACAATCTGCTGATTTACGGGTGAGAGAGCTGCCTTGCAGGAAAAGCTTCTCATGGGCTGCATATTCCTGCAGAAGCTGGAGTTGACCTCGGGAGCCCTGTGTGAGACTCTGGAGATGAGTGCTGTTGTAATGGAGCTGCTATGTGTGTTTGCAGGATCTTCTGAAACATACACCCACAGAACACCCCGACTATCCCTTACTGCAGCATGCACTGCGAATCTCACAGAATTTCCTGTCCAGCATCAATGAGGAAATTTCTGAGCGGCGAACACAAGTGTCACTGGCAAAGGGAGAGGTGAGTGACGGTGCAGGGATGATGCTGCTCTGTGTCAGGGTGGGGAGATATTTGCTTTCAGAATGTTTCCTCTCACTTCACCCGTGTGGGTGATTAACCCCTCCCCCTGGTGTCAGTGATTGCACTTCACACCCCCATGCCAGCGATTACCTCCCGGTGCTGTAATTGCCCCCCCCGTGACAATAATTAGTCTCAAGTCGGTAATTACCCCCATGTCAGTAATTAACCCTGTTAGTAATTACCCCCATGTCAGTAATTAACCCTGTGTTAGTAATTAACCCTGTGTTACCCCCCCCCGTATCGGTAATTAACCCCATGTCAGTAATTAACCCCTAATTACCTCCGTGCCAGTAATTACCCCTGTGTCAGTAATTAACCCCCGTGTCAGTAGTTAGCCCAGTGTTAGTAATTACCCCCGTGTAAGTAATTAATCCTGTCAGTAATTACCTCCGTGCCAGTAATTACCTCCGTAGCAGTAATTACACCAGTGCCAGTAATGAACCCGATGACAGTAATTAACCCCATGTCAGTAATGAACCCCGTGTCAGTAATTACCCCCTTTCCAGTAATTACACCCATGTCAGTAATGATCCCGGTGTCAGTAATGATCCCGGTGTCAGTAATTAACCCGGCGTCAGTAATTAACCCAGCGACAGTAATTACCCCGTGTCAGTAATTACTCCCGTGTCAGTAATTAACCCGTTAGTAATTACCTCCATGTCAGTAATTATTCCCGTGTCAGTAATTACACGGTGTCAGTAATGATCTCAGTGTCAGTAATGATCTCAGTGTCAGTAATGATCTCAGTGTCAGTAATTACCCCATGTCAGTAATTAACCCGGCTTCAGTAATTTCCCGTGTCAGTAATTAACCCGGCATCAGTAATTCCCCGTGTCAGTAATTATTCCTGTGTCAGTAATTACCTCCATGTCAGTAATTACCTCCATGTCAGTAATTACCCCCGTGTCAGTAATTACACCTGTGTCTATAATTAATCTTGTGTCTGTAATTACACCTGTGTCAGTAATTACGCCTGTGTCAGTAATTACGCCTGTGTCAGTAATTACCCCCGTGTCAATGATTGCCCCGTGTCAGTAATTTTCCCTTGTCAGTAATTACCCCCTTGTCAGTGATTATCCCCGTGTTAGTGAGTGATTGCCCCTGTGTCAATGATTGCCCCGTGTCAGTAATTACCCCCGTGTCAGTAATTACCCCCGTGTCGGTAATTACCCCTCAAGTCAGTAATTACCCCTCAATTCAGTAATTAACCTCGAGTCAGTAATTTATTTACCCAGTGCCAGTAATTACCCCCGTGTCATTGATTACCCCATATCAGTAATAAACCCCTAATTAGCCCTGTGTCAGTAATTAGCCCCATGTCAGTAATTAGCCCCATGTCAGTAATTAACCCTTTGTCGGTAATTACCGCCGTGTCAGTGATTAAGCCTGTGTTACTAATTAACCCTGTGTCAGTAATTATCCCCTTGTCAGTAATTAACCCCATGTCAGTAGTTAACCCCTAATTACCCCATGTCAGTAATTAACCCCGTGTCAATAATTACCCCTGCGTCAGTAATTACCCCATGTCGGTGATTACTCCCGTGTCAGTAATTAACCTCGAGTCAGTAATTTATTTACCCCAGTGTCAGTAATTAACCCAATGTCAATAATTACCCCATGTCAGTAATTAACCCCTAATTACCCCCCGTATCAGTAATTAGCCCCATGTCAGTAATTAGCCCCATGTCAGTAATTAACCCTTTGTCGGTTATTACCGCCGTGTCAGTGATTAAGCCTGTGTTACTAATTAACCCTGTGTCAGTAATTATCCCCTTGTCAATAATTAACCCCGTGTCAGTAATTAATCCCTAATTACCCCATGTCAGTAATTACCCCTGTGTCAGTAATTAGCCTGGTGTCAGTAAATACCCCATGATAATGATTGCCCCGTGTCAGTAATTAACCCAATGTCCGTAATTACCCCCATGTCCGTAATTACCCCCATGTCAGTAATTACCCCCATGTCAGTAATTACCCTCTTGTCAGTAATTAACCCGTGTTAGTAATTAACCCTGTCAGTAATTACCCTCTTGTCAGTAATTAACCCTGTTTTAGTAATTAACCCTGTGTTATTCCCTTGCCAGTAATTAACCCCGTATCAGTAATGAACCCAGTGTCACTAATGAATCCGGTGTCAGTAATGAGCCTGTGTCAGATATTACCCCGGTCAGAGATTAACCCCATGTCAGTGATTAACCTCGTGCCAGTAATTAGCACCATGTCAATAATTACCCCCATGTCAGTAATTAATCCGTCAGTGATTAACCCCGTGTCAGCAATTAACCACATCGGTAATTACCCCATGTCAGTAATTACCCCTGTGTCAGTAATTAACTGTTAGTAATTACACCCTTGTCAGTAATTAACCCTGTTACCCCCTCGTCAGTAATTAAGCCCTAATTACCGTCTTGTCAGTACCTAACCCCACGTCAGTAATTAACCCCTAATTACCTCCGTGCCAGTAATTACCCCTGTGTCAGTAATTAACCCCCGTGTCAGTAGTTAGCCCAGTGTTAGTAATTACTCCTGTGCAAGTAATTAATCCTGTCAGTAATTACCCCCGTAACAGTAATTACACCAGTGCCAGTAATGAACCCGATGTCAGTAATTAACCCCACGTCAGTAATTAACCCCATGTCGGTAATGAACCCCGTGTCAGTAATTACCCCATGTCAGTAATTACTCCCGTGTCAGTAATTAACCCGTTAGTAATTACCTCCATGTCAGTAATTACTCCCGTGTCAGTAATTACACGGTGTCAGTAATGACCTCAGTGTCAGTAATTACCCCATGTCAGTAATTAACTCGGCTTCAGTAATTTCCCGTGTCAGTAATTAACCCGGCATCAGTAATTACCCCTGTGTCAGTTATTATTCCTGTGTCAGTAATTAACCCGTGTTAGTAATTACCTCCATGTCAGTAATTACACCTGTGTCAGTAATTACACCTGTGTCTGTAATTAATCTTGTGTCTGTAATTAATCCTGTGTCTGTAATTACACCTGTGTCAGTAATACGCCTGTGTCAGTAATTACCCCCATATCAATGATTGCCCCCATGGCAATGATTGCCCCGTGTCAGTAATTTTCCCTTGTCAGTAATTACACCCTTGTCAGTGATTATCCCTGTGTCAGTGATTGCCCCTGAGTCAATGATTGCCCCGTGTCAGTAATTACCCCTCAAGTCAGTAATTACCCCTCAAGTCAGTAATTAACCTCAAGTCAGTAATTTATTTACCCAGTGCCAGTAATTACCCCCATGTCATTGATTACCCCATATCAGTAATAAACCCCTAATTACCCCCGTGTCAGTAATTAGCCCCGTGTCAGTAATTAGCCCCGTGTCAGTAATTAGCCCCATGTCAGTAATTAACCCTTTGTCGGTAATTACTGCCGTGTCAGTGATTAAGCCCGTGTTACTAATTAACCCTGTGTCAGTAATTATACCCTTGTCAATAATTAACCAGACAGTAATTAACCCCATGTCAGTAATTAACCCCTAATTACCCCCATGTCAGTAATTACCCCCATGTCAGTAATAAACCCTGTGTCAGTAATTACCCCCTTGTCAGTAATTACCCAGTGTCAGTAATTACGCACGTGTCAGTAATTAAACCCATGTCAGTGATTTGCCCCGTGTCAGTGCTTTCCTTCCGTATCATTGATTGCCCCATGTCAGTAATTACCCCCATGTCAATAATTACCCCATGGCAGTAATTAACCCCTAATTACCCCCATATCAGTAATTAGCCCCATGTCAGTAATTAACCCTTTTTCGGTAATTACCGCCGTGTCAGTGATTAAGCCTGTGTTACTAATTAACCGTGTCAGTAATTATCCCCTTGTCAGTAATTAACCCCATGTCAGTAATTAACCCCTAATTACCCCATGTCAGTAATTAACCCCGTGTCAATAATTACCCCTCCGTCAGTAATTACCCATGTCGGTGATTACTCCCGTGTCAGTAATTAACCTCGAGTCAGTAATTTATTTACCCCAGTGTCAGTAATTAACCCAATGTCAATAATTACCCCATGTCAGTAATTAACCCCTAATTACCCCCCCGTATCAATAATTAGCCCCATGTCAGTAATTAACCCTTTGTCGGTTATTACCGCCGTGTCAGTGATTAAGCCTGTGTTACTAATTAACCCTGTGTCAGTAATTATCCCCTTGTCATTAATTAACCCCGTGTCAGTAATTAATCCCTAATTAACCCATGTCAGTAATTACCCCTGTGTCAGTAATTAGCCTGGTGTCAGTAAATACCCCATGATAATGATTGCCCCGTGTCAGTAATTAACCCAATGTCCGTAATTACCCCCATGTCAGTAATTACCCTCTTGTCAGTAATTAACCTGTGTTAGTAATTAACCCTGTTAGTAATTACCATCTTGTCAGTAACTAACCCCGTGTCAGTAATTAACCCCAAATTACCGTCTTGTCAGTAACTAGCCCCGTGTCAGTAATTAACCCCTAATTACCGTCTTGTCAGTAACTAACCCCATGTCAGTAATTAACCTCTAATTACCGTCTTATCAGTAACTAGCCCCGTGTCAGTAATTAGCCCTATGTCAGTAATTAACCCTTTGTCGGTAGTTACCGCCGTGTCAGTGATTAAGCCTGTGTTACTAATTAACCCTGTGTCAGTAATCATCCAGACAGTAATTAACCCCATGCCAGTAATTAACCCCTAATCACCCCATGTCAGTAATTACCCCGTGTCAGTAATTATCCCGGTGTCAGTAATTACCCATGTCAATGATTGCCCCGTGTCAGTAATTAACCCGATGTCCGTAATTAACCCCCATGTCACTAATTACGCCCATGTCAGTAATTACCCTCGTCAGTAATTAACCCTTTGTCGGTAATTACTGCCGTGTCAGTGACTAAGCCTGTGTTACTAATTAACCCTGTGTCAGTAATCATCCCCTTGTCAGTAATTAACCAGACAGTAATTAACCCCTAATTACCCCATGTCTGTAATTACCCCCATGTCAGTAATTAGCCCGGTGTCAGTAATTACCCATGTCAATGATTGCCCCGTGTCACTAATTAACCCGATGTCTGTAATTAACCCCCATGTCACTAATTACGCCCATGTCAGTAATTACCCTCTTGTCAGTAATTAACCCTTTGTCGGTAATTACTGCCTTGTCAGTGATTAAGCCTGTGTTACTAATTAACCCTATGTCAGTAATTATCCCCTTGTCAGTAATTAACCAGACAGTAATTAACCCCATGTCAGTAATTAACCCCTAATTACGCCATGTCAATAATTACCCCCATGTCAGTAATGAGCCCGGTGTCAGTAATTACCCATGTCAATGATTGCCCCGTGTCAGTAATTAACCCGATGTCCGTAATTAACCCCCATGTCACTAATTACACCCGTGTCAGTAATTAACCCTGTTAGTAATTACCCTCTTATCAATAATTAACCCAGTGTTGGAATTACCCTATTAGTAATTACCCTCTTGTCAGTAATTAACCCTGTGTTAGTAATTAACCCTGTGTTACCCCCTTGTCAGTAATGAACCCCGTGTGAGTAATGAACCCGGTGTCACTAATGAATCCAGTGTCAGTAATGAGCCTGTGTCAGATATTACCCCTGTCAGATATTACCCCTGTCAGATATTACCCCTGTCAGAGATTAACCCCGTGTCAGTGATTAACCTCGTGCCGGTAATTAGCACCATGTCAGTAATTACCCCCGTGTAAGTAATTAATCCGTCAGTGATTACCCCCGTGTCAGCAATTAACCACATCGGTAATTACCCCGTGTCAGTAATTACCCGTGTAAGTAATTAACCGTTAGTAATTACATCCTTGTCTTTAATTAACCCTGTTACCCCCTCGTCAGTAATTAAACCCTAATTACCATCTTGTCAGTAACTAACCCCGTGTCAGTAATTAACCCCTAATTACTCCCTTGTCAGTAATTAACCCCATGTCAGTAATGAACCTGGTGTCAGTAATTACCCCCATGTCAGTAATTACCCCTGTGCCAGTAATTAATATGTCAGTGATTACCCACCGTGTCAGCAATTAACTGCGTCGGTAATTACCCCCGTGTCAGTAATTAACTGTGTTAGTAATTAACCCTGTGTTACCCCTTTGTCTGTAATTAACCCCTAATTACCGTCTTATCAGTAACTAGCCCCTTGTTAGTAATTAACCCCTAGTTACTGTCTTCTCAGTAACTAACCCTGTCAGTAATTTACCGCTAATTACTGTCTTGTCAGTAACTAGCCCCGTGTCAGTAATTAACCCCTAATTACTCCCCTGTCAGTAATTAATCTTGAGTCAGTAATTTATTTACCCCAGTGTCAGTAATTATCCCAATGTCAATAATTACCCCATGTCAGTAATTAATCCCTAATTACCCCCGTATCAGTAATTAGCCCTATGTCAGTAATTAGCCCCATGTCAGTAATTAACCCTTTGTCGGTAATTACCGCTGTGTCAGTGATTAAGCCTGTGTTACTAATTAACCCCCCTGTGTCAGTAATCATCCCCTTGTCAGTAATTAACCAGACAGTAATTAACCCCATGTCAGTAATTAACCCCTAATTACCCCATGTCTGTAATTACCCCCATGTCAGTAATTAGCCCGGTGTCAGTAATTACCCATGTCAATGATTGCCCTGTGTCAGTGATTAACCCGATGTCCGTAATTAACCCCCATGTCACTAATTACGCCCACGTCAGTAATTACCCTCTTGTCAGTAATTAACCCTTTGTCAGTAATTACCGCCGTGTCAGTGATTAAGCCCGTGTTACTAATTAACCTGTGTCAGTAATTATCCCCTTGTCAGTAATTAACCAGACAGTAATTAACCCCATGTCAGTAATTAACCCCTAATTATCCCATGTCAGTAATTACCCCCATGTCAGTAATGAGCCCGGTGTCAGTAATTACCCATGTCAATGATTGCCCCGTGTCAGTAATTAACCCGATGTCCGTAATTAACCCCCATGTCACTAATTACACCCGTGTCAGTAATTAACCCTGTCAGTAATTAACCCTGTTAGTAATTACCCTCTTGTCAGTAATTAACCCTGTGTTGGAATTACCCTATTAGTAATTACCCTCTTGTCAGTAATTAACCCTGTTATTAATTAACCCTGTGTTACCCCCTTGTCAGTTATGAACCCCGTGTCAGTAATGAACCCCGTGTCACTAACGAATCCGGTGTCAGTAATGAGCCTGTGTCAGATATTACCCCGTCAGAGACTAACCTCGTCAGTGATTAACCTCGTGCCGGTAATTAGCACCATGTCAGTAATTACCCCCATGTAAGTAATTAATCCGTCAGTGATTACCCCCATGTCAGCAATTAATCTCGAGTCAGTAATTTATTTACCCCAGTGTCAGTAATTATCCCAATGTCAATAATTACCCCATGTCAGTAATTAACCCCTAATTACCCCTGCATCAGTAATTAGCCCCATGTCAGTAATTAGCCCCATGTCAGTAATTAACCCTTTGTCGGTAATTACCACCATGTCACTGATTAAGCCTGTGTTACTAATTAACCCTGTGTCAGTAATTATCCCCTTGTCAGTAATTAACCAGACAGTAATTAACCCCATGTCAGTAATTAACCCCTAATTACCCCGTGTCAGTAGTTACCCCCATGTCAGTAATTAGCCCTGTGTCAGTAATTACCCCATGTCAATGATTGCCCTGTGTCAGTAATTAACCCAATGTCCGTAATTACCCCCCATGTCCGTAATTTCCCCATGTCAGTAATTACCCCCGTGTCAGTTATTACCCCATGTCAATGATTGCCCCGTGTCACTAATTAACCCAATGTCAGTAATTACCCCCATGTCAGTAATTACCCCCGTGTCAGTAATTAACCCATGTCAGTAATTAGCCCTGTTAGTAATTACCCTCTTGTCAGTAATTAACCCTGTGGTGGAATTAACCCTATTAGTAATTACCCTCTTGTCAGTAATTAACCCTAAGTTAATAATTAACCCTGTGTTACACCCTTGTCAGTAATTAACCCCATGTCAGTAATTAAACCGTGTCACTAATGAATCTGGTGTCAGTAATGAGCCTGTGTCAGTTATTACCCCTGTCAGAGATTAACCCCGTGTCAGTGATTAACTTCGTGCCAGTAATTATCACCATGTCAGTTATTACCCCCATGTCAGTAATTAATCCGTCATTGATTACCCCCGTGTCAGAATTAACCACATCGTTAATTACCCTGTGTAAGTAAATAACTGTTAGTAATTACCTCCATGTCAGTAATTAAACCTGTTACCCCCTCGTCAGTAATTAACCCCTAATTACCGTCTTGTCAGTAACTAACCCCGTGTCAGTAATTAACCCCTAATTACTGTCTTGTCAGTAACTAGCCCCATGTCAGTAATTAACCCCTAATTACTCCCGTGTCAGTAATTACCCCCATGTCGGTAATTAACCGCGAGTCAGTAATTAACCCCATGTCAGTAATTAACTCCTAATTACTCCCGTGTCAGTAATTAACCCCGAGTCAGTAATGAACCCGGTGTCAGTAATTAACCCAATGTCAGTAATTAATATCTAATTACCCCGTGTCAGTAATTAACCCTGTGTCAGTAATTAGCCACTTGTCAGTAATTACATCTGTGCCAGTAATTAATATGTCAGTGATTACCCCCGTGTCAGCAATTAACCGCGTCAGTAATTAACCCCGTGTCAGTAATTACCCTGGTGTCAGTAATTAACCCTGTGTTAGTAATTAACCCCTAATTACTGTCTTGTCAGTAACTAACCCCATGTCAGTAATTAACCCCTAATTCCTCCCTTGTCAGTAATTACCCCATATCTGTAATTAACCCCGTGTCGGTGATTACTCCAGTGTCAGTAATTAATCTCGAGTCGGTAATTTATTTACCTCAGTGTCAGTAATTATCCCAATGTCATGTCAATAATTACCTCATGTCAGTAATAAAGCCCTAATTACCCCCGTATCAGTAATTAGCCCCATGTCAGTAATTAGCCCCATGTCAGTAATTAACCCTTTGTCGGTAATTACCACCCTGTCAGTGATTAAGCCTGTGTTACTAATTAACCCTGTGTCAGTAATTATCCCCTTGTCAGTAATTAACCAGACAGTAATTAACCCCCATGTCAGTAATTAACCCCTAATTACCCCCATATCAGTAATTAACCCGATGTCCGTAATTACCCCCCATGTCGGTAATTACCCCCATGTCGGTAATTACCCCCATGTCAGTAATTACTCCCGTGTCAGTAATTAACCCGTGTTAGTAATTAACCATTGTCAGTAATTACATCTGTGCCAGTAATTAATACATCAGTGATTACCCCCATGTCAGCTATTAACCGCGTTGGTAATTAACCCCGTGTCAGTAATTACCCTCTTGTCAGTAATTAACCCTGTGTTGGAATTAACCCTATTAGTAATTACCCTCTTGTCAGTAATTAACCCTATGTTGATAATTAACCCTGTGTTACGCCCTTGTCAGTAATTAACCCCGTGTCAGTAATTAACCGCGTGTCAGTAATGAACCCGGTGTCAGTAATAAGCCCGTGGCAGATATTACCCCGGTCAGAGATTAACCCTGTGCCAGTGATTAACCTCGTGCCGGTAATTAGCACCATGTCAGTAATTACCCCCGTGTCAGTAATTAACCCCTAATTACTGTCTTGTCAGTAACTAGCCCCGTGTCAGTAATTAACCCCTAAGTACCCCTGTGTCAGTGATTACCCTGTGTCAGTAATTAACCCTGTCAGGAATTAACGCCTAATTACCCCCTTGTCAGTAATTACCCCCATGCCAGGAATTAATCCCGTCAGTGATTACCCCCATGTCAGCAATTAACCGCATCGGTAATTACGCCCGTGTCAGCAATTAACCACATGTCAGTAATTAACCCTGTGTTACCCACTTGTCAGTTATTAATCCCTAATTACCGTCTTGTCAGTAACTAACCCCGTGTTAGTAATTAACTCCTAATTACTCCCTTGTCAGTAATTACCCCCGTGTCGGTAATTAACCCCTAATTACCATCTTGTCAGTAACTAACCCCGTGTCAGTAATTAACCCCTAATTTACTCCCTTGTCAGTAATTAACCCTGTGTCAGTAATTAATATGTCAGTGATTACCCGCGTGTCAGCAATTGATTGCGTCGGTAATTACCCCCATGTCAGTAATTAACCCATGCTCAGTAATTATCCCCGTGTCAGTAATTACCCCAGTGTTAGGAATTAACCCTGTTAGTAATTACTCCCTTGTCCCTAGTTAACCCCGTTAATAATTAACCCTGTGTTACCCCTTTGTCAGTAATTAGCCCCTAATTACCATCTTGTCAGTAACTAACCCCGTGGCAGTAATTAACCCCTAATTACTGTCTTATCAGTAACTAGCCCCTTGTCAGTAATTAACCGTGTCAGTAATTAACCCCTAATTACTCTTTTGTCAGTAATTAACCCCGTCAGTAATTAACCCCTACTTACCCCCTTGTCATTAATTACCCTGTGCCAGTAATTAATACGTCATGAATAACCCCATGTCTGCAATTAACTGCATCAGTAATTACCCGTGTCAGTAATTAACCCCGTGTCAGTAATTACCCCCGTGTCAGTAATCACCCCGATGTCAGTAATTAACTCTGTTTTAGTACTTAACCCTATTAATAATTACCCCCGTGTCAGTAATTAACACAGAGTCAGTAATTAACCCCTAATTACCGTCTTATCAGTAACTAGCCCTGTGTCAATAATTAAACCCTAATTACCGTCTTGTCAGTAACTAACCCCATGTCAGTAATTAACCCCTAATTACCGTCGTATCAGTAACTAGCCCCATGTCAGTAATTAACCATGTGTCAGTAATTAACCCCTAATTACCATCTTGTCATTAATTACCCTGTGCCAGTAATTAATACGTCATTAATAACCCTGTGTCTGCAATTAACTGCGTTGGTAATTACCCCGGTGTCAGTAATTAACTCTGTTTTAGTAATTAACCCTGTTCGTAATTACACCCTTGTCAGTAATTAACCCTGTTAGTAATTAACCCTGTGTTACCCCTTTGTCAGTAATTAGTCCCTAATTACTGTCTTATCAGTAACTAGCCCTGTGTCAGTAATTAACCCCTAATTACTCTCTTGTCAGTAATTAACCCCATGTCAGTAATTAACCCATAATTACCCCCTTGTCATTAATTACCCTGTGCCAGTAATTAATACGTCGTTAATAACCCCGTGTCTGCAATTAACTGCGTCGGTAATTACCCCCGTGTCAGTAATTACCCCGGTGTCAGTAATTAACTCTGTTTTAGTAATTAACCCTGATAGTAATTACCCCCTTGTCAGTAATTAATCCCTAATTACTGTTGTCAGTAACTAACCCCATGTCAGTAATTAACCCCTAATTACTCCCTTGTCAGTAGTTAACCCCTTGTCAGTAATTAATCCCGTGTCAGTAGTTACCCACGTGTCAGTAATTAACCCCGAGTCAGTAATGAACCCGGTGTCAGTAATTAATATCTAATTACCTCGTGTCAGTAATTAACCCTGTCAGTAATTAACCCCTTGTCAGTAATTATATCTGTGCCAGTAATTAATGCGTCAGTGATTACCCCTGTGTCA
Organism: Carcharodon carcharias; assembly: GCF_017639515.1. Lineage (NCBI taxonomy): Eukaryota > Metazoa > Chordata > Chondrichthyes > Lamniformes > Lamnidae > Carcharodon > Carcharodon carcharias. The sequence continues at coordinate 140,634,814 of NC_054476.1, forward strand.
GCAATTAACTGCATCAGTAATTACCCCGTGTCAGTAATTAACCCTGTGTCAGTAATTAACCCCTAATTACTCCTTTGTCAGTAATTACCCCATGTCTGTAATTAACCTCGAGTCAGTAATTACCTTCCTGTTGGTAATTAGCCCCGAGTCAGTAATTAGCCCCGTGTTGGTAATTATCCCCGAGTCAGTAATTAACCCTGTGTCAGTAATGAACCCGCTGTCAGTAATTAACCCCATGACAGTAATTACCCCTAATTACCCCGTGTCAGTAATTAAGCCTGTGTCAGTGATTAACAGCGTGTCAGTAATTACCCCCGTGTCAGTGATTAACAGCGTGTCGGTAATTAACCCCGTGACGGTGATTAACTGCATGTCAGTAATCACACCTGTGTCCGCAATTACACGCTTGTCGGTAATTACTCCGTGTCGGTTATTAGCCCCGTGTCAGTAATTCCCCCATCTCACTAATTAGCCCCATGTCAGTAATTAGCCCCGTTTCGGTAATTACCCCTATCTCACTAATTAGCCCCGTGTCAGTAATTACCCCCATCTCACTAATTAGCCCCGTGTCAGTAATTACCCCATGTTGGTAATTAACCCCGTGTCGGTAAGTATCCCCGTGTCACTAATTAGCCTGCGTCGGTAATTTACCCCATGTCACTAATTACCCCCATGTCGGTAATTATCCCCGTGTCGGTAATTATCCCCGTGTCACCAATTAGCCCGCATCAGTCATTTACCCCATGTCACTAATTACCCCCATGTCGGTAATTAACCCCGTGTCAGTAATTAACCCTGTGTCAGTAATTAGCCCTGTGTCACTAATTAGCCCTGTGTCAGTAATTATCCCCGTGTCGGTAATTAACCCTGTGTCAGTAATTAGCCCCGTGTCACTAATTACCCCCATGTCGGTAATTATCCCCGTGTCAGTAATTGCCTCCCCACACTGAGCCAGTCATTGGAAGAGTTTAATTGCGAACAATACATAGTATTAATGTGAAGCACTATTATTTATATATTTACATCTGGTAACTGGATATATTGCTGAGGTGAACTGAAGACCTGAGCTGGTTGGTTTTCCTGAAAATTGTAAGACGTGAACCTGTTCGTATTCTTGAAATTATTATTTCACTTTCTGTTTCAGAATCGGCAATTGGTGAGGGATGGTTTTATTGTCGAAGTTTCAGAGGGAACCAGGAAACTGCGACACGTTTTCCTCTTCACCGACCTCCTGCTGTGCGGCAAACTGAAAAAACAGGCTGTTGGGTAAAGGGCAAGGGTATTCCTGGGGTACACACTGTGGAGGGGGCTACGATATTCCTGGTGTACACTGTGAAGGGGGGAGGGTATTCCTGGGGTACACACAGTTGTGGGGCGGAGGGTATTCCTGGTGTACACTGTGGAGAGGGGAGTATATTCCTGGGGTACACTGTGGAGAGGGGAGTATATTCCTGAGGTACACTGTGGAGGGCAGAGGGTAATGAGTGGGCAAAAACACAGCTTTGTTAACCTGACACAGTAACAGAGAGGAGTGATGGGGCAGGTCTGGTAGATGATTTATTTTTCGATTTTTGAAAGGCATTCGATAAGGTGTACCGCTCTAAACATCTCTCTGTCACCCTGTCCAAATCACTCCCACTCTCACCTATAGGCTCTCTTGCACCCATTGTCTGTCTGTTTCTCTCGTGCATGGTCTCTCTCGCAAAGAACATAAGAAATAGGAGCAGGAGTAGGCCATTCAGCACCTCAAGCCTGCGCGCCTTTCAATAAGATCATGGCTGATCTGCCCCAGGCCTCAACTCCTATTTCGAGCCAGCTCCTCATAGCTCTCAACTCCCCGATATTTCAAAAATCTATCTACCTCCTCTTTAAATACTTTCAATGATCTAGCCTCCACAACTCTCTGGGGTAGAGAATTCCAGACATTCACTACCCTCTGAGAGAAGAAATTCCTTCACATCTCAGTTTTAAATGAGTGTCCCCTTATTCTGTAATTGTGTTCCCTAGTTCCAGATTCCCCCACTAGTGGAAACAACTTCTCAACATCTACCCTGTCAAGCCCCTCAGAACCTTGTACATTTCAATAAGATCACCCCTCATTCTTCTAAACTCTAATGAATAAAGGCCTAACCTGTTTACCCCTTCATCCCATGAATCAGCCTAGTGAATCTCTCACGCTCGGTCTCGCATTCTCTGTCTCTTGCTCGCCCTATGCCTCTCATGCTCTCTGTCTCTCTCTCGCGTTCTGTCTCCCTCCCGAGCTCTGTCTTCCTCCCTGTCTCTCTCTCTCTCTCTCTCTCTGCATATCTCTCTGGCTCCCTCTGCTCTGTCTCTCTCTCTCTCTTTGTCTCTCTCCCTTTCTTTTGTCTCTCTCCCTCTCTGTCTCTCTCCCTCTCTCACTCACTCTGTCTCTCTCGCACTCTCCCTCTGTCTGCCTGTCTCTCTCTCTCCCCCTCTCTCTCCCCCTCACTCTCTCTTCTCTCTCTCTCTCCCCTCTCTCTCCCCCTCACTCTCTCTTCCCTCTCTCTCTCTCCCCTCTCTCTCCCCCTCACTCTTTCTTCCCTCTCTCTCTCTCCCCTCTCTCTCCCCCTCACTCTCTCTCCCCTCTCCATCTCTTTCTCTTCCCCCGTCTCTCTCTCCCCCCTCTCTCTCCCCCCCTCTCTCTCCCTCTCTCTCTCTTCCCTCTCTCTCCCCTCTCTCTCCCCCCTCTCTCTCCCCCTCTCTCTCCCCCTCTCTCTCCCCCTCTCTCTCCCCCTCTCTCTCCCCCTCTCTCCCCCTCTCTCTCCCCCTCACTCTCTCTTCCCTCTCTCTCTCTCCCCTCTCTCTCCCCCTCACTCTCTCTTCCCTCTCTCTCTCTCCCCTCTCTCTCCCCCTCACTCTCTCTCCCCTCTCCATCTCTTTCTCTTCCCCCGTCTCTCTCTCCCCCCTCTCTCTCCCCCCTCTCTCTCCCTCTCTCTCTCTTCCCTCTCTCTCCCCTCTCTCTCCCCCTCTCTCTCCCCATCTCTCTCCCCCTCTCTCTCCCCCTCTCTCCCCCTCTCTCTCTCCCACTCTCTCTCTCCCCCTCTCTCTCTCTCCCCCTCTCTCTCTCTCCCCCTCTCTCTCTCTCCCTCTCTCTCTCTCTCCCCCTCTCTCTCCCCACCTCTCTTTCTCCCCTCTCTCTCTCTCTCCCCTCTCTCTCTCTTTCCCTCTCTCTCTCCTTTTCTCTTTCTCTGTGGCTTTGTATCTCTCTCTCTCTCTGACCTCATAAACTCTTTTCCAGGAAACAGCTGCAGTATGACTGTAAGTGGTATATTCCGCTGGCTGACCTCACTTTCCTGTCTGTGGAGGATTTGGAACCGAGCCCACAGATTCACACGGTACCTGAGCACGACCTGGAGGAAATTAAGATGAAGATTTCTCACATCAAGAACGAAATTCAGAGAGAAAAGGTAAAGAGCAGAGCAGGAACCTGTCAAACCCCCTCACAACTGGGGAACCTCTTCCTCTGACAGCGGCCGGGAGATGCAGTCCTGTTCCTGAGGTGGGTGGGGTGATGTCAGTCTCACATCGGGAGGGTGAGGGGTTGTCGGTGGGGGCAAAGATTCTGCTTGGGATGCAGATGCAACACCTGTGGAACGTGGCGGGGGGTGGGGGGGGTGGCAGTGGGGGGGGAGGGGGTGGCGGGGGGGGCACGGAGACGTTGGGGTGCAGAGACAAGGCGATGGCAATAGAATTCGTGTTTGGCAATTCTTCTTTTCAGACACTGTGGTGCTGATGCTCTCTCTCCCTGTCTCTCTCTCTCCCCCTGTCTCTCTCCCTCTCCATCTCTTTCCCTTCCCCCGTCTCTCTCTGTCTCCCCCTCTGTCTCTTTCTCTCTCTCCCCCGCCCCTCTCCCCCCCTCTGTCTCTCTCTCTCTCTCTCTCTCTATCTTTCCGTTCCTAGAAATCTCCCAAAGGACAGAGTCGAGCTGTGGAACGATTAAAGAAGAAGTTGTGTGAACAGGAATCCTGGCTTCTCCTGCACTCGCCCACCATTCCCTTCAGGATACATAACAAGAACGGAAAGGTGAGAGCTCAGCAAGTGTCCAGGCTCAGTTAGTGTCCAGCTCAGCAAGTGTCCAGACTCGGTCAGTGTCCGGCTCAGCAAGTGTCCAGGCTCAGTTAGTGTCCAGCTCAGCAAGTGTCCAGACTCAGTTAGTGTCCAGCTCAGCAAGTGTCCAGACTCGGTCAGTGTCCGGCTCAGCAAGTGTCCAGGCTCAGTTAGTGTCCAGCTCAGCAAGTGTCCAGACTCGGTCAGTGTCCGGCTCGGCGAGTGTCCAGGCACGATCAGTGTCCGGCTTGGTGAGTGTCCAGGCACGATCAGTGTCCGGCTTGGTGAGTGTCCAGACTCGGTCAGTGTCCGGCTCGGCGAGTGTCCAGGCACGATCAGTGTCCGGCTTGGTGAGTGTCCAGGCTCGGTCAGTGTCCGACTCAGCGAGTAACCAGCTCAGCGAGTATCTGGTGTTGGCGAGTGTCCGGCTCAGTCAGTGTCCGGCTTGGCGAGTGTCCAGGCTCGGTCAGTGTCCGGCTCGGCAAGTGTCCAGCTCGGTGAGTGTCCAGCTCAGCGAGTCTCCAGGCTCGGTCAGTGTCTGGCTCGGCGAGTGTCCAGGCTCGGTCAGTGTCTGGCTCGGCGAGTGTCCAGGCTCGGTCAGTGTCTGGCTCGGCGAGTGTCCAGGCTCGGTCAGTGTCTGGCTCGGCGAGTGTCCAGGCTCGGTCAGTGTCCAGCTCAGCGAGTGTCCAAGCTCGGTCAGTGTCTGGATCAGCGAGTGTCTGGGCTCGGTCAGTGTCCGACTCGGCGAGTAACCAGCTCAGCGAGTGTCCGAGCTCGGTCAGTGTCCAGGTTCGGTCAGTGTCCGGCTCAGCGAGTGTCCAACTCAGTGAGTAACCAGCTCAGCGAGTGTCCAAGCTCGGTCAGTGTCCGGATCAGCGAGTGTCCGGGCTTGGTCAGTGTCCGATTCGGCGAGTAACCAGCTCAGCGAGTGTCCAGGCTCAGTCAGTGTCCGGCTCGGCAAGTGTCTGGCTTGGTCAGTGTCCAGGCTCGGTCAGTGTCCGGATCAGTGAGTGTCCAGGCTCGGTCAGTGTTCAGCTCGGCGAGTGTCCGGGCTCGGTCAGTGTCCGATTCGGCGAGTAACCAGCTCAGCGAGTGTCCAGGCTCAGTCAGTGTCCGGCTCGGCGAGTGTCCGGGCTCGGTCAGTGTCCGATTCGGCGAGTAACCAGCTCAGCGAGTGTCCAGGCTCAGTCAGTGTCCGGCTCGGCAAGTGTCCGGCTCGGCAAGTGTCTGGCTTGGTCAGTGTCCAGGCTCGATCAGTGTCCAGGCTCGATCAGTGTCCGGGCTCGATCAGTGTCCGGGCTCGGTCAGTGTCCGATTCAGCGAGTAACCAGCTCAGCAAGTGTCCGGCTCGGCGAGTGTCCGGCTCGGCGAGTGTCCGGCTCGGCGAGTGTCCGGGCTCGGCGAGTGACCGGCTCGGTCAGTGTCCGGATCAGTGAGTGACCGGCTCGGTCAGTGTCCGGGCTCGGCGAGTGACCGGCTCGGTCAGTGTCCGGATCAGTGAGATTCCGGCTCGGTCAGTGTCCGGATCAGCGAGTGACCGGCTCGATCAGTGTCCAGATCAGCGAGTGTCCAGGTTCGGTCAGTGTCCAGATCAGCGAGTGTCGGCTCGGTCAATGTCCAGGCTCAGCGAGTGACCGGCTTGGTCAGTGTCCGGATCAGCGAGTGACAGGCTAGATCAGTGTCCGGATCAGCGAGTGTCCAGGTTCGGTCAGTGTCCGGATCAGCGAGTGTCCGGCTCGGTCAGTGTCCGGATCAGCGAGTGTCCGGCTCGGTCAGTGTCCGGATCAGCGAGTGTCCGGCTCGGTCAATGTCCAGGCTCAGCGAGTGACCGGCTCGGTCAGTGTCCGGATCAGCGAGTGTCCGGCTCGGTCAGTGTCCAGATCAGCGAGTGTCCGGCTTGGTCAGTGTCCGGATCAGCGAGTGTCCGGCTCGGTCAGTGTCCAGATCAGCGAGTGTCCGGCTCGGTCAATGTCCAGGCTCAGCGAGTGACCGGCTCGGTCAGTGTCCGGATCAGCGAGTGTCCGGCTCGGTCAGTGTCCGGATCAGCGAGTGTCCGGCTCGGTCAGTGTCCGGATCAGCGAGTGTCCGGCTCGGTCAGTGTCCGGATCAGCGAGTGTCCGGCTCGGTCAGTGTCCGGATCAGCGAGTGTCCGGCTCGGTCAGTGACTGGGCTCGGCAAATGTCTGGGGCTCAGCAAGTGACCAGGTTAGTGATGGGTTAATTTGTGATCAGGTCACTGAGGGGTCAGTGAGTGACCAGGTCACTGAGGGGTCAGTGAGTGACCAGGTCACTGAGGGGTCAGAGAGTGACCAGGTCACTGAGGGGTCAGAGAGTGACCAGGTCACTGAGGGGTCAGTGAGTGACCAGGTCACTGAGGGGTCAGTGAGTGACCAAGCCAGCAAGGGCACAGTGTGGTGAGTGGGTTTTGGACTGAGAGTTGGTGAGGCTGAGGGGTTGAGTGTGAGGGTGGGAGTGTGGACAGTGATGGTCGGTGATGCTGTTGGGGTCAAGGACCGGCTGCTTACGTGGAGCTGATAGTTTCATTCTTCCATCGCAGAGTTTCTTCTTCCTGCTTTCCTCAGATTATGAGCGAAGTGAGTGGAGAGAGGCGATCGAGAAACTCCAGAAAAAAGGTAGGTTGAGATTGAGGGGTCAGCATGTCTGAACGACCCAAAAGGAGTGACACCTGACCCCAAAACCCACCCCCGACCCCAAACCTGACCCCCAGCCCCAAAGCCCGACCCCAACCCCAAAACTGACCCCAAAACCCACCTCTGACCCCAAACCTGACCTCTGACCCAAAAGCCCGACCTCAACCCCAAACCTGACCCCCAACCCCAAACCCCGCCTGCGACCCAAACCTGATCCCCGACCCCAAAAGCTACCCCCGACCCCAAACCTGACCCCCAGCCCCAAAGCCCGACCCCAACCCCAAAACTGACCCCAAAACCCACCTCCAACCCCAAACCTGACCCCAGCCCCAAAGCCCGACCCCCATCCCAAAACTGACCCCAGAACCCACCTCTGACCCCAAACCTGACCTCTGACCCAAAAGCCCGACCTCAACCCCAAACCTGACCCCCAACCCCAAACCCCGCCTGCGACCCAAACCTGATCCCCGACCCCAAAACCCACCTCTGACCCCAAACCTGACCTCCAATCCCAAACCTGACTCCAACCCCAAAACCCGCCTCCGATCCCAAACCTGATCCCGACCCAAAATCTGACCCGACGCCAAATCCCAGCCCCAATCTCCTCAAGCAGACAATTTGTGGGTGCGCAGTTTGAATTCTGGGACTCTCATCCCATCCCCCACCCAAAGTGGGTCACCCGCTGACGGTGAAAGTATAACTCCTGTCTTATGTTGACAAGGGGCTGGATCAGCTCTGACTCTGCATTGACATGAGGCCATGAATGAATCCCGTGTTAAAGTGTTTCTCTCCCCACTCCCCTCTCTCTCCCCTGCTCCTCCCTTTCTCTCCCCCGACCCCCAACTCTACCCCTCCCAGATCTGCAGGGTTTTGTGTTGAGTTCTCTCGAGTTACAGATGTTGACCGGTGCGTGTGTGAAGCTGAGAACCATCCACAATATTCCCGTCACCAGCAATAAAGAGGGTAAGTGTCCAGCACCCTGAGGCTGGCTCATGGTGGAGACCTCTCATTGTGGGGGGTGAGGGGTCACTGGGGAGGTGAGGGGTCAGTGTGAGGGGATGAGGAGTCACTGGGTGGTCAGGGCTCAGTGCCAGGGATGAAAAGTCGTTGTGGGGGTGAGGGGTCAGTGTTGGGGGTGAAAAGTCAGTGTGTGGGTTGAGGGGTCAGTGTCAGGGGTGAGGAGTCGGTGTCGGGGGTGAGGAATCACTGAGCGGTGAGGGGTCAGTGTCGGGGGTGAAAAATCGGTGTGAGGGGTCAGCATTGGGTGTGAGGAATCACTGAAGGGTGAGGGGTCAGTATCAAGGGCGAGGAGTCACTGAGGAGTGAGGGGTCAGTGTCGGGGGTGAGAAGTCGATGTAAGGGGTCAGTTGGTCGGGGGTGAAAAGTCATTGTGGGGGTTGAGTGGTCAGTGTCAGGGGTGAGGAATCGCTGAGGGGTGAGGGGTCAGTGTCGAGGATGAGGAGTCACTGAGGAGTGAGCGGTCAGTGTCAAGGGTGAAAAGTTGGTGTGAGAGGTCAGTGTTGGTGGTGAGGAATCACTGAGGGGTCAGTGTCGGGGGTGAAAAGTCGGTATGGGGGGATGAGGGATCAGTGTCGGGAGTGAAAAGTCAGTGTGGGGGTGAGGGGTCAGTGTCGGGGTGAAAAGTTGGTGTGGGGGGTGAGGGGTCAGTGTCGGGGGTGAAAAGTCAGTGTGGGGGGTGAGGGGTCAGTGTCGGGGTGAAAAGTCGGTGTGGGGGTGAGGGGTCAGTGTGGGGGGTGAGGGGTCAGTGTCATGAAGGAGGGCTCAGTTTATGTGTTGGGGGGTTTGCGAGGGTGTTCGCCGGGTTTTGGGAGGTGGGGAGGAGAGTGGATGATCTCTGTCTCAGTGTTTAGATGGTTTATTCCATCAGAACCAAACCCCAGGCATTGACTGACCCCTGATTGACCTCTCTCTCTAGATGATGAACCAACCGGATTGAACGGTTTTCTCCACGTCATCGTCCGATCTGCGAAGGGATTCGAAAACTCGGCCAGTGAGTCACAGCCTTTCCTCAAACTCAACCATTCCACCAACCCTGGCAACAGGCGACCTTGACGACAGTGAATCCATTGGTCACTTGTCCTCACTGTGTCCAGCCTCCATGTCTGATTGGATAAGTAGTGTCTGCTCATTATTCAATCAGGTGGACGGTTGTGTTTTTCCAGGAAATTCCCGTTAGCCTGGGTTTTGACCACCTCCATTATCGCCGTTCATACTTTTCAACTTTCTCTTTATTTTCCTTTTCTCTCTCTCCCTCTCCCCTTCGGCCCATCTCCTCCCCCCCCGCCCCCATCTCCCCCCCCCCCCCCCCCCGCCTTCTCAGATCTCTCCCAGCATCCCTCCACCCTGTCACCCCCTCTCTCTCTCTCCCCTCCCCTCTTTGGCCTCTCTCTCACCCAATCTTCCAATGATGAATCAGTAGAAAATAAACAGAGATTAATAAAAGGTGTGGGGTGGACATCAGCCTTTGTGAATCTCTTTCTTTGAAATTGGCCCTAGCCTGGTTCTGTTTGAGTGAAGACATTCTCTATAATTTATTAATCTACTCTCTCTCCAGGTTTATACTGCACTCTCGAAGTCGATTCCTTTGGTTATTTTGTCAGTAAAGCGAAGACCAGAGTGTTCAGGGATACGACGGAACCACACTGGAACGAGGTATGTGAGGGGGGTCATCAGGATCAGGCTGGAACGAGGTGTGTGAGGGAGGTCAACAGGATCAGGTTGGTTGGTTCATTGGAACTTCCTCTGGGCTTGAAAGGTTCAATCAGATTCGCACGTTACAGTCAGTAAATTCAGCAGCACCACAGCCCCACCCCCTCCCCTGAAGGTGCTGACTCTTCTCTCTCTCCCCCTCCCCTGAAGGTGCTGACTCTCTCTCCCCCTCCCCTGAAGGTGCTGACTCTCTCTCCCCCTCCCCTGAAGGTGCTGACTCTTCTCTCTCTCCCCCTCCCCTGAAGGTGCTGACTCTCTCTCCCCCTCCCCTGAAGGTGCTGACTCTCTTTCCCCCTCCCCTGAAGGTGCTGACTCTCTCTCCCCCTCCCCTGAAGGTGCTGACTCTTCTCTCTCTCCCCCTCCCCTGAAGGTGCTGACTCTCTCTCCCCCTCCCCTGAAGGTGCTGACTCTCTCTCCCCCTCCCCTGAAGGTGCTGACTCTCTCTCCCCCTCCCCTGAAGGTGCTGACTCTCTCTCCCCCTCCCCTGAAGGTGCTGACTCTCTCTCCCCCTCCCCTGAAGGTGCTGACTCTCTCTCCCCCTCCCCTGAAGGTGCTGACTCTCTCTCCCCCTCCCCTGAAGGTGCTGACTCTCTCTCCCCCTCCCCTGAAGGTGCTGACTCTCTCTCCCCCTCCCCTGAAGGTGCTGACTCTCTGGCTGATTAGTTGAGGGAAATAAATGATTCAATGGAGCATGGGATCATACAGTACAGAAGGAGGCCATACTGGCCATCAAGCCCATATGAGCTCTTTGAAAGAGGAATCCAATTAGTTCCATGCATCCACTCTTTCTCCACACTCCTGTAATTCTTTTCCTCTTCAACCATTTGAAAGTTCCTAATGAATCTGCTTCCACCGCCCTTTCAGGCAGCACCTTCCAGATCACAACAACTCGCTGTGTAAAAAACAAACATTCTCCTCCCAGCTCTGGTTTTTTACCAGTCACATTAAGTCTGACTCTCTGGCTACTAATCAGCCTGCCACTGGAAACAGTTTCTCCTTATTTACTCGATTAAAATCCCTTCCTGATTTTGAACGCCTTGACTAAATCTCCCTTTAAGCTTCCCTGCTGCAAGGAGAACAGTGCCAGCTTCTTCACTCTCTCCACATGAACGGAAGTCCCTCATCCCTGGGACCAATCTGGTAAATCTCCCTGTTTTCCTTGGGGTGGAGGGTGGCTCCAGAACAATTGGATTAGAACCTTAAAAATTGGAGCCAGGCCGTTCAGTGGGATGTCAGGAAGCATTTCTTCACACAGAGGGGAGCAGAAATCTGGCATTGTCACTGCTGGGGGTTGATTGGAGCTTTCCAGACTGAGATGGATGATTTTTATTGGGTAAGGATACAGAGGGAGATGGAAGATGGGTAAATGGAGTTCAGATGCAGCTACGCCCTGATCTAATCAAATGGCCGATCAGACAGGAAGGAGCGGACTGGCCTCCTCCTGTTCCACTGTAACAGGCCCAAAGGGCTGAATGGCCTCCTCTTGTTGCTGTGTAATAGGCCAGAGGGACTGAATGGCCTCCTCCTAGCCCTATGTAACAGGCCCAAGGGGCTGAATGGATCTCCCCTTCCTGTGTAACAGGCCTGAGGGGCTGAATGGCCTCTTCTTGTTGCTGTGTAACAGAGCTGAGGGGCTGAATGGCCTCTTCTTGTTGCTGTGTAACAGAGCTGAGGGGCTGAATGGCCTCTTCTTGTTGCTGTGTAACAGAGCTGAGGGGCTGAATGGCCTCTTCTTGTTGCTGTGTAACAGAGCTGAGGGGCTGAATGGCCTCCTCCTGCCCCTCTGTAACAGAGCTGAGGGGCTGAATGGCCTCCTCCTGCCCCTCTGTAACAGAGCTGAGGGGCTGAATGGCCTCCTCCTGCCCCTCTGTAACAGAGCTGAGGGGCTGAAGTTCCTGGGATGGGGTGTGTTTAGAGATTTATTTACCTTATGCAATGAATTTTTGTTGGATTTGTTGTTGACAGGAGTTTGAGATTGAGTTGGAAGGTTCACAGTCATTGCGGATCCTTTGTTATGAGAAGCTGTACGACAAGATCAAACTCAACAAAGACAACAATGAAATTGTGGATAAAATTATGGGCAAGGGGCAGCTGCAGGTGAGTGTCACACTGAACACTGACAACAGGCTCCAGGAGCTCAATGGCCTCCTCCTGTTCCTCTGAATGAAATTTTAAGATGATTTTACCATAGGAACTGCATCTCAGAGAATCACTCACTAAAATAATTGTTGTTCCGGGAGTGGGTGTGGATCATTCCCCGGGGGGATTGTTCCAGATGGCGGGGTGGGTGCGGGTCGATCCAGACGGCGGGATGGGTGCAGGTCGTTCCAGACGGCGGGGCGGGTGTGGACTGTTCCAGACGGCGGGGTGGGTGCAGGTCGTTCCAGACGGCGGGGTGGGTGCAGGTCGTTCCAGACGGCGGGGCTGGGTGCAGGTGGTTCCAGACGGCGGGGCTGGGTGCTGGTCGGTCCAGACGGCGGGTGTGGGTGTGGGTTGTTCCAGACGGCGGGGCAGGTGTGAACTGTTCCAGACGGCGGGGTGGGTGCAGGTTGTTCCAGACGGTGGGGCAGGTGTGAACTGTTCCAGACGGCGGGGTGGGTGCAGGTTGTTCCAGACGGTGGGGCAGGTGTGGACTGTTCCAGACGGCGGTGTGGGTGCAGGTCATTCCAGACAGTGGGGCTGGGTGCTGGTCGGTCCAGACGGCGGGGTGGGTGCAGGTTGTTCCAGACGGTGGGGCAGGTGTGGACTGTTCCAGACAGCGGGCTGGGTGCTGGTCGTTCCAGACAGTGGGGCTGGGTGCTGGTCGGTCCAGACGGCGGGGTGGGTGCAGGTTGTTCCAGACGGTGGGGCAGGTGTGAACTGTTCCAGACGGAGGGGTGGGTGCAGGTTGTTCCAGACGGTGGGGCAGGTGTGGACTGTTCCAGACGGCGGTGTGGGTGCAGGTCGTTCCAGACAGTGGGGCTGGGTGCTGGTCGGTCCAGACGGCGGGGTGGGTGCAGGTTGTTCCAGACGGTGGGGCAGGTGTGGACTGTTCCAGACGGCGGGGTGGGTGCTGGTCGTTCCAGACAGTGGGGCTGGGTGCTGGTCGGTCCAGACGGCGGGGTGGGTGCAGGTTGTTCCAGACGGTGGGGCAGGTGTGGACTGTTCCAGACAGTGGGGCTGGGTGCTGGTCGGTCCAGACGGTGGGCGGGTGCCAGTCGTTCCAGACGGCTGGCTGGCAAGTTGCTGTCAGGTATAATTGTTTTTATAAATTGTTTCCTTCCCATTGGCACAAATCCAAGGAAATACTTTTCCTCGACATCGGAAATGTCACATGGGATGTGAGCCGGAACTGAGAAGAGCTGCCTGCTTATCCGACCGGGAAACTCACTGGCTCCTCTTTACTCGCCCACATCCCCATGTCAGACCTGGCACTGCCCCGGGATGTGGATTGTTTTTATCTCCTGGGAATTGAAAGGAATGGACGTCTGTAACACACACAACCATACATGGTAACAGATAGACAGAGCAGGGAAGGAGAGACCTCTCTATTCCGAGACACTGCGGGAGACTCACTGCAGCTTAATACTGGATTCCACAGCAAAGTGTAATCGCAGGCTCTCCAGCAAGGCTCAAGACAGAAAGAACCTGCATTTATATAGCACCTTTCAGGTCCTCAATAACTTTTGAAGTGGCATCACTGTAGCAATACAGGAAATGCAGCAGCCAGTTTGCACACCGCTACCTGATTATGACCAGATAACCTGTTTTTGTGATGTTGATTCAGGGATAAATATTGGTCCCAGGACACGGGGGAAAACAGTGGCAATGGGATATTTTACAGTCACCTGACAGGACAGATGGGACCTTGGCTCATCTAATAGGCGTGGCTGCTAACAATGCGATGCTTCCTCAGTACTGACCCTCCGACAGTGTGGGGGAGTGTGGGGGCTGTGGGGGAGTGTGGGGGCTGTGGGGGAGTGTGGGGGCTGTGGGGGCTGCGGGGGAGTGCGGGGGCTGCGGGGGAGTGCGGGGGCTGCGGGGGAGTGCGGGGGCTGCGGGGGAGTGCGGGGGCTGCGGGGGAGTGCGGGGGCTGCGGGGGAGTGCGGGGGCTGCGGGGGAGTGCGGGGGCTGCGGGGGAGTGCGGGGGCTGCGGGGGAGTGCGGGGGCTGCGGGGGAGTGCGGGGGCTGGGGGCTGCGGGGGAGTGCGGGGGCTGCGGGGGCTGCGGGGGAGTGCGGGGGCTGCGGGGGAGTGCGGGGGCTGCGGGGGAGTGCGGGGGCTGCGGGGGAGTGCGGGGAGTGCGGGGGAGTGATGGGAGTGCGGGGGAGTGATGGGAGTGCGGGGGAGTGATGGGAGTGCGGGGGAGTGATGGGAGTGCGGGGGCTGCGGGGGAGTGCGGGGGCTGCGGGGGAGTGCGGGGGCTGCGGGGGAGTGCGGGGGCTGCGGGGGAGTGCGGGGGCTGCGGGGGAGTGCGGGGGCTGCGGGGGAGTGCGGGGGCTGCGGGGGAGTGCGGGGGCTGCGGGGGAGTGCGGGGGCTGCGGGGGAGTGCGGGGGCTGCGGGGGAGTGCGGGGAGTGCGGGGGAGTGATGGGAGTGCGGGGGAGTGATGGGAGTGCGGGGGAGTGATGGGAGTGCGGGGGAGTGATGGGAGTGCGGGGGAGTGATGGGAGTGCGGGGGAGTGATGGGAGTGCGGGGGAGTGATGGGAGTGCGGGGGAGTGATGGGAGTGCGGGGGAGTGATGGGAGTGCGGGGGAGTGATGGGAGTGCGGGGGAGTGATGGGAGTGCGGGGGCTGCGGGGGAGTGCGGGGGCTGCGGGGGAGTGCGGGGGCTGCGGGGGAGTGCGGGGGCTGCGGGGGCTGCGGGGGAGTGCGGGGGCTGCGGGGGAGTGCGGGGGCTGCGGGGGAGTGCGGGGGCTGCGGGGGAGTGCGGGGGCTGCGGGGGAGTGCGGGGGAGTGCGGGGGCTGCGGGGGAGTGCGGGGGCTGCGGGGGAGTGCGGGGGCTGCGGGGGAGCGCGGGGTCTGCGGGGTAGTGATGGGAGTGAGGGGGCAGCGGGGGAGTGCGGGGGCTGTGGGGGAGTGCGGGGTCTGCTGGGGAGTGATGGGAGTGCGGGGTCTGTGGGGGAGTGCGGGGTCTGTGGGGGAGTGCGGGGTCTGTGGGGGAGTGCGGGGTCTGTGGGGGAGTGCAGGGTCTGTGGGGGAGTGCGGGGTCTGTGGGGGAGTGCGGGGGAGTGCGGGGAGTGATGGGAGTGCGGGGGAGTGAGGGGGTGGGAGGCATAGGGCGGTGTGGGGTATCGAGGGGGGTGTGGGGTACCGAGGGGTGGGGTGGGGGTTACTGAGGGGGTGTGAGGCACAGGGGTGTGTGAGACACAGGGGAATGTGAGACACAGGGGTGTGTGAGGCACAGGGGTGTGTGAGACACAGGGGAATGTGAGACACAGGGGAATGTGAGACACAGGGGAATGTGAGACACAGGGGAATGTGAGACACAGGGGTGTGTGAGACACAGGGGAATGTGAGACACAGGGGAGTGTGAGGCACAGGGGTGTGTGAGGCACAGGGGTGTGTGAGGCACAGGGGTGTGTGAGGCACAGGGGTGTGTGAGGCACAGGGGGGTGTGAGGCACAGGGGTGTGTGAGGCACAGGGGGGTGTGAGGCACAGGGGTGTGTGAGGCACAGGGGGGTGTGAGACACAGGGGAGTGTGAGGCACAGGGGAGTGTGAGGCACAGGGGAGTGTGGGGCACCGAGGGGGTGTGGGGCACCGAGGGGGTGTGGGGCACAGGGGGGTGTGGGGCACAGGGGGGTGTGGGGCACAGGGGGGTGTGGGGCACCGAGGGGGTGTGAGACACAGGGGAGTGTGAGGCACAGGGGGGTGTGAGGCACAGGGGTGTGTGAGGCACCAAGGGGGGGTGTGGGGCACCGAGGGGGTGTGAGACACAGTGGGGTGTGAGACACAGGGGGGTGTGAGACACAGGGGGGTGTGAGGCACAGGGGAATGTGAGACACAGGGGGGTGTGAGACACAGGGGTGTATGGGGCACAGGGGAGTGTGAGGCACAGGGGAATGTGAGACACAGTGGGGTGTGAGACACAGGGGTGTATGGGGCACAGGGGGGTGTGAGACACGGGGGTGTGAGACACAGGGGGTGTGAGACACAGGGGTGTATGGAGCACAGGGGGGTGTGTGAGACACAGGGGGGTGTGTGAGACACAGGGGGGTGTGAGACACAGGGGGGTGTGAGACACAGGGGGGTGTGAGACACAGGGGGGTGTGAGACACAGGGGGGTGTGAGACACAGGGGGGTGTGAGACACGGGGGTGTATGTGGCACACAGGGGTGTATGTGGCACAGGGGGGTGTGAGGCACAGCGGGGTGTGGGGCACAGGGTGGTGTGAGACACAGGGGTGTATGGGGCACAGGGGTGTATGGGGCACAGTGGGGTGTGAGGCACAGGGGTGTATGGGGCACAGGGGGGGTGTGAGGCACAGGGGTGTGTGGGGCACAGGGTGGTGTGAGGCACAGGGGTGTGTGAGGCACAGGGGTGTATGGGGCACAGGGGTGTATGGGGCACAGGGGTGTATGGGGCACAGGGGTGTGTGAGGCACAGGGGTGTGTGAGGCACAGGGGTGTGTGGGGCACAGGGTGGTGTGAGGCACAGGGGTGTGTGAGGCACAGGGGTGTGTGGGGCACAGGGTAGTGTGAGGTACAGTGGGGTGTGGGGCACCGAGTGGGTGTGAGGTACAGTGGGGTGTGGGGCACCAAGGGGGTATGAGGTACAGTGGGGTGTGGGGCACAGGGGTGTGTGAGGCACAGGGGGGTGTGAGACACCGAGGTGGGTGTGGGGCATCGAGGTGGGTGTGGGGCATCGAGGTGGGTGTATATACAGGAGCTGCTCCATCAGTCACACAATCTTTTCCTTTGGGCTCACGACAATTTTCCAATTTTCACTCGATGGGACCTTGAGGCCGGGGAAATTCCGAACAATATTCCATGGGAGAGTTTCTCCTGCTTGTTCCTCTGATTCCCTGGTGAACAATCTGTGATGGAAAGAGGTTAGAGATCAGTGGCCTGGAGGTCACTTCACATACGAGAATAGATTGATGTGTAGTCTGTACCCTTCCCCCCGCCCTCAGCAACCGCACATTAATCGTTAACTCTTTAACCATCAGGCTCGCTGTAAAAGTACATTTGCAGACAAGGATGTGAATCAGCCTGAAAAAAAGACTTGTGATTAAATAGCACCTTTTGTGACTTGGGGACATCCCAAAGCGTTTTACGGCCTATGAAATATTTCTGCAGAGTAGTTACAGTTGTAATGTAGGAAATGCAGCACCAATTTCTGCACAGTAAGATCCCACAAACTGCAGTACACTAATAATCTGTTTATAATGATAATGGTTGAGGTGTAAATTTCGGTGAGGACATTGGTCAAACTCTCCATCATGAAGCAACAGTGCCGCAGGATCTTTTATGTGTACCTGAGAGGGCAGATATGGCCCCAGCTTAAACGTCCCACAGAAGGACTGCCCCCCCAACAGTGCAGCACTCCCTCTGTGTTGACCCTCCGACAGTGCAGCACTCTCTCAGTACTGACCCTCTGACAGTGCAGCACTCCCTCAGTACTGACCCTCTGACAGTGCAGCACTCCCTCAGTACTGACCTTCTGACAGTGCAGCACTCCCTCTGTGTTGACCCTCCGACAGTGCAGCACTCTCTCAGTACTGACCCTCTGACAGTGCAGCACTCCCTCAGTACTGACCCTCTGACAGTGCAGCACTCCCTCAGTACTGACCCTCTGACAGTGCAGCACTCCCTCAGTACTGACCCTCTGACAGTGTGTCGGTCCCTCAGTACTGACCCTCTGACAATGCAGCACTCCCTCAGTACTGACCCTCGGGTTCTTATGTTCTGCTTTTATCAACTATCTTGCTATGGGCCTCATTGACCAGGCCTGTATTCATTCTCATTGCCCTGAGAGGGGTGGTGCAGGATCTTCTCCTGGAGATTTTGAAACGACTGCGTGTGGCCATTTCAGAGGGTAGCTGAGAGTCAGCCACATTGTTGTGGGTCTGGATGGATTTTTATGAGAATTCTGTAGTTTCACAGTCACTTTTACTGAGACCAGATTTTAATATCTAACTTTTTTAAAGGGAACCTAAATTCCCCAACAATTCCCTGGATAATTAGTCAGAGTCCGGGGAGACGGTGCTGTAATGGTAATGTCACTGGTTAGTAATCTAGAGGCCAAACTATCACGTTGGGGACAAAGGGTCAAATCCCACCACAGCAGTTTGTGGAATTTAAATTCAATTAATAAAATCAGGAATATAAAGCTGGTCTACAAATCTCATTGATTGTTGTAAAAACCCATCTGGTTCACTAATGTCCTTTAGGGAAGGAAATCTGCCGACCTTACCTGGTCTGGCCTACATGTGACTCCAGACCCACAGCAACGTGGTTGACGCTTAACTGCCCTCTGAAATGGCCTAGCAAGACATTCAATTCAAGGGCAATTAGGGATGGGCAACAAATATTGGCCTTGCCAGTGACACCTAAATCCTGTGAAAGAATAGTTTTTAAAAGTTCTGCTGGTCCCAGGATGGTGTCAGGGTCGGCCACAGCATCCTATCCCCACCCCCCGCTACCCCCCACCCCCACCCCCACTACACCTCGCCCCTGCTCCCCGCTACCCCCCACCCCCCTGCCCCCACCACCCCAACCCCCCATCCCCACCACTCCCACTCCCACCCCCACCTCCCCCAACCCTAACATTTAGTTTAAGTTTTGCTACAGACTCTGCTGGAACCATCAGCCTCTGTCCTTCAGCCACTGACAGCCGATTGAATGTCATTCCCTCAGCTCAGCTCAGCTTGGCTGTGGAAATTAGAACGTTTTATCCAGAATTATAAAGAGGGAGACAAAAAAAAATCAATTAAAAAAAATCTATCTTTAAGATAATCAGTATCTGCCGTCCAAGCGAAAGGAGGTCATTCCCAGTGATAGCAGAGCTCCTGGTGCACTGAAAGGGTTAAAGCTGACAATTGCTGCTTAACCTCAGGTCAGATCTCAGTGATCACAGACAGCGTTCAGCGAATGAGAGCCAGACTCTGAGAGAAAGGGGCAGAGAAGTGGAGAGACGGAGAGGCAGAGAGACAGAAGGAGAGGAGGGGTGGAGACCATCTGGATCGGAGCTGGCTGCTCCCAGTTTATGTCAGACCCACAACCATCCTCTCGGAGTCAGTGAGGCTGCTGCGGTCACTGTGCTGGGAAATTCAGATTCTCACTCGCTCGCTCTGCTGGGAAATTCAGATTCTCACTCGCTCGCTCTGCTGGGAAATTCAGATTCTCATTCACCCGCTCTGTGGGGAAATTTGGATCCTCGTTCTCTTACTCCATTGGTCAAGGAGCAGACTGCGGCATTCCTCAGGCATCCCAGATCTGAGTGTGGGCTGAATTCTAGCTGGTGAAACAGTTTGTACTGGCACTTCGGGTGTTCTTGGCTTTGTCCACAGGGAGCTGTCAGTGTGGGAGATTGTGAACTGGGACACTATGAGAATGGATGGATCCTGAATCCCTGGTCCACACAGTAGGGAGGGTTTGTAATTGTGGCTCAGTCCTGCCGAGGCCTTTCTGTGTGAGTTTTGTTTAGAATTATTGGGAGGATGGATATTCTGGACTCTGTGTGTGAGCAGCTGGAGCAGACCTGTATATTGGAGGAAGCTGTGAGCAAGAGGCACTCAAACACTGGAGCCAAACTGTGGGGCCGAGTCCGCAATAAACTACTGGGAACAAAGGTTGTTTCATTCATCTTTTTGCAGTCTTGCAGACAATCTCCTGGAGCTGAGCTACATCAGTAATCTTAAACAGAAACCTTAAACGGGGAGAAAGAGTTTCTCTTAAATTCCAATTCCTTTACACCCCAGAATATCTGCTAGCTATCTGTCTGTGTCCTCGCTGACTCTCTCTGCCCAGTGTCCTCGCTGACTGTCTCGGTCCAGTGACCTCGCTGACTCTCTCGGTCCAGTGACCTCGCTGACTCTCTCGGTCCAGTGCCCTCGCTGACTCTCTCGGTCCAGTGCCCTCGCTGACTCTCTCGGTCCAGTGCCCTCGCTGACTCTCTCGGTCCAGTGCCCTCGCTGACTCTCTCGGTCCAGTGCCCTCGCTGACTCTCTCGGTCCAGTGCCCTCGCTGACTCTCTCGGTCCAGTGCCCTCGCTGACTCTCTCGGTCCAGTGCCCTCGCTGACTCTCTCGGTCCAGTGTCCTCGCTGACTCTCTCGGTCCAGTGCCCTCGCTGACTCTCTCTGTCCAGTGTCCTCGCTGACTCTCTCGGTGCAGTGTCCTCGCTGACTCTCTCGGTCCAGTGTCCTCGCTGACTCTCTCTGCCCAGTGTCCTCGCTGACTCTCTCGGTCCAGTGTCCTCTCTGACTCTCTCGGTCCAGTGCCCTTGCTGACTCTCTCTGTCCAGTGTCCTCGCTGACTCTCTCGGTCCAGTGTCCTCGCTGACTCTCTCGGTCCAGTGTCCTCGCTGACTCTCTCGGTCCAGTGTCCTCACTGACTCTCTCGGTCCAGTGTCCTCGCTGACTCTCTCGGTCCAGTGTCCTCGCTGAATCTCTCTGCCCAGTGTCCTCGCTGACTCTCTCGGTCCAGTGTCCTCGCTGACTCTCTCGGTCCAGTGTCCTCGCTGACTCTCTCGGTCCAGTGTCCTCGCTGACTCTCTCGGTCCAGTGTCCTCGCTGACTCTCTCTGCCCAGTGTCCTCGCTGACTCTGTCTGCCCAGTGTTCCTGCTGACTCTCTCGGTCCAGTGTCCTCGCTGACTCTCTCTGTCCAGTGTCCTCGCTGACTCTCTCTGTCCAGTGTTCCTGCTGACTCTCTCTGCCCAGTGTCCTCGCTGACTCTCTCTGCCCAGTGTTCCTGCTGACTCTCTCTGCCCAGTGTCCTCGCTGACTCTCTCTGCCCAGTGTCCTCGCTGACTCTGTCTGCCCAGTGTTCCTGCTGACTCTCTCGGTCCAGTGTCCTCGCTGACTCTCTCTGTCCAGTGTCCTCGCTGACTCTCTCTGTCCAGTGTTCCTGCTGACTCTCTCTGTCCAGTGTCCTCGCTGACTCTCTCTGCCCGGTGTCTTCGCTGACTCTCTCTGCCCAGTGTCCTCGCTGACTCTCTCGGTCCAGTGCCCTCGCTGACTCTCTCTGTCCAGTGCCCTCGCTGACTCTCTCTGTCCAGTGCCCTCGCTGACTCTCTCTGTCCAGTGCCCTCGCTGACTCTCTCTGTCCAGTGCCCTCGCTGACTCTCTCTGTCCAGTGCCCTCGCTGACTCTCTCTGTCCAGTGTCCTCGCTGACTCTCTCTGTCCAGTGTCCTCGCTGACTCTCTCTGTCCAGTGTCCTCGCTGACTCTCTCTGTCCAGCGTCCTCGCTGACTCTCTCTGTCTAGTGTCCTCGCTGATTCTCTATCATCGTTCAACTGAATTAGTAATGTTGTAAAACACTGAACCATTTCTTTCACCCTTTACCTACTGACTGACAGTGCAGTGTTTATTCTACACTCTTCTGTTTCAGAAATTGTGGTTTGCAGCTCATGGAAGGTCAGAAATAGGATGTGATTTATTGACCAAGAGCCGGATGAACAGGGGAAAACATCTTGACATTTAACTCTTCAATGTTTTGGTGTTAACCCTGTTGTAATTGGGTAGGCAATCACAGTCACTGCTGAAACTATTCACCTGCTCAAAACAGTGGAGGTCCAAAAAATCGCTTTGGATTAGACGGGGGGACTGGGGTGAGGTGGTTTTGGGGTCCGTGTACATGGAATATTAAAACATCATGAACAGAAAATAATCAAGAAGATGAATGGCATGCTGTCCCTTATATCCACAGGAGGACTAGAATACAAGAGAATAGAAATCGTGCTTCAGCCATACAAAGCCCTGGTTAAACCACACCTGGAGAACTGCGAGCAATTCTGGGCACCATACCTTGGGAAGGATATGGTGGTGTGGGAGTGCAGCCTAGACTGGGATTTCAAGGTTAAATTACAGGGAGCAATTACTACAAACTAGGGTTGTGTTCCCTGGAATTTAGAAGCTTAAGGAGTTATTTGATCTAAGTTGTCAAAATAGGGTAGATAGAAAGAAACTTATTCAGTGGTTTGAGAGTCTAGGATTGGGGCAGAGTCAAAAAATAGAGGCAGTCCTGTCGGGAGTCAGATTAGGACACATTTCCTCTTACAAAGGGTGGGAAAAGTTTGCAACTCTCTCACAAACACTAAGTGATGCTAGATCAGTTGTAAATTTTAAAACTAAGATTGATAGTATTTTGTTAGCCAGAGGTATTCAGGAATATTGGGCAAAGGTGAGGAGATGGAGTTAGGTTACAGATCATCAGTGATCTGAGTGAATGGGGGAACAGGTTGGAGGGGCTGAATGGCCTCCTCCTGTTCTGAGCTGCCGGTCAGTGATTCACACGCTGCTTCCCCATTCCCCACCCCTAGACTGGCCAGCAAGATTCAGGGTCTGCTGCTCTTGGTATTGACCAGGCTGTTACCCACAGAAACAACTTTGAGAAGTGTTTAGTTGTGACCTTTCTTCCATTCGCCAAATTCTAAAACCAAACGATAATGGCTGAGCATAAAAAGCAAAAACTGCACTTTCCCTGCACTCAATCTAATCCCATGCTCGGCCCCCCCAGCCCCCTCCCCAATCCCTTGCTCGGTTCTCCCCCCCTCCCCAGCACTGGACCCTGAGTTGACCCCAGACCCCCATGATTCCACAGTTCTTTGACCCCCCCTCACAATCATTCAGCAATCCCCCAGACAGCCAGATCCGAGCCGATCAGAGGAGAAAGGGCCTGGGGCTCATTCCTTTGGGCTGTGTTGATCTTAGATGCCTCAGGTTGGCCTCAGTACCCCTTGTTTAGAGAGGGGGCAAGTCAGGCAGGGCTCACACCTCAATCACAGATATCCTTGTCGGGTAGACACACACACTGTGGAATAACCTCATTCACATACAGGATGGGGTGGTTTAGGCAAATGTGTGGAGCCTGGGATCTTGCTGTGCCTGGATTATGGACTGTAATGGTTGAGGGCTGGATTAATAGCGTGTTTGTATCTCCAGCAAAGTGGAGCAAAGTTAAACTTGGAAAGACAGGGAAATGGAAAGCTCCTGTCATGTCCTTCTACTCAGACCCTGCAGGAGCTCTATGGGGGGCAGTGTGGGGCAGGCTTTGTGCAGAGGGCACTGCCAGTTTGCAGCCAGTTCCTGGGGTTGGGGGCAGGTAGTGAAATTGTCTGCCAAAGAAACTGGGCAGCCAGCGAAACAAACATGCAAAATTACAGAATAATGTGTCAGCCCGAACCAACTTCGTTGCACTTTTCCCCCGATTCCCAGAGTTTCATCTTCCTCAGACTGAGCACAGATTTAAACTCCAGGCCAAGGGTATCCAAAGCTTCAATACCTCACACTACCGAGCATTGCGGACCCAGACAGAGAGTCTCAGGCAGTTATTGTAGGAGCATCACAGCTGACCCTAACCCTACCTGTTACCTGTGTGTGTCAGTCTGCGTTCGTGTCGGTCCGCATTCCTGTCGGTCCGCATTCCTGTCAGTCCGCGTTCCTGCCGGTCCGCCTTCCTGTTGGTCCACATTTCAGTCGGTCCACATTTCCGTTGTTCCGCGTCCCTGTCGTTCCACATCCCTGTCGTTCCTATCAGCCTGTGCCCTCAGTCGATGACCCGGAGCCAGTAATGAGGGCCCAGTGAGTGAGCCACCTGGATCAGCGAACCCCACTGTTTGAAGCCTCCCTCTCAGCCTGGGAGTAATGGGAATGTCACCTCCAGTTTGACCTGTCACTGTGATTCTGTTCTCTGGGTTGGGAGTTGCTGGGGGCCTGAGACCTGGGTTGAGCCACGGCCTGTAGTTGTAAAGCTGGGATGGTGAGAGTCACGTCCCATACCTTCCATTAACTGTTCTCTCCTCTGGCAGCTGGACACACAGACAGCCCAAAGCAGGAACTGGCAGACTGCGGTGATTGAAATGAACGGGGTGAGTGCTTGTTATGCCTGAGATTCTGAACATGTACCCATATTTCCGGACCCACCAATCGTGTCAGATCCGCAACTCGGGATTGCGAGTGACGGTTACGTTGCGAGTGACGGTTACATTGGAGACTGTTGACCAACATCTCGGACAGGTGATTGAAATCTGTTCAGGAAATACTGGTCAATCCCGGGCATGCCTTGATGGGGCTGAGCCCAAGAGCACTCCTGGTCTGGACTCCAAGCCCTTTGGCCCAGCGTCCATCTACTGGACAGGAACTGGACATTGATGCTGATTGGCTTCGTCTGCAAAGGAGCAGAGGGAGGGAGAGTGGGAGGAACTTGTAACTATGACATTTTAATGAATTAAGGGTTCCATTTGTTGCAGATTGAGGTGGAATTGTCGATGAAATTCACCACCCGAGATTTGAGCCTGAAACGCACCCCATCAAAAAAACAGAGTGGGGTATTTGGTGTGAAAATTAATGTCGTCACAAAGTAAGTCCCCTCCTTCCTCATCCCAACCTCCTACCCAGGGTCTTTTTTTATCCAGTCACAGGATGTGGGCTTCACTGGCTGGACCAGCATTTATTACCCACCCCTCAGAGGGCATTTTTAAGAGTCAACCACATTGCTGTGGGTCTGGAGTCACATGTAGGCCAGACCAGGTAAGGACAGCAGATTTCCTTCCCTAAAGGACCTGCACATCCAGGCAAGTGGAGAGTATTCCATCACACTCGTGACTTGTGCCTTGTAGATGGTGGACAGGCTTTGGGGAGTCAGGAGGTGCGTTACTCGCTGCACGATTCCTAGCCTCTGACCTGGTTCTTATAGCCGCAGTATTTATATGGCTAGTCCACTTCAGTTTCTGGTCAGTGGTAACCCCCAGGATGTTGATAGTGGGGATTCAGTGATGGTAATGCCATTGAACATCAAGGGGCGGTGATTGGATTCTCTCTTGTTGGAGATGGTCATTGCCTGACACTTGTGTGGCACAAATGTTACTTGCCACTTGTCAGCCCAAGCCTGGATATTGTCCAGGTCTTGCTGCATTTGGACATGGACTGCTTCAGTATCTGAGGAGTCGCAAATGGTGCTGAACATTGTGCAATCATCAGTGAACATCCCCACTTCTGACCTTCTTATAGAAGGAAGATCAATAAAGAAGCAGCTGAAGATGGTTGGGCTGAGGACACTACCCTGAGGAACTCCTGCAGTGATGTCCTGGAGCTGAGATGACTGACCGCCAACAAACACAACCATCTTCCTTTGTGCTAGGCATGACTTGAAACAGCAGAGAGTCTGGCAGGGATTTGGACCCTGTTTCCTCTCAGTACACTTTGTGTGAGGCTGGATTCCACTGTTATAGGAACCCCTGTAAGTGACCAGCCACCCCCTGTAACCGATGGGCCACTTCATTGTAACTAAAGAGACATCCCCCATAACTGACTGGACATTCCCAGTGTAACTAACCAGAGTCCAGGATGTGTTGCTATTTTAATCATTGTTTTTGTTGTTTTAGGCGGGAACGCTCGAAGGTGCCGTACATTGTCCGTCAGTGCATCGAGGAGGTGGAGAAACGGGGGATTGAGGAAGTGGGAATCTATCGGGTTTCTGGAGTAGCCACAGATATTCAAACACTGAAAGCTGCTTTCGACATGAGTAAGTGAAAGAATCACCAGCGTTCCCAGCCCAATGCTATAAAATTCCACTGCACCTTCAGAGTAACCACTGTTGATTGGGAAGGGTTGGTTGTTTTACACAGAGGTTGGCCCCGCTCTCCTTCAGAGTGCCTGTAGAGAGTGGATCCTCCCTAGGGATGTAGCGAATGTCGGGACCACTGACATGGGTAGAGCTGCCGATCCTGCCAGCTTGAAATTTTCAGGGTGGGAGAGAGTTCCGGCTGCTTGGAGTTTATTAATCAGGTGCTGGGTCCCTGGGATGCCCTGTGTAACCCCCTAGTCACACCCTGTCTGACCTTAATGCCCTGTCCTTTCAGATACCAAGGATGTGCTGGTGATGTTAAGTGACATGGACATAAATGCCATCGCTGGGACACTCAAGCTGTATTTCCGAGAGTTACCGGAGCCACTTCTCACCGACAGATTCTACCCAGCCTTTGTGGAAGGGATTGGTGAGTCAGATGGCAAAACAGAACACGGCAACATAGATCATGGCAACACTGCAGCACACATCATCGCAGCATGCAACATTGCAGCATGAAACATCGCAGCACACAACATCGCAGCACACAACATCGCAGCACGCAACATCGCAACACAAAACAATGCAATACGCAACATCACAGCACACAACACTGCAGCACACATCACAGCACGCCACATCACAGCACGCAACACTGCAGCACACATCACAGCACGCAACACTGCAGCACACATCACAGCACGCAACATCACAGCACGCAACATCACAGCACGCAACACTGCAGCACACATCACAGCACGCAACAATGCAGCACACATCACAGCACGCAACACTGCAGCACACATCATCGCAGCATGCAACATCGCAGCATGCAACACTGCAGCACACATCGCAGCACGCAACAATGCAGCACACATCGCAGCACGCAACAATGCAGCACACATCGCAGCACGCAACACTGCAGCACACATCACAGCACGCAACACTGCAGCACACATCACAGCGTGCAACACTGCAGCACACATCACAGCACGCTACACTGCAGCACACATCACAGCGCGCAACACTGCAGCACACATCACAGCGCGCAACACTGCAGCACACATCACAGTGCGCAACACTGCAGCACACATCACAGCACGCAACATCACAGCATGCAACACTGCAATATGCAACATCACAGCAAACATCGTAACACTGCAACATGCAACACTGCAGCTCGCAGCACACAACATCACAGATGCAACACTGCAGTATACAACATCACAGCAAGCAACATTGCAGTACACAACATTGCAGCATGCAACACTGCAGCACACATTACAGCATGTAACACTGCAATATGCAACATTCCAGCACACAACATTCCAACACGCAACACTCCAGCACGCAACACTCCAGCACGCAACACTCCAGCACGCAACACTCCAGCACGCAACACTCCAGCACGCAACACTCCAGCACGCAACACTCCAGCACGCAACACCTCCAGCATGTAACACTCCAATACGCAACACCTCCTTCACCATTACCCACAAACAACACAATCTCGCTGATTACCTCAGATAGAAAAAACTTGCATTTCTATAGCACCATTCACAATTCAGAACATCACAAAATGCCCTACAGCCAATGAAGTACTTTGGAAGTGTGGTTACTGTTGTAATGGGGGAAACACGGCAGCCAATATGCACATATCAAGATCCCACAGACAGCAAAGTAATAATGACTGAATGATATTGATTGAGGGATAAATATGGGCCAGATCTCCCCTCCATTTCCACAAATAGAGAGGTGTTTTACCTCTACCTGAGAGGGCAGATAGTGCCTCGGTTTAACAGGCCATCAACTGTATTTCTAGTAGTGCGGCACTCCCTCAGTACTGACTCTCAGACAGAGCGGCGCTCCCTCAGTACCGACCCTCCGATAGAGCGGTGCTCCCTCAGTTCTGACCCTCCGACAGAGCGGTGCTCCCTCAGTTCTGACCCTCCGACAGAGCGGCGCTCCCTCAGTACTGACCCTCCGACAGGGCGGTGCTCCCTCAGTTCTGACCCTCTGACAGAGCGGCGCTCCCTCAGTACTGACCCTCCGACAGGGCGGTGCTCCCTCAGTTCTGACCCTCTGACAGAGCGGCGCTCCCTCAGTACTGACCCTCCGACAGTACAGCACTCCCTAAGTACTGACCTTTAGTCATAGAGATCCACAGCATATAAAAAGGCCCTTCAGCCCATCGAGTCTGCACCAGTCAAACAAGTACCTAACTATTCTAATCCCATTTTCCAGCTCTAGGTCCATAGCCTTGTATACCATGGCATCGCAAGTGCACATCCAAATACTTCTTAAATGTTATGTGGGTTTCTGCCTTTACCACCCTTTCAGGCAGGGAGTTCCAGATTCCCACCACCCTCTAGGTGAAAAAATTCTTTCTCAAATCCCCTCTAAACCTCTGCCCCTTATCTTAAATCTCTGCCCCCTAGTTATTGATCCTTCCACCAAGGGGAAAAGTTCCTTCCTGTCTACTCTATCTATGCCCCTCATAATTTT
Organism: Carcharodon carcharias; assembly: GCF_017639515.1. NCBI lineage: Eukaryota > Metazoa > Chordata > Chondrichthyes > Lamniformes > Lamnidae > Carcharodon > Carcharodon carcharias. Next base: position 140,662,474 of record NC_054476.1, read on the forward strand.
ACACCTCAACCATGTCCCCCCTCAATCTCCTCTGCTTCAGGGAAAATAACCCCAGTCTATCCAATCTCACCTCATAACTAAAACTCTCCAGCCCAGGAAACATCCTGGTAAATCTCCTCTGCAATCTCTCTAGTGCAATCACATCCTTTCTATAATGCAGATTCCAGAACTGCACACAATACTCTAGCTATGGCCTAACCAGTGTTTTATACAGTTCCAGCATAACTTCCCTGCACTTATATTCTATGCCTCGGATAATAAAGGCAAATATCCCATACATCTTCTTAACCACCTTATCTATCTGTCCCGCTACCTTAAGGGACTGGTGGACATGCACACCAAGGTCCCACTGATCCTCAGTATTTCCCAGGGTCCTACCATTCATCATGTATTCCTGTGCTTTGTTTGTTCTGCCCAAGTGCATCACCACACACTTATCCAGATTAAATTCCATTTGCCACTGATCAGCCCATCTGACCAGCCCGTCTATATCCTCCTGTAATCTAAGGCTATCCTCCTCACTGTTTACCACCCCACCGATTTTTGTGTCATCTGCGAACTTACTGATTAACCCTCCTACATTCAAGTCTAAATCATTTATATATACCACAAACAGCAAGGGACCCAACACTGATCCCTGTGGAACCCCACTGGACACAGGCATCCAGTCACAAAAACACCCCTCGACCATCACCCTCTGCTTCCTGCCACTCAGCCAATTCTGGATCCAATTTACTAAATTGCCTTGGATCCCATGGGCTCTTACCTTCATTATCAGTCTCCCATGTGGGACCTTATCAAAAGCCTTGCTGAAGTCCAAGTAGACCACATCAAATGCAAGATTACGACAGGCTGTTTGTTTAAGTTAAATACCCTGCACAAGAGTGAGAGGGGGAGGAGGGTTAGAGAGGGGACGATGAAGGGGATGGGTGGGGGTGAAATTAGATATTGGCAATCACCTCCCATCACCAATGGGTGGGGTCACATCACCAATCAATCACCTTCCGACACTGCAGCACTCCCTCAGTACTGACCTACCGAGAGAGCAGCGCTCCCTCAGTACTGACCCTCTGACAGAGCGGCGCTCCCTCAGTACTGACACTCCGACAGTGCGGTGCTCCCTCAGTACTGACCCTCCGACAGTGCGGCACTCCCTCAGTACTGACCTACCGACAGAGCAGCGCTCCCTCAGTACTGACCCTCTGACAGAGCGGCGCTCCCTCAGTACTGACCCTCCGACAATGCGGCGCTCCCTCAGTACCGACCCTCCGACAGAGCAGCACTCCCTCAGTACTGACCCTCCGACAGTGCGGCACTCCCTCAGTACTGACCTACCGACAGAGCAGCGCTCCCTCAGTACTGACCCTCCAACAGTGCGGCGCTCCCTCAGTACTGACCCTCCGACAGTGCGGTGCTCCCTCAGTACTGACCCTCCGACAGTGCGGTGCTCCCTCAGTACTGACCCTCCGACAGTGCGGTGCTCCCTCAGTACTGACCCTCCGACAGTGCGGCGCTCCCTCAGTACTGACCCTCCGACAGTGCGGCGCTCCCTCAGTACTGACCCTCCGACAGTGCGGCACTCCCTCAGTGCTGACCCTCCGACAGTGCGGTGCTCCCTCAGTGCTGACCCTCCGACAGTGCGACGCTCCCTCAGTACTGACCCTGCGACAGTGCGGTGCTCCCTCAGCGCTGACCCTCCGACAGTGCGGTGCTCCCTCAGTACTGACCCTCCAACAGTGCGGTGCTCCCTCAGCGCTGACCCTCCGACAGTGTGGTGCTCCCTCAGTACTGACCCTCCAACAGTGCGGCACTCCCTCAGTACTGACCCTCCAACAGTGCGGTGCTCCCTCAGTACTGACCCTCCAACAGTGCGGCGCTCCCTCAGTACTGACCCTCCAACAGTGCGGCACTCCCTCAGTACTGACCCTCCGACAGTGCGGTGCTCCCTCAGTACTGACCCTCCAACAGTGCGGCACTCCCTCAGCACTGACCCGGGAATGTTGGCCTGGTTTCTGTTCTCCGGTCTCTGATGTATTCACTGAGCCACGCTGGCACTGGGAATGGCTGCCAGGATTATTAACACGGAAACTAAATGTCACAGTGAAGGAGGCTAAAACCCTGACTGACGGAATTAAATTAAACGGGTCTGAATGGGTGATGAGGCTGTTCCAGGGATCACTGTCAGACCAGCTGGGCCTGCCCCTTTGGCCCGTGCTGTCATCTGATTTCAAAGCCTCACACTGCCCTGTAATAGTCCTCAGTTCCCTGCACCAGGAAGGGTTGCTGCTCCTGGTGCGTGTGTGTGTGTGTGTGTGTCCAGACCTGACTTGGCAGTGATGCTGCTGTAGTTGAATATCACACCAATACTAGCTATTGAATAGAGTTTGGGGTACAGGCTGACACATGCCTAGCTGTGGTTTGGGATTTTGTCTTGAATTAGTGGCAGAGGCCTGTTGCTGTGATAACTGCTATCATTCTCTTCCCCAGCACTGTCTGACCCAGCGGCCAAGGAGAATTGTATGTTACACTTGCTGCGCTCACTGCCGGACCCAAACCTCAACACCCTGCTCTTCCTACTGGATCATCTGAAAAGGTATGGAATCCTAAAGCTCCTCTCGCTCTCACTCTCCACCTCCCTCCCTCCCTCCTTCCTCAAGTGCAAGATCTGTAGGTCACGAGCTGTCAACTGACAGAAGCCATTGCCCTGCAACCTGTACACACACACCCGATTGAAGCTAAACACCTCCTGTCATTGATTAAACCCTGCTGAGTCCCTGGGAACACAAATCACGTGACACCCCCCACCCCCAACTCCCAACTCCGGTGCCACCCCAACTCCAATCCTGAGTCACCCCTCACCTGAGGAAGGAGTTCAGGGGAATCACGTGATTTGTGTTCCCAGGGACTCAGCAGTGTTTAATCAATGGCAGGAGGTGTTTAGCTTCAATCGGGTGTGTGTGTACAGGTTGTAGGGCAATGACTTCCCTGAGTTCATGGCTCGTGACCTACAGATCTTGCTTGAATGCCCACCCACATCTCTGCTGCAGCATCCCCACACCCTCAGGCTCCCATCATTAAGTCCCGCACCATCACCACTGATTCTACCCTGACTGCACGTGACCTGACAGAGGTCATTATCATAAAAGAGTTTGATTGGTTAAAGGTAGGGAAGCTCCTTTCACTTGCCAGTCAGACCAGAACTATGGAACATCAATATAAGATAGTCACTACTAATGCTGGCATCTACCCGGCAATGTGGAAAATTGCCCAGGTATGTCCTGTACACAAAAAGCAGGACAATTACTGCCCCATCAGTCTACTCTCCATCATCAGTAAAGTAATGGAAGGGGTTATCAACAGTGCTATCAAGCGGCACTTGCTTAGCAATAACCTGCTCACTGATCCCTAATTTGGGTTCTGCCAGGGTCACTCAACTCCTGACCTCATTACAGCCTTGGTTCAAACATGGACAAAAGAGCTGAATTCCTGAGGTGAGGTGAAAGTGACTGCCCTTGACATCAAGGCAGCATTTGACCAAGTGTGGCATCAAGGAGCCCCAGCAAAACTGGAGTCAATGGGAATCAGGGGGAAAACTCTCCATTGGTTGGAGTCATACCTAGCACAAAGGAATTTTGGCTGTGGTTGTTGGAGGTTAGTCATTTCAGCTCCAGGACATCACTGCAGGAGTTCCTCAGGATGGTGTCCTAGGCTCAACCATCTTCAGCTGCTTCATCAATGACCTTCCTTCCATCGTAAGATCAGAAGTGGGGATGTTTGCTGATGATTGCACAATGTTCAGCACCATTCACAACTCCTCAGATACTGAAACAGTCCATGTCCAAATGCAGCAAGACCTGGACAATATCCAGGCTTGGGATGACAAATGGCAAGTAACATTTGTGCCACACAAGTGCCAGGCAATGATCATCTCCAACAAGAGAGAATCTAACCATTGCCCCTTGACATTCAACGGCATTACCATCGCTGAATCCCCCACTATCAACATCCTGGGGGTTACCATTGAAATGGACTAGCTATATAAATACAATGGCTACAAGAGCAGGTCAGCGGCTAGGAATCCTGCAGTGAGTAACTGACCTCTTGACTCCCCAAAGCCTCTCCACCATCTACAAGGCACAAGTCAGGAGTGTGATGGAATGCTTTCCACTTGACTGGATGAGTGCAGCTCCAACAACACTCAAGAAGCTTGCCATCGTCCAGGACAAAGCAACTCGCTTGATTGGCACCCCATCCACAAACATTCACTCCCTCCACCCCAACGCACAGTAGTAGCAGTGTGTACCATCTACAAGATGCACTGCAAGAACTCACCAAGACTCCTTAGACAGCACCTTCCAAACCCATGGCCACTACCATCTAGAAGAACAAGGGCAGCAGATGGATGGGAGCACCACCACCTGTAAGTTCCCCTCCAAAGCCACTCACCATCCTGACTTGGAAATTTTTGCCGTTCCTTCATTATCGCTGGGTCAAAATCCTGGAACTCCCTCCCTAACAGCACTGTGGGTGCACCTACAACACATGGACTGCAGCGGTTGAAGAAGGCAGCTCATCAGCACCTTCTCTAGGGCAATTAGGGATGGGCAATAAATGCTGGCCCAGCCAGCGAAGCCCACATCCCGTGAATGAATTTTAAAAAGTTCAGGAATTCAGGAGAAACTTCCTTACCCAGAGAGTCATTAGAATGTGGAGCTTGTGGTTGAAGTGAATAGATATTTTTAAGGGGAAACTGGATAAGTATACCAGGGAGAAAGGAATGAAAAGACACGAGATCAGGTGAGATGGAGGGTAAGAGGTGATGCCAAATTGAGCTGATTCTGTGCTGTAAATATGGTAACTCGGTGATACCAAGGGTTTTACCCACTGAGCAGAGTTAAACTCAGCAACATTCATCATCACAGCAAGGTCTAACAGGGACTCGGCCCCATTCCCAGCAAGACCTAATAGGGGGTCTCGGAATAGCACATAAATAAATCAGGAACCACAAACACAGCAGCACTTTGCTTAATGCACTGAGGTGCTCAGTCCTGGAGCCCACAGTATTGATCCTCTGTGGTTGTCAGTTCCTGCATCAGGCTGGAGAACCTGCTGATTGGCCAGAGAGCCAGGGGCACAGTGAACCTGCAGAAACCTCTCCTGGTGCTATGTCTTTGCGAGACTCCAGGCTGTGGTCAGCATTGGGGGCATGTATAAATGGTGGGGAATGAGGAGTCAAAACCAGGACTGGAATCACAGATAACAGAGTCTGGATAGCAGTGGGGGAAGCAGAACTGGTAAAACAGGGATCCAGTGCTCATCATCTGGGGCTCGACAAGCTGCTTGGGGTTCAGGGCCATCTCCTGTGCAACAGGACAGCGTTACAAAGGTTGCAGGGGTACAAATGGTGGGAGTGGTTTATAGGCCCCTCTACAATGGTTACACTGTAGGGCAGAGTATACAGGAAGAAATAATGGAGAATTGTGAGAAAGGTACTGGAATAATCATGGGAGATTTTAATCTTCATATAGATTGGACAAATCGAATTGGCAAAGATAGCCTGGAGGATGAGTTCATATTTCCAGGACAGTTTCTTGGAACGATATCTCCTGGAAGGAACCAGGGGACAGGCTATTTTAGACCTGGTGATGTGTAGTGAGATTAATTAATGACCTCATAGTAAAGAATCCTTTAGGTAAGAGTGATCATAACATGATAGAATTTCACATTCAGTTTGAGGATGAGAAATGTGGGTCTGAATCTAATGTCTTAATCTTAAATAAAGGCAATTACAAATGTATAAAGACAAAGTTGGCTAAAGTGAAATGGAAAAATAGGTTAAAAGGTAATACTGTAGAGATACAGTGGCAGGCATTTTAGGGGATATTTCATAACGGTCACAAATATATATTCCATTGAGAAAGAAAGACTCTAGAGAAGGATGCACCATTCGTAGCTAACTGAGGAAGTTAAGGACAGTATAAAATTGCAAGAAAGATGTACAATGCAGCAAAGATTAGTGACAGGCCGAAAGATTGGGAACATTTTAGAAACCAGCAAAGGATAGCTAAAAAAAATAATAAAGAGGGTGAAATGGAATATGAGAAAACTGGAAGAAATATAAAATTAGACAATAAAAGCTTCTACAAGTATATAAAAAGGAAAAAACATTGCTAAAGTAAACATTAGAGGGTGAGATTGGGGAATTAATAATAGGAAACAAGGAAATGGCAGCGACTTTGAACAGGTGTTTTATATCTATTCTCACAATTGAATACACAAAAGTATCCCAAGAATAGTAGAAAAACAGGGGGGAAAAGGGAGGGAGGAACTTAAAACAATCACTATCACGAGAGAACAAGTACTGGGAAAACTAATGGGACTAAAGGCTGACAAGTCCCTGGACCTGGTGGCCTGCATGCTAGGGTTTTAATGGAAGTGACTGCAGAGATAATGGATGTATTGGTTGTAATCTTCCAAAATTCCCTGGATTCTGGAAAGGTTCCAGCTCCGCAAATGAAACACAACTATTCAAGAAAGGAGGGAGTCAGAAAACAGGAAACTGTAGGCTAGTTAATTTAACATCTGTCATAAGGAACATGATTAAAGAGGTTATTAAAGATGTAGGGGCAGGACATTTAGAAAATCAGAATACAATCAGGCAGAGACATGGTTTTGTGAAAGGAAAATTGTGTTTGGCAAATTTATTGGAGTTCTTTGAGGATGTAACAAGCAGGGTGAAGAAAGGGGAACCTGTAGATGTGTATTTGGATTTCCAAAAGGCATTCGAAAAGGTGTCACATAAAAGGTTGCTACACAAGATAAGAGCTCATGCTGTTGGGGGTGATACACTAACATGAGCAGAGGGTTGGCTAACAAACAGGAAACAGAATCAGGTTAAATGGGATAATTTTCAGGTTAGCAAACTGTAACTAGTGGGGTGCTGTAGGGAAGTTTGCTAGGGCCTCAACTATTTATAAAGTATGTTAATGACTTGGATGAAGGGTCCTACTGTATTGAAACCAAATTTGCTGATGATGTGAAGATAGGTAGGAAAGCAAGTTGTGAGGAGGGTATTCAGAGTCTGCAAAGTAATATTGGATAGGTTATGTGAGTGGGCAAAAATTTGGCAGGTGGAGTATAATGTGGGAAAATGTGAACTTGTCCACTTTGGCAGGAAGAATAAAAAAACAGAATATTATTTAAATGGAGAGACTTTGCAGAATGCTGAGGTACCGAGGGATCTGGGTGTCCTTGTAAATGAATCACAAAAGATTAGCATGTACGTACAGCAAGTGATTCGGAAGGCAAATGGAGTGTTAGCCTTTATTGCAAGGGGGAGGGAATATAAAAGTAGGGAAGTCTTGCTCCAACTTTACAGGTGAGAGTCCACACCTGGAGTACTGTCTACAGTTTTTGTCTCCTTATTTAAAGAGGGATATAGTTGCATTGGAAGCAGTTCAGTGAAGGTTTACTGAGCTGATTCTTGGGATGAAGAGATTGTCTTATGAGGAAAGATTGAGCAGGTTGGACCTGTATCCATTGGAGTTTAGAAAAATGAAAGGTGACTTTAATGAAACATATAAGGTTTCAAGGGGGCTCGTGGGGAATCTAGAATTAAGGGGGGCTCTGTTTAAGGGATCTCCCAATGAAGACAAAGATGAGGAGGAATTTCTTTTCTCAGGTCATTAATCTTTGGAATTCTCCAGCCCAGAGAGCAGTGGAGATCAGAGTCTTTGAACTTATATTCAAGGCTGAGTTAGACAAGGAGTTGAGGGTTATGGGGGACATGCAAGAAATGGAGTTAAAGCCACAATCAGATCAGCAATGATCTTATTGAATGGTGGGCAGGCTTGAGGGGTGATTGGCCTTCTCCTGTTCCTGTTTATGATCTTATTCCAGAGGTTACAGGGTTACAGCATCTGGCTGGCTGCATAGAACCCCTGCCCTGGTTAATAAGGAAATCATCCTTTCCATTTGCTGCTGATTTGGGGCCTGCATTGACCCCTCTCAGCGACCTCCCCCTGCCTGCTCAGCAACCCATCACTCCCACCTCCTCAGCCACCCTGTCCCTCAACAATCCCCCCCCACAGCAAACTCCCCCCACCCCAGAAAACTCACTGAATTGTTACAGTACAGCAGGAGGCCATTCAGCCCATCATGTCTGCACCAGCTCTCTGAATGAGCAACTCACCGAGTGCTATTCTCCTGCCTTCTCCCCATAACCCTGCACATTCTTCCTTTTCAGATAAGTCTTAATTCCGTTTTGAATGCTTCAATTGAACCTGCCTCCACCACACCCTCAGGCAGTGCATTCCAAACCCTAAACATTCACTGTGTAAAAAGATTTTTCTACTATTGTTCTGGTTTCGTTGCCAAATACTTTAAATCTGTGCTCCTCTTGTTCTGATCCTTTCACAATTGGGAACATTTTCTCCCTTTCTACTCTGTCTAGACCCCTCGTGATTTTGAATACTACTATCTTTCAGTAGGTCAAAGTCCTGGAACTCCTATTCCTAACAGCACTGTGGGTGTACCTACACCACATGGACTGCAGCGATTCAAGAAGGCAGCTCACCACCACCTTCTCAAGGGCTACGAAGTATGGCCCCGCCAGCGAAGCCCACATCCCATGAATGAATTTTTAAAAATCAGATCTCCTCTCAGGAAAACAGTGCTAACTTCTCCAATCTAACTTTATAACTGAAGTTCCTGGAACCATTCTTGTAAATCTTCTCTGTACCCCCTGCAAACCCTGTCCCTACCCACTTCAGCAACCCCCCTTAGCAAACTACCCCCCTCAGTAAATTCCTCCTCCTCAGCAAACTTCCCCCCCCCCACCCCACCCTCAGTCACTGTATATTCAGCAGGCTAAGGCTCACTCACTGTGTAACTGTACAGAGTCACTGTTTACTCAGGGTAAGGATCATTCTCTGTGTAACTGTACAGAGTCACTGTTTACTCAGGGTAAGGATCACTCGCTGTTTATTCAGGGTGAGGATCACTCGCTGTTTATTCAGGGTGAGGTGTGTGTTGGGTCTTAATAATTTCACTGTTTGCAGAGTTGCAGAGAAGGAACCTGTGAATAAAATGTCTCTACACAACCTGGCGACGGTGTTTGGTCCAACTCTGCTGAGACCGTCAGAAACAGAACACAAAGCTCATGCCAACATTGTGTCCGATATCTGGTCTCATGAAGTCATGGCACAGGTACGTGAAATCAGTGAGCCCTCTCATAGTTTGGGTGAGAAAACCATGGACATAAGCCTCTATGGCTTGCTGCCACTCCCTGGGGGTAAAGATGGGGAGAGAGGTGTCCCCGGACTCAGCAAGGCACAAAGTAAGAGGTGGTGGAGAGGTTTGTGGTCTGATCAGGGTTGGGACTACAAATTGGCCTCAGTGTCTAGCTTGGGAATGAGACCATCAGGGTTCTGATTTCTCTTGACCATCCGAAGGCTCCCAATAGTCAGTGCATGTCTGATATTGGAATTGGACCAGGCATGACCGTAATGCCCCCGGTGGCCACCAGGCTGAGTTGCCAGAACTAGAATTGAACAGCAGATGGTAAGGAAGCTGCAGAGAATGGGGCGCAATGAGTTAGCAAGCTTTAGCCAGGCTGTGCCTGAGTTCTTGTATCAGAACCCTGGGCTGAATGGGCACAGAGCACCATCTTCTCTTTGTTCATGAGATGTGGGCGTCACTAGCAAGACCAGAATTTATTGCTAATCCCTAGGCGCAGAGGGTTTTGTTTAGGGGGGAGGAGCCCATGGGGGTGGTGTGGGCAGTATGAGGTATGGGCACTGACACTGTTTGTGTTCACACAGGTCCAGGTTCTCTTGTATTACCTGCAGCATCCTCCGCTCTCCATCACCGAACTCAAGCGAAACACACTCTACTATTCCACTGATGTGTAGAAAGGGTTCATGACCTCTGAATCCTTCAACTCAATCGAGCATTGACCAAAATTAAATCAAAGTGAAGAAATATCGCAGAGCGACTCCCCTCTGAGGTGTGACCCTTATACAGCTGTGTGCCTGGAGCAAGATGGGGACCACACCCTCTGTATAGTCCTGTCCTATGTATTGTGTGTACAAGCACTGTTGGCTGTCCATCCCTCGCACTCCGTCCCTTGCATGGTGCATTTGTCTTGTTTATTCCCGGAGCTGTGAGAAATTCACCAAATGCTCCAACCTCCTGCTCTTGGATCTGCTGTGGTTCAGTAGGCAAAGTGACTCTGCTGGGGCAGCTAACAGTTCATAACCAAGCAGGGACCGTCAGTGGAGGAGTACGATGGATACGTCGCTGTGTAAGGATCTGATTCCGGAGCCTGATTCTGGAGTATGCCTCAATTGTTGTTGTCAATTGTGATTAGCATTTCATACACTCCTCTGATTATTAGCAACCTTTTTGCTTGATATATGTTGTTTTACATCTGTAGATTATTCTGACCCTCAGTGGGCAACAAATTCATGATAAATAAAAATTGACAACGTAATATTTGCACAAAAGACAATACCTTTGGTCTGATTTAACTCATTTGTTTTCTGTGCAGTCTCCCTCACACTCTCTCAATCTCTGCCCCTTCCTCTCCCTCTCTCTGTCTCCATCCTCGTCCCACATTCTCTCTCAAACTCTACCACGACCCTCTCCCTCCCTCCCCCTCTCCCTCCCTGTCTCTCTATCCGTCTTTGTTCTCAATCTCTCCCCCTTCTCAGTCTCTGCTCCCTTTCCCCACTCTCCCGCATTCTCTGTCTCTCCTGCATTCCCACTTCTCTGTCTCTGCTCCCTTTTCCCACTCTCCCGCATTCTCTGTCTCTCCTGCATTCCCACATCTGTCTCTGCTCCCTTTCCCCACTCTCCCACATTCTCTGTCTCTCCTGCATTCCCGCATCTCTGTCCCTGCTCCCTTTCCCCACTCTCCCGCATTCTCTGTTTCTCCTGCATTCCCGCATCTGTCTCTGCTCCCTTTCCCCACTCTCCCGCATTGTCTCTCCCGCATTCCCCCTTCTTTGTCTCTGCTCCCTTTCCCCACTCTCCCGCATTCTCTGTCTCTCCCGCATTCCCGCATCTCTGTCTCTGCTCCCTTTCCCCACTCTCCCGCATTCTCTGTCTCTCCCGCATTCCCGCATCTCTGTCTCTGCTCCCTTTCCCCACTCTCCCGCATTCTCTGTCTCTCCCGCATTCCCGCATCTCTGTCTCTGCTCCCTTTCCCCACTCTCCTGCATCCTCTCTCGCTTCTGATCAGTGGGGCTTGGCTCAGGCACAGCATTTTTTTATACGGAATTTTTTAGTATTTTATTTTTCCAGACTGTTTTTGCTGCATCGTTTCCTGATTTTAGAACGTGTTTAAGCCTTTTTCCGGCTCCTTGCTCCCACCAAAACCAAAACCGATGCCAGTGCCGGTAAAAGACCGAGATGGCCCCTCACCACCGTCCTGCCCTGCTCTCGGCCTGACTCTGACCTTTTCAAGCTACTGGACGAACAGAGAAGATCAGTAGAGAGAAATTTATTTCTGCCGGTTGGCGAATCTGGGAATAGGGGACACCATACAAAAATTAGAGCCAGACCTTTTAGAAGCGAAATTAGGGGACATTTCTGCACACAAAGAGTTTGAAATTCTCTTTTGGAGGCGGCAATTGATTTTAGATCTATTGTTAATTTTAAAACAGATTAATAGAATTTTGTTATCCAGAAGTATTAAGTGTTAAACATAGAAAATAGGAATAGGAGTAGGTCATTCAGCCCTTCGAGCCTGCTCTGCCATTCAATATGATCATGGCTGATCCTGTATCTCAATGCTATACTCCCACTCTCTCCCCATACCCCTTGGCACCTTTAGAGTTCAGAAATCTATCTATTTCCTTCTTAACTTGGCCTCCACAGCTTTCTGTGGTAGAGAATTCCATAGGTTCACCACCCTCTTAGTGAAGAAATTTCTCCTCATCTCAGTCCTAAATGGTCTACCCCATATCCTAAGACTGTGACCCCTTGTTCTAGATCCCACCTCCAGCCAGAGGAAATATCATCCCAATATCCAGTCTGTCCAGCCCTGTCAGAATTTTATATGTTTCAATGGGATCCCCTCTCATTCTTCTAAACTCCAGTGAATACAGGCCCAGTCAACCCAAAAGTGTTATGGGCAGTGATGAGGGAAGGTGGGTGATATGAAGTTAGGACAAAGATGATCCATGATCCCAGTGAATGATGGAACATGCTCAAGGTTAAATGGCCTAAATGATCAATAAACATTGTTGCTCTGCTTTCTGTTCAATTGTTTTGCCAACAAATGAAAATGGTTCAAGTTCACATCTGCAGTGTGTGAGAATGAGTCTTCAGATTGTAAAAGTGATGCAGCTGATTCCTGAATTATTTACTGCCCAAAAGTGTAATCAGCTGCATCTGTATTCCCAGTTATCCACATGTCCCTGATGTAAGGATAATTTCAGCGGATAAGGCCAGACAGTGCAGAAATGGAAAAATCGAAGTTAAAGGCTCTGTATCTGTATGCGGCAGCTTTCGTACAGAGTGGATAAGTTGTTAGCACAGATAGAAATTAATGATCTGACAGCCACCACAGAGACATGGTTGCAAGATGACCAAGGTTGGGACCTGAACATGGAAGAGTATTTGCTATTTTGAAAAGACAGGTTAGTTGTCATTGTTGGAGGTCAGTCATCTCAGCTCCAGGACATCATTGCAGGAGTTCCTCAGGGCAGTGTCCTTGGCCCAACCATCTTCAGCTGCTTTGTCAATGACCTCCTTTCCATCATAAGTCAGAAGTGGGGATGTTCACTGCTGATTGCACCATTCGTTAATCCTCAGATGCTGAAGCAGTCCATGTCCAAATGCAGCAAGGCCTGGACAATATCCCGGCTTGGGCTGACAAGTGGCAAGTAACATTCGCGCCACACAAGTGCCAGGCAATGACAATCTCCAACAAGAGAGAATCCAACCATTGCCCCTTGACGTTCAATGGCATTACCATCAGTGAATCCCCCCACTGTTAACATTCTGGGGGTTACCATTGACCAGAAGCTGAAGTGGTCTAGCCATATCAATACAGTGTCTACATGAGCAAGTCAGAGGCTAGGAATGGTGCGACGAGTAACTCAGCTCCTGACTCCCCAAAACCTCTCCACCATCTACAAGGCACAAGTCAGGAGTGTGATGGAATGCTTTCCACTTGCCTGGATGAGTGCAGCTCCAACAACACTCAAGAAGCTTAACACCATCAACAAAGCAGCCCGCTTGATTGGCACCCAATCCACAAAATTCACTCCCTCCACCACCGATGCACAGTAGCAGCAGTGTATACCATCTAAAAGATGCACCACAGCCAAACAGGGAGCAGGCTATTCTTGACCTGGGAATGTGCAATAAGACAGGATTAATCAATAACCTCATGGTAAATGAGCCTTTAGGTAACAACGATCATGACATGATAGAATTTCATGTTCAGTTTGAACGGGGGAAGAGTGGGTCTAAGACTAGTGTTTTATACCTGAATAAAGGTGCAAAGCTAGCTATCGTGAACTGGGAAACTAGGTTAAAAGATAGGACAGTAGAGATGCAGTGTAAGAGTTTTAGGGTGATATTTAATAATTCTCAGCAAAGTTTTATCCCAGTAAGAAAGAAAGACTCTTTAAGAAGGATGCATCATCTATGGCTGAATAAAGAAGTTAAAGATAGTATCAAATTGAAAGAAACACTGTACAAATCTGCAACGATTAATGGTAGGTGAGAAGACTGGTCAGATTTTATGAACCAACAAACAATGAGCAAAAAAAATAGAGGGAGAAAGTTGAGAATGAGAGAAAGCTAGCCAGAAATATAAAAAGAGATTGTAAGAGTTTCCACAAGTATTTAAATAGGAAAATAACTAGTGTTGGTCCTCTGGAGAGTGATTCTGGGGAATTGATAATGGAAAACAAGGAAATGGTGGAGGTGTTAAACAGGTAATTTGTGTCTGTCTTCACTGTAGGCTTAGAAATCTTCCCAAAGATACTTGAAAATCAAGAGGTGAATGGGAGTGGCAAATTAAAACAATCACCATCACCAGGGAAAAGGTGCTGGGAAAACTTAGACCTAAATGCTACCAAGTTCCCAGGACCAGACGGTCTACATACTGGGGTCTTAAAAGAAGTGGCTGCAGAGATAACAGATGCATTGGTTATAATCTTCCAAAATTTCTTAGATTCCGGAAGGATCCAGTGGATTGGAAAATAGTTAATGTAACACCATTATTCAAGAAAGGAAGGAGATAGAAAGCAGGAAACTTTGGACCAGTTACCAAACATCTGTCATAAGGTAAAAGCTGCAGATGCTGGAAATCCAAAACAAAAACAAAAATACCTGGAAAAACTCAGCAGGTCTGGCAGCATCTGCGGAGAGGAACACAGTTAACGTTTCGAGTCCGAATGACCCTTCTGTCATAGGGAATTGCTAGAATCCATTATTAAGGAGGTTACAACAGGATACTTAAAAATCATAATGTGATCAGGCAGAGTCAACATGGCTTTGTGAAAGGGAAATCATGTTGAATTAATTTATTAGAGCTTTTTGAGGAAGTAGCAAGCAAGATGGACTCAGATTTCCAAAAGGCTTATAGGTGCCACATCATTGGTTACTACAGAAGATAAGATGGTGTAGGGGGTAACATATTAGCATGGATGAAGGATTGATTAGCCAACAGGAAGCAGAGAGTAGGGATAAAGGAATATTTTTCAGGTTGGCAAGCTGGAACTAGTGGAGTGCCACAGGGATCAGTGCTGGGGCCTCAGCTATTTACAATCTACATCAATGACTTGGATAAAGGGAACAAATGACACATTGGTGTCATTTGCCATTGACACCAGGATAGGTAGGAAAGTAAGTGTCAAGAGGAGGTGGAGAGCCTGAAAAGGGATACAAACAGGTTAAATGAATGGGCAAAAATTTGGCAGATGGGATATAATGTGGGAAAATGTGAACCTGTCCATTTTGGCAGGAAGAACAGAAAAGCAGCAAATTATTTAAATGGAGAGAGACTGCAGAATTTGGTGGTGCAGAGGGATCTGTGTGTCCAGGTACATGAATTACAAAAAGTAAGTATGCAGGTACAGCAAGAGATTAGGAAGGCAATTGGAATGTTACCACTTATTGCAAGGGGAATGGGATATAAAAGTAGGGAAGTTTTACTGCAGCTGTACAGGGCCTTGGTGAGACCACATTTGGAATACTGTGTACAGTTTTGGTTTCATTTGAAAAAGGGTATAATTGCATTAGAAGCAGTTCAGAGAAGGGTCACTCAACTCATTGCTGGGATGAGGGGCATATCTTATGAAGAAAGGTTGAACTGGCTGGCCCTGTACCCATCCATTGGTGTTTAGAAGAATGAGAAGTGATCTTATTGAAACATATAGATCCTGAGGAGATTGATTCAGTGGATACCGGGAGTGTGTTTCCTTTAGTGGGGGAGACTAGAACCAGGGGACAAAGGAAAGAACTCAGGAAAATTACAATCACTAGGAAAGTGGTAGTGAACAAATTATTGGAGCTGCGGGCTGATAAATCCCCAGGTCTGGATGGACTTCATCCCAGGGTCCTGAAAGAAGTGGCTAGTGAGGTAGTTGGTGCGTTGGTTTCAATTTTCCAAAACTCCCTGGATTCAGGGAAGATTCCATTAGATTGGAAAATAGCAAATGTAACTCCTTTATTCAAAAAGGGAAGGGGAGGGGAGGGGGGGTGGGGTGGTGGGGGTAGAGACAGAAAGCAGGAAACTACAGGCCAGTTAGCTTAACATCTGTCATAGAGAAAATGTTAGAAGCTATTATTAAAGATGTTATGGCAGAGCACTTAGAAAAATCCAAGGCAATCAGGCAGAGTCAACAGAGTTTTGTGAAAAGGAAATCATGTTTAACCAATTTATTGGAGTTTTTTGAAGGAGTCTCATGTACTGTGGATAAAGGGGAACCACATCTGGAGTACTGTGTATAGTTTTGGTCTCCTTATTTGAAAAAGGGTATAATTGCTTTAGAAGCAGTTCAGAGAAGGTTCACTCAACTCATTCCTGGGATGAAGGGTTTATCTTATGAAGAAAAGTTGGACAGGTTTGGTCTATACCCACTGAAGTTTAGAAGAATGAGGTGTGATCTTATTGAAACATATAAGATCCTGAGAGGATTTGATAGGTTGGATAGGTGGATGTACTGTAGTTAGATTTCCAGAAGGCATTTGATAATGTGCTACATCAAAGTTTATTGCGGAAAATATAAGTTCATGGTGCAGGGGGTAACATATTGGCATGGATAGAAGATCGACTAGCTAACAGGAAACAAAGGGTAGCCATAAATGGGTCTTTTTTTTGGGTTGGCAGGATGTAATGAGTGGTGTGCTATAGCGATCAGAGTTGGGGCCTCAAATGTTTACAATTTATATAAATGACTTGGATGAATGGACTGAAGGTATCATTGATAAATCTATTGATGACACAAAGGTAGGTAGTGTTCTAGGATGTTGTATGTGCGTGCATGGCATTGAAACATTAAGGTGCTCGGCAGGGCAAGGGTTAATTTGGGATTGGAGAATATACTGCCCATGGTATGATGTATAGAGTCACATGGTAATAGACACAGAGAGAACAGTCTCGAGAGGACACTCTGGAGCCTGCATGGAGAGAATGGCACCATGCATAAGAGTAACCTGGGATCTGTAAATAGTTAAAGGTTAACAATAGATGATTCATGTTTAAATATACAAATCTCAAGATCTCATCATTGAGACAACTAAAGAACCGTTATTACAACACTTAGGAAAGTAAGTTGTGGAGAGGATGTAAGGAGGCTACAAAGTAACATAGATAGATTAAGCGAATGGGCAAACATCAGGCAAATGGGGTATAATGTGGGCAAATGTGAAATTGCCCTTTTTGGCAGGAATTAAAAAAAAGCATATTATCTAAATGGTGAGAGGTTGCAGAGCTCTGAGATTCAGAGGGATCTAGGCGTCCTAGTGCATAAATCACAAAAGGCTAGTATGCAGGTACATCAAGTAATTAGGAAAGCTAAAAGAAAGTTATCGTTTATTGTGAGGGGTATTGATTGTAAAAGTAGGAAGGTTATGCTTCAGTAATACAGTGCACTGATGAGACCTGTAAAGATCATTTTTTCCAACTCTAATATGGGACACTGTGAAGCTTATGGTGGTTTTGTGTATATTTGTATGTGTGTGACTGATTTAATTAAACTGAAGACAGTAAGACTGCAAGGTTTAATTCATCAAAGGGTTATGTAAAAGCAGGCATTTTGAAATGGAAATGGACAAACTAAAGTGCAATACAACATGAATAGGAATTTGCATGAGGAGATAAATGAGGAGTTCAATTTTTAGTTGTTGAATTTCAAGGAGAGACAAAAGGAGGTCTTACAACTGGCAAAGGTCATAAATGAAAAAAACAAAGTTATTAAGTTTATATTTCCCAAAAGTAGTGGCCATAAAGACAACATGAAAGATTTTTTGTCTTCTGGGAAAGGTAACTTCCAAAGAAAGTTAAGAATAATGGGTTTAAAGATGAAAAAGAAAAAAAACATATTTAAGATTGGAAGCTGTACAGTGGATGGCCATGTGAGATCTTGAAGAGTGTGCTGCGTGAAGACAGATCTGTGAAGGAAGCAGCCTCTAGCCACTCCAGAGAAGTGTTTGGTTGTTCCAGAAAGCAAGTTTTTGTCACAAGCATTGGATTTCGATTGTCCAGTGAGAAGAAAGAAGCCTGTGAGATATCTCCCCTATAGCAACAGTGTGTGCATGGATATTTTATAGATTAACAATCTATAGGGATTGTTGCCTTGAAAAGGGTGTTTATTTGTGAGTCTAGCTAAATATAAATCTTTTGGGAAATATAAGACTAAATTTAACTGTGTATCTGTAATCTTGTGTGTTTAAGTTTGTTAATAAATGTTTTAATTTAATATTTAAAATCTCCAAAAGCGGTAGTGGAATCTTTACTTCTGACTTCAGTACATATACCTACTCATAATAAAAATGCAAATTGCAAATCATTGTGATAGCTTGACCAAGTTTCCCTTTGGTCAGCCCGGCAATTACCACCTGCCATATCATAACAGACCACGTCTGGAATACAGTGGAGAGTATTCGTCTCCTTATTTAAGGAAAGCTGTAAATACATTGAAAGCAGTTCAGAGAAGGTTTACTAAACTATACCAGGAACGGGTGGGTTGTTTTATGAGAAAAGTTTGGACAGGTTAGGCTTGTATCCACTGAAGTTTAGAAAAGAGGCAATTTGATTGAAACCTTTACGATCCTGAGGGGTCTTGACAGGATGGATGTGGAGAGGATGTTTCCTCGTGGGAGAATCTAGAACTAGGGGTCACTGTTTAAAAATAAGGGATTGCTCATTAAGGACAGAGATGAAGATTTTTTTTTCTCTCGAGTGTCATGAGTCTTTGGAACTCTCTTCCTCAAAAGACAGTTGAAGCAGAGTCTTGGGGCCAAGTGGCCTACTCCAGCTCCCAATTCATATGTCTCCTTATTAAGACTGAGATGAGGAGAATTTTTTTTCTCTCAGAAGGTTGTTAGTCTGTGGAATTCTCTTCCCCAGAAAGCAGTGGAAGTTGGGTCATAGAATTTATTCAAGACAGAGTTAGACAGATTTTTGATAAACAGGAGACTCAAGGGTTATGGGGGCAGACAAGTGGAGTTGAGACCACAACCAGATCAGCTATGATTTTAATGAATGGCAGAGCATGCTCAAAGGGCGAGTGGCATACTTCTGCTGCTAAGTCCTAATTGCCTATATTCCCAACACTGCTGTAGCATGTAGTCTAGATGCATGATGCAGTTGAATAGCCTGCCTTCCCTCTTGTCTCAGGACCATAGACAGAGCATCAGGAGTTCCAGCTTCCATTCTGATCATGCTGCGGATTTAAATTCTGAGCATTAGTTCCAGCATTGGTCTGTCAGCAGCAAGCTGCAAGAGTAGAGACACCTAGCAAAACTGAGTCAATGGGAGTCGGAGGTTGGGCGGGGGGGGGGGGGGGGGGGGGGGGGGGGGGGGTGCGGGGAGACTCTCTGCTGCTTGGAGTCATACCAAGCACAAAGGAAGATGGTTGTGGTTATTAGAGGTCAATCATCTCAGTTCCAGGACATCACTGCAGAAGTTCCTCAGGGTAGTGTCCTCGGCCCAACCATCTTCAGCTTCTTCATCAATGACCTTCCTTCCATCATAAGGTCAGAAGTGGCATATTTGCTGATGATTGCACAATGTTGGGCATCATTCATGACTCCTCAGATACTGAAGCAGTCCATATCCAAATGCAGCAAGACCTGGACAATATCCAGGCTTGGGCTGACAAACGACAAGTAACATTTGCACCACATAAGTGCCAGGCAATGACCATCTCCAACAAGAGAGAATCTAGCCATCGCCCCTTAACATTCAATGGCATTACCACCACTGAATCCCCCACTATCAACATCCTGGGGGTTACCATTGACCAGAGACTGAAGTGGACTAGCCATATAAATACTGTGGCTACAAGTGCAGGTCAGAGGCTAGGGAGCCTGTGACGAGTAACTCACCTCCTGACTCCTCAAAGCCTGTCCATCATCTACAAGGCACACGTCAGGAGTGTGATGGAATACTCTCCACATGCCTGGTTAGTGCAGCTCCCACAACACTCAAGAAGCTCTTATTGGCACCCATTCACCATCTTAAACGTTCACTCCATCTGCTACCAGTGCAGTGTGTACCATCTACAAGATGCACTGCAGCAACTCATGAAAGCTCCTTTGCTAGCACCTTCCAAACCCACAATCTCTACAAGGGTAGCAGACACATGGGAACAACACCACCTGGCAGTTCCCCTCAAAATCACTCACCATCCTGACTTGGAAACATATCACCGTTCCTTCACTGTCGCTGAGTCAAAATCCTGGAACTCCCTCCCCCACAGCACTGTGGGTGTACCTACACCACATGGACTGCAGCGGTTCAAGAAGACAGCTCACCACCACCTTCTCAAGGGCAATTAAGGATGGGCAATAAATGTAGCTCCAGCCAGCGATAGCCCATATACCGAGAACGAATAAAAAAAGCAGTCCTCACGCCCTGCAGCAGGAACCAACAAAAACCACAAACATTCCCCAGAACCAACACTCCCCCATCACTCCCATACTGCTCCACTCCCCTCAACCAACCATCTCCTGCCCCACCAGGCATCTCCTCGTTCTCCCTGGGAACTTACTCACCCTTCCTGCCACTCGCCATTTCCTCCTCCCTCTCCCTTCCATCTCCTCCCCCTTTCTCTGACCCCATTTCATCCCCTCAACTCCTGCACCCTCTCTCCTCCCCTTCCCCTCACCTCCTACTTTCCATCCCCTCCCTTGCCACATCCTCCCTTCCCTCTCTTACACCTGGCCCCCGGTCTCCCTCACTCCTCCTGCACCCCCCCCCCATCTCCCTCACCCTTCCCTCACCCGTCTCCCTCACCTCTCCCGCCCCCCCACACCATCTCCCTCACCCCCCCACCGCAACCCATCTCCCTCACCCCTCCACCGCCCCCCCGTCTCCCTCCCCCCCCCACACCCCCCCGTCTCCCTCACCCCCCCACCCACCCCCTCGTCTCCCTCACCCCCCCACCCACCCACCTCCACCCATCTCCCTCACCCCCCCACCCACCCCATTCCCACCCACCTCCCTCACCCACCCACCTCCACCCATCTCCCTCACCCCCCCACCCACCCCATTCCCACCCACCTCCCTCACCCACCCACTTCCACCCATCTCCCTCACCCACCCCCATCCCCACCCACCTCCCCGTCTCCCTCAACCCCCCGTCTCCCTCACCACTCCCACCCTCAGCACTCCCACCCCCGTCTCCCTCAACCCCCCACCCCACCCCTCACCCCTCACCCCCCCACCCCACCCCTCACCCCTCACCCCCCCACCCCACCCCTCACCCCTCACCCCACCCCTCACCCACCGTCTCCCTCACCCCTCCTGCCCCCACCCCGTCTCCCTCATTCCTCCCGCCCCCCCCACCCTATCTCCCTCACCCTTCCCGCCTCCCTCAGCCCCCACCGCCCCCCGTCTCCCTCCCTCACCCCTCCCACCCCCCCGTCTCCCTCACCACCCCCCGTCTCCCTCCCTCACCCCTGTCTCCCTCCCTCACCCCTCCCACTCCCCCCATCTCCCTCAACACCCCCATCTCCCTCAACCTTCCCATCCTCTGGCTCCCCCCCTTCCCCACCCTCCCCACTCCCCTCTCCCCGTCTCCCTCACTCCCCACCCTACCCCTCAACCCGTCTCCCTCAACACCCCCCGCACGTCTCCCTCAACCTGCACATTCCCCTCACCCCCCCATGTCTCCCTCACCTCTCCCTCACCCCTCCCCCCCTCTCCCTCCCCTCCCCCTCCCAAACCCTCCCCTCCCCCTCCTCCCCTCCACTCCTCCTCCCCCCACGTCTCCCCCAACCCACTCCTCACCTCTCCCTCACCCCTCCCACCCCCGGGCACCCGGGACTGGAAGTGATTGGCTGTTCCTCCTGCCATTCGGTGAGATGGCCCCGCCCGAACCCGTGTTCTGCTTCCGGGTTAGTGAGGCCCGGATGGACGCCGAATGGCGTCGGTATTGCGGCTCCCGCTGGCGGGGAATCGACGAACAGGAGCGGCGGGAATTCCGCCAGATCCCTGGGATCAGAGAGAGCTTCAGATTCTGTCAGCGGAAACTGGGGTGAGGGGAGGAGTCAGTGCGGGGGGGTGGGGTCAGTGCGCGTGTGGGAGGGGTCAATGCGGGGGGGGTGGGGTCAGTGCGTGTGGGGGGAGGGGTCAGTGCGTGTGGGGGAGGGGACAGTGCGGGGGGATGGGGTCAGTGCGGGGGGGGGTGGGGTCAGTGCATGGTGGGGGTGGGGTCAGTGCAGGAGGGTGGGGTCAGTGCGTGTGGGGGAGGGGTTGGTGCATGGTGGGGGTGGGGTCAGTGCATGTGGGGGAGGGGTCAATGTGGGAGGATGGGGTCAGTGTGTGTGGGGGAGGGGTCAGTCCCTGTGGGGCAGGGGGGCAGTACGTGTGGGAGAGGGGTCAGTGCGTGCGTGGTGGCAGGGGTCAGTGCGTGTGGGGGAGGGGTCTGTGTGGGGGAGGGATCAGTGCGTGAGGGGTGGGTGGGGTCAGTGTGTGTGGGGGAGGGGCCAGTGTGTGGTGTGGAGAGGTTAGTGCATGTGGGGGAGGGGTCAGTGCGGTTGGTGGTGTCAGTGCAGGCGGGGCGGGGCGGGTCAGCGCGTGGTGGGGAGGGGTCAGTGAATGCGGGGTGGGGTCAGTGCATGCGGGGCGGGAGGGTTAAGTGCTTGTGGGAGAGGATTCGATGCGTGATGGTCGAAGGGTGAGTGCGTGTGGGGGAGGGATGACAGTGGGAGCAATTTGGGAATTAGGGAAAGGGTTGGGGTGGGGCTGGCGGTGGTTCAGGATGTTGTTTGGGGGTGGGTGGGGGTGTCAGGGGGGTTCAGGGTGACGTTTGCGGGTGGCGGTGTGGGTGTCGGTGGGGTTCAGGATGATGTTTGGGGGTGTTGGGGGGTTCAGGGTGACGTTTGGGGGTGGGTGGGGATGTCAGGGGTGTACACGGTGACCTTGGGGGTGGGTGGGGATGTCGGGGGGGTTCAGGGTGATGTTTGGGGGTGGATGAGGTTGTGGGGGGGGGGTTCAGGGTGATGTTTGGGAGTGGGTGGGGGTGTCAGGGGGGGTTCAGGGTGATGTTTGCAGGTGGGTGGGGGTGTCAGGGGGCGTTCAGGGTGATGTTTGGTGGTGAGTGGGGATGTCAGGGGGTTTCAGGATGTTGTTTGGGGGTGGGTGGGATGCCAGAGGGGTTCAGGGTGATGTTTGGGTGTGGGTGGAGGTGTCGGGGGGTTCAGGGTGATGTTTGGGTGTGGGTGGAGGTGTCGGGGGGTTCAGGGTGATGTTTGGGGGTGGGTGAGATTGTCGGGGGGGTTCAGGGTGATGTTTGGGTGTGGGTGGAGGTGTCAGAAGGGGTTCAGGGTGATGTTTGGGTGTGGGTGGGATTGTTGGGGGGTTCAGAGTGATGTTTGGGGGTGGGTGGGGGTGTCAGAAGGGGTTCAGGGTGATGTTTGGGTGTGTCGGGGTGGTTCAGGGTGATGTTTGGGGGTAGGTAGGGGTGGCAGGGATGTTCAGGGTGATGTTTGGGGGTGGGTGGGATTGTCGGTGGGTTCAGGGTGATGTTTGGGGGTGGGTGGGATTGTCGGGGGGTTCAGGGTGATGTTTGGGGTTGGGTGTGGGTGTCAGGAGGGGTTCAGGGTGATGTTTGAGGGTGGGTGGGGGTGTCGGGAGGTTCAGGGTGATGTTTGGGGATGGGTGGGGGTGTCAGGGGGGTTCAGGGTGATGTTTGGGGATGGGTGGGGGTGTCAGGGGGGTTCGGGGTGATGTTTGGGGATGGGTGGGGGTGTCAGGGGGGTTCAGGGTGATGTTTGGGGGTGGGTGGGATTGTCGGGGGGTTCAGGGTGATGTTTGGGGTTGGGTGGGGGGGTTCAGGGTGATGTTTGGGGGTGGGTGTGGGTGTCAGGGGGGTTCAGGGTGATGTTTGGGGGTGGGTGGGATTGTCGGGGGGTTCAGGGTAATGTTTGGGGGTGGATGGGATTTTTGGGGGGTTCAGGGTGATGTTTGGGGTTGGGTGGGGGTGTCGGGGGGGGTTCAGAGTGATGTT
Organism: Carcharodon carcharias; assembly: GCF_017639515.1. Taxonomy (NCBI): domain Eukaryota; kingdom Metazoa; phylum Chordata; class Chondrichthyes; order Lamniformes; family Lamnidae; genus Carcharodon; species Carcharodon carcharias. The sequence goes on from NC_054476.1 coordinate 140,686,173, forward strand.
TGGGGGGTGGGTGGGGGTGTCGGGGGGGGTTCAGGGTGATGTTTGGGGGTGGGTGGGGGTATCGGGGGGGGTTCAGGGTGATGTTTGGGGGTGGGTGGCGGTGTCGGGGGGGGGTTCAGTGTGATGTTTGGGGGTGGGTGGCGGTGTCAGGGGGGCTCAGGGTGATGTTTGGGGGTGGGTAGGTGGGTGGGGTGTCTGGGTGGCTCTGGGCATGTTGGTGGTTTATTCGGTTTAAGGTGTTGCCATAGCAATGCGGGTTGCTATTGGACAGCACTGGGTTAAATGTGAGACTGAACGTGTTGATTGTTCTGAGCAGCTTCGAGGATGAGGCCATTTTCGAGCAGCTAAGTGCTCATCGCTCCACACAGAAAGATCCCAAAGCTGAGCTGGACTTCAAGCAGCAGGGGAACGCCCGGTTCAAAGCGAAGGACTACATTCAGGCTGTGGCATTGTATTCAAAGGTACATTCAGACACTGCTAGGCCACAGTCATCCAACAGTACCCTCCTCTTGGATGGCAAGTTATGCATTGACCCCCGCCATGGGGGGGATCCCCGCCACAATAAAAGCAAAATACTGCGGATGCTGGGAATCTGAAATAAAAACAGAAAATGCTGGAAAAACTCAGCATATCTGGCGGTATCTGTGGAGAGAGAAACAGACTTTCTTTCTCCACAGATGCCGCCAGACCTGCTGAATTCTTCCAGCATTTTCTGTTTTTATTTCGGGATCCCACCTCTTCGGGACAGCTGTCTCGTCTGTGCTGAATCTCAATCAGAATATTTTCAGACAGAGTGAGGTATTTAGTCTTCTCTCTTTCAGGGAATTCTCAGTCAGCTCCTCCTCCCCGTCTTGCACCAAAATCTTCCCATTTTTGTGCCTGTTTTAATCCATTTCCCTTTTCAAAGCAATTATCGAATTTGCTTCTCCCACATTCCAATCGCTATGGATCTCTCTGTTACTGATGACCATAAATGTGGAAATGTTTGCCGGCTGCTTTCACTCATTAATGGAGTTGGACAGTCAGGATCTCTCCTCATTGCCAGATTGGATAAGGCAACTGCTCAAACTGAGCTGTGTGTTTCTCCATATATCAGCCGAGCAGAATTGTGTGCTGGCTGTGTGTGTGGCTCACATTCACAAAGCCCTGCGCTGGCTCTGTGGCTGCAAAGTCCCGAGTCTCCAGCATCATTGTGAGAGATTTCCCTTTCTTCATGACTGAATGCCACTGAGTGACCATGGGGGGGGTTATTCAGATAGACAGCACCCCACAGAGTCAGCTCGGTACCTGCATTAGAGACGGGGCCTTTATTGTCCACTGGCTGCCTCTTGGTCAATGCTCTCAGATGGTCTCTCTGTGTTTTCAGGGTCTCCGACACAGCTCCACACAATCCCCTCAGGCTGCTGTGCTCTATGCCAACCGTTCGGCAGCACTTTACCAACTGCAGCGCTACCAGGCAAGTGGCACCCACCCTGTCCTTCACTGTACTGAACATTACATGACCTCCACCCTCCCCCCTCCCGACCTTGCTGGGGTGGGGGAGGCAGGAGGTTTGGGGTGAGGGGGTCGACGGGGGGGTCGGGTTGAGGGGGTCAACGGGAGTGGGTCGGGATGAGGGGGTCGGCGGTGGGGGTGTGTCAGGGTGAGGGGGTCGATGGGAGTGTCAGGGTGAGGGGGGCTCGGGGTGAGGGGGTCGACGGGAGTGTCGGGGTGAGGGGGGCTCGGGGTGAGGGAGTCGACGGGAGAGTCGGGGTGAGGGGGTCGATGGGGGGTTGGGGTGAGGGAGGGTCGGAGTAAGGGGGTCTGCAGGGGGGCCAGGGTGAGGTGGGGTGAGGGGGTCAACGGGGGGTCAGGGTGAGGGGGGTCGGGGTGAGGGGATCGACGGGGTTCGGGGAAGTTCGGGGCGAGGGGGTCGACAGGAGGTTCGGGGCGAGGGGGTCGACAGGAGGTTCGGGGCAAGGGGGTTGACAGGAGGTTCGGGGTGAGGGGGTCGACAGGAGGTTCGGGGCGAGGGAGTCGATGGAAGGTTCGGGGCGAGGAAGTCGATGGAAGGTTCGGGGCGAGGGGGTTGTCAGGGTGCTCGTGGTTACATGGGGTGGGGTGGTCGACAGGAAGTGAGGGGTGAGGGGGTTGGCGGAGTGCTCGGGGCAATGGGGGCGAGGGGGCGGATAGGTGCTCGGGGCGAGGGGGCCGATGGGGGCCCGGGGTGAGCTTGTGGCTGTGGACTCTGTTTCTTGGGAGACGCTAACACCAAGGTGTTTCCTTCTCTCCGTGCCCAGGAATGCTTAGCGGATATCAGGAGAGCTCAGGAACACAATTATCCACGAGAACTGGAACATAAAATCCTGGTGCGTCACGCATCCTGTTTACATCACCTCGGAGTGCCTGATGGAGCCTATGATAACCGGAGCAGAGGAAACCTCGGTGATGGAGGGGGGCAGGGCCCTTGCTGCACAGCCTTGCCCAGTATCCAGACCCATTCCGAATCCCGAGACCCCCCCAGTGCACGGGGAAAAGCCTCAGCTGTTCCAGGGGAAGTATCTCCTTCCATCGCCTTGCATTCTGACAGTTCCCGGGGCCGGCACATGATAGCGACTGAGGAGCTGAGGCCAGGAGAGGTCCTGATTCAGGAGGAGGCATTTGCAGCTGTGTTGATTCCAGAGGAGGGGAGAAGGGAGTCACTCCCCAATGAGGATCTACACTGCCACCACTGCTTGGGCCAGGCTGAGCTCCCACTGCCCTGTCTGAGCTGTAGCTTCAGCAGTTACTGCAGTGAGCTGTGTCGTCAACACGCCTGGCAGCAGTATCACTGGCTAGAATGCCGCCTCGGTGGGCTCCTCCTGGCACTGGGCACTTTTGCCCACCTTGCCCTCCGCACTGTCCTGGTTGCGGGCATGCAGGAGGTGGAGAGAGCACAGAGATTGGGGAGTGGAAGTGACTGGTTGCCAAGTGAGGAACAAAGTAAGAGGGAGGACCCAAAGCACACGATTGGACATGCAGGTTGTTCTGGGACTGAAGGGTTTTCAGGGGCTAGTGGCAGGATGCCCAAGGAAGGTCTGAGCCGCTACCAGACAATCCACAGTCTGCTGACACACATGGGACAGCAGAAACCCAAGCACCGCTTCCTGTGTGGTTTCACTGCAGCTGCTGTGTGCTGCGAGATCAAGCGAAGGGGGCTGGAGCTGCAGATGGTGAGTGAAGAGCTGGAAACGCAGAGTGCCCAGGGCCAGAGGCTGAGCATCCTGGGAGAGGCACTGCTCCGACACGTGCTGCAGCTGGAGTGTAACGCTCAGGCTATCACCGTCGTCAGAGATACAGGTAAGCACCAGGGTACAGGGTGGGCTGGGTCCCTCCCCTACAGTGGGACTGTGCGTGGCTCTCTGTGACAGGACACTGCCTGGCCAATGTGTGACCAAACTACACAGGCCAGGGGAGCTCAGACTCTGGCTGCACAATGTGCCAGGATTCACTGAGTGCTTACAGCACAGAAGGAGGCCATTCAGCCCGTTGTGTCTGTGCCAGCTCTCTGCAGGAGCAATTGACCTAGTCCATCTCCCACCGCCTTTACCCTGTCATCCTGAGAAACCTTTCTTCAGATAATGATCGAACGTCCTCTTGAATGCCTCGATTGAATCTCTCTCCACCACACTCTCAGCCACTGGTTTTTCTTGTCACCTTTCACCACTCGCCTTCAATCTGTGTGCTCTGGGTTGGCGATCTTGGTGCCATAGGGAACAGTTTCTCTCTATCTGCTCTGTCTAAGCTGCTCTCTGTTAGAGCAGTGATTTGGGTGTATAATCAGCCTCTGTGCCCTAAAATAGGGAGTTGCAGGAATCAGCCCAGTGCCTCATGCTGATTGTGTGCAGTGCCAGCTCCTGTGCATTGAGCACCTGATCCCATATTCCAGACGCCCGACGACCCCGTGTCCGGCGCCCGACAGCCCCACGAGCAGCGCCTCAGGTTGCACCTGAGCTGTGTGAGCTAACTCTGGTTCTCGTTGCTGAGGATTCCCAGCTTCAGCCACTTGTTCTGTTGCAGGAGTTGGAAATTCCCATGTGGCAGCCATGGAACAGGTCAGGATTGCAACTGCCTTCTACTCCGGGGTCAGTCTGCTCAACCATTCATGTCACCCAAACACCAGCATCACCTTTCGCAACACAAGCATCATTGTGAGAGCCTCACAACACATCCCAGCAGGACAGGAAGTGCTGCATTGCTACGGTAAGCCCAATACTCAGCTCCCTCCCTCTTTCTCGTACTTCACATTTTCATTTCTGTCTCTCTCATAGTGTCTCTCCTTCTCTCTGCCTCTCGCTCTGTCCCTCTTCTCCTCTTGCATCGGCTCCCCCCGGCTGTCTCTCCACCCCCCACTTGAGTTGCCTCCTCCCACCCACCCCCCTCCCTCCCACTTCCCCCCCCCTGCCCCGGGCCGCCTGTCTCCCCCCACCCCCCCCCCCCCCACTCCCCAACCCGGGCCTCCCCAGCCCAGCTCCTCCCACCCCCCGCCATGCTGCCCCAGCCTGACTCCCCCCACCCCGAGCCACCCCTGCCCGCCCCCCCACCCGCTGTCCCCATTCCGCCCCGGCTCTTCCCTCCCCCCAGCCCCTTGCCATCCCGCACTCTTTCCCTCCCCCCTCGCTGTCGTTTGGATTGAACTTCATCTCTGTCTGTGTCCAGGTCCACACTGGAGCCGAATGTCAGTGAAGGAACGGCAGCGGGCCCTCAGTCTGCAGTATTTCTTCCGGTGTCGGTGCACCGCGTGTGTTAGTGAGGAGAATAAGGAAGCTGGAATGGACTCCCTGGTCTGTCAGTTCCTCTGCTCTCGCTGTGGGGTTACTTTACAGGTGAGTAGAACATGGGTAGTTGAGGCAGGGGTTAGTGGGTTTGATCTGCATTAGGTGGGTGGCCTTATAGTTAATTATTTTCTCTTCACCCTGCCCCCTCTCCAGCCACTTTGGGTAAGCATTTGCTGCGGGGAATTCGACCAAGGAGGCATCAGCAGCTCACTCGTTCCTGTTCCTGTCCAAAGTGGAAAGAAGCATTTCCCAGCAATCAGGAGTGGGAATCCCAGCTGATTTTCTTCTCTCTAGCCCATGGGCTACATTCTACCCACTTCCCTGTCTGCCTCAGAAAGCTGGACAATAAATAAAGATCATGGAACAAAATAGAAGCGGCTGAAATGTGGACGCTAAGACATTTGTTAAAAATTCCATTTCAGACCATTAGACCAATGAAGAGGTGCTTGAATTGACAAGCACAAAAAGAACTCTAAAAGTGACACCCAGAAAGAACAACTGTTTCAGCTGTTTGATCAGGGCTGAAAAGCTACAGAGATCTCTGCTAGAGGGCAGCAGAAAGGGGAGGGAGGGCAGCAGAAAGAGGAGGGAGGGCAGCAGAAAGAGGAGGGAGGGCAGCAGAAAGAGGAGGGAGGGCAGCAGAAAGAGGAGGGAGGGCAGCAGAAAGAGGGGTCGACCTGGGCGAAGTTGGATGATGGATCTGACAGACAAGCTGCAGGGGATGTGTGAGGGTGGTGCAAGACAGATGAGTGAACAAGACCAAATGAGAGACCTTGGAGTGAATGTCCACTGATCCTTGAAGGTCGCAGGACAGGTTGATAAGGTGGTTAAGAAGGCATATGGAATCCTTACATTTATTAGCTGAGGTATAGGATATAAGAGAAGGGAGGTTATGCTGGTATTACATAAAGTATTAGCTAGGCCACAACTTGAGTATTGTGTACAGTTCTGGTCACCTCATTACAGGAAGGATGTAATTACATTCGAGAGGGTACAGAGGAGATTTACAAGGATGTTGCCAGGACTGGAAAGTTGCAACTATGAGGAACGTTTGGAAAGGCTGGGATTGTTCTCCTTGGAACAGAGGAGGCTGAGGGGAGATTTGATTGAGAAGTACAAAATTGTGAGGGGCTTGCGTAGAGTGGTTGGGAAAGGCCTATTTCCCTTAGCAGAGAGGTCAGTGACTAGGGGGCATAGATTTAAAGTGATTGGTAGAAAGATTAGAGGGAAGATGAGGAAATATGTTTTCACCCGGAGAGTTGTGGGGGTCTGGGACTCACTGCCTGAAAGGGTAGTTGAGGCAGAAGCCCTCAACTCATTTAAAAGGTGCCTGGATATGCAGCTGAAGTGCCATAACCTGCAGGGCCACGGACCAAATGCTGGGAAGCGAGATTAGGCTGGGTGGCTCGTTTTTCAGCCGTTGCAGAAACGATGGGCCAAGTGGCTTCTTTCTGTAATTCATAAACTTTCTGCAATTCTATGATATACCATGACAGCAGATCTTCTGGCAGGAGTAGCTACAAGCAGCAGCAGTCTATGGCCATTGACCAGTTTTAACAACACATTGCATTGGAGGAGCTAACTCTGTATAGACCACATGTGCAGCCAGAGCTCCCCCTGATCTCACAGCCCAAACTAGCTTTTTACACCTGTTGCATTGTTTAATGGACCTTCTGATGTAACCTTTTAGTTTACACTCTGCCTCCAAGGTGATTTATTTTGATCGGTTCTTGTTTTTTGCAGGATTCGGAGGAAGCTCACTGCACATGCTCAAACAGCTGCTGTGGTCACATGGTCTCCAAACAGTCCCTCATTCAACAAGTGCAAGAAATTAGAAGCCTGATGAGTAACGCAAGGGGCCTGAGCGCTGGACATCCAGGTATGCTGATCGATAGTGACCGGGCATCTGGATACAATGATCAGTAGTTGCTGGGCATCTGGGTAGGGTGATCGATAGTGACCGGGCAACCGGGTAGGGTGATGGATAGTGACCGGGCAGCCGGGTACGGTGAACGATAGTGACCAGGCAGCCGGGTAGGGTGATTGATAGTGACCCGGCAGCCGGATAGGGTGATGGATAGTGACCGGGCAGCCGGCTAGGGTGATCGATAGTGACCGGGCAGTCGGGTACGGTGATCGATAGTGACCGGGTAGCCGGGTAGGGTGATCGATAGTGACCGGGCAGCCGGGTACGGAGATGGATAGTGACCGGGCAGCCGGGTAGGGTGATCGATAGTGACCGGGCAGCCAGGTAGGGTGATGGATAGTGACCGGGCAGCCTGGTAGGGTGATCGATAGTGACCGGGCAGCCGGGTACGGTGATGGATAGTGACCGGGCAGCCGTGTACGGTGATCGATAGTGACCGGGCAGCCGGGTAGGGTGATCGATAGTGACCGGGCAGTCGTGTACGGTGATGGATAGTGACCGGGCAGCCGGGTAGGGTGATCGATAGTGACCGGGCAGCCGGGTAGGGTGATGGATAGTGACCGGGCAGCCGGGTAGGGTGATGGATAGTGACCGGGCAGTCGTGTACGGTGATAGATAATGACCGGGCAGCCGGGTAGGGTGATCGATAGTGACCGGGCAGCCGGGTACGATGATCGATAGTGACCGGGCAGCCGGGTAGGGTGATCGAAAGTGACCGGGCAGCCGGGTAGGGTGATCGATAGTGACTGGGCAGCCGGGTACGATGATCGATAGTGACCGGGCAGGCGGGTACGGTGATCGATAGTGACCGGGCAGCCGGGTAGGGTGATGGATAGTGACCGGGCAACCGTGTACGGTGATGGATAGTGACCGGGCAGCCGGGTAGGGTGATCGATAGTGACCGGGCAGTCGTGTACGGTGATGGATAGTGACCAGGCAGCCGGGTAGGGTGATCGATAGTGACCGGGCACCCGGGTAGGGTGATGGATAGTGACCGGGCAGCCAGGTAGGGTGATCAATAGTGACCGGGCAGCCGGGTAGGGTGATCGATAGTGACCGGGCAGCCGGGTAGGGTGATGGATAGTGACCGGGCAGCCGGGTACGGTGATCGACAGTGACCGGGCAGCCGGGTAGGGTGATGGATAGTGACCGGGCAGCCGGGTAGGGTGATGGATAGTGACCGGGCAACCGGGTAGGGTGTTCGATAGTGACCCGGCAGCCGGGTAGGGTGATGGATAGTGACCAGGCAACCGGGTAGGGTGATCGATAGTGACCGGGCAGCCGGGTACGGTGATGGATAGTGATCGGGCAGCTGCGTACGGTGATCGATAGTGACCGGGCAGCCGGGTATGGTGATCGATAGTGACCGGGCAGCCGGGTAGGGTGATGGATAGTGACCGGGCAGCCGGCTAGGGTGTTCGATAGTGACCGGGCAGCCGGGTAGGGTGATCGATAGTGACTGGGCAGCCAGATAGGGTGATCGATAGTGACCGGGCAGCCGGGTATGGTGATTGATAGTGACCGGGCAGCCGCGTGCGGTGATCGATAGTGACCGGGCAGCCGAGTAGGGTGATCGATAGTGACCGGGCAGCCGGGTAGGGTGATGGATAGTGACCGCGCAGCCGGGTAGGGTGATGGATAGTGACCGGGCAGCCGGGTACGGTGATCGACAGTGACCGGGCAGCCAGGTAGGGTGATCGATAGTGACCGGGCAGCCGGGTAGGGTGATGGATAGTGACTGGGCAACCGGGTAGGGTGTTCGATAGTTACCGGGCAGCTGGGTAGGGTGATGGATAGTGACCAGGCAACCGGGTAGGGTGATCGATAGTGACCGGGCAGCCGGGTACGGTGATCGATAGTGATCGGGCAGCTGCGTACGGTGATCGATAGTGACCGGGCAGCCGGGTAGGGTGATCGATAGTGACCGGGCAGCTGGGTACGGTGATGGATAGTGACCAGATAGCTGGGTAGGGTGATGGATAGTGACCGGGCAGCCGGGTAGGGTGATGGATAGTGACCGGGCAGCCGGGTAGGGTGATCGATAGTGACCGGGCAGCCGAGTACGGTGATCGATAGTGACTGGGCAGCCGGGTAGGGTGATGGATAGTGACCGGGCAGCTGGATACGGTGATCGATAGTGACCGGGCAGCCGGGTACGGTGATGGATAGTGACCGGGCAGCCTGGTAGGGTGATCGGTAGTGACCGGGCAGCTGGGTAGGGTGATCGGTAGTGACCGGGCAGCCGGGTAGGGTGATCGGTAGTGGCCGGGCAGCCGGGTACGGTGATCGATAGTGACCGGGCAGCCGGGTACGGTGATGGATAGTGACCGGGCAGCCGGGTAGGGTGATGGATAGTGACCGGGCAGCCGGGTAGGGTGATGGATAGTGACCGGGCAGCCGTGTACGGTGATGGATAGTGACCGGGCAGACGTGTATGGTGATGGATAGTGACCGGGCAGCCAGGTAGGGTGATCGGTAGTGACCGGGCAGCCGGGTAGGGTGATCGGTAGTGACCGGGCAGCCGGGTAGGGTGATCGGTAGTGACCGGGCAGCCGTGTACGGTGATGGATAGTGACCGGGCAGCCGGGTAGGGTGATCGATACCCGATTGATGGGCAGAAGGGGGTACAGAGGCTTAAACCAATGAGAATAGTACCAATGGGGTGGGCTTTTTTTTTACTGGTTCACTTTCTTTCAGATGAGGCATTTCATCTGCTCTCCAAGTGTCAGCGGGTAGCTCAGAGCCTCCTGTCGAGTCACCACCCAGTGCAAGGAGAGATCGAGGACTGTCTGGCACAGGTTTACGCATCCCAAGGTGAGGTCAGTCCCAATGTTCATTGTGTGAATCTCGAAAGCAGTCGGGCTGTGTGAGAGGGTGTGTGTCTTAGTGTGGTGTGGGGGTAGAGTGAGAGGGTATGTGGCCAGGGGAAGGGTGAGCGGGTGTGTGTGTGGCCAGGTGTGGGGGGGAGTGAGGGCATGTGTGGGTGGGGGTGGAAGGTGAGGGTGTATGTTTGCAGGGGAGGGTGAGGGAGCCTGTGGGCGGAGGGTGAGGGGGGTGGGGTGAGGGTGAGTGGGCTTGTTTGGAAGATGTGTGGCTTGGGGTGTTTGGTGGGAGTGTGGAGTGGGGGTTTGGTGGGTGGGGTTATGGGGTGGGAGTGTGGTGGGATATGGCGGGGTAAGGCTGTTGAGGGTGAGCTTGTTGGATGTGTGGGGTGGGCACGTGGGGGTGTGGTTGTGAGGGGGTGTGGGTGCGGTTATGCGGGTTGTGTGGGGTGGGGGTTGTTTGGGTTGGGAGGGTGAGGGTTGGCTGCGGACCTTTGGGGGTTCGGGTTGTGTGGGGCAGAGATAGTGTGGGGCATAGGGTGTGTGAGGTGGGTTGTAGGCTCAGGGTGTGATGTGGGTCACTGGTCTTTCCTGAGCTTTGCTGACTGTTGCTGTTCCTGCAGCTGATTGGACGGCAGCTGCTCGGCACCTGAGGATGAGCTGTGACCTGGTCAGGATTCAGTTTGGAGATCGGAGTGTGGAACTGGGCAAGCAACTCTTCAAACTGGCACAGATTCTCTTCAATGGGTAATACCCTCATCACAGTGGGGTCAAATTGGGAGGTATGGGGGTGTCAGCCTGGGGATAAGAAGCAGAACCTCAAAGGTAATAATCTCTGGATTATTACCCTAGCCATGTTCAAATTGGCATAGGACAAATAAGATTAGAGAGATGAAGGTGGTGCTCAAAGGCTGGTGTGGGAGTTGTGGGTTCCGGTTCATGGGACACTGGCATCAGTACTGAGGAAAGTAGGGACTGTATCATTGGGACAGTTTACACCTGAACTGCGCTGGGACCAATGTTCTAGCGAGCCGCATAACTAGAGAAGTAGAGAGGGCTTTAAACTAAATAAAAGGGAGATGGGGGATCAAGCTTGGGTAGAGGCAACAAATCAAGGGGTAGAGTCAAGACAGGAGATCAGAATGGTAACCTGGGAAACGAGGGTCAAAGAATGTCTGGAAAGGACAGAGAGAAAAAAATTAAGAATACACCAATTGTCAAAACGTTCGATGCAGTGCCACATACAGACTTGTGAGGAAAGTCTGGAATAAAAGGGGCAGTAGCAACGTGGATACAAAATTGGCTGAAAAATAGAAATTAGAGAGTAGTGGTTAATGGGTATTTTTTGGGCTGGAAGAAGGTTTGTAGTGGAGTTCCCCAGGGGTCGGCATTGGGACCCTTGCTCTTCCTAATGTGTATAAATGATCTAGATGTTGGTGTGCAGGGGATAATTTCAAAGTTTGCGGATGACACAAAACTTGGGAGGATTGTAAACTGTGAGGGGGACAGTGTAAAACTTTAAAAGGGCCTTGACACATTGGTGGAGTGGGCAGATAGGTGGCAGATGAAGTTCAATGCAGAGAAGCGTGAGGTGATACACTTTGGTACAAAGAACATGGAGAGACTGTATAAAATAAAGGACACTATTCTAAAGGGTGTGCAGGAACAGAGAGACCTGGGTGTATATGTATGTAAGTCATTAGAGGTGGCAGGACAGGTAGAGAGAGCTGTTTCCAAAGCATACAGTATTCTAGACTTCATTAATAAGGGCATATAGTACAATAACAGGGAGGTTATGATGAACTTATATAAGACACTGGTTAGACCTCAGCTGGAATATTGTGTACAGTTCTAGGCACCACACTATAGAAAGGATGTGAACGCATTGGAGAGAGTGCAGAAGAGATTTACGAGAATGGTTCCAGGGATGAGACACTCAGTTATGAGGAAAGATTGGAGAAGTTGGGACTGTTTTCCTTTGAGAGGAGAAGGCTAAGAGGAGACTTGATAGAAGGTTTCAAAATCATGAGGGGTCTAGACAGAGTAGATAGAAAGAAACTGTTCCTACTTATAAATGGGTCAAGAACCAGAGGGCACAGTTTAAAAGTGTTTTGCAAAAGAAGCAAATGCAAGGTGAGGGGAAAACTTTTTCACGCAGCGAGTAGTTAGGGTCTGGAATGCACTGCCTGGAAGTGTGGTGGAAGCAGGTTCGATTGAGGTATTCAAGGGGCCATTGGATGATTATCTAAAAAGAAACAATGTGCAGGGTTACGGGGAAAATGCAGGCGATTGGTACTAAGTTAAAATGCTCAGACAGCCAGTGCAGACACGATGGGCCGGAGGGCCTCCTTCTACACCGTAACAATTCTGTAATTCAGTCAAGACTAGATATTACACAGGCAACAAAAAGACAAAACTAAAGGCTCTGCATCTGAATACAAGTAGCATTCATAAAAATGTAAATAAATTGATGGTACACATAGAAGTAAATAAATATGACCTGCCATTACAGAGTCATGGCTGCAGGATGACAAGGTTGGGTCCTGAATATTGAGGGGCAAATGACATTCAAGGAGAACAGGAAGCTAGGTAAAGAGGAGGGGTAGCATTGTTAATCAAGGGTGGCATTGGTGCAATAGGTAGAGAAGACCTTGGTTCAGGAGATCAGGTTGTAGAATCAGTTTGGATGGAGATGAGGAATAGTCAGGAAAAGAAATTGCTAGTGGGAGTGCTCTACAGACTCCTGGCAGTAACCACAATGTAGAACAAAGTACACAAGAAGAAATATTGGGTACTTGTGATAAAGGGATGGCAATAATCATTGGTGATTTTAGTTTACATATAAACTGGGAAAATCAGATTGGCAGTAGTAGCCTGGATGAGGAGTTCATAGAATGCTTTTGAGAGAGTTTTTTTAGAGCAGCACATTCTGGAACCAACCAGAGAGCAGGTTATAATAAAAGCAAAAAACTGCGGATGCTGGAAATCCAAAACAAAAATAAAAATACCTGGAAAAACTCAGCAGGTCTGGTAGCATCTGCGGAGAGGAACACAGTTAACGTTTCGAGTCCGTATGACTCTTCGACAGACTATGTTAGACTTGGTATGGCGTAATGTGACAGGATTAATTAATGTCCTCAGAGCAAAGGCAGCTCTAGGTAGCAGCGACCACAATATGATTGAATTTTACATCCAGTTTGAAAGGGAGAAGTGTGGGTCTAAGACTAATATTTTAAACTTAAATAAGAGCAACTATATGGGCATGAAAATTGAGCTAGCTGGAGTGAACTGAGATATTGGGCTAGGGGATAGATCAATAGAGAAGCAGCGACAGACGTTTAAGGGGATATTTCAGAATACTCAGAATAAGTATATTCCACTGGAGTATTGCTGAAAGACATTTTGTCAAGGCTTTTTGTCTTGCACTCATCAGGACAATCTTAAGAATACCAATGTCAGGGGAAGCAATAACTTTATACTGTATGCAAAGAGAGTGCTGATTGGTTGGAAAATGGATTCTGGTAGAGATGTTGCCCTGGAGAATGCACCAGTTAATGGTGACTGACAGTTAACTGCCAAGCATTGTTTGAAATTTAAACCAGGCAATTTGACTCTGATTTGTCAAGGCATTGCCCTGAGAAATGAACCAGTGAATGGCTCTTGCTTACTTTGTTTAGCTGAAACAGGCACAGTGTGTGTTCATGTTTTTTTTGTCTGCAAAGAACAGGGCTCTGGTGTATTAATATACGTTGCCTCCAGCACATGCAGATACCCCACACTGTGAGCCCAACTGACCATCTTAAATTGGTTGTCGATGTCATTTTTAGCACACTGAGGATTATTTACCAAATGTTGTCCAATCGCGGAATCACATCTAACGTTGGACACTTATTATTGAGATGGCAGGTGGTAATTACCGGGCTGACCAAATCCCAAAAGGAAAACTTGGTCAAGCTATCACAACGATATTTTTATTATGAGTAGGTATATGTACTGAAGTCAGAAGTAAAGATTCCACTACCACTTTTGGAGATTTTAAATATTAAATTAAAACATTTATTAACAGAAGAAAGCTTATACACACAAGGTTACAGTTACACAGTTAATTTTTTTTTAATAACAATTCCGAAAAGATTTCTACTTAGCTAGACTCATAATTAAACACACTTTTCCAGGCAACAGTCCCTATAGATTCTTAATCTATAAAAATTCTAGTAATCTTACCACAAGGCACCCACTGTTGCTATAGGGGAGGTATTTCACAGGCTTCTGCTCCCTCTCACTCGACTATGGAGATCCAAGGCTTATAACAAAACCTTGCCTTCTGGAAAACAAACTCTTCTCTGGGGTGGCCTGAGGCTGGTTACTTCCCAGGTCTGTCCTCGCAGAACATACTCTTCAAGATCTTACATGGCCACTCTCTTATATAGCTTTTAATCTTTCCTTAAATATGTTTTGTCTCTTTCACCTTTAAACCCATTATTCTTAAGTTTCTTTGGAAGTTACCTTTCCCAGAAGATAAAAATCTTTCATGTTGTCTTTATGGCCACTACTTTCAGGAAAAATAAACTTAATAACTTTGTTTTATTCATTCATGATCTCTGCCAGTTGTAAAACTTCCTGTTATTTCTCTTTGAAATTCAACAGCTAAAAAGCCATTCCTCATTTATCTCCTAATGCAAATTCCTATTCATGTTGTATTTACTTGTATCCCATGTTAACCTGTTCATCGCCACTTCAAAACGCCTGCTTTTACACCTAACCCTTTGATGATTTAACCATGCAGTCTGACTGTCATCAGTTTAATTAGTCACACACACGCACAAACATACACACTGTCCCCACAAGCCTGCTTCACAGTATCCCACAGTAATATTGGAAAAAAGATTTTCTTTACACCCCCATCCTCATGGAAAAATGAACTGTCATAATTCTAAAAGATGGTTTCATTTTCTCAACCCGTTTCACATTACTTGCTATACTTATCTATATATACAAAACTATTACATTACCAGGTACATGCATTAACGTGACAATATACACAATTATACACAAGTCCTTTGTATCATTTCATTCCATTGTCATTTCAGGCCATTGTCCATGTTTCAAATGTCCAATTCCCTTTGAACTTCAAACTCTTGACAACGCACCTGCAATTAAATTTTCTTATCCAGCCATATATATAATTTGTAAATTAAACGGTTGCAGTAATAAACTCCATCTGAATAGTCTGGCATTCTGGTTTTGAAACTTCCCCAGAATTTTAAAAGATTGTGGTCTGTATAAATCATTGTTTCTGAAGAATTGCTTGCAACATAAACCTCGAAATGCTGCAATGCTAACACCAGACCTAGAATCTTATTTTGGATGGTTAAGTATCTTTTCTGATGCACATTCAGCTTCCCTGAAAAATATCCTACCGGCTTTTCAATTCCTGTTTCACCTTCTCGTAACAACACAGCGCCAACACCTACATCACTTGCTTAAACTGCCAATTAAATTGCTTTGCATAATTAGGCATTGCCAAAACTGGTGTAGCAGTCAACACAACTTTTAAACTGTCAAATGCATTCTGACACTCCTGTGTCCATTGAAATTTCTTGTTCTGTTTTAGTAGAATATGTAACTTGTGCTTTCACAAATCCATTCTTAGCCAAGTTCACTACCAAATTACCTTCTTGAAATCATCAAATAGTCCTTTTAGATGTTGTAAATGCTCCTCTCACATTTGACTGAAAACTACCTAGTTGTCAATATAAACTGAGAAGAGTGTCCTGCTATCAGCATTGTGGTGAAGCAGTCTGGGAAGATGGTCCTGCAGTCAGCATCACAGTGAAGCAGTCTGGGAAGAGTGACCTGCAGTCAGCATTGCGGTGAAGCGGTCTGGGAAGAGTGTCCTGCAGTCAGCATCACGGTGAAGCGGTCTGGGAAGAGTGTCCTGCAGTCAGCATCACGGTGAAGCAGTCTGGGAAGAGTGTCCTGCAGTCAGCATCGTCGTGAAGCAGTCTGGGAAGAGTGTCCTGCAGTCAGTTCTTGTTGACAATAACAAAAGTGACATCACAAGACAGCGCGAGAGAGCAGCAGAGAGATCAGAACCAGTGTGAGTGTGGGGAAGCTTCAAAAAGTGACGTCAGCACAAAGGTGAGAGCTGATTGGTGAGTAACGGGTAAGTGTTTTTCTCCAGTTTTCCTCCAGTTTAAAATAGATTAAACTAAGGAAAGGTAAGAGTTCTAGTTTTTATTTAAAGTACATAAATAATTTAATGTTTTTTTACTGTATTTAACTTAAAGTAAGGGTGTTTTTTTTCAACCAGAGGCATGGCAGCACAGCACAGGTGTTATATACCACCTGCAACAAGTAGGAAATCCTAGACGCTCCTTGCGCTCTGACTGACCACATGTGCAGGAAGTGCCACCAGCTGCAGATACTTGAGCTCCGAGTTTCAAAGCTTGAGTGGCAGCTGGAGTCACTGAGGTGCATCCGTGAGGCTGAGAGTTTCGTGGATAGCACGTTTTTAGATGTGGTCATCCCACAGCTTACGGAAGTGCAGACAGAGAGAGAATGGGTGACCATCAGTCAGAAGAAAGGTGGCAGGCCGGTAGTCAGGAAATCCCCAGGGTGCATCTCGCTTGAGAACCGTTTTTCTGTGTTGGAAAATGGTGAGAGTGACAGTTCCTCTGGGGAGTGCAGCCACGCTCATGGCACTGTGAGTGGCTCTGCTGCACAGAGTGGGAGGAAAAAGAGGGGAAGAGCAACAATGGTAGGAGACTCGACAGAAAGGGGAACAGACAGGTGTTTCTGCGGCCGTAGACGTGGCTCCAGGATGGGATGTTGCCTCCCTGGTGCCAGGGTCTAGGATGTCACTGAATGGCTGCGGGGCATTCTAAATGGGGAGGGCAAACAGACAGAGATCGTGTTACATATTGGTACCAACAACATAGGTAGAAAGAGGGATGAGGTCCTGCAAGCAGAATTTGGGGAGCTAGGAAGCAGATTAAAAAACAGGACCTCAAAGGTAGTAATCTCTGGATTACTTCCGGTGCCACGTGCTAGTCAATATAGAAATAGGAGTTTAGTCCAGATGAATGCGTGGCTGGAGAGATGGTGCAGGAGGGAGGGCTTTAGGTTCCTGGGACATTGGGACCGTTTCCGGGGGTGTTGGGACCTGTACAAGGCAGACAGGTTGCACCAGAACCAGAATGGGACCAACATCCTTGCAGGGAGGTTTGCTAGCAATGTTGGGGAGGGTTTAAACTAACTTGGCAGGGGGTGGGATCCTGAGAGGAGGTTCAGCAGGTGGAGATACACAGCCCAAATTAGAAGAGAGCAAGTGAGTCTGGAAGGCATAGAAATTATAGGCCAGTTAAGGCACAAGGGAGTTTGGCAAGGTTGGATGGTATTTATTTTAATGCAAGGAGTCTGACGAATAAGGTAGATGAGTTGAGGGCACAAATTAACACATGGAAGTATGATGTCATTACTGTCACAGAGACATTGTTGAGAGAGGGGTAGGATTGGCAGCTTAATATTCCAGGATATAGGGTCTTCAGGCGAGACAGGGAAGGAGATTAAAGAGGACGGTGTATTGCAATATTGATCAAGGAATCAATTACAGCAGTAAGGAGGGGTGACACCCTAGAAGGCTCCTCAAATGAAGCTAAATGGGTAGAACGTAAAAACAAAAAAGGTGCTATCACATTGCTGGGGGTCTACTATAGGCCCCCAAATAGTCAGAGAGAGAAATAGAAGAGCAGATATATAGGCAAATTTCAGAGAAGTGTAAAAATAATAGGGTAGTGATAGTGGGGGATTTCAACTTCCCCAACATTAACTGGGTTGGTCATGGTGTGATGTGTTTAGAGGGAGCGGAATTCTTAAAATGCATCCAGGAGAACTTTTTAAGCCAATAAGTAGAAAGTCCTACAAGAGAGGGCGCGGTCTTGTACTTAATTTTAGGGAATGAAGCCGGGCAAGCGGTAGAGGTATCAGTGGGGAAGCATTTTGCAGATACATTAACTGTGTTCCTCTCCACAGATGCTGCCAGACCTGCTGAGTTTTTCCAGGTATTTTTATTTTTGTTTTGTACTTCCAGCATCTACAGTTTTTTGCTTTTCAAAATAAGCTGTCTGGTATAACTGCTTTATTCACAGATCGCCCTGCTGTAACTCTACTAATTTCACTGAGCTAAACATCTCGGCCTCACTCTCTCCCACCTTCTGTTTCTGAACAATCTTTTCAAAGACAGATCCAGCTAACTGGACATCAGCATCCTTCCCGCCTTTAAGGCTCTTCCTCTTCCTGTTTCAACTTGTGAGTCTCTCATCTCGTTACTATACAATCTGGAAACAATCCAGGATGATCTTTCTGCAACATCCCTGTTGATTGTGGCTCCACAGACTGCTCAACTACAGTAGGCATCACCAACATCTGTGACCCAGCAATATCATTTCCTAGGATAAATTGAACCCCTGCAATGGGCAATTTTTCCACTACCTTAACAATCACCTCTCCTGTTTTCAACCTACCTTGAATTTACCTTACACAATGGAATATGTTTAGTATCTCCATGAATTCCACTAATTAATACTCTTTCCTGCAATACCCCATCTGGACAATAAATAGCACTATCCCATAACATTAAGGACTGACTAGCCCCAATGTCCTTTAAAATTTTGATATATTTGCCTGCTCCACCTTGTGCACATGGATAGACTTTCCCTTCACATATAAAATCTTCAAACGTCTCTGTAATCTGCCCTTCAACATTCCGTTGGGTAGGGTATGAACACTTTTTCACTTCTTTAACTATTACCTGTCCCTTCTTTTCCACTTGCACAAAAGCTATTGGCTTGTCTTGCCCCAAAGTCTCAGAGCCGACAACACCCTTACTCACAGCACTTTAAATTCCCCCAAAAGAATTATTTCCCCAAGAGCTGCTTATGTTATCCCTACCTTTAATGCCCATATCCAAAAGTCAAAATTACTTTGTTTTACTCTGTCAAACTCAGTATAAGTTTGCCCAGGCTGTTTTCTCATATTCCTAAATTTCTGCCTGTATGCCTCAGGAACCAACTCATATGCACTCAGACTAGCCTTTTTTACTGCATCATATTCTCAGATACTGCTCCTGACAATGATGCATAAACCTCATGAACTCTACCAACCAACCTTCTCTATAAAAACAATGTCCAGATTTCTTATGGCCATTTCATATGCTTAGCTATCTTCTCAAATGAAATAAAGAATGCCTCTACATCTGTCTCAAACTTTGGGAGAGTTTGTACAAATTTTCAACATCTCCTCACTGGGTTCTGGCCTGGAAATAAGTTCTTCCCCAATTTCTAGTACCTTTAGTTTTAACTGTCAGCCTTTTAAGCTGGTATTTTCTTTCTCCTTTTCTCTTTCCTCCCTTGTCAACTTCTCCATTTCCAATTCACTTTCCTGTCTCCTTTCTCGCTCCTGCTTTTCTGTTTGCTCCCTTTGAAATGTTCATTCTCTTTCCTTTTCCTCCCTTTCCATTTTTCTTTTCCTTTTGCCTCCAGTTCAAGTTAATTCATTTGCAACTGAACTTGAGCCAATTCAGGTGACTCGCCCTTTGGAGAACGTGGTCTCTCTGGTATCGCTTCCAATTTCAAATGCTGCACTGTTACTTCAACTGTGTCTGCTTTCCTCGCCCCTGCGGTTAATCTTAACCGCAACTTATCCACCAATTCTGCTAACTGAGCCTTAGCTACTTTTTGTAAACCAGTCAGGGTAACATCTTCCACTTCCAGAAAAATCTTAGCAATTGCTAAAGCCGTGTTTACAGTCTAACCACTTTAAAATCCCTCAACACCAACTCCTGAGCTCAGTGTTCTTCTCACCCTCGTAGATATGATATTTTCTTTATACTGTTTTGAGTTTTGTAAGCATGGGCTGATTGGGTACATACAGTACCTTGTCCGCTGTGAACAGCAGAAGGGCCATGCTGTTTGATACGATCCACCAGCCTTTGGGACATAAGGCCTACATACCTAGTATCACACTGGCACTGAAATTCATAAAGCAATTACTCATTTGTGTGATAGGCAGAACATCTTTTTGGTTTGACAGCAGCATCCTGTTAGTGGTGAATACCATTTGCGTTGCTACTGCATAGTGGCAGCGTGAAACAGCTAGCTTTACCTGTTGCTCAATTTTTTTAGATACTTTGCCCTTCCAGGATAATCTAAGGTAGACTGGGCAATTTTCAGGGCCAGAAGTGAGGGCCTTAGGCTTGCACGATATACAGCGTGAAATGACCTGACCAGGGTAGCCATTATCCCACAGGATGTCTTTGACA
The DNA here is from genome assembly GCF_017639515.1 of Carcharodon carcharias. Taxonomy (NCBI): domain Eukaryota; kingdom Metazoa; phylum Chordata; class Chondrichthyes; order Lamniformes; family Lamnidae; genus Carcharodon; species Carcharodon carcharias. Next base: position 140,706,039 of record NC_054476.1, read on the forward strand.
CGCCCTATTTCAGCATCAAACTTGCATGGTGAGCAAATGGCTTGGGCCCTATTTACAAGGTTGCCAATAGCGAGTGGAACTGTAAGAATCCCAATGCGTATGTTGACTAATGAAGGTAGGCTTGCGATAGACTGTGGTAGAGAACCCACTGGTAGACTTCTCAATTAGTATGTCAAGGAAAGGGAGTTCATTTGACTGCTGCATTTCAAAGGTGAATTTGAGCACAGGGTGGAGCACATTAAGACATGTAAGGAAATTATTACACGCTGCTACAGATTTAAATATAGCAAAAGTTATCATCCACGTATTGGAAATGTGCAAGTGGTAGGATGTTCGGTGTAATTCCATCAAAGACATGTTTCTCATGGAACCCAACAAAGATGTTTGAGAGAGCTGGGCCAAGAGGGGATCCCATGGCAACACCATCTATTTGGACATATATGGTGTTGATAAAGCTGAATTCAACTGTGCAAGCTGCCACGTTCATAAGCTCAATGAATACTGATTCATGCAATGGTGGTGGGCCTAGATCACCATGATATAGTGCTGCAGCACAAATATCTATGGCTTCCTTAAGTGGAATATTGGTGAATAGGCTAACAATGTCAAATGAGCACATGGACACAGCATTGCTATCGATATGCAAGTCCTGTATGGTCTTCACAAATATGAAGGAATCCTTCATCTTGTATCTGGAAAACTTGTTCAAAACCAGTTGTAACAATTCACCCAACCATTTGGCCAATTCATGCTGTGCAGAACCAGTTTGTGTGTGTGGGCAGCCCGTACATACATGGATGCAGCGAGCCATGAGGACAAACCCTATCATATATATCACGCGGTAGCTCATCGCTCTTACACAAGTCCAGCAAGCGTTTTTTTAGTTAAGCAGCAGGTCCAATGGATACCAATTTGGACCAGTCATTAAGGATGGTGAGCATTTTGTTGAGATAGCCACACTTGTTAAGGATGACTATTCCCATCCCTTTGTCAGGTTTACTGATGTGTATGTCCGGGTTTGTCTTAAGGCCTCACATGCATTGCATGTGAAAGTTTGGAATCCCACAATATATGTGTGCTAAATCAGCTAGGCACACTTTCAAGGATTCAGCGTCTTCAGTGGATACTGGTTTGTGACAAGATAGTTGGGAGTAGAGGAGTTCGAAATCAGCAAATACCTCTTCCCGAGTAATTTGGGATGAAGGCACACAAAAATTGAAACTATGCGCAAGAGCAAACTCCTCACTTTGAGAGTGCATGGTTAGAAATTTGTTGTGCTTAGTGATGTTATTAATTGCATTGCCAAACCGCTTCTGCTTAAGTGAGTTTATTGTAAGGACTATGAAGAAAAATTCTAATGGGAGGACCCACCATCTGTGGTTAACTAAAGAAGTTAAGGAAAGCCTCAAACTTAAGGAAAAAGCATATAATTGCACAAAGATGAGTGACAGGTCAGATGATTGGTCTGAATATAAAGAACAGTAGAGAATGAATAAAAGGTTAATCAGGAGAAAGAAATTAGAGTATGAGAGGAAGCTAGCAAGAAATATAAAAATGGATAGCAAGAATTTCTACAGGTGTTTAAAAGGAAAAGAGTGAGTGAGTGTCGGCTCTCTAGAGAGTGACAGTGGGGAGTTAACAGTAGATAATAAGGAAATGGCGGATGAAATTAACAAATATTTTGCTTCTGTCTTCACTATGGAGGATACAAAAAACATTCCAGTAATGGCTGCAAATCAGGAGATGGAGGGGAGAGAGGAACTTGGTGAAATTACAATCACTAGGAAAGAGCTTCTGCGTAAGCTGATGGGGCTGCAGGCTGACAATTCTCTGAGTGTCATAGAGTTTACAGCACGGAAAGAGGCCATTTGGCACATCGTGTCTGTGCCGGTCATCAAGCACCTGTCTACTCTAATCCCATTTTCCAGTATTTAGCCCATAGCCCTGTATGCTATGGTGTTTCAAGTGTTCATCTAAATACTTCTTAAATGTTGGGAGGGTTCCAGCCTCTACCGCCCTTTCAGGCAGTGTGTTCCAGATTCCAACCACCCTCTGGGTGAAAAAGGTTTTCCTCAAATCCCCTCTAAACCTCCTGCCCCTTAGCTTAAATCTATGCCCCCTGGTTATTGACCTCTCCACTAAGGGGAAAAGTTTCTTCCTATCTACCCTATCTATGCCCCTCATAATTTTGTGTACCTCTATCAGGTCCCCCCTCAGCCTTCTCTGCTCTAAGGAAAACAACCCCAGCCTATCCAGTCTCTCTTCATAGCTGAAATGCTCCAGCCCAGACAACATCCTGGTGAATCTCCTCTGCACCCTCTCTAGTGCAATCACATCCTATAGTGTGATGACCAGAATTGCACACAGTACTCCAGCTGTGGCCTAACTAGCGTTTTATACAGCTCCATCATAACTTCCCTGCTCTTGTATTCAATGCCTCAACTAATAAAGGCAAGTATCCCATATGCCTTCTTAACTGCCTTATCTACCTGTGCTGCTGCCTTCAAGGATCTATGGACATGCACACCAAAGTCCCTCTGATTCTCTGTATATCCTAGGATCCTACCATTCATCGTGTACTCCCTTGCCTTGTTAGAGCTCCCAAAATGCATCACCTCTCACTTCTCAGGATTAAATTCCATTCGCCACTACTCTGCCCATCTATATCATCCTGTAATCTAAGGCTTTCCTCCTCACTCTTTACCAAGCCATCAATTTTCGTGTCATCTGCGAATTTACTGCAATTCATACTCCTACATTCATGTCTGGATCATTAATGTACGTTAATTAATTAATCATTAATGGGTCCAGATGGGCTTCATTCTAGGGTCTTAAAAGAGGTGGCTAAAGTAGGTGCAATGGTGTTAATTTTCCAGAATTCTCTAGATTCTGGAAAGGTTCCATCAGATTGGAAAGTAGCAAATATAACCCCTCTATTCAAGAAGGGAGGGAGACAGAAAACAGGAAACTATAGGCCAGTTAGCTTGATGTCTATTGTGGGGAAGTTATTAGAATTGATCATTAAGGAGGTTATTGCTGGGCACTTAGAAGAGCTCAAAATAATCGGGAAGAGTCAGCATGGTTTTGTGAAAGGAAAATCATGTTTAATCAATTTATTGGAGTTCTTTGAAGGAGTAACATGCGCTGTGGATAAAGAGGAGCCTGTAGATGTGTTGTACTTGGATTTCCATAAGGCTTTTGATAAGGTGCCACATCAAAGGCTATTGCAGAAAATAAAAGCTCATGGTGTAGGGGGTAACATTAACAAAGATAGATTGGCTGGCTGGCAGAAAACAGGGTGCATGCATAAATGAATTACAGAGTCCTTACAGTGCAGAAGGAGGCCACTCGGCCCATCAAGTCTGCTCTGCTTCTCATGAAAGCATTCCACCTAGTCCCACTCCCCTATCTTATCCTCATAACCTTGCACATTCTTTCCTTTCAGATAGCAATCCAATTCCCTTTTGAATGCCTCGATTGAACCTGCATCCATCACCCTCTCAGAAGTTCGTTCCAACTAAATTTTTTAAATTAAACATGATTTCTCTTTCACAAAACCATGCTGACTCTTCCCAATTATCTTGAGTTTTTCTAAGTGTCCAGCTATAACCTCCTTAATGATCGATTCTAACACCTTCATGATAGATGTCAAGCTAACTGGCCTAGGGTGAAAAATATTTTCCTTACATCACATTTACTCCTTTTGCCAATTATTTTGAATCTGCACCCTTTAGTTCTTGCTGCTGTCTTGAGTGGGAACAGTTTTCACTGATTACCCTGTCCATACCCCTCAGGATCCTGAAAACCTCTATCAAATCTCCTCTCAGCCTTCTTTTCTCCAAGGAAATCAGCACCAACCTTTCCAACCTATCCTCATGGCCACTGTTCTTTATCCCTGGAATCATTCTCATGAATCTCGTCTGTACTCTCTCCAATTTCTTCACATCCTTCCTAAAGTATGTTACTCAGAACTGGACACAGTGCTGCAGATGAGTCCTAATTAGTGTCTTACACAAGTTCAGCATGACCTCCTGTTACAACCACAGCTGATGTAAATGCTGAACAAGTCAGATCTCAGATTGAAATCTGCCTCGGCTGATTATAATGTTTTTTTAAGTACTGTAGAGATGAGAGGGAAAGCTACTGAACACAGAAGCCCAGGCCTCTTTTATCTTTGAGACTCTTTTGAAATGCAACAGCTACAAATCAATTTCAAAACTTATCCCCAAATGCTAATTTCAGATCTACTCTGTTTCCTTGTAAGTTAACACCCACCATAAGGCCTCATTACAAAATACAAGAAGATAACACCTTTAGTCTTTCATCCCTGAGATTCTACAGACAATCTGACTCAAGCAACCTCACCTTTAATTAACCCTGGACACACAGACACAGCTTACCCTTACCTACACAGAATATAGACATAAACACAGAAATACAAAAATATACACATACCATCACACCTCCCCGCAAGGCAAGAATGAAACGTCATATTTCTAAAGACATTTTCTTAACCCAGTTCTTATAAAACACCATGTTTATCTATGCAAATACTATCCCAATATAATGTACATGCAACAAAAATGAAAATATACATAACTTTGGCAAGAATAAAGTTCACTCCAGTCCATTTTTAAATTTCGACACTCAAGTCCTTTTGAATTCGAGCTCTTGACAACACATCAGCAATAATATTCTCCCGTCCAGCCACATGTATAATTTTAAAATTGAATGGTTGTAACAATTAACTCTGTTGGAACAGTCTGGTGTTTTTATCCCGAAATTTCAAAGTCAGTGTGCACAATTGTCTCTGAAGAGTTGCTTGCAACATACGCTTCAAAATGCTGCAGAGCCAGAACCAAACTTAAAGTCTCCCTTTCCACAGTTGAATATTTATTTTGATGCACATTCAACTTTCATGAAAAATAACTCACTGGCCTCTCAGTTCCTATTCCGTCTCCCTGCAGCAAAACAACCCCAATTCTTATATCAGGAGCGTTAAAAGCTGTATTGATTACCGCACCTGTTCTAGCAACACCTGATTATACGAAACGATTCAAAAAGGCTGTTGAAACTAGTGACATAAGAGTTGGATTTGTTTTGCTGCAGGGAGATGGAATAGGAACTGAGAGGCCAGTGAGTTATTTTTTACGAAAGTTGAATGTGCATCAAAATAAATATTCAACTGTGGAAAGGGAGACTTTAAGTTTGGTTCAGGCTCTGCAGCATTTTGAAGTGTATATTGAACTTGAGCCAATTTCACCGGATTTAGTCTATAGGATGTTGCGTTATTGAAACAGAATCCCCCACGTTAAAATCATGCGTAGCTAAAGTTGTTCTCCCTGGCCTATTCTCACAAATTGACTTAAGTAACTGCAACAGCTTTCGTAAGTGACTTTGATGATTCTCTGTAAGGTAACTTAGTATTGCATTTGAACTCTTAAGAACTTTCTCATTTTCCAGTTTAATCAGAGGACGGTCAATTTCAGAATTTTTAATTTTTGTTTCACCCTCTGAAAATACTGACAAATTCCTTTCTCTCCCTTCCTCCTTTAACTACAGTTACTAGCACTTCCTTCTGGCTATCCTCCCTGTTAAAGTAACGATTTAGCATGTTCACATGGGACATACGCTGACTTTTTCTCCTATCTAGAGTACTTACTACATAGTTCACATCGTTCAGTTTCTTTTCAATCTTGTAAGGTCCACTAACCTTGCTTTCAACGGCTTGCCTGAGACCGGCAACAACACCTGTACCTTCTCTCTAGCCACAAAGCTCTGAGCATTTGCCCTTTTACTTGCGTTTGCTTTCATTACTTGCTGAGATACTTTTAAATGTTCCCTGGCTCACTCACATGCCTTGGTTAACCTTTGTCTAAAATTTTTGCTACATACTCCAGGAGAGTAGTTTCAGAACTCCGGTTCACTAATTTCTCCTGAATCAATTTTGAGCGATTCCCTTACTTTGTGACCATAAATCAACTCGAAAGGCTGAACCCTGTTGACTCATTAGGGGCATCCTTAATAGCAGGCAACAAGAATGGAATCCCTTGATCCCAGTCATATGGGTAGTCTTGGCCATAAGCTCTGATCATGTTTTTAACATTTAACGCCAAAGCTTTGAGATTCAGGGTGATAGGCAGATGACTGAACTGCTTTATCTCCAGACTGCTCATTACTTCTTTAAACAGCTAGGACGTGAAATTTGAACCCTAATCAGATTGTATTTCTTTTGGCGATCCATATCTCATATAGAATTTAATTAATTCTTCTACAGTCGCCTTTGCTGTGATTTTCCTCAAAGGTATTGCTTCTGGAAATCTCATAGCCACATCCATGAATATCAGTAAATACTGATTCCCACTCTTAGTTTTAGGGAGGGGACTTACACAGTCAAACAGGACGCTGTTAAAAGGTTCCTCAAACACTGGAATAGGAATTAAAGGTGCAGGTTTAATCACTGCTTAAGGTTTTCCTACCACTTGCATGTGTAGAATGTCTGTCAGAATTTAACTACATCTTTATGTAGTCCAGGCACTAGAAATGTTTTTGAATTTTAGCTTGGGTTTTCCTAACTCCCAAATGTCCAGCCATTGGGATTTCATGAACCATCCTTAAAATTTTATTCTGATATCCAGTTGGAATTAATACCTGGTGGATTATGGCCCACTTCTCATTTGCAGGGACTTGAGGCAGTCTCCATTTTCTCATGAATACATTGTCCTTGAGGTGATGACACTCCTGAATATGTTCTGCCTCACTTTCAGAATAAGCTGTTTGGTACAGCTCTTTTAATTCTAGATCCTTCTGCTGTAAATCCACTAAATTTGATGGGCTAAACACCTCAGTCTCATTCTCTCTAATCTTCTCCGGGGCTAACTTTTTAAAAAATTGACCCAGTCAACTGAGGTTTGGCATCCTCCCATTTTCTTGTAGATTCTTCCTATTTTGTCTAGTTTTGTGTGTCTGTGATCTTGTCACCACACAGTCTGGAAACAGCCCAGGATGCTCTTTTTGTAAAGCCTCTGTAGATTGTGTTTGAAAGGGTTCTCCTACCACTCCAGGGGTAGTCAATATTTGAGACCCAACAATATCATTTCCTAAAATGAACTGAACTCTGACAATGGGCAATTTCTCTACCACTCCAACAATTACTTCCCCTGTTTGCAAATCACTTTTTAACCCCACCCTGTACAATAGTACAGGCTTGAATTTACCATGTATTCCTCCAATTGTACAATTTCTCCTGCAATAATCCATCTGGGCAGCAGATGGCACTAACCCATAATGTTAGAGACTGACTTGCAGCAGTGTCTCAAAATTCTGATGAGCTCCCCAGAATCACAGAATGTTACGGCACAGGAGGAAGCTATTCGGCCCATCGTGTCTGCATCGGCTCTCCAAATGAGCATTATGACCTAGTGCCATTGCCCTGCATTTTCCCCATACCCCTGCACATTGTTTCTATCCAAATAATCATCTAAAATCCTCTTGACTGCCTCGATTGAACCTGCCTCCACCACACTTCCAGGCAGTACATTCCAGGCCCAAACCACTTGTTGTGTGAAAAAGTTTTTTCTCATGTCACATTTGCTTCTTTTGCAAATCACTGTAAATCTGTGCCCTCTCATTCTTGACCCTTTTATGAGCAGGAACAGCTTCTCCCTATCCACTCTGTCCAGCCCCCTCATGATTTTGAACATCTCTATCAAATCTCCTCTTAGCCTTTGTCTCTCCAAGGAGAACAGTCCCAACCTCTCTAATCTATCTTCGTAACTGAAGTTTCTCATCCTTGGAACCATTCTTGTAAACCTTATTTGCACTCTCTCCAATGTGTTCACATCCTTCCTATAATGTGGTGCCCAGAACAGTACACAATACTCCAGCTGAGGTCTTAACGAGTGTCTTATATAAATTCAGCATAACCTCCTTGCTCTTGTGCTCTATGCCCTATTAACAAAGCCCAGGATACTATATACTTTTATTAACTGCTCTCTCCACCTGCCCTGCCACCTTCAATGATCTATGCACATATACACCCAGGTCTTTCTGCACCCTTCTTGTTTCGAAATACAAGGAAATACATCCCCCTTCACACATAAAATCCTTGAACACCTCTGTAACCTGTCTCTCAGAATTTCACTGGGTAGGCTGGGAACACATTCCTACCTCTCTGGCTAATTCTGACTTCTCTTCACACATGTACGAATGCTACCAGTTTGCCTCTAACTTGGGATTCCAAGCCCAAAGCATTTTTACTTACAAAATCCTTCTGAGTTCCTATCACTGCAATCCACTTCCTATTTAATTTCCAGCAATTCAACCTTGGGTGTCCAGCCCTTTTGCAATGATAACAAATTATTTTCCTCACTTCACCTTTTGATTCTACTTTTCCATTTTTAGTGGCCTGGTGTCCTTCAGTCTGCTCTTTACTACTAGCACTTTCCCATCACTAGGCTTTCCATATCTCCAATTTCCTTTCTGACCTCCTTATAATCCTTTTCCCACATTATTTGTCTATGTGAGATATAAGTATCAGCCAAAACTTGCTGCTCCCCGAATCTTTGATATTCAAGTTCATCTAAGTAAGTCTTAATGGTTACTCGAATACTATTTTGGAATTATTCCATAATTATGATTTCCCTCAAATTCTCAAAAGTTTTTTCTAATTTCAGTGATTGAAACCATTGACCCCACAGCATTTATTTTTCTCTGGCAAATTCTACAAACGTCTGATTAGATTTCTTTCTTATGGTCCTAAGCTTTAAATGATAAGCTTCAGGGGCAGGTTCGTAGCCTTTTTAACCACTTCATAGTCTGCAGATTGCTCTTCTGACAAAATAGCGTACACATCCATAGCTGTACCTGACAAAACACTTTGTAACATTAAAGTCCAAGCATCTTTTGGCCAACTCAGCTTCATAGCTATCTTTTCAAATGAGGTGATCTTTTAACTCATCCTCTAAAAATCTTCGTTTAGTGCCTAAATTTTCAGTTAAATCAAATTCCAATGGTGAATCAGAATCATCCTCTGACACACTCTCTCTTCTTTCTTCCTTTAACCTAAGCTTGTCCTTAGCCAGTTCGTGCTGTCTGAGCTCTTTCTCTCTTGGAAACTCAAGATCAAACCTTTGCATTTCCATTTTGTTTTGCTCTTTCTCTTTCTTGCTCCTCTTTTTCCCATTCAAGATTTTTCTTTTCTCTTTCTCTCTTTTTCTTCCAATTCAAATCTTTTCACCTTTCTTTCTCATTCTTTTTCCTTCAATTCAAGCCTTTGCCCTTCTCTATCTCTTTCTATCTCAAACTGCTTTATTTGGTTCCCTCATCCAAATCATTGATATATATTGTGAATGGCTGGGGCCCAAGCACTGATCCCTGCGGTACCCCACTAGTCACCGGCTGCCACTCGGAAAAAATTCCCATTCATTCCTACTCTTTGTTTCCTGTCTGCTAACCAATTCTCAATCCATGTCAATATATTACCACCAGTCCCATGTGCTTTAATTTTACACACTAACCTCTTATGTGGGACTTTATCAAAAGCTTTCCGAAAATCCAAATACACCACATCCACTGGCTCTCTCTTACTATCCTGCTGGTTCCATCTTCAAAAGCTCCAGTAGGTTTGTCAAACATGATTTCCCTTTCATAAATCCAAATTGACTTTGTCTAATCCTGTTGATATTTTCTAAGTGTCTTGTTATCACATCCTTTATAATAGACTCTAGCATTTTCCCTATTACTGATGTTAGGCTAACCGACCTGTAATTTGCTGTATTCTCCCTCCCTCCTTTTTTAAATAGTGGGGTTACATATCCCACCCTCCAATCTGCCAGGACTGTTCCAGAATCTACAGAATTTTGGAAGATGACAACCAACACATCCACTATTTCCACGGCCACCTTCCTTAGTACCCTGGGATGTAGATTATCAGGCCCTGGGATTTATCGGCTTTCAGTCCCATTCATTTCTCCAGCAATGTTGTTTTAGTAATACTAATACAATTCATCCTTCTCACCAGAGCCTTGGTTCCCTAGCATTTCTGGGAAGTTATTTGTGTCTTCCTCCATGAAGACAGAACTAAAGTAGTTGTTTAATTGCTCTGCCATTTCTTTGTTTCCTATTATAAATTCTCCCATTTCAGACTGTAAGGGACCAATATTTGCCTTCATTAATCTTTTTCTGTTTACATATAGAAACTTTTACAGTCTGCTTTTATGTTCCTTGCAATAAAACTATCGTTTTGGCAGCAGCCCTTACAGCTTCTTAATCATAAAATCCAGGAAATATTACCCAAACTGAGAAATTGCTTTCCCTTTAAACAGAAGTACAATCCACGACTTCCCAGAAGAACTCCATGCTGATGTGGTTTTTCCAAAGGGAGATTTAAAACAATATGTTTCTCAGGATAAATATTCTCCTGGCCCAAAGCTGAGTTGCTTTCTTTAATTAAAAGATTTTCAGTTTTTCGGCACACTCCAAAACACCAGAGCTGGCTTCAGTGGGACTCCCCCCACCCACTGCAACTCACTACAGCTGAAACCCCGTTTTAATAAACACTTGTTCACCCCTTTCATCTTAGTTCCCGGTGTCTTTAAATATCTCTCTGAAAACTCAGGTCCCCAAATATCAAAACCTTTCCTGTTCCTATTTTATCTCTGTTTCGGGTCAATAAAATTTAAAACACCTGCCCCTGTTTACTCACAAATCTGTAAAATACAAATGTTCTTTTTTACCTTTGAGGCTCCTTTGAAATGCAACAGCTACAAATCAATATCAAAACTTATCCCCAAATGTTAATTTCAGATCTACTCTGTTTCCTTGTAAGTTAACACCCACCATAAGGCCTCATTACAAAATACAAGAAGATAACACCTTTAGTCTTTCATCCCTGAGATTCTACAGACAATCTGCAATCTTCAGTGACCTATGTCTATATACAATGAGGTCCCTCTTTTTCTGCACCTCCTTTAGGTTCTCTCCCTTTATTTATACTCTCTCTCCATATTTTTCCTGTCAAAATGAATCACTTCATACTTTTCTGCACTGAACTTCATCTGCCACTTGTCTGCCCAATCCACCAAACATGTCTATGTCCTTTTGAAGTTCAAGATTATCCCCATCACAGTTGACAACGTTTCCAATCTTCGTATCATCTGCAAATTTTGAAATCATGCCCTACACACCACAGTCTAGGTCATTAATATATATCAGGAAGAACAAGGGTCCCAACACTGACCCCTGGGGAACCCCACAACAAACCTTCCTCCAATCAGAAAAATAACCATTTATCACTACTCTCTGTTTCCTGTCACTCAGCCAATTCCTTATTCAAGTGCCTACTTTCCCTTTTATTCCATGAACTAGAATTTTGCTCACAAGTCTGTTGTGTGGTTATTTATCAAATGCCTTTTCAAAATCCACATATACCACATCAACCTTAATACCTTCTCTGTTACCTCCGCAAAAAACTCCCAGCAAGTTATTTAAACATGATTTTCCCTTAATGAATCCATGCTGGCTTTCCTTAATTATCCTGCACTTGTCTAAGTGACTGTTGACTTTGTCCCAATCTATAGTTTCCAGTAGTTTCCCTACCACTGAAGTCAAACTGACTGGTTTGTAGTTGCTGGCTTTATCCTTGCACCTCTTTTTGAACAAGGTCATAACATTCTCAATTCTCTAGTCCTCTGGCACCATCTCTGTATCTAAGGAAGACTGGAAGATTATCACCAGTGTTTCAGCAATTTCTACTCTTACTTCCCTCAGTGTCCTTGGATGCATTTCATCTGGTCCTGGTATCTTATCAATTTTAAGTAAAGATAGCCTTTCTAATACATCCATCTTTTCAATTGTAAGTTCTTCTAGTGTATGAGTTACCTCAGCCTGGGTAGCATCTTCTTCCTTTGTAAAGACAGATGCAAAGTACTCGTTTAATACCTCCGCTACTTCTCGTGCCTCCACATGCAAGTCCCCTTTTTTTATCCCTAATTGGCCCAACCCTCTTTCACCACTCTTATTATTTACATGCTTATAGAAGACCTTGGGATCCCCTTTTGTGTAAGCTGCCAGCCTCTTTTCATGCTCTCTCCTTGCTTTTCTTATTTTTTCATTTCCCCTCTGGTTCTTCAGCCTGATTCTCCATTGTATTTTCTACCTGACATCTGTCATATGTGCACTTCTTCCTTTTCATCTGCACCTCGATCTCCAGGGTGCTCTGGATTTATTTGTCCTACCTTTCCCCTTCAATGGAATATACCTTGACATTGCCTGCAATACCTTTTTCTTAGAAGGTGGCCCATTATTCAGCCGCTGTCTTTTCTGCCAACATTTGACTCTAACTCACTTGACTCAGATGCATTCTCATCCCATCAAAGTTGGCTTTCCCCCCGTTAATTATCCCTGCTCTGGATTGTTCCTTGTCCTTCTCCATGGCCAGCCTAAACCTTATGATTTAATGGTCACTGTCCCCTAAATGCTTTCCCACTGTTACTTGATCCACTTGGGCCAACTCATTCCCTAGAAACAGGCCCGATAATGGCTGCCCTCTCACTGGACCAGAAACATGCTGCTGCAGAAAATGATCTTGAACACACTCCAGGAACTCTCGCCCCTCTTGTCCCTTTGCACTATTCCCATCCCAGTCTATATTTGGATAATTGAAGTCTCCCATTATAATTACTCTATAATTCTTACACCTCTCTGTAATTTCTTTGCAAATTTGTTTCTCCACATCCCTTCCACTAGTTAGTGGTCCAAATACTACACCAATCAATGTTATGGCACATTTTTCATTCCTTATCTCTAGCCCTTGACCCCTCTGGAACATCCTCTCTCTCCAGTAACTTGCACCCCAGAATACTTAATGCCCAGTCCTGCCCTTCTTTGAGCCAGGTCTCTGTTATAGCAATGATATCATAATTCCATTTGCCAACCTGTGCCTGTAGTTCACCAGTCTTATTAACCACACTCCGTGCATTCACGTACATGCACATTAATCTTAATTTAGACCTTTTATCATTCCCCCTTGCTCTGACCCCATCTAATGACTTACTATAGCCTACTCTAATTCTATCAAACTCTCATATCCTCCTTATCAGTTAATACTTCTCTACTTCCCACTGCCAGTTTTTCTCCTCTCCTCTCTGAATTGCCCTTCAGGTTCCTTTCCCCTGCCAATCTAGTTTAAACCCTCCCCAAAAGCACTAGCAAACTTCCCCACAAGGACATTAGTCCCAATCCTGTTAAGGTGTAACCTGTCCTTCCTGTACAGGTCCCACCTGCTCCAGAACCAGTCCCAATGCCTCAGAAATCTAAAACCCTCCCCCCTGCTCTATTTCTCAATCCACATGTTGAACTGCTCAATCTCCCTATTCTTATGCTCACTAGCACATGGCACTGGGAGTAATCCTGAGATTACTGCTCTTGAGGTCCTGCTTCTCAATTTCCTTCCTAACTCCGTAAAATCTGCTTCCAGGACCTCGTCCCTTTTCCTACTTGTGTCATTGGTCCCAATGTGGAACATGACCTCTGGCTGCTTGCCCTCCCCCAAAAGAATGCCCTGTAGCCGCTCTGTGACATCCTTGACCCTGGCACCAGGGGTGCAACATACCATCCTGGACTCATGCCTATGGTCACAGAAATGCCTGCCTGCTCCTCTAACTATGGAATCCCCTACCACTATAGCACTTCCACTCTTCCACCTCCCCTCCTGTGCAGCTGAGCCACCCATGGTGCCACAAATCTGGCTCTTACTATAGTCCCCAGAGGAACCATCTCACCCACCAGTATCCAAAATGGAAAAGTGGTTAGAGAGTGACATAGCCTCAAGGGATTCCTGCACTACCTGCATGTTTCTCTTAGGTACTCTGGAGATCACCCATTCCCCTTCTGCCTGTGTACTTAGCTGTGGTGTGACCACCTCTCTAAATGTGTTATCCACATAATCCTCAGCCTTGTGGATGCACCACAGTGACTCCAGCCGCTGCTCAAGTTCCGCAACCCGGAGTTCGAGTTTCTGCAGCTGCTGACCGTTCCTGCAGATGTAGTCAACGAGGAAACTTTGTGCCTGCTCAATTTCCCACATTCCCCAGGATGCATATTCCATATGGCTGAGCTGCACTGACATACTTTGAACTTTATATAAAGTGGTTACTCCAGAATGGTTTAATATAATGAGTCACTGTCACTCACCAATCGTCTCCCCTGTGCTGAGTCTGGAAAGGCCAATGTTTACCAACCAATCAACTCATGGGACTCCTGTGACGTCACTTTTCGGTTTTATCTGTAAACTCCTGGCTCACTCTGCTGCTTTAAGCTCTCTGACCTCTCCAGTTAATTACCAGTTACTCATTAACCTACTCCTGCTGCTGCCCCAAAGCGGAAAGCAAATGCTGGAGGCTGGAAAAGAGTAGGAGGAAGGAGCACCTCTTCCCCCACTTCACCAAACTCCCAACTCAGAAAGCTCTACTTCTTGCAATAAACCTCACCTGAAGTACCATTTTCCCTTAGGCACAGAATTTCCACTTTGAATCAAATTCCCAAGTAGTCACTCTGTCTCCGTCTCCCTTGCTAACCGTGCCCTTTACTAACCCAAATGGGGCTTTGTCTGATTGGCAGGATGTGACAAGTGGAGTCCTGCAGGGGTCTGTGCTGGGGCCTCAACTTTTTACAATTTATATTAATGTCTTAGACAAGGGGAGCAGATGACACAAAGATAGGAATGTGTTGTGAAGAGGACATGAGAAGGTTGCAGATGGATATAGATAGGTTGAGTGAGTGGGCAAAAATCTGGCAAATAGAGTATAATATGGGAAAATGTTAAGTTCACTTTGGAGGAAAATTAAAAAAGCAGAGTATTACTTAAATGGAGAACAACTGCAGAATTCCGAAGTGCAGAGGGATCTAGGTGTTCTCATGCGTGAATCACAAATAGTTAGTATGCAGGTACAGCAAGTAATTAAGAAGGCTAATGGAATGCTATCCTTTATTACAAGTGCAGTTGAACATAAAAGTAAGAATGTTATGCTTCAGTTATACAGGGCATTGGTGAGACCGCACCTCAAATACTGTGTGCAGTTTTAGTTTCCTTATTTAAGGAAGGATGTAAATGAACTGGAGGCGGTTCACTAGATTGGTACCTGGAACGAGCAGGTTGTCTTATGAGGAAAGGTTAGACAGACTGGGCTCGTTTCCACTAGAGTTTAGAAGAGTGAGGGGTGACTTAATTGAAGTATTCAAGATCCTGAATGGCTTTGACAAGGTGGACGCGAAAATGATGTTTCCTCTTGTGGGTGAGACCAGAACTAAGGGGGCACTGTTTTAAAATTAGGGATTGTGCCTTAAGGGCAGAGATGAGGAGAAATTTTTTTCTCTCAGAGGTTGTGCGACTTTGGAATTCTCTGCCTCAGAAGGTGGTGGAAGTGGGGTCATTGAATATTTTTAAGGCAGAGGTAGATAGATTCTTGTTAGGCAAGGGAATCAAAGGTTATCGGGGATAGATGGGAATGTGGAATTCAAACACAAGAAGATCAGCCACAATCTTATTGAATAGCAGAGCAAGCTCGAGGGGCTGAATGGTCCACCCTTCCTATTTTGCAGGTAGGCGGTCAGACCTGATATCCCACCACAGTTTCCTGTCTGCCTGGCCTGACTGTTCCTTCCTGTCATTTTTAGACATGTTATGGATGAAGCATTGAGTGTTATTGAACAGGCTGAGTGCCTTCTCTCCCTGCACTGTGGAGCTGAACATGAGATGATGATCGAGTTGAGTGAAATGAAGTCCTGCCTGCAGACCCTGCCCAGCCAGTTTCCTGTGTCTCCCTAACACTCAGCATGTTACAAAGAGTGACTGGATCATCAACTAAGCAACCAATGTGTTCAACCATCTATGGATCACAACACTGGGCACATGGGAAATCCAAGGAGACTCCACTAGACAGGATTCACCCAGCCAAGGGAAGCTTGTCATCCACATTCGACAGAGCCGCAAATGAACCTGGCACAGCTGGCTCCTCACAGTAAGGGGCTTCCTGATGTTTGTAGAAATGCAATGAGCTGTTCAGTTTCATGAAATAACTGGGAATGATAAAGATCACAATGGGAATCTACGCATGTGTGCAGAGTAAGTGTCTGCTTGTGTTGGCATCTATGTGCACTGTTTCATTGTGTGTGCACACTCTCGGAGTGTGTGTGTACCTGTAATCTTTCTCGGACTGTGTGCACATACGCATGGTCTCTGGAGGGAACAAATCCAGCCCGACAATATTAAGAAGATTTTTATTCAACAAACAGATGGACAGATAGACATGTCACTGTAAAAAAATTCAATGATAGACTCATCCTTTCAGGTAAAGTAATCCTTTGGTTATTATGGTAACAGCTGGTCACAGCTCACTTAGATTTTTGGTGGTTGTATTTCCTTCCTGTGAAGGTGTGTCCTCGTACAGTGAACAGCTGAATGGGTTACCTGCAGCAAGAGAGAAAGCATTCAGAGTAAAGCTTCCTTCACACTGTCTCCATCAAACACTCCCAGGACAGGTACAGCACACGGTTGGATATAGGGTAAATCTCCCTCTGCACTGTCCCCATCAAACACTCCCAGGACAGGTACAGCACGGGGTTAGATACAGAGTAAAGCTCCCTCTACACTGTCCCCATCAAACACTCCCAGTCTCAATGGGCCTTAGTGTCCCACAGCTGGAGGGAGGGGAAGGACGGGTCTTTGCTGAGGCCTGGTTGATATAGCCGCCCTTGGTAAGTTTGCGAGCTTGTGGAATGTACGTGAGGTGAGTGTGCCAGCCACACATGGCGAGTCCGTGGCGTGAGTGCGTATTTGGTAAAGTTGCACCAATAAATTGTCCAAAACTGACCTGTTGACCGATTGTTACTGCTTAGGAGGATGGTCAGGGGTTGTGGGCAGCGGAGGGGCAGAGGGCACCACACTGTTGTAGGATGCAGGGAGAAGGTCATGTGGCAGGAGCTTCTTGTCATCGTGACGCTGGTGTTGATCCATTAAGCGACCAATCTGAGAGTGACTTCTGAACATGATGCAAAGAGGGAGAGAATCAGTAAATGGGACCAGTGAGAGCTGCCTTCCCAAGCTGGCTCACTGAGGACAGGGCAGATTATTCACTCACAGTCAGTGCCTAGCACAGTGTCCTGGAGCACAGGGACAAGAGGCAGCCTTTCAACTCTCAAGCCAGTTAAGTAGCATTATATAGAACATACAGCCCAGAAAAAAGCCTTTCGGTGTACCTGGTCTGAGCTGCTGTTTATACTCCTGCAATTCCATCCCCCTCATCTCAGTGTTCAGTTTTTCTTTCTATTTCCTTTTCTCTCATGTACTTGTCTGGTTTCCTTTTGAAAATGATCTGTACTTCCACTTAATTTTCTTGTCTTGGTTCCACATCTCTCTATTCTTACTCAACAAAAATCTATCAATCCTGGTTTTGAAACTTTCAATTAACCCTAGCCGCAGCGATTTTTTGGGGGAGAGAGTTCCAGATTTCCACTCCCCTTTGTGTGAAGAAGTGTTTCCTGACAATTTTTCCTGAAGGCCCTGGCTCGAATTTGATGATTCTGTCCCCATGTTCTGGCCTTCCCTCACCAGAGAGAATAGGGTCAACAGAAGGAAACCATCAACTCCTTTAATCACCTTGATTAGATCACCCCTTCATTTTCTACACTCGGGAATACAAGCCTGGTCTGTGCAGTCTGTCCTTGTCATTTAACCCTTTTAGCCCCATATTCTTGCACCCAATAATTTTTCAGTGATGCCAGTTGCTCAGCCTGTGCATGATGAATGCAGCCGGTGGGGGGAGGGAGGTAGAATTGGGGCCATGTGATGCCTCTCCCAGTGGAATATCCTGCTGACATTTACTGTCTAGATTCCCACATGAAGAAGGGACAAAGCAGCAGAGAACAGGGCAGATGGAGCCTGAACCCCAGTAAATGACAGCCCCCTGGGGAGAGGAGTAGGAGGGTAAACATGGCTGCATAGAAGGCGAGGCAGCTCTGACACCATGTCACATGGAGTTTAACACTCCTCCCTTGTAGTCCTTCACCCTAAAGTCCCCTCCCCTCACTTGTTCCTGTGATGCAGGGTCTGATCTGACTGCTGTTGATCCTGGTCCTCTTGGGAGCCACATCTGTTGGAGACTGGGAACACCTGACTGACCTGTAAGAGAGGGAACAGATGAAGTTATTATTTAATAGAGAGACACCCAGCTCTCTTCCTGGGAATGTGGACCAATACCATAGGAGGGGTGTGGTACTGCGCCCAAGCAGGAAGCACCCAGTCTCTGCTCGGACTGTGCTGAGGGGGCTGGTTGCAGGATGGGCTGTCACAGGCTCTGTGTTCCTTAGTTTCTGATGGATAGACTGCAGCGGGTGCCTGCCCCTCAGTTACTGTCCCAGCAATGAGACTAGTGCAGATTTCCAGAGCTAAATGGTCACTTGGCTGTAGTACCAGAGATGAGCTTATACACAGAGGGCTCAGGAGAAGAGGTGGGAAAGGGAATGCAGCTATAAACAGTCATCGAGACCCCCACCCCCACCGTGAGGCAAGAGTCCCAGTGACTGAGATCTGATTAGGGGCGGGGTGCCAAACCAGAGATACCCCAGTGAGGGAGGGGTCCTGGCAACCATTCTGCAACGAGTATGGTAAAATGGTGGTTATGTAAATCGGTAATCCTGAGGACTAATCCTGAGCTCTAATGATCTGGAGACATTAATTCCTACCATGGCAGCTGGGGAAGTTACACTCAATTAAATAAATAAATCTGGAATAAAAAGCTAGTATCAATAATGGTGACACTTTCTCAAGGGCTTTTAGGGATGGGTAACATGCTGGTCTAGTCACTGACACCCACAGCTCATGAATAATTGGAAAGAAAAGAAGATAAACCAAATTTTCAATCGTCTTAACAAGCCAGCAAATTTCTCCAGCAATTTCCAGTCCCTGGAATTATTAACAGCTCCTGGGAGGTGAGCTATATCTGGGTGATACCCTGTGACTGGATGTTTATAATGATCTGCTTTATGATGAATTGCCAGATTAAGCCATGTTTCTCGATCCATAGAATCTCAGAATATTACAGCACAGAAGGAGGCCATTTGGCCTGTCATGTCTGTGCTGGCTCTTTGAAAGAGCTATCCAATTAGTTCCATGCCCCTATTCTTTCCCTACAGCCCTGTAAATTTTTCATGTTTAACTATTTATCCAATTCCCTTTCAAGAGTTACTATTGAATCTGTTTCCACCACCCTTTCAAGTCAGCATGTTCCAGATCTCAACAACTCGCTGTGTAAAACGTTTTTCAACATGTCGCCTTTTGATCTTTGTCAATGATCTTAAATCTGTGCCCTCTGGTTACTGAACCTGCCAGTTACTGTGCCCTCTGGTTACTGAACCTGCCAGTTACTGTGCCCTCTGGTTACTGAACCTGCCAGTTACTGTGCCCTCTGGTTACTGAACCTGCCAGTTACTGTGCCCTCTGGTTACTGAACCTGCCAGTTACTGTGCCCTCTGGTTACTGAACCTGCCAGTTACTGTGCCCTCTGGTTACTGAACCTGCCAGTTACTGTGCCCTCTGGTTACTGAACCTGCCAGTTACTGTGCCCTCTGGTTACTGAACCTGCCAGTTACTGTGCCCTCTGGTTACTGAACCTGCCAGTTACTGTGCCCTCTGGTTACTGAACCTGCCAGTTACTGTGCCCTCTGGTTACTGAACCTGCCAGTTACTGTGCCCTCTGGTTACTGAACCTGCCAGTTACTGTGCCCTCTGGTTACTGAACCTGCCAGTTACTGTGCCCTCTGGTTACTGAACCTGCCAGTTACTGTGCCCTCTGGTTACTGAACCTGCCAGTTACTGTGCCCTCTGGTTACTGAACCTGCCAGTTACTGTGCCCTCTGGTTACTGAACCTGCCAGTTACTGTGCCCTCTGGTTACTGAACCTGCCAGTTACTGTGCCCTCTGGTTACTGAACCTGCCAGTTACTGTGCCCTCTGGTTACTGAACCTGCCAGTTACTGTGCCCTCTGGTTACTGAACCTGCCAGTTACTGTGCCCTCTGGTTACTGAACCTGCCAGTTACTGTGCCCTCTGGTTACTGAACCTGCCAGTTACTGTGCCCTCTGGTTACTGAACCTGCCAGTTACTGTGCCCTCTGGTTACTGAACCTGCCAGTTACTGTGCCCTCTGGTTACTGAACCTGCCAGTTACTGTGCCCTCTGGTTACTGAACCTGCCAGTTACTGTGCCCTCTGGTTACTGAACCTGCCAGTTACTGTGCCCTCTGGTTACTGAACCTGCCAGTTACTGTGCCCTCTGGTTACTGAACCTGCCAGTTACTGTGCCCTCTGGTTACTGAACCCGCCAGTTACTGTGCCCTCTGGTTACTGAACCCGCCAGTTACTGTGCCCTCTGGTTACTGAACCCGCCAGTTACTGTGCCCTCTGGTTACTGAACCCGCCAGTTACTGTGCCCTCTGGTTACTGAACCCGCCAGTTACTGTGCCCTCTGGTTACTGAACCCGCCAGTTACTGTGCCCTCTGGTTACTGAACCCGCCAGTTACTGTGCCCTCTGGTTACTGAACCCGCCAGTTACTGTGCCCTCTGGTTACTGAACCCGCCAGTTACTGTGCCCTCTGGTTACTGAACCCGCCAGTTACTGTGCCCTCTGGTTACTGAACCCGCCAGTTACTGTGCCCTCTGGTTACTGAACCCGCCAGTTACTGTGCCCTCTGGTTACTGAACCCGCCAGTTACTGTGCCCTCTGGTTACTGAACCCGCCAGTTACTGTGCCCTCTGGTTACTGAACCCGCCAGTTACTGTGCCCTCTGGTTACTGAACCCGCCAGTTACTGTGCCCTCTGGTTACTGAACCCGCCAGTTACTGTGCCCTCTGGTTACTGAACCCGCCAGTTACTGTGCCCTCTGGTTACTGAACCCGCCAGTTACTGTGCCCTCTGGTTACTGAACCCGCCAGTTACTGTGCCCTCTGGTTACTGAACCCGCCAGTTACTGTGCCCTCTGGTTACTGAACCCGCCAGTTACTGTGCCCTCTGGTTACTGAACCCGCCAGTTACTGTGCCCTCTGGTTACTGAACCCGCCAGTTACTGTGCCCTCTGGTTACTGAACCCGCCAGTTACTGTGCCCTCTGGTTACTGAACCCGCCAGTTACTGTGCCCTCTGGTTACTGAACCCGCCAGTTACTGTGCCCTCTGGTTACTGAACCCGCCAGTTACTGTGCCCTCTGGTTACTGAACCCGCCAGTTACTGTGCCCTCTGGTTACTGAACCCGCCAGTTACTGTGCCCTCTGGTTACTGAACCCGCCAGTTACTGTGCCCTCTGGTTACTGAACCCGCCAGTTACTGTGCCCTCTGGTTACTGAACCCGCCAGTTACTGTGCCCTCTGGTTACTGAACCCGCCAGTTACTGTGCCCTCTGGTTACTGAACCCGCCAGTTACTGTGCCCTCT
Source organism: Carcharodon carcharias (assembly GCF_017639515.1). Taxonomy (NCBI): domain Eukaryota; kingdom Metazoa; phylum Chordata; class Chondrichthyes; order Lamniformes; family Lamnidae; genus Carcharodon; species Carcharodon carcharias. Next base: position 140,727,520 of record NC_054476.1, read on the forward strand.
GGTTACTGAACCCGCCAGTTACTGTGCCCTCTGGTTACTGAACCCGCCAGTTACTGTGCCCTCTGGTTACTGAACCCGCCAGTTACTGTGCCCTCTGGTTACTGAACCCGCCAGTTACTGTGCCCTCTGGTTACTGAACCCGCCAGTTACTGTGCCCTCTGGTTACTGAACCCGCCAGTTACTGTGCCCTCTGGTTACTGAACCCGCCAGTTACTGTGCCCTCTGGTTACTGAACCCGCCAGTTACTGTGCCCTCTGGTTACTGAACCCGCCAGTTACTGTGCCCTCTGGTTACTGAACCCGCCAGTTACTGTGCCCTCTGGTTACTGAACCCGCCAGTTACTGTGCCCTCTGGTTACTGAACCCGCCAGTTACTGTGCCCTCTGGTTACTGAACCCGCCAGTTACTGTGCCCTCTGGTTACTGAACCCGCCAGTTACTGTGCCCTCTGGTTACTGAACCCGCCAGTTACTGTGCCCTCTGGTTACTGAACCCGCCAGTTACTGTGCCCTCTGGTTACTGAACCCGCCAGTTACTGTGCCCTCTGGTTACTGAACCTGCCAGTTACTGTGCCCTCTGGTTACTGAACCTGCCAGTTACTGTGCCCTCTGGTTACTGAACCTGCCAGTTACTGTGCCCTCTGGTTACTGAACCTGCCAGTTACTGTGCCCTCTGGTTACTGAACCTGCCAGTTACTGTGCCCTCTGGTTACTGAACCTGCCAGTTACTGTGCCCTCTGGTTACTGAACCTGCCAGTTACTGTGCCCTCTGGTTACTGAACCTGCCAGTTACTGTGCCCTCTGGTTACTGAACCTGCCAGTTACTGTGCCCTCTGGTTACTGAACCTGCCAGTTACTGTGCCCTCTGGTTACTGAACCCCCTCAGTTACTGTGCCCTCTGGTTACTGAACCCCCTCAGTTACTGTGCCCTCTGGTGACTGAACCCCCCAGTTACTGTGCCCTCTGGTGACTGAACCCCCCAGTTACTGTGCCCTCTGGTGACTGAACCCCCCAGTTACTGTGCCCTCTGGTGACTGAACCCCCCAGTTACTGTGCCCTCTGGTGACTGAACCCCCCAGTTACTGTGCCCTCTGGTGACTGAACCCCCCAGTTACTGTGCCCTCTGGTGACTGAACCCCCCAGTTACTGTGCCCTCTGGTGACTGAACCCCCCAATTACTGTGCCCTCTGGTGACTGAACCCCCCAGTTACTGTGCCCTCTGGTGACTGAACCCCCCAGTTACTGTGCCCTCTGGTGACTGAACCCCCCAGTTACTGTGCCCTCTGGTGACTGAACCCCCCAGTTACTGTGCCCTCTGGTGACTGAACCCCCCAGTTACTGTGCCCTCTGGTGACTGAACCCCCCAGTTACTGTGCCCTCTGGTGACTGAACCCCCCAGTTACTGTGCCCTCTGGTGACTGAACCCCCCAGTTACTGTGCCCTCTGGTGACTGAACCCCCCAGTTACTGTGCCCTCTGGTGACTGAACCCCCCAGTTACTGTGCCCTCTGGTGACTGAACCCCCCAGTTACTGTGCCCTCTGGTGACTGAACCCCCCAGTTACTGTGCCCTCTGGTGACTGAACCCCCCAGTTACTGTGCCCTCTGGTGACTGAACCCCCCAGTTACTGTGCCCTCTGGTGACTGAACCCCCCAGTTACTGTGCCCTCTGGTGACTGAACCCCCCAGTTACTGTGCCCTCTGGTGACTGAACCCCCCAGTTACTGTGCCCTCTGGTGACTGAACCCCCCAGTTACTGTGCCCTCTGGTGACTGAACCCCCCAGTTACTGTGCCCTCTGGTGACTGAACCCCCCAGTTACTGTGCCCTCTGGTGACTGACCCCCCCAGTTACTGTGCCCTCTGGTGACTGAACCCCCCAGTTACTGTGCCCTCTGGTGACTGAACCCCCCAGTTACTGTGCCCTCTGGTGACTGAACCCCCCAGTTACTGTGCGCTCTGGTGACTGAACCCCCCAGTTACTGTGCCCTCTGGTGACTGAACCCCCCAGTTACTGTGCCCTCTGGTGACTGAACCCCCCAGTTACTAGTTATTTACTCCATCAAACATGCATGATTTTGAACCTCTCTATCAAATCTCCTCTTAACCTTCTATAGAAAACCCCTCAGTCTCTCCACAGAACTGAAGCTGTTCATTCCTGGTACCATTCTACTAAATCTCCTCTGCACTGTCCAAGGTCTTGACATCTTTTTGAAAGTGTGATGCCCAGAATCTGACACAGTACTCGAGTGGGTACAAAGGTAGTGTTGGCAGTAATAACACTCCCAGCCTTACCTGACCAGCAGGTGTTCGAGAATAGTTGAGTGTTCCCAAGGGAGGTGATGGAAGTTGAGCAGTTGGTGAGTCATTGAGCCTCTCAATATTCTCCCAGGTAAACCCTGTGTTGCCGTGCGGTGAGGACAGAATCAATCTTTGGGAAAAGCAGAGAAAGACTTGCATTTATGTAATGTCTTTCACAATCTCAGGGCACCCCATTGCTCAACACACCAAACGAAGGGTAGTCACTGTTGTAACATAGAAAATGCTGCAGTCAATTTGCACACAGCAGGATCCTACAAACTGCAATGTGATAATGACCCATATCATCTGTTTTTTAGTGACGTTGATTGAAGCATGAATATTGGTCAGGACATCTAGGAGAACACTCCTCTTCAAGTAGTGCCATGGGATCTTTATCGTCCACTTGAAAGAGTGATGAGGCCTTAGTTTAAAGTCTCATCAGAACAGCAGCCCCATAGATTGTGTGGCACTCCCAGTACTGACTCTCCGACAGCGCGGCGCTCCCTCAGCACTCATCTTTCGACAGCGCGGCGCTCCCTCAGCACTCACCTTTCGACAGCGCGGCGCTCCCTCAGCACTCACCTTTCGACAGCGCGGCGCTCCCTCAGCACTCACCTTTCGACAGCGCGGCGCTCCCTCAGCACTCACCTTTCGACAGCGCGGCGCTCCCTCAGCACTCACCTTTCGACAGCGCGGCGCTCCCTCAGCACTCACCTTTCGACAGCGCGGCGCTCCCTCAGCACTCACCTTTCGACAGCGCGGCGCTCCCTCAGCACTCACCTTTCGACAGCGCGGCGCTCCCTCAGCACTCACCTTTCGACAGCGCGGCGCTCCCTCAGCACTCACCTTTCGACAGCGCGGCGCTCCCTCAGCACTCACCTTTCGACAGCGCGGCGCTCCCTCAGCACTCACCTTTCGACAGCGCGGCGCTCCCTCAGCACTCACCTTTCGACAGCGCGGCGCTCCCTCAGCACTCACCTTTCGACAGCGCGGCGCTCCCTCAGCACTCACCTTTCGACAGCGCGGCGCTCCCTCAGCACTCACCTTTCGACAGCGCGGCGCTCCCTCAGCACTCACCTTTCGACAGCGCGGCGCTCCCTCAGCACTCACCTTTCGACAGCGCGGCGCTCCCTCAGCACTCACCTTTCGACAGCGCGGCGCTCCCTCAGCACTCACCTTTCGACAGCGCGGCGCTCCCTCAGCACTCACCTTTCGACAGCGCGGCGCTCCCTCAGCACTCACCTTTCGACAGCGCGGCGCTCCCTCAGCACTCACCTTTCGACAGCGCGGCGCTCCCTCAGCACTCACCTTTCGACAGCGCGGCGCTCCCTCAGCACTCACCTTTCGACAGCGCGGCGCTCCCTCAGCACTCACCTTTCGACAGCGCGGCGCTCCCTCAGCACTCACCTTTCGACAGCGCGGCGCTCCCTCAGCACTCACCTTTCGACAGCGCGGCGCTCCCTCAGCACTCACCTTTCGACAGCGCGGCGCTCCCTCAGCACTCACCTTTCGACAGCGCGGCGCTCCCTCAGCACTCACCTTTCGACAGCGCGGCGCTCCCTCAGCACTCACCTTTCGACAGCGCGGCGCTCCCTCAGCACTCACCTTTCGACAGCGCGGCGCTCCCTCAGCACTCACCTTTCGACAGCGCGGCGCTCCCTCAGCACTCACCTTTCGACAGCGCGGCGCTCCCTCAGCACTCACCTTTCGACAGCGCGGCGCTCCCTCAGCACTCACCTTTCGACAGCGCGGCGCTCCCTCAGCACTCACCTTTCGACAGCGCGGCGCTCCCTCAGCACTCACCTTTCGACAGCGCGGCGCTCCCTCAGCACTCACCTTTCGACAGCGCGGCGCTCCCTCAGCACTCACCTTTCGACAGCGCGGCGCTCCCTCAGCACTCACCCTCCGACAGCGCGGCGCTCCCTCAGCACTCACCCTCCGACAGCGCGGCGCTCCCTCAGCACTCACCCTCCGACAGCGCGGCGCTCCCTCAGCACTCACCCTCCGACAGCGCGGCGCTCCCTCAGCACTCACCCTCCGACAGCGCGGCGCTCCCTCAGCACTCACCCTCCGACAGCGCGGCGCTCCCTCAGCACTCACCCTCCGACAGCGCGGCGCTCCCTCAGCACTCACCCTCCGACAGCGCGGCCCTCCCTCAGCACTCACCCTCCGACAGTACGGCCCTCCCTCACTACTGACCCTCCGAAAGAGCAGCGCTCCCTCAGTACAGACCCTCCGACAGAGCAGCACTAGTGTCCGCCTAGATTTTATGCTCGAGTGTCTGGCATGTGTCTTGAACCATTTCCCTTCTGAAGCTCACTGCTTGTCCTCCACAGCCCAATGTTTTGAGTTTGACAGCCTGTGAGGGATGGATGAGTGGGCCAGTCCGAGAGTGTGTGTTGTGGGCAAGTGTGTTAATCGATGAGTGATGAATTGATTTTCACCCCCCAAGCAGTTAGTTCTGTTGGTTGTATGGTGCCCATTGGGAATCCAGCTGAGTCCCTCGTACCTTTCCAGCTCCTGCAGCTTCCACAATAGTTGCCTGTTCCTGTGCTGGGTGATCTGCTGTTCCTGTTGGCAATTCTTCATTCTCCTTAGCAACTCCTTGTTTTGCTCCCTGAAACAAAACCGGACACTTAGAGCTGGAGGAATCAGGCGATGAGGGAGTACCAGTGAGGTCCAGCACTAACCTCTCCCCTGAGCTTAGTCGTTGCAAATAACAACAACAACAACTTATATTTATATATCACCTTTCAAGTAATAAAATGTCTCAAAATGCAAAAGACTGAGCCACAGGACGAGGTATTAGGGTAGGTGATCTTGCTCCAAGAGGCAGGTTTTAAGGAGTGCCTTACAGGAGAAGAAATAAGTAGAGAGATTTAAGAGAGAATTCCAGAGCTTAGGGCCTCAACAGCTGAGCATGGCTGTCAATGGTGGTGTGATGGAAAGTGGGAATTCTCAAGAAGCCAGAATTAGTGGATATCTGAGAGGTTTGTGGGGTTGGAGGTGATTACAGAGAAAGGAACGGGCTAAGCCATGGAGGGATTTGAAAACAAGGATGATGATTTTAAAATCAAGGCATTGCTGAACCAGGAGTCAGTGTTGGCTGGAGAGCACAGGGAGTGAGGGATGAAGGAGACTTGGTGTGATTCAGGACAAGGACAGCAGACTGTTGGATGGTAGAATGCGGAAGATCAGGAGTGCATTGGAATAGTCAGGTCTAGAGGTAACAAAGGCACACGAACAGAAGAAGTAGGAGCAAGAGTAGCCCATTTAGCCATTTGAACCAGCTCTGCCATTCAATCAAGCTATAGCTGATCTTCTACCTCAACTTCACCATCTCCCCCTTTGAATGGATGAGGGTTTCAGCAACAGATGAACTGTAACAGGGATGAAGTTTGGAGACGTTACAGTGGTGGAAATGTGCAGTCTTAATTGTAGCGCAGATATGTGGCCAGAAGTTCATCTCGGGGTCAAATATAACACCAAAATTATGAGTGGTCTGGTTCAGCCTCAAGCAGTTGCCAGTGAGAGGGATGGAGCCAGCGACTAATGAACAGAGTTTGTGATGGGGGACCTAAGGCAATGACTTTAATTGGAGGAAGTTTCTGCTCGTCCAGTACTGGATGTCAGATAAGCAGTCTGATAATTTAGAGACAGTGGAGGGATTGAGAGAGGTGGTGGTGAGGTCGAGCTACGTATTGATACAGGTGAAACTGATGATGTCACCGAGGAGCAGCATGTAGGTGAGAAATAGGAGGTGCCATGGATAGATCCTAGGTAACCTAGAGTTAACGGTGCAGGGACAGGAAGAGAAGCCATTACAAGTGATTCCCTGGCTATGATTAGACAAGAATGGACCCAGGCGAGAGCAATCCCACCCAGCTGGACGATGGTGGAGAGGTGTTGGAGGAAGATGGTGTGGTGACTGTGTCAAAGGCTGCAGACTGGCCAAGAAGGACAAGGAGGGAAAGTTTACCTTTGTCACAGTCACAAAGGATGTCATTTGTGACTTTGCTAAGAGCAGTTTCAGAAACCTGATTGGAGCGATTAAATGTGGAGTTCCAGGAATGGTGGGAATGGATTTGGGAGGTGACGACACGTTCAAGGACTGTGGTGGAAATGGAGCTGGGAGATGGGATGGCAGTCTGCAAGGATGATGGGGTCAAGTTTTTGAGCAGAGGGGTGACGACGACAGATTTAAAGGAGAGACGGACAACATCTGAAGAGAGAAACTCATCACTAATATCGGGTAACGTGGGGAGCAGGAGGGGAAGTTGGGTGATCGGCAGTTTAGTGGGAATAGGATCAAGGGAACAGGAGGTGGCTCAGAGACGGCATGAGGGGAGATCAGAGAGAAAGTAGAGAAAGATGTGAGCTCAAGGATAGGGCTGGGGGGAGAATGAAAGGGAGTTTGGTCAGGTGAGCTAGTGAAAGGGAGAATACAAACATAGGAAAAGAAGAAGTAGGCCATTCGGCCCCTCGAGCTTGCTTTGCCATTCAATAAGATCATGGCTAATCTGTTTATTTCGAGTTCTACATTCCCATCTACCCCCAATAACCTTTGATTCCCTTGCCTAACAAGAATCTATCTACCTCTGCCTTAAAAATATTCAATGACCCCCGTCTCCACCACCTTCTGAGGCAGAGAATTCCAAAGTTGCACAGCCCTCAGAGAAAGAATTTCTCCTCATCTGTCTTAAAAGGGCGACCCCTAATTTTAAAACAGTGCCCCCTAGTTCTGGACTCACCCACAAGAGGAAACATCATTTCCATGTCCACATCCACCTTCTCGAGACTGTTCAGGATCTTATATACTTCAATCAAATCACCCCTCACTCTTCTAAACTCCAGTGGAAACAAGCCCAGTCTGTCCAACCTTTCCTCATAAGACAACCCACTCATTCCAGGTATCAATCTAGTAAACCTCCTTTGAACCGCCTCCAATGCATTTACATCCTTCCTTAAATAAGGAGACCGAAACTGCAGACAGTGTTTGAGATGCAGTCTCACCTGTATAACTGAAGCATAACATCCTTACTTTTATAAAAGCAAAATACTGCGGATGCTGGAAATCTGAAATGAAAACAAAAAATGCTGGAAAAACTCAGCAGGCCTGACACCATCTGTGGAGAGAGAAACAGAGTTAACATTTCGAGTCTGTATGACCCTTCTTCAGAGCCTTACTTTTATGTTCAATTCCTCTCATAATCCTCTCATAATAAAGATAGCATTCCATTAGCTGCCTTGATTACTTGCAGCACCTGCATACTAACTTTTTGTGATTCATGTACTGGAGCACCTAGATTCCTTTCCACTTCAGAATTCTGCAGTCATTCTCCATTTGAGTAATATTCTGCTTTTTCCCACATTATACTCCATCTGCCAGATTTTTGCCCCTCACTCAACTTATCTACATCCGTCTCCAAACTCCTTATGTCCTCTTCACAACATACTTTCCTACCTATCTTTGTGTCATCTGCAAATTTAACTACCATGTCTTCACTCCCCTCATCTAAGTCATTGATGTAAATAGTATGAAGTTGGGGTCCCAGCACAGACCCCAGTGGATGGAAGTAGCAGAGGCAGCTGATTGTCACTGAGATCAAGACAGTCCGAAGAAATCCACGAGCTCCTTGCGCTTGGATTAATCCATCCCAATTATCACTGAATCATACAGCTCAGGTGGAGGCCACTTGGCCCATCGTGCCTGTGCTAGATCTTTGAAAGAACATGCAATAAGTCAAATTCTCTGCTCGTATAAAGCTAGACATCCTTCTGGGTGCTTCCCTCCCCAATGCTGCACAATTCACATTCTTGTTATACAAACCTCAGGCTCTCATTCTCCCACAGAAATTCCTGCAACATCCAGTACAGAGAGTCTTCTGATGACGGCAGTAGAGAAAAATCCCTTCTCTCTCCGGTTTCTGTTACAGTCAAATCTACAAGAAAAACTCAGCAATTTTACATTATATAAACAACCTAGAAACAGAGAAAAGCTCCCTCTACACCGTCCCCATCAAACACTCCCAGGACAGGTACAGCACGGGGTTAGATACAGAGTAAAGCTCCCTCTACACTGTCCCCATCAAACACTCCCAGTACAGGTACAGCACAGGGTTAGATATAGAGTAAAACTCCCTCCACACTGTCCCCATCAAACACTCCCAGGACAGGTACAGCACAGGTTAGATACAGAGTAAAGCTCCCTCTATACTGTCCTGTCACCGATTAATATTTGCTGTGTTAATGTAGAAATTCTGCTACTGAACTTGCAATTATGACTCACTATGGTAAATTATGAAACAGAATTCTGTAAATTAGCTAAATTGTGCAGTGGCCCCAGGGAATAAAAACATTGAGGACCCGGCAATCCGCAGTTCTGGTGCAGAATGCAGCTGCTTTAACATTAATCACTCTCAGCCCGTAGGTTTTGCTGAATCTCACTCACTGTTTGTGGATTGATGGAGTCTTGTGTTGTGACCTGGACACGCAGTGCCGGGTGACAGAAGCTGGAACGGCCGCCAGAGGAATGCATTTTCTGCACAGAGCAGTTTGGCGTCTTGCTGCAAGCTTCTAATCACTTTATCCTTTGCATCCTGTCACCACAAAAGCTCAGAGTTCATTTCTTTCCTCCCCTTAAGGTGCTGATTTCGCTGTGATAAATGTACCCTCTGAAACATCAGTGATCGGCTTCCCTTCTGTGAGTGTCAGACATGAACAGTTGAATGTTGGGAGGTCCTAAGCGGAGTCAGACGTGCAGACCCCAGCTCTGTTCACCGATTAGAAACAGGATTCTGGCTGAATGTGAAGGTCACTGAAGCCAATGTAACTCCATCTCTCACCTCAGCTGATTGAGCCAAACCAGTCAAGCCCCTGTTCTAGGTGGTTCAGCTAGTGACTGACACAGTTTTTACATTCAGTCTCCTGCTTGTTAGACTGAGTGAAGACAGCATCATCTTACATCACTGCCACATGGTTTTCTTCTGGGTCTAAATAACTCTACACACCACTTATTAGAGGCCAGCACAGACATGATGGACTGAATGGCCTCTTTCTGTGCCATAACTTTTCTATAGTTCTCATCCCAGAGCAGCTGGTGGCTCTGCCTTCCACACCTGGGCTGCTGGCCATGTGCCCTCCCCCCGCCAGACTGATATCTAAAGCTGTATTTACCATGCACACTGCAGGCTTGTTCCTTATCTTCCGAGCCCTACTTGCAAATCGCAAAGTGTTCATGGTGTCCATGAGGCTGAGAGGTGAGGGAGAGACACAAGCAATCTATAATTGAACAGGAAACAGAGTTATTTCATTGTTGGGGAGGGAGTGCCAGAGTCAAAGGCAGAGAGAGAGAGAGAGAAAGAGAGGTGCAGCAAGTTCCTGTGTAACAGTGAGTGTTAGAACTGGAGACCAGGTCAAAAGAGATTTTTACCATTAAACAGACTCCGTTGCCCCCTAGGCAATCTGCCAGCAGTTTGGTGAGTTTGCTGTCTCTGTAGGGGATGTGATTGTTCCTCTTGGGATCGACCAGTGCCATGATGCAATTCCCTGTAGAACAGGGAGACCAATTCAATATTAACCCATTTCTGTACTTAGCACTTTGAATCTTTCGAACCTGATGTTAGAGATTTGTTTAAATAGGCAAAGTTAAGTGAATCCCTGTGTGTAGGAGGCACTGCTCATGTTCTTACCCAGTGCTAGCAGACTGCGGTTGATGGCCATTGCTTCCACAAGCGTTTTGTCTGATGCTCCTGTCTCTTTAACCCTTTCACTGCCAGCCAGGTCGACAAATCGCAGCTTTCCCCATTTGGAGGAGTTGGAGCCATTTTTGGGATCCACCTGCACAGAATCCCACTGATTCAACACTGGATCTGTCTGTCAATCGGGCATTGTGCACTCCACTGGCACCAGGTCCACCAGAGACACAGACATCATTGGTGGTTACCCCCAGCCCAGCCCCTTCCCAACCTCACCCAGGACCCTCATCAACCCCCCACACCGATCCCTGTCCTGACCCCCCACACCGACCTCCCACATTGATCCTTGTCCTGACCCCGACTCCTGTCCCGATCCCCGACACTGATCCCTGTCCCGACCCCCCACACCAAACCCCGTCCCAACCCCCCACACCAACCCCTGCCCTGAACCCCCCCACACTGACCCCCGTCCTGATCCCCCATGCTGACCCCTGTCCTGACTCCCCATGCCAACCCCTGTCCCAACCCCCCACGCCGACCCCTGTCCTGACTCCCCATGCCAACCCCTGTCCCAACCCCCCACGCCGACCCCTGTCCTGACTCTCCATGCCAACCCCTGTCCCGACCCCCCACATTGACCCCCGTCCCGACCCCCCACACCAACCCCTATCCTAAGCACTCATGTCTCTCTCGCTCCCTGTAGATTTGGGGCAAATGTCTGGGAACATTGGATTTAGGAGCGGGCATAAGCCATTCAGCCCTTTGAAGCTGCTCTACCATTCAATAAGATCATGGTTGATCTGGTTGTTGTCTCAACTCCGCTTTGCCATCTATCACCTCAACTCCCTGCCTCCACTTTGTACTATAAGAGTTAATGCTAAATATGTAAATAGACAGTCTTCATCATTAGTGATGTAAGACCACATGACAACAGATGATTCTAGGTGAAGCCTCGTGCTAAGCCTGTACTGTACATAGTTAGTAGAATGTTCAATAAAAGGTAAAGTTGACCAACAGCCTTGCCTCCAGCAGCCTCTATCAATCCTGACCAAGGATAACCTCATCTAAGATGCCCAACGATGATAACAGAATCTTCAGAAGTGCAATTTGAAATGAATTTTTTTGCATCTCACTGAAGCATAAACATTGCTTCAAAGCATTATCACAGCCAGTGCTAAATACGAAAATACACTGAAGCTCTCGGTACCCTGGCCAGATAAACACACAGTTAGTGTTGCTGCTTTCCATTCTGGGTTCACTTAGACTGATTACATGGGGGGGGGTGCAAAAAGAAACAGGAATGAGTAAAAATATGTGGCAGCAAAATAAAGCTCATTGCGGTAGATGTAAGATTCCCATTCTGTTTGTCTCGGTTAAAATGGGCAGTGGTATTCATTCAATGATTGACTTTCAATCATATTAGACACAGCACTCTCTGATCGATCTCTGAGCAAGGTTTGTTGCTGTTGCTGCACGTGTGTCACAGGCGGTACAGCCTCTGCAGTTACCGGAGCAACATGTTAACTCTCCCTGACTCTCACAGGAACATCTGCTGTTCTCACTATTTCACTGCAACCCACACTGCGTTCCCCACCCCCCAACTCTGCACACCAACACCCTCATACCCTAATCCTCTGATATCCCAGCCCCTCCCCCACTGTCTATTCTTCAGGTGCAAGTCTCTGCTGGCTATCTAACAATCAAAAGCATCACAGCCAAAGTTGGTCCTCATTAGGCTTCACACACTGACTCGGCCTTCAGGGATGGTGGAGAGTGTTGAGAGTCAGGGTCACTCCACTAATCACTGCTCCCTCATTACTTCCTCCTTTAAAGAGGCTCCTGTAATGACACCTTGACTGTTGTAACTGTAGGGGGACAGTCATGGAGCAGGACACAGCAGCCGGACTGGTGAGGAGCAGTTATGGGGAATTGCCAGTTAGGGAACAGGGATGGGGTGCGGGTGGGAAAGCTCTCCATAGCCCTCAGCACAGACGGAGAGAGAGACTAGCCCTTTGTTACTACAAGATGGTGACTAAGTTCAGAAAGTCCTGGGCTATGAGTGTCTGAAATTACTGAGGGGAGGGCAGTGAACCTCACTTGCAACACTTCCCCAATCCAATCCACTCCTCCCCTCCCCAACCCTCCCTATCTCACTCCTCCCCTCCCCTCCCTATCCCACTCCTCCCCTCCCCATCCCTCCCTATCCCACTCCTCCCCTCTCCATCCCTCTCTAACCCATTCTTCCCCTCCCCATCCCTCCCTATCCCACTCTTCCCCTCTCTATCTCTCCCTACTCCACCCCTGCCCTTCCCACTCCATTCCATTCCACTCCTCACCGGCCCAATCCCGATTTCGACAGTCAGGATGCAATGACTCCGGCTGGACTCTCTGTTCAGGCAGTGAGCTGAGGTTTGTCTGTTTCTCATCCCTGAGAAGAAAAACACAGGTAGGTCTCGTTAATATCAGAGCAGCTCCAACACAGAGCCTCAGTCCCAGTGTTCAGAGTGTCCATGGTCCCAGCACAGAGCTCAGAATAAAGAGCAAGGCAGTGGGAACAGTTTTTATTTAACCATTCTGAGGATGTGGGCCTCGCTGGCTGGAGTTGCATTTATTGCCCATCCCTAGGTGCCCTTAAGAAGGTGATTGTGAGCTGCCTTCTTGAACCACTGTAGTCCATGTGGTGTAGTTACACCCACAATGCTGTTAGAGAGGGAGTTCCAGGATTTTGACCCAGCGACAGTGAAGGAACAGTGATATATTTTCAAGTCAGGAAGGTAAGTGACTTGGAGGGGAACTTCCAGGTGGTGGTGTTCCCATCTATCTGCTGCTCTTGTCATTCTAGATGGTAGTGGTCGTGGGTTTGGAAGGTTTCTACAGAACATCTTGTAGATGGTACACACTGCTGCTACTGTGCGTTGGTGGTGAAGGGAGTGAATGTTTGTGGATGGGGTGCCAGTCAAGCGGACTGGTTTGTCCTGGATGGTGTCGAACTTCGTTGGAGCTGCACTCAACCAGGCAAGTGGGGAGTATTCCATCACACTCCTTACTTGTGCCTTACAGATGGTGGACAGGCTTTGTGGAGTTAGGAGGCGAGTTACTCACTGCAGGATTCCTAGCCTCTGTCCTGCTCTTGTAGCCACAGTATTTATATGACCAGTCCAGTTCAGTTTCTGGTCAATGGTAACGGCCAGGATGTTGATAGTGGGGGATTCAGTGATGGTAATGCCAGTGAATGTCAAGGGCAATGGTTAGATTTTCTTGGAGATGGTCATTTCTTGGCACTTGTGTGGCGTGAATGTTACTTGTCACCTATCAGCCGAAGTTAGGGATTAACACAGAGCTATGGAGAGAAATCAAGGTTGTGGGCTTAGTTTCGGATTCATACAGGGCAATGGGGAGAAAGTGGGACAGTGGAATTAGTTTGGTATTGATATAGGGCTATGTTGAGAGAGCGGGGCAATATTATTATTTTGGGACTGATACAGGGCTATTGGGAGAGAGCAGAGCAGTGGGATTAGATTGAAATTGATACAGAGTTATGGAGAGAGAGTAGGACAGTAGGATTAGTTTGGGATTCATACAGGGCTATGGGAAGAGAGCAGGGCAGCAGGATTACTTTGGGATTGATTAAGGATCATGGAGAGGGAGTGGGGAAGTAGGATAATTTGGATTGATACAGGAAATAGGGAGATAGTAGAAGTGAGATTAGTTCGGGATTGATACAGGGCTAATGGGAGAGAGAGGGGCAGTGGGATTAGTTTGGTAATGATACAGGACTATGGGGAGAGATTGGGGTAGCGGGATTAGTTTGAGATTCATACAGGACTATGTGGAGAGAGCAGGGCAGTGGGATTAGTTTGGGATTGATGCAGGGCGATGGGGAGAGAGTTGGGCAGTGGGGTTAGTTCAAGATTTATACAGAGCTATGGAGTGAGAGCAGGACAGTGGGATTAAATTAGGATTGATACAGGACGATGGGGAGCGAGCGGGGCCAGTGGGATTAGTTTGGGATAGATATAGCGCGATGGGGAGAGAGCGGGACAGTCAGATTAGTTTGGGATTGATACAGGGCTAATGGGAAAGAGTGGGGCAGTGGGATTGGTTTGGGATTGATACAGGGTTACAAAGAGTGTGACAGCGGGATTAGTTTGGGATTGGTATAGGGCTTTGGGGTGTGAGCAGGTCAGTGGGATTAGTTTGGGATTGATACAGGGCTAATGGGGAGAGACTGGGGCAGTGGAATTATTTTCTTCTGTAGAATGGTGGTGCAGAGGTACATCACAATGGATTCTCTGTCACGATGATATACAACACACAGATCACCTTCTCCGATGACAGCCAGGATTCCATCAAGATTATCAAACTTCACAGTGCGAAGATTTTCCACATGGAACCCCCTGTCTTTACGCCAGCGGAGAGGAAGTGAGTCAGGGATCTGAGGGTTCAGAAGGTCATGGACCTAGTCAAAGTGAAAACAGGAAACGTTATAAATCAACATCAGCTCAAACAATGCCAGAGAAACACAGAGGTTCAGAAGCAGAAAACGCAGATTTCAAAGATCATAATCCCTCCCAGAACTGACCATGTTCCCTTCCTACCCCAATGTCAGAATTTCCTGTTTCACATTTTACCAATTACACTGGAAATCTACTCATCCCATGAAGGTGCTGACTCTCACTGGGGGACAGTTCCCGAAGGTGCTGACTCTCACTGGGGGACAGTTCCCGAAGGTGCTGACTCTCACTGGGGGACAGTTCCCGAAGGTGCTGACTCTCACTGGGGGACAGTTCCCGAAGGTGCTGACTCTCACTGGGGGACAGTTCCCGAAGGTGCTGACTCTCACTGGGGGACAGTTCCCGAAGGTGCTGACTCTCACTGGGGGACAGTTCCTGAAGACAGTGACTCTGAGAGCTAGTTGTTGTTCAATTGAGTCAGGATAATGTCTGCCGGGAAGCTATTGTACCACAGGGGAATGGCAGATGAATCCAGCCGGCGTCACTGGGGACTGAGAACGTGGGCTGATATTTACAATTCAACTGAGGCCAAATCGAGCTTCACTGCTGCTAAGCCTCGGAACACAGAGTAACCTCACACCATCCACGAACAGGTTTCGAGTGATCCAATGACTGTGAACTTGCCCATGATTTGGCAGACTGATTGCTTCAGTGAATCATTGTGTGTGCAATGTAATATCTGCCTCTCCTTGGTTGTGGGGAGGTTGGGGTATTAATGCAGCCCTCCCACAATCTCGTTGCGTGCATCTCCCTGCTTTTCAGTCAAATACCTGCTCGTTGTGAATCTCCAGGTACGAGGCACTCAGTGTGAACGCCTGTTCCTTATTACTGATCTCCTCTAGCAGTCTTGTGACAGATCGATGCATCAGGCCGTGCAGCCCCTGGTCCTGTGTACGGCTATCAAACTGTGGCAGGAGAAAAGAGACACAGAACACAAGGAAAGGTATAGCATGATCTCACAATGTTGGAAACAACAGGACGGTCCCACACACGCTGAGAAACAACAGGACGGTCCCACACACGCTGAGAAACAACAGGACGGTCCCACACACGCTGAGAAACAACAGGACGGTCCCACACACGCTGAGAAACAACAGGACGGTCCCACACACGCTGAGAAACAACAGGACGGTCCCACACACGCTGAGAAACAACAGGACGGTCCCACACACGCTGAGAAACAACAGGACGGTCCCACACACGCTGAGAAACAACAGGACGGTCCCACACACGCTGAGAAACAACAGGACGGTCCCACACACGCTGAGAAACAACAGGACGGTCCCACACACGCTGAGAAACAACAGGACGGTCCCACACACGCTGAGAAACAACAGGACGGTCCCACACACGCTGAGAAACAACAGGACGGTCCCACACACGCTGAGAAACAACAGGACGGTCCCACACACGCTGAGAAACAACAGGACGGTCCCACACACGCTGAGAAACAACAGGACGGTCCCACACACGCTGAGAAACAACAGGACGGTCCCACACACGCTGAGAAACAACAGGACGGTCCCACACACGCTGAGAAACAACAGGACGGTCCCACACACGCTGAGAAACAACAGGACGGTCCCACACACGCTGAGAAACAACAGGACGGTCCCACACACGCTGAGAAACAACAGGACGGTCCCACACACGCTGAGAAACAACAGGACGGTCCCACACACGCTGAGAAACAACAGGACGGTCCCACACACGCTGAGAAACAACAGGACGGTCCCACACACGCTGAGAAACAACAGGACGGTCCCACACACGCTGAGAAACAACAGGACGGTCCCACACACGCTGAGAAACAACAGGACGGTCCCACACACGCTGAGAAACAACAGGACGGTCCCACACACGCTGAGAAACAACAGGACGGTCCCACACACGCTGAGAAACAACAGGACGGTCCCACACACGCTGAGAAACAACAGGACGGTCCCACACACGCTGAGAAACAACAGGACGGTCCCACACACGCTGAGAAACAACAGGACGGTCCCACACACGCTGAGAAACAACAGGACGGTCCCACACACGCTGAGAAACAACAGGACGGTCCCACACACGCTGAGAAACAACAGGACGGTCCCACACAGGACACTCACCATCCTGACTTGGTGCCGTTCCTTCACTGTCGCTAGGTCAAAAATCCTGGAACTCCCTCCCTAACAGCACTGTGGGTGTACCTACACCACATGGACTGCAGCAGTTCAAGGCGGCAGCTCACCACCACTTTCTCAAGGGCAACTAGGGATGGGCAATAAATGCTGGCCCAGCCAGCGAAGCCCACATCCCGTGAATGAATAAAAAAAAACTCAGGACAGTCCCACACATGCTGAGAAACACAGAGCTGTCCCACACAGAAACACAGGACAGTCTCACACATGCTGAGAAACACAGGGCTGTCCCACACAGAAACACAGGAAAGTCTCACATGCTGAGAAACACAGGATGGTCCAACAGTCCAACAACTGAACTGCACTAGCCGTATAAATACTGTGACTGCAAGAGCAGGTAAGAGGCTAGGAATCCTGCACTGAGTAACTCACCTCCTGACTCCCCAAAGCCTGTCTACCATCTACAAGGCACAAGTCAGGAGTGTGATGGAATACTCTCCACTTGCCTGGATGAATGCAGATCCCACAACACTCAAGAAGCTTGACACTGTCCAGGACAAAGCAGCCCGCTTGATTGTTTGTGGATGTGGTGCCATTCATTCCCTCCACCACGGACACACAGGAGCAACAGTATATAAAATCTACAGGATGCACTGCAGGAATTCACAAGGGTCCTTAGATAGCACCTTCCAAACCCACGACCACAACCGTCTAGAAGGACGAGGGCAGCAGATAGATGGGAACACCACCACCTGGAAGTTCCCCTCCAAGTCACTGACGATTCTGACTTGGAAACATATCACCGTTCCTTCACTGTCACTGAGTCAAAATCCTGGAACTCCCTCCCTAACAGCACTGTGGGTGTACCTACACCACATGAACTGCAGCGATTCAAGAAGGCAGCTCATCACTACCTTCTCAAAGGCAACTAGGGATGGGCAATAAATGCTGGCTCACCCAGCGATGCCCACATCCCATGAATGAATAAAAATAAACACAGGACAGTCCCACATGCTGAGAAACACAAGAGAGTGAGAAACACGGGGCAGTGGCACCCACACAGTGAGAAACACGGGGCAGTGGCACCCACACAGTGAGAAACACGGGGCAGTGGCACCCACACAGTGAGAAACACGGGGCAGTGGCACCCACACAGTGAGAAACACGGGGCAGTGGCACCCACACAGTGAGAAACACGGGGCAGTGGCACCCACACAGTGAGAAACACGGGGCAGTGGCACCCACACAGTGAGAAACACGGGGCAGTGGCACCCACACAGTGAGAAACACGGGGCAGTGGCACCCACACAGTGAGAAACACGGGGCAGTGGCACCCACACAGTGAGAAACACGGGGCAGTGGCACCCACACAGTGAGAAACACGGGGCAGTGGCACCCACACAGTGAGAAACACGGGGCAGTGGCACCCACACAGTGAGAAACACGGGGCAGTGGCACCCACACAGTGAGAAACACGGGGCAGTGGCACCCACACAGTGAGAAACACGGGGCAGTGGCACCCACACAGTGAGAAACACGGGGCAGTGGCACCCACACAGTGAGAAACACGGGGCAGTGGCACCCACACAGTGAGAAACACGGGGCAGTGGCACCCACACAGTGAGAAACACGGGGCAGTGGCACCCACACAGTGAGAAACACGGGACCGTCCCACACAGTGAGAAACACGGGACCGTCCCACACAGTGAGAAACACGGGACCGTCCCACACAGTGAGAAACACGGGACCGTCCCACACAGTGAGAAACACGGGACCGTCCCACACAGTGAGAAACACGGGACCGTCCCACACAGTGAGAAACACGGGACCGTCCCACACAGTGAGAAACACGGGACCGTCCCACACAGTGAGAAACACGGGACCGTCCCACACAGTGAGAAACACGGGACCGTCCCACACAGTGAGATACACGGGACCGTCCCACACAGTGAGATACACGGGACCGTCCCACACAGTGAGATACACGGGACCGTCCCACACAGTGAGATACACGGGACAGTTGCATATGCTGAGAAACACAGGACAGTCGCACGCACACTGGAAAACACAGGACAGTCCACATACGCTGGAAAACACAGATATACATAACATAATTTTCCTGTTATTCTCCCCTGAAAGCATTGTTTCTCTCTCCCTGAATGTGCTGACTCTCTCCCTCCCCTGAATGTGCTGACTCTCTCCCTCCCCTGAAGGTGCTGACTCTCTCTCCTCCTCCCTTGAAATCTTTTGAGTACAAACCCGTTTCCATCCGTTTCAGATGAAGTTACATTGTTTCATAGGTTGCCATTGTGAGATTTGAACTCTTGATCTTGGGGTTACAAACCACCCCCCCCCCCTCCCCTGAAGGTGCTGACTCTCTCTCCCCCTCCCCTGAAGGTGCAGACTCTCTCTCCCCCTCCCCTGAAGGTGCTGACTCTCTCTCCCCCTCCCCTGAAGGTGCTGACTCTCTCTCCCCCTCCCCTGAAGGTGCTGACTCTCTCTCCCTCTCCCCTGAAGGTGCTGACTCTCTCTCCCCCTCCCCTGAAGGTGCTGACTCTCTCTCCCCCTCCCCTGAAGGTGCTGACTCTCTCTCCCCCTCCCCTGAAGGTGCAGACTCTCTCTCCCCCTCCCCTGAAGGTGCTGACTCTCTCTCCCCCTCCCCTGAAGGTGCTGACTCTCTCTCCCCCTCCCCTGAAGGTGCTGACTCTCTCTCCCCCTCCTCTTTGTCACAGATGAGAGGCAGGAGTTAGGATGATGTTGTGATCATGAACTTGGTGTGGTTCCAGTCACTAAAGGGTTAATGTGCTGTGTGTGTCTCTCTCTATCTGATGGTGAGTGTTATGTTTTATTCATAATGCAGTGGCACTGGACTGTAACAGCTGTTAGTCAATAAGTTACAAACTGTGACTCACTCACCGGTGGGACTGACCCTGCCATTGTAAAAGTCTTTCCAGATCCTGTCGGTCCAAAAGCAAACACGGTGCAGGCAGACCTGGGGAATGTTGAAGGGGGTAAGAAGCAGTTCAACAGGGCCATTTTGAGCATTCCCCAGCTGCTCAAGGTGAGAGTGTTAATGGTCCTGATCAGCCAAGTTATACACAGCTGCTGAGAACTCCCCCTCAGCAGCTTTTGCTCATTGAACAATCTGTGTTTAACTGATCCTCAATCTCCCCCAGACCCCCAGGGGTGTTATTGAAAAGCCTGCAGTGTGACTCATTGCAGGAAAGAATCCACAGCCCAGGGCAAAGGCAGAATGGCATCAGTCAGGACTGTGACCAGCAGCCACCAGCTGCCCAATGGGATTTGCTCAGGGGGTTTGGTCTTTGTCGAGAATATCAGACAGACCCATGCTAAAGCTGGCATCGCCCAGAGGCCTGATATGTTCAAGTTCCGATCCCTCACCACAACTGAGATATTTGGCTGCAGGTGGCATCACAGCACAGCCCTCCGTGAAAACATCAGAATCACAACACAGTAACAGGCTATTCAACCCTACCAGTCCATTTAATCATTTGTGCTCCATGAGGGCAAATAGTACTCCAAGTAAATAAACACCCCCTAACGCCAAAGAGCGATACCCTCTAACCCAGAGAGTGACACCCTCACCCCCAGAGAGTGACACCCAGTCCCACAGACAGTGAGACCCAGTCCCCCAGAGAGTGACACCCTGTCCCCCAGAGAGTGACACTCAATCCCACAGAGTGACACCCTGTCCCCCAGAAACTGACACCCAGTCACCCAGAGAGTGACATCCAGTCCCCAAGAGACTGACACCCTGTCCCCCACAGAGTGATACCGTGTCCTCCAGAAAGTGACACTCAGTCCCACAGAGAGTGACACCCTGTCCCCCGGAGAGTGACACCCTGTCCCCCAGAGAGTGACACACTGTCCCCCAGAGAGTGACACCCAGTCCCCCGGAGAGTGACACATTCTCACCCAGAGAGTGACACCCAGTCCTCCAGAGAGTGACACCCAGTCCCCCAGAGAGTGACACCCTGTCCTCCAGAGAGCGACACCCTGTCCCCCGGAGAGTGACACACAGTCCTCCAGAGAGTGACACCCAGTCCCCCAGAGGGTGTCACCAAGTCCCCCAGAAAGTGACACCAAGTCCCCCGGAGAGTGACATCTTGTCCCCCAGAGAGTGACACCCAGACCCTTGAGAGTGACATCTTGTCCCCCAGAGAGTGACACACATCCTCCAGAGAGTGAGACCCTGTCCCCCAGAGAATGAAACCCTTTCCTCCATTTAGTGATACCCTGTCCCACAGAGAGTGACACACAGTCCCCCAGAGAGTTACACACAGTCATCCAGAGAGTGACACCCTGTCCCACAAAGAGTGACACCCAGTCCCCCAGAGAGTTATACCCTGTCCTCCAGAGATTGACATCCTGTCCCCCAGAGATTGACACCCTGTCGTCCAGAGAGTGATACCCTGTCCCACGGTGACTGATACCCAGTCCACAAAGGGTGATACCCTGTCCCCCATAGAGTGAGACCCAGTCCCCCGGTAACTGACACCCTTTTACCCAGTGAGTGACACCCAGTAACCCAGAGAGTGACTCGCAGTCCTCTAGATAGTGACACCCAGTCCCCCAGAGAGTGACACCAAGTCCCCCGGAGAGTGACTTCTTGTCCCCCAGAGTGTGCCACCCTGTCCCCCAGAGAGTGACACCCAGACCCCAGAGAGTGACATCCTGTCCCCCAGAGAATGAAACCCTTTCCTCCAGAGAGTGACACCCAGTCCTCCAGAGAGTGCCAACTTGTCCCCCAGAGAGTGACATCCTGTCCCCCAGAGAATGAAACCCTTTCCTCCAGAGAGTGACACCCAGTCCTCCAGAGAGTGCCAACTTGTCCCCCAGAGAGTGACATCCTGTCCCCCAGAGAGTGATACCCTGTCCTCCATTTTGTGATACCCAGTCCCCCAGAGAGTGACACACAGTCATCCAGAGTGACACACTTTCCCCCAGAGAGTAACACCCAGTCCCCTGGAGAGTGACACCCAGTCCCCTGGAGAGTGACACCCTGAACCCCAGACAGTGACACCCAGTCCCCCAGAGAGTGAAACCCCGTCCCCCAGAGAGTGACACCCTGTCCCCAGGAGACTGACACCCAGTCCCCCAAACGGTGTCACCAAGTCCCCCAGAGAGTGACACCAAGTCCCCCGGAGAGTGACATCTTGTCCCCCAGAGAGTGACACCCAGACCCTTGAGAGTAACATCCTGTCCCCCAGAGAGTGACACACATCCTGCAGAGAGTGACACACCGTCCCCCAGAGAGTGACACCAAGTCCCTCAGAGAGTGACACCCTGTCCCCCAGAGAATGAAACCCTTTCCTCCATTTAGTGATACCCAGTCCCACAGACAGTGACAGACAGTCATCCAGAGAGAGACACCAAGTCCCCCAGAGAGTAATACCCTATCCCCCAGAGAGTGACACCCAGTCCCCCAGAGATTGACACCCTGTCCTCCAGAGAGTGATATCCTGTCCTCCAGAGAGTGATACCCTGTCCCCTGGAGAGTGACACCCTGTCCCACGGTGACTGATACCCAGTCCACAAAGGGTGATACCCCGTCCCCCATAGAGTGAGACCCAGTCCACCGGTAACTGACAACCTGTTCCCCAGTGAGTGACACCCAGTAACCCAGAGAGTGACTCGCAGTCCTCCAGATAGTGACACCCAGTCCCACAGAGAGTGACACCCAGTGTCCCAGAGAGCAACACCCTGTTCTCAAGAGAGTGACATCCTGACCGCCGATTAGTGACACCCAGTCCTCCAGCGAGTAACACCCAGTCCCTTGGACAGTGACACCCTGACCCCTGGAGAGTGCCACCCAGTCCACAGGAGAGTGACACCCTGTCCCCTGGAGAGTGACACCCAGTCCCCCAGAGAGTTATACCCTGTGCCCCAGAGATTGACATCCTGTCCCCCAGAGATTGACACCCTGTCCTCCAGAGTGACACCCTGTCCACCAGAGAGTGATACCCTGTCCTCCAGAGAGTGATACCCTGTCCCACGGTGACTGATACCCAGTCCACAAAGGGTGATACCCTGTCCCCCATAGAGTGAGACCCAGTCCCCCGGTAACTGACAACCTGTTCCCCAGTGAGTGACACCCAGTAACCCAGAGAGTGACTCGCAGTCCTCTAGATAGTGACACCCAGTCCCACAGAGAATGACAGCCAGTAACCCAGAGGGTATCACCAAGTCCCCCAGAGAGTGACACCAAGTCCCCCGGAGTGACATCTTGTCCCCCAGAGTGTGCCACCCTGTCCCCCAGAGAATGAAATCCTTTCCTCCATAGAGTGACACCCAGTCCTCCAGAGAGTGACACACAGTCCTCCAGAGAGTGACACCCTGTCCCCTGGAGAGTGACACACAGTCCCCCGGAGAGTGACATCCTGAACTCCAGTCAGTGACACCCAGTCCCCCAGAGAGTGTCACCCAGTCCCCCAGAGAGTGACACCCAGTCCCCCAGAGGGTGTCACCAAGTCCCCCAGAGAGTGACACCAAGTCCCCCAGAGAGTGACACCAAGTCCCCCAGAGAGTGACACCAAGTCCCCCGGAGAGTGACATCTTGTCCCCCAGAGAGTGACATCCAGACCCTTGAGAGTAACATCCTGTCCCCCAGAGCGTGATACCCTGTCCTCCATTTAGTGATACCCAGTCCCCCAGAGAGTGACACCAAGTCCCCCAGAGAGTTACATCCTGTCCCCCAGAGAGTAACACCCAGTCCCCTGGAGAGTGACACCCTGTCCCCCAAAGAGTGATACACATACCCCAGAGAGTAATATCCTATCCCCCAGAGAGTGACACCCAGTCCCCCAGAGATTGACACCCTGTCCTCCAGAGATTGACACCCTGTCCTCCAGAGAGTGATATCCTGTCCTCCAGAGAGTGACACCCTGTCCTCCAGAGAGTGATATCCTGTCCTCCAGAGAGTGACAACCTGTCCTCCAGAGAGTGACACCCTTTCCTCCAGAGACTGATACCCTGACCCCTGGAGAGTGACACCCAGTCCCCCAAAGAGTGACACACATTCCCCACAGAGTGACACCCAGTCCCCCAGAGAGTGACACCCAGTCCCCCAGACAGTGATACAATGTCCCCCAGAGATTGACACCCTGTCCACCAGAGATTGACACCCTGTCCTCCAGAGTGATACCCTGTCCCCTGGAAGTGACACCCTGTCCTCTAGAGAGTGACACCCTGTCCCCCGGAGAGTGACAACCTGTCCTTCAGAGAGTGACACCCTGTCCCTCAGAGAGTGACACACTGTCCCCCAGAGAGTGACACACAGTCCCCTGGAGAGTGACACCCTGTCCCCTGGAGTTTGACACCCAGTCCCCTGGAGAGTGACACCCTGTCCCCCGGAGAATGACACCCTCTCACCCAGAGATTGACACCCAGTCCCACAGACAGTGGCACACAGTGCCCCAGACAGTGACACCCAGTCCCCAACAGAGTGACACACAGTCCCCCAGAGAGTGACACCCAGTGCCCCAGAGAGTGACACCCTGTCCCCCGGAGAGTGACACCCTCTCCCCTGGAGAGTGACACCCTGTACCCCGGAGAGTGACACCTTCTCACCCAGAGAGTGACACCCAGTGCCCCAGAGAGTGACACCCTGTCCCCCAGAGAATGAAACGCTTTCCTCCATAGAGTGACATCCTGTCCCACAGAGAGAGACATCCTGTCCCCCAGAGAGTGACATCCTGTCCCCCAGAGAATGAAACCCTTTCCACAATAGAGTGACACCCAGTCCTCCAGAGAGTGCCACCCTGTCCCCCAGAGAGTGATACCCTGTCCCCCAGAGAATGAAACCCTTTCCCCCAGAGAGTAACACCCAGACCCCTGGAGAGTGAGACGCTGTCCCCCAGAGAGTGACACCCTGTCCCCCAAGAGTGTCACCCAGTCCCCCGGAGAGTGACACGCTGTCCCCCAGAGAGTGAAACCCTGTTCCACAGAGAGTCACACCCAGTCCCTTGGAGAGTGACACCCTCTCCCCTAGAGAGTGACACACAGTCCCCCAGACAGTGACACCCTGAACCCCAGAGAGTGACACCCTGTCCCACGGAGAGTGAAACCCTGTCCTCCAGAGAGTGACACCCTGTCGTCCAGAGAGTGACAGATAGTCCTCCAGAGAGTGAGAACCAGTCCACCAGAGGGTGTCACCAAGACCCCCGGAGAGTGACATCTTGTCCCCCAGAGTGTGCCACCCTGTCCCCCAGAGAATGACACCCATACCCCAGAGAGTGACATCCTGTTCCCCAGAGAATAAAACCCTTTCCACAATAGAGTGACACCCAGTCCTCCAGAGAGTGCCACCTTGTCCCCCAGAGAGTGACACCCTGTCCCCCAGAGAGTGAAACCCTGTTCCACGGAGAGTCACACCCAGTCCCTTGGAGAGTGACAACCTCTCCCCTAGAGAGTGACACACAGTCCCCCGGAGAGAGACACCCAGTCCCCCAGAGAGTGACACCCAGTCGCCCGGAGAGTGACACCCTGAACCCCAGAGAGTGACACCCTGTCGTCCAGAGAGTGTCACCCAGTTGCCCAGAGAGTGACACCCTGTCCCACGGAGAGTGAAACCCTGTCCTCCAGAGAGTGACACCCTGTCCTCCAGAGAGTGACAGACAGTCCTCCAGAGAGTGAGAACCAGTCCACCAGAGGGTGTCACCAAGTCCCCCGGAGAGTGACACCAAGTCCCCCGGAGAGTGACATCTTGTCCCCCAGAGTGTGCCACCCTGTCCCCCAGAGAATGACACCCAGACCCCAGAGAGTGACATCCTGTCCCCCAGAGAATAAAACCCTTTCCACAATAGGGTGACACCCAGTCCTCCAGAGAGTGCCACCCTGTCCCCCAGAGAGTGACACCCTGTCCCCCAGAGAGTGAAACCCTGTTCCACGGAGAGTCACACCCAGTCCCTTGGAGAGTGACAACCTCTCCCCTAGAGAGTGACACACAGTCCCCCGGAGAGTGACACCCAGTCCCCCAGAGAGTGACACCCAGTCGCCCGGACAGTGACACCCTGAACGCCAGAGAGTGACACCCTGTCGTCCAGAGAGTGTCACCCAGTTGCCCAGAGAGTGACACCCTGTCCCACGGAGAGTGAAACCCTGTCCTCCAGAGAGTGACACACTGTCCCCCAGAGATTGACACACTGTCCCACGGACAGTGACACACTGACCCCAGAGAGTGACACCCTGTCCCCCAGAGAATGAAACACTTTCCTCCATAGAGTGACACCCTGTCCTCCAGAGAGTGACACACAGTCCTCCAGAGAGTGACACCCTGTCCCCCAGAGAGTGTCACCCTGTCCCCCAGAGAGTGACGTCCTGTCCCCCAGAGAGAGACATCCTGTCCCCCAGAGAATGAAACCCTTTCCCCCAGAGAGTAACACCCAGTCCCCTGGAGAGTGAGACGCTGTCCCCCAGAGAGTGACACCCTGTACCCCAGAGAGTGATACCCTGTCCCCCAGAGAATGAAACTCTTTCCCCCAGAGAGTAACACCAAGTCCCCGGAGAGTGAGACGCTGTCCCCCAGAGAGTGACACCCTGTACCCCGGAGAGTGACACCCTGTCCCCCAAGAGTGTCACCCAGTCCCCCAGAGAGTGACACCCTGTCCCCCAGAGAGTGAAACCCTGTTCCACGGAGAGTCACACCCAGTCTCTTGGAGAGTGACACCCTCTCCCCTAGAGAGTGACACACAGTCCCCCAGACAGTGACACCCTGAACCCCATTGAGTGACACCCTGTCCCACGGAGAGTGAAACCCTGTCCTCCAGAGAGTGGCACACAGTCCTACAGAGAGTGACACCCAGTCCCCCAGAGAGTGACACAATGTCCCCGAGAGAGTGACACCCTGTCCTCCAGAGAGTGACAGACAGTCCTCCAGAGAGTGAGACCCAGTCCACCAGAGGGTGTCACCAAGTCCCCCAGAGAGTGACACCAAGTCCCCCGGAGAGTGACATCTTGTCCCCCAGAGTGTGCCACCCTGTCCCCCAGAGAGTGACACCCAGACCCCAGAGAGTGACATCTTGTCCCCCAGAGAATGAAACCCTTTCCACAATAGATTGACACCCAGTCCTCCAGAGAGTGCCACCCTGTCCCCCAGAGAGTGATACCCTGTCCCCCAGAGAATGAAACCCTTTCCTCCATAGAGTGACACCCTGTCCTCCAGAGAGTGACACCCTGTCCCCTAGAGAGTAACACCCTGTCCCCCAGAGAGTGACATCCTATCCCCCAGAGAGTGCCACCCTGTCCCCCAGAGAGTAACACACAGTCCTCCAGAGAGTAACACCCTGTCCCCCAGAGAGTGACAACCTGTTCCCCAGAGAATGATGCCCTGTCCTCCATTTAGTGATACCCAGTCCCCCAGTGAGTGACACACAGTCATCCAGAGAGTGACACACTTTCCCCCAGAGAGTAACACCCAGTCCCCTGGAGAGTGACACACTGTCCCCCAGAGAGTGACACCCAGTCCCCTGGAGAGTGACACATTGTCCCTCAGAGAGTGACATCCTGACCCCTGGAGAGTGACATACAGTCCTCCAGAGAGTGACACCCTCTCCCCTGGAGAGTGACACACAGTCCCCCGCAGAGTGACACCCTGTACCCCGGAGAGTGACACCCTCTCCCCTAGAGAGTGTCACCCAGTCCCCCAGAGAGTGACACCCTGTCCCCTGGAGGGTGACACCCAGTCCCCCAGAGAATGATACCCTGTCCCCCAGAGAGTGACAACCTGTCCCCTGGAGAGTGACACCCAGTCCCACAGAAAGTGACACCCAGTCCCCCGGACAGTGACCCACTGTCCCCCAGAGAGTGACACCCTGTCCCCCAGAGGGTGACACCAAGTCCCCCAGAGAGTGACACCCTGTCCCCCAGAGAGCGATACCCTGTCCCCCAGAGAGTGATACCCTCTCCCCCAGAGATTGATATCCTGTCCTCCATGTAGTGATACCCAGTCCCACAGAGAGTGACACACAGTCATCCAGAGAGTGAAACTCTTTCCTCCATAGAGTGACACCCTGTCCTTCAGAGAGTGACACCCTGTCCCCTAGAGAGTGACACCCAGCCCCCCGGAGTGTTACATCCTGTCCCCCAGAGAGTAACATCCAGTCCCCTGGAAAGTGACACCCTGTCCCCCAAAGAGTGACACACATTCCCCAGATAGTGACACTCAGTCCCACAGAGAGTGACACCCAGTCCCCCAGACAGTGAAACCCTGTTCCCCAGAGATTGACACTCTGTCCCCCAGAGATTGACACCCTGTCCCCCAGAGAGTGATAACGTGACCTCCAGAGAGTGACACCCTGTCCTCCAGAGAGGGTTACCGTGTCCTCCAGAGAGTGATACCCTGTCCCCCGGAGAGTGACACCCTGTCCCACGGTGACTGACACCCAGTCCACCAGAGGGTGTTACCCTGTCCCCCATAGAATGACACCCAGTCCCCCGATAACTGACACCCTGTTCCCCAGTGAGTGACACCCAGTAACCCAGAGAGTGACACGCAGTCCTCCAGATAGTGTCACCCAGTCCCACAGAGAGTGACACCCAGTCCCACAGAGAGTGACACCCTGAACCCCAGAGAGTGACAGCCTGTGCTCAAGAGAGTGATACCCAGTCCTCCAGAGAGTGACACCCAGACCCTTGGAGAGTGACACCCTCTCCCCGGAGAGTGACACACAGTACCCCGGAGAGTGACACCCTGACCCCCAGAGAGTGTCACCCAGTCCCCAGAGAGTGTCACCCAGTCCCCCAGAGAGTGACACCCTGTCTCACAGAGAGTGAAACCCTGTCCTCCAGAGAGTGACACACAGTCCTCCAGAGAGTGACATCAGTCCCCGGGGAGTGACACGCTGTCCCCCAGAGAGTGACACCCAGTCCCCCACAGAGTGACACACAGTCCCCCAGAGAGTGACACCCTGTCCCACGGAGAGTGAAACCCTGTCCTCCAGAGAGTGACACACTGTCCCCCAGAGAGTGACACCCAGTCCCCCGGAGAGTGGCACCCTGCCCTCCAGAGAGTGACACCCACTCCCCCAGAGAGTGACACCCTGTCTCACAGAGAGTGAAACCCTGTCCTCCAGAGAGTGACACACAGTCCTCCAGAGAGTGACATCAGTCCCCGGGGAGTGACACGCTGTCCCCCAGAGAGTGACACCCAGTCCCCCACAGAGTGACACACAGTCCCCCAGAGAGTGACACCCTGTCCCACGGAGAGTGAAACCCTGTCCTCCAGAGAGTGACACACTGTCCCCCAGAGAGTGACACCCAGTCCCCCGGAGAGTGGCACCCTGCCCTCCAGAGAGTGACACCCACTCCCCCAGAGAGTGACACCGTGTCCCACATAGAGTGACACCCTGTCCCACGGAGAGTGAAACCCTGTCCTCCACAGAGTGACCCGCAGTCCTCCAGAGAATGACACTCTGTCCCACCGAGAGTGACACCCAGTCCCAGGGAGAGTGGCACCCAGTCGTTCAGAAAGTGACACCTGGTCCCCCAGAGGGTGACACCAAGTCCCCCAGAGAGTGACACCCTGTCCCCCAGAGAGCGATACCCTGTCCCCCAGAGAGTGATACCCTGTCCTCCAGAGAGTGACACACAGTCCTCCAGAGAGCGACATCAGTCCCCAGGGAGTGACACGCTGTCCCCCAGAGAGTGACACCCAGTCCCCCACAGAGTGACACACAGTCCCCCAGAGAGTGACACCCTGTCCCACGGAGAGTGAAACCCTGTCCTCCAGAGAGTGACACACTGTCCCCCAGAGAGTGACACCCAGTCCCCCGGAGAGTGGCACCCTGCCCTCCAGAGAGTGACACCGTGTCCCACATAGAGTGACACCCTGTCCCACGGAGAGTGAAACCCTGTCCTCCACAGAGTGACCCGCAGTCCTCCAGAGAATGACACTCTGTCCCACTGAGAGTGACACCCAGTCCCAGGGAGATTGGCACCCAGTCGCTCAGAAAGTGACACCCGGTCCCCTGGAGAGTGACACCCAGTCCTCCAGAGAGTGACACCCAGTCTCTTGGAGAGTGACAACCTCTCCCCTGGAGAGTGACACACAGTCCCCCGGAAAGTGACAACCTGACCCCTGGAGTGTGACACCCAGTCCCCAGAGAGTGTCCCCCAGTCCCCCAGAAAGTGACACCCTGTCCCCCAGAGAGTGACACCCTGTCCCACAGAGAGTGAAACCCTGTCCTCCAGAGAGTGACACACAGTCCTCCAGAGAGTGACACCCTGTCCCCCAGAGAGTGACACCCAGTCCCCCACAGAGTGACACCCAATCCTCCAGAGAGTGACACCCAGTCCCCCAGAGGGAGTCACCAAGTCCCCCAGAGAGTGACACCCAGTCCCCCAAAGAGTGACACCCAGTCCTCCAGAGAGTGACACCCAGCCCCCCCGGAGAGTTAAATCCTGTCCCCCAGACAGTAGCACCCAGTCCCCTAGAAAGTGACACCCTGTCCCCCAAAGAGTGACACACATTCCCCAGAGAGTGACACTCAGTCCCCCAGAGAGTGACACCCATTCCCCCGGAGAGTGACACCCTGTCCCCCAGAGAGTGTCACCCAGTCGCCCACAGAATGACCCACTGTCCCCCAGAGAGTGACACCCTGTCCCCCAGAGAGTGACACCCAGACCCTTGGAGAGTGACAACCTCTCCCCCGGAGAGTGACACACAGTACCCCAGAGAGTGACACCCAGTCCTCCAGAGAGTGACACCCAGTCCCATGAGAGTGCTACCCTGTCCCCCAGAGAGTGACACCCTATCCTCCAGAGAGTGACACCCAGTCCTCCAGAGAGTGACACCCAGTCCTCCAGAGAGTGACACCCAGACCCTTGGAGAGTGACAACCTCTCCCCTGGAGAGTGACACACAGTACCCCGGATAGTGACACCCAGTCCTCCAGAGAGTGACACCCAGTTCTCCAGAGAGTGACACCCAGTCTCATGGAGAGTGACAACCTCTCACCTGGAGAGGGACACACAGTCCCCCGGAAATTGACACCCTGACCTCTGGAGTGTGACAGTCCCCAGAGAGTGTCACCCAGTCCCCCAGAGAGTGACACCCTGTCCCACAGAGAGTGAAACACTGTCCTCCAGAGAGTGACACACAGTCCTCCAGAGAGTGACATCAGTCCCCCGGAGAGTGACACACTGTCCCCCAGAGAGTGACACCCAGTCCCCCACAGAGTGACAGCCAGTCCTCCAGAGAGTGACACCCAGTCCCCCAGAGGGAGTCAACAAGTCCCCCAGAGAGTGACACCCAGTCCCCCAGACAGTGACACCCAGTCCTCCAGAGAGTGACACCCAGTCTCTTGGAGAGTGACAACCTCTCCCCTGGAGAGTGACACACAGTCCCCCATAAAGTGACACCCTGACCCCTGGAGTGTGACACCGAGTCCCCCAGAGAGTGTCACCCAGTCCCCCAGAGGGTGACACCCTGTCCCCCAGAGAGTGACACCCTGTCCCACGGAGAGTGAAACACTGTCCTCCAGAGAGTGACACACAGTCCTCCAGAGAGTGACATCAGTCCCCCGGAGAGTGACACACTGTCCCCCACAGAGTGACACCCAGTCCCCCACAGAGTGACACCCAGTCCTCCAGAGGGTGACACCCAGTCCTCCAGAGGGAGTCACCAAGTCCCCCAGAGAGTGACACCTAGTTCCCCAGACAGTGACACCCAGTCCTCCAGAGGGTGACACCCTGTCCTTCAGATAGTGATATCCTGTCCTCCATGTAGTGACACCCAGTCCCCCGGGGAGTGACAACCTGTCCCCCAGAGAGTGTCACCCAGTCCCCCACAGAGTGACACCGGTCCCCCAGAGAGTAACACCCTGTCCCCCAGAGAGTGACACCCAGACCCTTGGAGAGTGACACCCTCTCCCCTTGAGAGTGACACACAGTACCCCGAAGAGTGACACCCTGGCCCCCAGAGAGTGTCACCCAGTCTCCCAGAGAGTGACACCCACTCACCCAGAGAGTGACACCCAGTCCTCCAGAGAGTGACACCCTGTCCCCTAGAGAGTGACACCCTGTCCTCAAGAGATTGACACACAGTCCTCCAGAGAGTGACACCCTGTCCCCCAGAGAGTGACACCCAGTTCCACAGAGAGTGACACCCAGTCCCCCGAAGAGTGACACGCAGTCCTCCAGAGAGTAACCCCCAGTCCCTTGGAGAGTGACATCCTGACCCCTGGAGAGTGACATCCAGTCGCCCGCAGAATGACACCCAGTCGCTCAGAGAGTGACACCCTGTCCCCTGGAGAGTGACACCCAGTCTTCCAGAGAGTGACACCCAGTCCCTTGGAAAGTGACACCCTCTGCCCTGGAAAGTGACACACAGTCCCGCAGAGAGTGACACCCTGACACCTGGAGAGTGACACCCAGTTCCCCAGAGAGTGACACCCAGTCCCCTAGAGAGTGACACCCTGTCCTCCAGAGAGTGACACACAGTCCTCCAGAGAGTAGCCCCCAGTCCCTTGGAGAGTGACATCCTGACCCCTGGAGAGTGACACCCAGTCACCCGGAGAATGACACCCAGTCGCTCAGAGAGTGACACCCTGACCCCTGGAGAGTGACACCCAGTCCTCCAGAGAGTGACACCCAGTCCCTTGGAAAGTGACACCCTCTGCCCTGGAAAGTGACACACAGTCCCGCAGAGAGTGACACCCTGACACCTGGAGAGTGACACCCAGTTCCCCAGAGAGTGACACCCAGTCCCCCAGAGAGTGACACCCTGTCCCACAGACAGTGACACCCTGTCCCCTGGAGAGTGGCACCTAGTCGCTCAGATAATGACACCCTGTCCCCCGGCGAGTGACACCCAGTGCTCCAGAAAGTGACACACAGTCCCGCAGAGAGTGACACCCTGACACCTGGAGAGTGACACCCAGTTCCCCAGAGAGTGACACCCAGTCCCCCAGAGAGTGACACCCTGTCCCACAGACAGTGACACCCAGTCCCCTGGAGAGTGGCACCTAGTCACTCAGAAAGTGACACCCTGTCCCCCGGAGAGTGACACCCAGTGCTCCAGAAAGTGACACCCAGTCCCTTGGAAAGTAACACCCTCTCCCCTGGACAGTGACACCCAGTCCCCCAGAGATTAACTGCCTGACCCCTGGAGAGTGAAACCCTGTCCTCCAGAGAGTGACACCCAGTCCCCCAGAGAGTGACATCCTGTCCCCCAGAGAATGAAACCCTTTCCTCCATAAAATGACTCCCAGTCCTTCAGAAAGTCACACACAGTCCTCCAGAGAGTGGCAACCTGTCCCCCAGAGAGTGACACCAAGTCCCCCAGAGAGTGAAACCCTTTCCTCCAGAGAGTGACACCCTGTCCTTCAGATAGTGATATCCTGTCCTCCATTTAGTGACACCCAGTCCCCCGGGGAGTGACAACCTGTCCCCCAGAGAGTGTCACCCAGTCCCCCACAGAGTGACACCGGTCCCCAGAGAGTAACACCCTGTCCTCCAGAGAGTGACACCCTGTCCCCCAGAGAGTGACACCCAGACCCTTGGAGAGTGACACCCTCTCCCCTTGAGAGTGACACACAGTACCCCGGAGAGTGACACCCTGACCCCCAGAGAGTGTCACCCAGTCTCCCAGAGAGTGACAACCTGTCCCCCAGAGAGTGACACCCTGTCCCACGGAGAGTGACACCCAGTCCCAGGGAGAGTGGCCCCCAGTCGCTCAGAAAGTGACACCCTGTCCCCAGGAGAGTGACACCCAGTCCTCCAGAGAGTGACACCCAGTCCCTTGGAGAGTGGTAACCTCTCCCCTGGAGAGTGACACACAGTCCCCCGGAAAGTGACACCCTGACCCCTGGAGTGTGACACCCAGTCCCCAGAGTGTGTCACCCAGTCCCCCAGAGAGTGACATACTGTCCCCCAGAGAGTGACACCCTGTCCCACATAGAGTCAAACCCTGTCCTCCAGAGAGTGACACACAGTCCTCCAGAGAGTGACATCAGTCCCCGGGGAGTGACACACTGACCCCAGAGAGTAACACCCAGTCCCCCAGAGAGTGACACCCAGTCCCTTGGAGAGTGACAACCTCTCCCCTGGAGTGTGACACACAGACCCCTGGAAAGTGACACCCTGACCCCTGAAGTGTGACACCAAGTCCCCAGAGAGTGTCACCCAGTCCCCCAGAGAGTGACACCCTGTCCCCCAGAGAGTGACACCCTGTCCCACAGAGAGTGAAACCCTGTCCTCCAGACAGTGACACACAGTCCTCCAGAGAGTGACATCAGTCCCTGGGTGTGACGCACTGTCCCCCAGAGAGTGACACCCAGTCCCCCACAGAGTGACACCCAGTCCCTTGGAGAGTGACAACCTCTCCCCTGGAGTGTGACACCAAGTCCCCTAGAGAGTGTCACCCAGTCCCCCAGAGAGTGACACCCTGTCCCCCAGAGAGTGACACCCTGTCCCACGGAGAGTGAAACACTGTCCTCCAGAGAGTGACACACAGTCCCCCAGAGAGTGACACCCAGTCCCCCAGAGAGTGACACCCTGTCCTCCAGAGAGTGACACCCACTCCCCCAGAGAGTGACACCCTGTCCCAAATAGAGTGACACCTTGTCCCACGTAGAGTGAAACCCTGTCCTCCACAGAGTGACAAACAGTCCTCCAGAGAGTGACTCCCTGTCCCCCAGAGAGTGACACCCTGTCCTCCAGAGAGTGACAAACAGTCCTCCAGAGAGTGACACCCTGTCCCCCAGAGAGTGACACCCAGTCCTCCAGAGAGTGACACACTGTCCCTTGGAAAGTGACACCCTCTGCCCTGGAAAGTGACACACAGTCCCGCGGAGAGTGACACCCTGACACCTGGAGAATGACACCCAGTTCCCCAGAGAGTGACACCCAGTCCCCCAGAGAGTGACACCCTGTCCCCCAGAGATTAACTACCTGACCACTGGAGAGTGAAACCCAGTCCCCCAGAGAGTGACACCCTGTCCCACGGAGAGTGAAACCCTGTCCTCCAGAGAGTGACACCCAGTGCCCCGGAGAGTGACACACAATCCCCCAGACAGTGACAACTAGTGCCCCGGAGAGTGACACCCTGTCCTCCAGAGAGTGACACCCAGTCCCCCAGAGAGTGACATCCTGTCCCCCAGAGAATGAAACCCTTTCCTCCATAGAGTGACTCCCTGTCCTCCAGAGAATGACACACAGTCCTCCAGAGAGTGACACACAGTCCTCCAGTGTTTGCCACCCTGTCCCCCAGAGAGTGAAACCCTTTCCTCCATAGAGTGACTCCCTGTCCTTCAGAAAGTCACACACAGTCCTCCAGAGAGTGGCAACCTGTCCCCCAGAGAGTGACACCAAGTCCCCCAGAGAGTGAAACCCTTTCCTCCAGAGAGTGACACCCTGTCCTTCAGATAGTGATATCCTGTCCTCCATGTAGTGACACCCAGTCTCCCAGAGAGTGAAACCCTTTCCTCCAGAGAGTGACACCCTGTCCTTCAGAGAGTGATACCCTGTCCTCCATGTAGTGATACCCAGTTCCACAGAGAGTGACACACAGTCATCCAGAGAATGACACCCTGTCCGCCAGAGAGTGACACCCTGTCCCATGGAGAGTGACTCCCAGTCCCACGGAAAGTGGCACCCATTCGCTCAGAGAGTGACACCCTTTCCCCCAGAGAGTGACACCCTGTCCCACAGAGAGTGATACCCTGTCCTCCAGAGAGTGACACACAGTCCTCCAGAGAGTGACATCAGTCCACCGGGGAGTGACACACTGACCCCCAGAGAGTGTCACCCAGTCCCCCAGAGAGTGACACACTGTCCCCCAGAGAGTGACACCCTGTCCTCCAGAGAGTGACACCAGTCCGCGGGAGAGTGACACACTGTCCCCCAGAGAGTGACACCCAGTCCCCCGGAGAGTGACACCCTGTCCTCCAGAGATTGACACACAGTCCTCCAGAGAGTGACACCCTGTCCCCCAGAGAGTGACACCCAGTCCTCCAGAGAGTGACACACAGTCCTCCAGAGAGTGACACCCAGTCCCGCAGAGAGTGATACCCTGTCCCCCGAAGAGTGACACCCAGTCCTCCAGAAAGTGACACCCAGTCACTTGGAGAGTAACACCCTCTCCCCTGGACAGTGACATCCAGTCCCCCAGAGATTAACTACCTGACCACTGGAGAGTGACACCCAGTCCCCTGGAGAGTGACACCCAGTCGCCCGGAGAGTGACACCCTGTCCCCAGGAGAGTGACACCCAGTCCCCCGGACAGTGACACACTGACGCCAGAGAGTGACACCCAGTCCCCCGGAGAGTGACACCCTGTCCTCCAGAGAGTGACACACAGTCCTCCAGAGAGTGACACCCTGCCCGCAGAGAGTGACACCAAACACCCAGAGAGTGACACCAAGTCCCCCAGAGGGTGACACCAAGTCCCCCAGAGAGTGACACCAAGTCCCCCGAAGAGTGACATCTTGTCCCCCAGAGTGTGCCACCCTGTCCCCCAGAGAGTGACACCCAGTCACCCAGAGAGTGACATCCTGTCCCCCAGAGAGTGAAACACTTTACTCCATAGAGTGACACCCTGTCCCCCAGAGAGTGGCACCAAGTCCCCCAGAGAGTGACATCCTGTCCCTCAGAGAGTGATACCCTGTCCTCCATGTAGTGATACCCAGTCCCACAGAGAGTGACACCGTCATCCAGAGAGTAACAAACAGTCCTCCAGAGAGTGACACCAAGTCCCCCCGAGAGTTACATCCTGTCCCCCAGGGATTGACACCCTGTCCCCCAAAGAGTGACATCCTGTCCCCAGAGAGTATCACCCAGTCCCCTGGAGAGTGATACCCTGTCCCCCAAAGAGTGACACACATTCCCCAGAGAGTGACACCCAGTCCCCCAGAGAGTGACACCCTGTCCCCCAGTGATTGACACCCTGTCCTCCAGAGAGTGATACCCTGTCACACGGTGACTGACAACCAGTCCACCTGAGGGTGATACACTGTCACCCATAGGGTGACACCCAGTCCCCCGGTAACTACACCCTTTTCCCCAGTGAGTGACAACCAGTAACCCAGAGAGTGACACACAGTCCTCTAGATAGTGACACCTAGCCCCACAGAGTGACATCCTGTCCCCTGAAGAATGACACCCAGTCCTCCAGAGAGTAATACCAAGTCCCTTGGAGAGTGACACCCTGTCCCCTGGAGAGTGACACCCAATCCGCCGGAGAGTGACACCCAGTCGCTCAGAGAGTGACACCTTGTCCCCCGGAGAGTGACTCGTAGTCCTCCAGAGAGTGACACCCAGTCCCTTGGAGCGTGAAACCCTCTCCCCTGGAGAGTGAGACACAGTCCCCCGGAGAATGACAGCCTGACCCCCAGAGAGTGTCACCCAGTCCCCAAGGGATGACACCCTGTCCCCAGAGCGTGACACCCTGTCCCACTGAGAGTGACACCCAGTCCCCCGGAGAGTGGCACCCGGTCGCTCAGAGAGTGACACAATGTCCCCAGGAGAGTGACACACAGTCCTCCAGAGAGTGACACCCAGTCCCTTACAGCGTGAAACCCTCTCCCCTGGAGAGTGACACAGTCCCCCGGAGAGTGACATCCAGTCCCCCGGAGAGTGTCACCCAGTCACCCAGAGAGTGACACCCTGTCCCATGGAGAGTGACACCCTGTCCCCTGGAGTGTGACACACAGTCTCCTGGAGAGCGACACCCTGTCCCCTGGAGAGTGACACCCAGTCGCCTGGAGCGTGACACCCAGTCACTCAGAGAGTGACACCCTGTCCCCAGGAGAGTGACACCCAGTCTCCCGGAGAGTGACACACTGTCCCCCAGAGATTGACACCCAGTCCCCCGGACAGTGACACACTGACCCCAAAATGACACCCAGTCCCCCGGAGAGTGACACTTTGTCCTCCAGAGATTGACACACAGTCCTCCAGAGAGTGACACCCTGTCCCCCAGAGAGTGACACCAAGCCCCCAGAGAGTGACACCAAGTCCCCCAGAGGGTGACACCAAGTCCCCCAGAGAGTGACACCAAGTCCCCCGAAGAGTGACATCTTGTCCCCCAGAGTGTGCCACCCTGTCCCCCAGAGAGTGACACCCAGTCACCCAGAGAGTGACATCCTGTCCCCCAGAGAGTGAAACACTTTACTCCATAGAGTGACACCCTGTCCCCCAGAGAGTGACACCACGTCCCCCAGAGAGTGACATCCTGTCCCTCAGAGAGTGATACCCTGTCCTCCATGTAGTGATACCCAGTCCCACAGAGAGTGACACCGTCATCCAGAGAGTAACAAACAGTCCTCCAGAGAGTGACACCAAGTCCCCCCGAGAGTTACATCCTGTCCCCCAGGGATTGACACCCTGTCCCCCAAAGAGTGACATCCTGTCCCCAGAGAGTATCACCCAGTCCCCTGGAGAGTGATACCCTGTCCCCCAAAGAGTGATACACATTCCCCAGAGAGTGACACCCAGTCCCCCAGAGAGTGACACCCTGTCCCCCAGTGATTGACACCCTGTCCTCCAGAGAGTGATACCCTGTCACCCGGAGAGTGACACCCTGTCACACGGTGACTGACAACCAGTCCACCTGAGGGTGATACACTGTCACCCATAGGGTGACACCCAGTCCCCCGGTAACTACACCCTTTTCCCCAGTGAGTGACAACCAGTAACCCAGAGAGTGACACACAGTCCTCTAGATAGTGACACCTAGCCCCACAGAGTGACATCCTGTCCCCTGAAGAGTGACACCCAGTCCTCCAGAGAGTAATACCAAGTCCCTTGGAGAGTGACACCCTGTCCCCTGGAGAGTGACACCCAATCCGCCGGAGAGTGACACCCAGTCGCTCAGAGAGTGACACCTTGTCCCCCGGAGAGTGACTCGTAGTCCTCCAGAGAGTGACACCCAGTCCCTTGGAGCGTGAAACCCTCTCCCCTGGAGAGTGAGACACAGTCCCCCGGAGAATGACAGCCTGACCCCCAGAGAGTGTCACCCAGTCCCCAAGGGATGACACCCTGTCCCCAGAGCGTGACACCCTGTCCCACTGAGAGTGACACCCAGTCCCCCGGACAGTGGCACCCAGTCGCTCAGAGAGTGACACAATGTCCCCAGGAGAGTGACACACAGTCCTCCAGAGAGTGACACCCAGTCCCTTACAGCGTGAAACCCTCTCCCCTGGAGAGTGACACAGTCCCCCGGAGAGTGACATCCAGTCCCCCGGAGAGTGTCACCCAGTCACCCAGAGAGTGACACCCTGTCCCATGGAGAGTGACACCCTGTCCCCTGGAGTGTGACACACAGTCTCCTGGAGAGCGACACCCTGTCCCCTGGAGAGTGACACCCAGTCGCCTGGAGCGTGACACCCAGTCACTCAGAGAGTGACACCCTGTCCCCAGGAGAGTGACACCCAGTCTCCCGGAGAGTGACACACTGTCCCCCAGAGATTGACACCCAGTCCCCCGGACAGTGACACACTGACCCCAAAATGACACCCAGTCCCCCGGAGAGTGACACTTTGTCCTCCAGAGATTGACACACAGTCCTCCAGAGAGTGACACCCTGTCCCCCAGAGAGTGACACCAAGCCCCCAGAGAGTGACACCAAGTCCCCCAGAGGGTGACACCAAGTCCCCCAGAGAGTGACACCAAGTCCCCCGGAGAGTGACATCTTGTCCCCCAGAGTGTGCCACCCTGTCCCCCAGAGAGTGACACCCAGTCACCCAGAGAGTAACATCCTGACCCCAAAGAGTGAAACACTTTCCACCATAGAGTGACACCCTGTCCCCCAGAGAGTGACACCACGTCCCCCAGAGAATGACATCCTGTCCCTCAGAGAGTGATACCCTGTCCTCCATGTAGTGATACCCAGTCCCACAGAGAGTGACACCATCATCCAGAGACTAACAAACAGTCCTCCAGAGAGTGACACCAAGTCCCCCTGACAGTTACGTCCTGTCCCCCAAAGAGTGACATCCTGTCCCCCAGAGAGTAACACCCGGTCCCCTGGAGAGTGACACCCTGTCCCCCAGAGATTGACACCCTGTCCTCCAGAGATTGATACCCTGTCACCCGGAGAATGACACCCTGTCACACGGTGACTGACACCCAGTCCACCAGAGGGTGATACACTGTCACCCATAGAGTGACACCCAGTCACCCGTTAACTACACCCTTTTCCCCAGTGAGTGACACCCAGTAACCCAGAAAGTGACATGCAGTCCTCTAGATAGTGACACCTAGTCCCACAGAGTGACATCCTGTCCCCTGAAGAGTGACACCCAGTCCTCCAGAGAGTAATACCCAGTCCCTTGGAGAGTGACACCCTGTCCCCTGGAGACTGACACCCAATCCGCCGGAGAGTGACACCCAGTCGCTCAGAGAGTGACACCCTGTCCCCCGGAGAGTGACACCCAGTCCTCCAGACAGTGACACCCAGTCCCTTAGAGCGTGAAACCCTCTCCCCTGGAGAGTGACACAGTCCCCCGGAGAGTGACACCCAGTCCCCCAGAGAGTGTCACCCAGTCCCCCAGAGTGTGACACCCTGTCTCCCAGAGAGTGACACCCTGTCCCACGGAGAGTGAAACCCTGTCCTCCAGAGAGTGACACCAAGTCACCCAGAGAATGACACCAAGTCCCCCGGAGAGTGACATCTTGTCCCCCTGAGTGTGCCACCGTGACCCCCAGAGAGTGACACCCAGTCCCCTGGAGAGTGACACCCTGTCCCCCAGAGATTGACACCCTTACCCCCGGAGAGTGACACCCAGACCCCAGAGAGTGTCACCCAGTCCCCCAGAGAGTGACATCCTGTCCCCCAGAGACTGACACCCAGTTCCCCCAGGGAGTGACACCCAGTGCCCCAGAGAGTGACATCCTGTCCCCCGGAGAGTGAAACCCTGTCCTCCAGAGATTGACACACTGTCCCCCAGAGTGTGACATCCTGTCCCCCAGAAAGTGATACCCTGTCCTCCATTTAGTGATACCCTGTCCCACAGAGAGTGACACACAGTCATCCAGAGAGTGACACCCTGTCCCCCAGAGTGTGACACCCTGACCCCCGGCGAAAAGCACCCTGTCCCCCAGAGTGTGTCACCCAGTCCCCCAGAGAATGAAACCCTTTCCTCCAGAGAGTGGCACTCAGTCCCCCAGAGATTGACACCCTGTCCTCCAGAGAGTGACACCCTGTCCCCCAGAGAGTGACACCCAGTCCCTTGGAGAGTGACACCCTCTCCCCTGGAGAGTGACACACAGTCCCCCGGAGAGTGACACCCTGACCCCAGAGAGTGTCACCCAATCCCCCAGAGAGTGAAATCCTGTCCCCCAGAGAGTGATTCGCTGTCCCCCAGAGAGTGATACCCTCTCCCCCAGAGAGTGACACCCTGTCCCCCAGAGAGTGACACCCAGTCCCCCGGGAAGTGACACCCTGTCCCACGGAGAGTGAAACCCTGTCCTCCAGAGAATGACACACAGTCCTCCAGAGAGTGACACCTGGTCCCCCAGAGAGTGATACCCTCTCCCCCAGAGAGTGACACCCTGTCCCCCAGAGAGTGACACCCAGTCCCCCGGGAAGTGACACCCTGTCCCACGGAGAGTGAAACCCTGTCCTCCAGAGAATGACACACAATCCTCCAGAGAGTGACACCTGGTCCCCTGGAGAGTGATACCCTCTCCCCCAGAGAGTGATACACTGTCCCCTGGAGAGTGACACCCTGTCCCCCAGAGATTGACACCCTGTCCTCCAGAGAGTGATACCCTGTCACCCGGAGAGTGACACACTGTCCCCTGAGACTGACACCCTGTCCCCCAGAGAGTGACACCCAGTCACCCAGAGAGTGACACCCTGTCCCCCAGAGAGTGACACCCAGCCCCCTAGGGAGTGACACCCAGTGCCCCAGAGAGTGACATCCTGTCCCCCGGAGAGTGACATCTTGTCCCCCAGAGGGTGCCACCCTGTCCCCCAGAGTGTGACACCCAGTCCCCCAGAGAGTGATATCCTGTCCCCCAGAGAGTGAAACCCTTTTCTCAATGGAGAGACAGCCTGTCCTCCAGAGACTGACACACAGTCCTCCAGAGAGTGACACCCTGTCCCCCAGAGAGTGACATCCTGTCCACCAGAGAGTGATACCCTGTCCTCCATGTAGTGATACCCAGTCCCACAGAGAGTGACACACAGTCATCCAGATAGTGACACCCTGTCAGGCAAAGAGTGACACCCAGTCCTCCAGAGAGTGACACCCTGTCCCCCAGGGAGAAAAATCCTTTCCCCCAGAGAGTGAAATCCTGTCCCCCAGAGAGTGAAATCCTGTCCCCCAGAGAGTGAAATCCTGTACCCCCAGAGAGTGACACCCTGTCCCCCAGAGAGTGAAATCCTGTCCCCCAGAGAGTGAAACCCTTTCCTCCATAGAGAGACAGCCTGTCCTCCAGAGAGTGACACACAGTCCCCCAGAGAGTGACATCCTGTCCACCAGAGAGTGATACCCTGTCCTCCATGTAGTGATACCCAGTCCCACAGAGAGTGACACACAGTCATCCAGATTGTGACACCCTGTCAGGCAAAGAATGACACCCAGTCCTCCAGAGAGTGACACCCTGTCCCCCAGAGAGTAAAATCCTGTCCCCCAGAGAGTGATACCCTCTCCCCCAGAGAGTGATACCCTCTCCCCCAGAGAGTGATACACTGTCCCCTGGAGAGTGACACCCAGTCCCCCAGAGAGTGACACCCTGTCCCCCAGAGATTGACACCCTGTCCTCCAGAGAGTGATACCCTGTCACCCGGAGAGTGACACCCTGTCACACGGTGACTGACACCCAGTCCACCAGAGGGTGATACACTGTCACCCATAGAGTGACACCCAGTTCCCCGGTAACTACACCCTTTTCCCCAGTGAGTGACACCCAGTAACCCAGAGAGTGACACGCAGTCCTCTAGATAGTGACACCTAGTCCCACAGAGTGACATCCTGTCCCCTGAAGAGTGACACCCAGTCCTCCAGAGATTAATACCAAGTCCCTTGGAGAGTGACACCCTGTCCCCTGGAGAGTGACACCCAATCCGCCGGAGAGTGACACCCAGTTGCTCAGAGAGTGACACCCTGTCCCCTGGAGAGTGACACCCGTCCTCCAGAGAGTGACACCCAGTCCCTTGGAGCGTGAAACCCTCTCCCCTGGAGAGTGAGACACAGTCCCCTGGAGAATGACAGCCTGACCCCCAGAGAGTGTCACCCAGTCCCCCGGAGAGTGGCACCCAGTCGCTCAGAGAGTGACACAATGTCCCCAGGAGAGTGACACACAGTCCTCCAGAGAGTGACACCCAGTCCCTTACAGCCTGAAACCCTCTCCACTGGAGAGTGACACAGTCCCCCGGAGAGTGACATCCAGTCCTCCGGAGAGTGTCACCCAGTCACCCAGAGAGTGACACCCTGTCCCATGGAGAGTGACACCCTGTCTCCTGGAGAGCGACACCCTGTCCCCTGGAGAGTGACACCCAGTCGCCCGGAGAGTGACACCCAGTCACTCAGAGAGTGACACCCTGTCCCCAGGAGAGTGACACCCAGTCTCCCGGAGAGTGACACACTGTTCCCCAGAGATTGACACCCAGTTCCCCAGACAGTGACACACTGACCCCAGAGAGTGACACCCAGTCCCCCGGAGAGTGACACTCTGTCCTCCAGAGATTGACACACAGTCCTCCAGAGAGTGACACCCTGTCCCCCAGAGGGTGACACCAAGTCCCCCGGAGAGTGACATCTTGTCCCCCAGAGTGTGCCAACCTGTCCCCCAGAGAGTGACACCCAGTCACCCAGAGAGTGACATCCTGTCCCCCAGAGAGTGAAACACTTTCCTCCATAGAGTGACACCCTGTCCCCCAGAGAGTGACACCACGTCCCCCAGAGAGTGACATACTGTCCATCAGAGAGTGATACCCTGTCCTCCATGTAGTGATACCCAGTCCCACAGAGAGTGACACCATCATCCAGAGAGTAACAAACAGTCCTCCAGAGAGTGACACCAAGTCCCCCTGAGAATTACATCCTGTCCCCCAAAGAGTGACATCCTGTCCCCCCGAGAGTAACACCCGGTCCCCTGGAGAGAGACACCATGTCCCCCAAAGAGTGACACACATTCCCCAGAGAGTGACACCCAGTCCCCCAGAGATTGACACCCTGTCCCCCAGAGATTGACACCCTGTCCTCCAGAGAGTGATACCCTGTCACCCGGAGAGTGACACCCTGTAACACGGTGACTGACACCCAGTCCACCAGAGGGTGATACACTGTCACCCATAGAGTGACACCCAGTTCCCCGGTAACTACACCCTTTTCCCCAGTGAGTGACACCCAGTAGCCCAGAGAGTGACATGCAGTCCTCTAGATAGTGACACCTAGTCCCACAGAGTGACATCCTGTCCCCTGAAGAGTGACACCCAGTCACCCGGAGAGTGTCACCCTATCCCCCAGAGACTGACACCCTGTCCCCCAGAGAGTGACACCGAGTCCTCCAGAGAGTAATACCCAGTCCCTTGGAGAGTGACACCCTGTCCCCTGGAGAGTGACACCCAATCCGCCGGAGAGTGACACCCAGTCGCTCAGAGAGTGACACCCTGTCCCCCGGAGAGTGACACCCAGTCCTCCAGAGAGTGATACCTAGTCCCTTAGAGCGTGAAACTCTCTCCCCTGGAGAATGACACAGTCCCCCGGAGAGTGACACACAGTCCCCCGGAGAGTGTCACCCAGTCCGCCAGAGAGTGACACCCTGTCCCCCAGAGAGTGACACCCTGTCCCACGGAGAGTGAAACCCTGTCCTCCAGAGAATGACACACAGTCCTCCAGAGAGGACACCCAGTCCCCCAGAGAGTGACACCCTGTCCTCCAGAGAGTGACATACAGTCCTCCAGAGGGTGACAGCCAATCCCCCAGAGAGTGACACCAAGTCACCCAGAGAATGACACCAAG
Organism: Carcharodon carcharias; assembly: GCF_017639515.1. Taxonomy (NCBI): domain Eukaryota; kingdom Metazoa; phylum Chordata; class Chondrichthyes; order Lamniformes; family Lamnidae; genus Carcharodon; species Carcharodon carcharias. The sequence goes on from NC_054476.1 coordinate 140,772,076, forward strand.
TCCCCCGGGGAGTGACACCCAGTGCCCCAGAGAGTGACACCCTGTCCCCCGGAGAGTGACATCTTGTCCCCCAGAGGGTGCCACCCTGTCCCCCAGAGAGTGAAACCCTTTCCTCCATAGAGAGACAGCCTGTCCTCCAGAGAGTGACACACAGTCCCCCAGAGAGTGACATCCTGTCCACCAGAGAGTGATACCCTGTCCTCCATGTAGTGATACCCAGTCCCACAGAGAGTGACACCCAGTCCTCCAGAGAGTGACACCCTGTCCCCCAGAGAGTAAAATCCTGTCCCCCAGAGAGTGATACCCTGTCCCCACAGAGAGTGAAATTCTGTCCCCAGAGAGTGACACCCTGTCCCCCAGAGCGTGACACCCTGTCCCACGGAGAGTGACACCCAGTCCCCAGGAGAGTGGCACCCAGTCGCTCAGAGAGTGACACAATGTCCCCAGGAGAGTGACACCCAGTCCCCCAGAGAGTGACATCCAGTCCCCCGGAGAGTGACACTCTGTCCTCCAGAGATTGACACACAGTCCTCCAGAGAGTGACACACTGTCCCCCAGAGAGTAACACCAAGTTCCCCAGAGAGTGACACCAAGTTCTCCAGAGGGTGACACCAAGTCCCCCAGAGAGTGACACCAAGTCCCCCGGAGAGTGACATCTTGTCCCCCAGAGTGTGCCACCCTGTCCCCCAGAGAGTGACACCCAGTCACCCAGAGAGTAACATCCTGACCCCCAGAGAGTGAAACACTTTCCTCCATAGAGTGACACCCTGTCCTCCAGAGAGTGACACCACGTCACCCAGAGAGTGACATCCTGTCCCTCAGAGAGTGATACCCTGTCCTCCATGTAGTGATACCCAGTCCCACAGAGAGTGACACACAGTCATCCAGAGAGTAACAAACAGTCCTCCAGAGAGTGACACCAAGTCCCCCTGAGAGTTACATCCTGTCCTCCAGGGATTGACACCCTGTCCTCCAGAGAGTGATACCCTGTCCCCCAAAGAGTGACATCCTGTCCCCCAGAGAGTAACCCCCGGTCCCCTGGAGAGTAACACCCTGTCCCCCAAAGAGTGACACACATTCCCCAGAGAGTGACACCCAGTGCCCCAGAGATCGACACCCTGTCCCCCAGAGATTGACACCCTGTGCTCCAGAGAGTGATACCCTGTCACCCGGAGAGTGACACCCTGTCACACGGTGACTGACACCCAGTCCACCAGAGGGTGATACACTGTCACCCATAGAGTGACACCCAATCCGCCGGAGAGTGACACCCAGTCGCTCAGAGAGTGACACCCTGTCCCCCGGAGAGTGACACCCAGTCTTCCAGAGAGTGACACCCAGTCCCTTAGAGCGTGAAACCCTCTCCCCTGGAGAATGACACAGTCCCCCGGAAAGTGACACCCAGTCCCCCGGAGAGTGTCACCCAGTCTCCCAGAGAGTGGCACCCTGTCCCCCAGAGAGTGACACCCTGTCCCACGGAGAGTGAAACCCTGTCCTCCAGAGAATGACACACAGTCCTCCAGAGAGTGACACCCGGTTCCCCGGAGAGTGACACCCTGTCCTCCAGAGAGTGACATACAGTCCCCCAGAGGGTGACAGCCAATCCCCCAGAGAGTGACACCATGTCACCCAGCGAATGACACCAAGTCCTCCGGAGAGTGACATCTTGTCCCCCTGAGTGTGCCACCCTGACCCCCAGAGAGTGACACCCAGTCCCCTGGAGAGTGACACCCTGTCCCCCAGAGATTGACACCCTTACGCCCGGAGAGTGACACCCAGACCCCAGAGAGGGTCACCCAGTCCCCCAGAGAGTGACACCCAGTCCCCCAGAGAGTGTCACCCAGTCCCCCAGAGAGTGACAACCTGTCCCACGGAGAGTGAAACCCTGTCCTCCAGAGTGTGACATCCTTTTCCCCTAGAGAGTGATACCCTGTCCTCCATTTAGTGATACCCAGTCCCACAGAGAGTGACACACAGTCATCCAGAGAGTGACACCCTGTCCCCCAGAGTGTGACACCCTGACCCCCGGCAAAAAACACCCAGTCCCCCAGAGTGTGTCACCCAGTCCCCCAGAGAATGAAACCCTTTCCTCCAGAGAGTAGCACTCAGTCCCCCAGAGATTGACACCCTGTCCTCCAGAGAGTGACACCCTGTCCCCCAGAGAGTGACACCCAGTCCCTTGGAGAGTGACACCCTCTCCCCTGGAGAGTGACACACAGTCCCCTGGAGAGTGACACCCTGACCCCCAGAGAGTGTCACCCAATCCCCCAGAGAGTGAAATCCTGTCCCCCAGAGAGTGATACCCTGTCCCCCAGAGAGTGATACCCTGTCCCCCAGAGAGTGACACCCAGTCCCCCGGGGAGTGACACCCTGTCCCACGGAGAGTGAAACCCTGTCCTCCAGAGAATGACACACAGTCCTCCAGAGAGTGACACCCGGTCCCCAGGAGAGTGATACCCTCTCCCCCAGAGAGTGATACCCTCTCCCCCAGAGAGTGATACACTGTCCCCTGGAGAGTGACACCCAGTCCCCCAGAGAGTGACACCCTGTCCCCCAGAGATTGACACCCTGTCCTCCAGAGAGTGATACCCTGTCACCCGGAGAGTGACACCCTGTCACACGGTGACTGACACCCAGTCCACCAGAGGGTGATACACTGTCACCCAAAGAGTGACACCCAGTCCCCCAGTAACTACACCCTTTTCCCCAGTGAGTGACACCCAGTAACCCAGAGAGTGACACGCAGTCCTCTAGATAGTGAAACCTAGTCCGACAGATTGACATCCTGTCCCCTGAAGAGTGACACCCAGTCACCCGGAGAGTGTCACCCTGTCCCCCAGAGACTGACACCCTGTCCCCCAGAGAGTGACACCGAGTCCCCCAGAGAGTGACACCCTGTCCCCCAGAGAGTGACACCGAGTCCCCCAGGGAGTGACACCCAGTGCCCCAGAGAGTGACATCCTGTCCCCTGGAGAGTGACATCTTGTCCCCCAGAGGGTGCCACCCTGTCCCCCAGAGTGTGCCACCTAGTCCCCCAGAGCGTGACACCCAGTCCCCCAGAGAGTGATATCCTGTCCCCCAGAGTGTGACACCCAGTCCCCCAGAGAGTGATATCCTGTCCCCCAGAGAGTGACACCCAGTCCCCCAGAGGGATATCCTGTCCCCCAGAGTGTGCCACCTAGTCCCCCAGAGAGTGACACCCAGTCCCCCAGAGGGATATCCTGTCCCCCAGAGAGTGACACCCAGTCCCCCAGAGAGTGATATCCTGTCCCCCAGAGAGTGAAACCCTTTCCTCCATAGAGAGACAGCCTGTTCTCCAGAGAGTGACACACAGTCCTCCAGAGAGTGACACCCTGTCCCCCAGAGAGTGACATCCTGTCCACCAGAGAGTGATACCCTGTCCTCCATGTAGTGATACCCAGTCCCACAGAGAGTGACACACAGTCATCCAGATTGTGACATCCTGTCAGGCAAAAAGTGACACCCAGTCCTCCAGAGAGTGACAACCTGTCCCCCAGAGAGTAAAATCCTGTCCCCCAGAGAGTGAAATCCTGTCCCCAGAGAGTGACACCCTGTCCCCCAGAGAGTGACACCCAATCCCCCGGGGAGTGACACCCAGTGCCCCAGAGAGTGACACCCAATCCCCCAGAGAGTGACACCCAGTGCCCCAGAGAGTGACACCCTGTCCCCCGGAGAGTGACACACTGTCCTCCAGACAGTGACACCCAGTAACCCAGAGGGTATCACCAAGTCCCCCAGAGAGTGACACCCAGTCCCCCAGAGAGTGACACCCAGTCCCCCAGAGAGTGACACCCGGTCCCCCAGAGAGTGACATCCTGTCACCCAGAGAGTGATACCCTGTCCCCCAGAGATTGATACCGTGATGCCCGGAGAGTGACACCCAGTCCCCCAGAGTGCGTCAAGGAGTCCCCCAGAGAGTGACACCCTGTCCCCCGGAGAGTGACACACTATCCTCCAGACAGTGACACCCAGTAACCCAGAGGGTATCACCAAGTCCCCCAGAGAGTGACACCCAGTCCCCCAGAGTGTGACATCCTGACCCCAGAGAGTGACACACAGTCCTCCAGAGAGTGACACCCTGTCCCCCAGAGAGTGACACCCTGTGCCCCAGAGAGTGACACCCTGTCCCCCGAGAGTGATACCATGTCCTCGATGTAGTGATAGCCAGACCTCCAGAGAGTGACACACAGTCATCCAGAGAGTGACACCCTGTCCCACAGATAGTGACACCCAGTCCCACAGAGAGTGATACCCAGTCCCCCGGAGAGTGTCACCCAGTCCCCCAGAAAGTGACACACTGTCCCCCAGAGAGTGACACCCAGTCCGCCGGAGAGTGACACCCTGTCCCCCATAGAGTGACACCCAGTCCTCCAGAGGGTAACACCCTGTCCCCCAGAGAGTGACACCCTATCCCTTGGTGAGTGACACCCTGTTACCTCCAGCCCGCCACACCGCACCAAGTGAAAGACACCCTGTTACCCGGTCACTGCCTGGCTTATCAGTTGCCCCATTGAGCAGCCGTTGAAAACCTCCTGCTGGGTCATTTCTGGACCAAAGGTTGAGCTGAACGAGAAGATTCTGTCTCTGGCTCCACATTTAACCTAGGAAGAAAAGGTGACAATCACTGGTCAGTATCAGGCGCCAGCTCAGGAGAAAGATTGCTGGACACCTGTCACTCTCCCTGGGTGAGTTGCTGTTCCTCCCCCTGACTCACCAACACAGTGTCCGGTTCTGGACAGTGGACCACTGACTGGCTTCCTTGCTCCAGTTCCAAACGGTTTAAAGGTCGCACCCTGTTAAAGAACAGAAAATGTTTCCTGATTTTAGTTTCCTGTGATCTTCTCATCTCTCTGCAGTATTGGTTACTGCAGGACTACAGGAGGGGAGGACAAGCACTTGGTCAAGATAGCACTGATGACCTGTGACCCACACCACGGGACATGAAGCAGTGTCTGCATCTATCCCTGCCTAAGGACCCTGTCCCTCCCCCATCCAGACCTCTGTCTGACCCTGGACATTGCTCTGGACATTAGACATTGCTCTGGACACTGAGACTGACCCTGGCCATCTATCCAGAATAAGTGCAGTCTGATTTTTGGGTTTTCTGCAGAGAGGCCTCTACACCATCAAAGTACACCCGCGAAGCTGAGCAAACTCAGTACAACCAAGAAACAAATCAGCGACTGGAGGAAAGGATAAACTAATTTCTCACTGGATGTCCATGTACCAACTAAACCAATGTAAGAGTTAGGTAACGGCTAAAAGGAGATATAGAAATATTCAGTACCGGTGGGGACAGGTCTGTCACTGTATAACACTGGGGTACAGTACTGGTGGGGACAGGTCTGTCACTGTATAACACTGGGGTACAGTACTGGTGAGGACAGGTCTGTTACTGTATAACACTGGGGCACAGTACTGGTGGGGATTGGTCAGTCGCTGTATAACACTGGGGTACAGTACTGGTGGGGACTGGTCAGTCTCTGTATAACACTGGGGTACAGTACTGGTGTGGACAGGTCAGTAACTGTATAACACTGGGATACAGTACTGGTGGGGATGGGTCTGTCACTGTATAACACAGGGGGACAGTGCTGGGGTCAGGTCAGTCACTGAATAACACTGGTGTACAGTACTGGTGGGGGTACGTCTGTCACTGTATAACACTGGGGTACAGTACTGGTGGGGGTAGGTCTGTCACTGTATAACACTGGGGTACAGTACTGGTGGGGACAGGTCTGTCACTGTATAACACTGGGGTACAGTACTGCTGGGGGTAGGTCTGTCACTGTATAACACTGGGGTACAGTACTGGTGGAGAGTGGTCTGTCACTGTATAACACTGCGGCACAGTACTGGTGAAGAAAGGTCTGTCACAGTATAACACTGGTGTACAGTACTGGTGGGGACAGGTCTGTCACAGTATAACACTGGGGTACAGTACTAGTGGGGACAGGTCTGTCACTGTATAACACTGGGGTACAGTCCTGGTGGGGACAGGTCTGTCACTGTATAACACTGGGGTACAGTCCTGGTGGGGACAGGTCTGTCACAGTATAACACTGGGGTACAGTACTAGTGGGGACAGGTCTGTCACTGTATAACACTGGGGTACAGTCCTGGTGGGGACAGGTCTGTCACTGTATAACACTGGGGTACAGTCCTGGTGGGGACAGGTCTGTCACTGTATAACACTGGGGTACAGTACTGATGGGGACAGGTCTGTCACTGTATAACACTGGGGTACAGTACTGGTGGGGACAGGTCTGTCACTGTATAACACTGGGGTACAGTCCTGGAGGGGACAGGTCTGTCACAGTATAACACTGGGGCACAGTACTGGTGGGGACAGGTCTGTCACTGTGTAACACTGGGGTACAGTACTGTTGGGGAGAGGTATGTCTCTGTGTAACACTCGGGTACAGTACTGGTGGGGACAGGTCTGTCACTGTAAAACACTGGGGTACAGTACTGGTGGGGACAGGTCTGTCACTGTATAACACTGGGGTACATAACTGATGTGGACATGTCTGTCACTGTATAACACTAGGGTAGGGAACTGATGGGTTCAGGTGTGTCACTGTATAACACTGGGGTACAGTCCTGGTGGGGACAGGTCTGTCACTCTATAACACTGTACAGAACTGGTGGGGACAGGTCTGTTACTGTATAACACTGGGGTAAAGTACTGATGGGAACAGGTCTGTCACTGTATAACACTGGGGTAAAGTGCTGGTGGGGACAGGTCTGTCAAAGTATAACATTGGGGCAAAGTGCTGGTGGGGACAGGTCTGTCACTGTATAACACTGGGGTACATAACTGATGTGGACACGTCTGTCACTGTATAACACTGGGGTAGAGAACTGATGGGTTCAGGTCTGTCAAAGTATAACACTGGAATGCAGTACTGGTGCAGACAGTTCTGTCATTATAACACTGGGGTACAGTACTGGTAGGGTCAGGTCTGTCACTGGGGACAGGTCTGTCGCTGTATAACACTGGGATACAGTACTGGTGGGGACAGGTCTGTCACTCTATAAACTGGGGTACAGAACAGGTGGGGACAGGTCTGTTACTGTGTAACACTGGGGGAGAGCACTGGTGGGTACAGGTCTGTCGCTGTATAACACTGGGTTACGGTACTGGTGGGGACAGGTCTGTCACTGTATAACACTGGGATACAGTACTGGTGGGGACAGGTCTGTCACTCTATAAACTGGGGTACAGAACAGGTGGGGACAGGTCTGTTACTGTGTAACACTGGGGGAGAGCACTGGTGGGTACAGGTCTGTCGCTGTATAACACTGGGTTACGGTACTGGTGGGGACAGGTCTGTCACTGTATAACACTGGGTTACGGTACTGGTGCGGACAGGTCCGTCACTGTATAACACTGGGTTACGGTACTGGTGGGGACAGGTCTGTCACTGTATAACACTGGGTTACGGTACTGGTGCGGACAGGTCCGTCACTGTATAACACTGGGTTACGGTACTGGTGGGGACAGGTCTGTCACTGTATAACACTGGGGTACAGTCCTGGAGGGGACAGGTTTGTCACTCTATAACACTGGGATACAGTACTGGTGGGGACAGGTCTGTCGCTGTATCACACTGGGGAACAGTACTGGTGCGGAAAGGTCAGTTACAGTATAACACTGGGGCACAGTACTGGTGTGGGCAGGTCTGTCACTGTATAACACTGGGGAACAATACTGGTGCGGACAGGTCAGTTACAGTATAACACTGGGGTACAGTAGTGGTGGGGACAGGCCCATCACTGTATAACACTGGGGTACTGTACTGGTGGGGACAGAACTGTCACTGTATAACGCTGGGGTACAGTACTGGTGGGGACAGAACTGTCACTGTATAACACTGGGGTACAGTACTGGTGGGGACTTGTCTGTCACCGTAAAACACTGGGGTACATTACTGGCGGGGACAGGTCGGTCACTGTATAACACTGGAATGCAGTACTGGTGCAGACAGTTCTGTCATTATAACACTGGGGTACAGTACTGGTAGGGTCAGGTCTGTCACTGTATAACACTGGGGTACATTAATTGTGCGGACAAGTCAGTTACTGTATAACGCTGGGGTACAGTACTGGTGGGGACAGGTCTGTCATTGTATAACATTGGGGTACAGTACTGGTGGGGACAGGTCTCTTACTGTATAACACTGGGGTACAGTCCTGGTGGGGACAGGTCTGTCACTCTATAACACTGGGGTACAGAACTGGTGGGGACAGGTCTGTTACTGTATAACACTGGGGTAAAGTACAGGTGGGCACAGGTCTGTCGCTGTATACCACTGGGATACAGTACTGATGGGAACAGGTCTGTCACTGTATAACACTGGGGTAAAGTGCTGGTGGGGACAGGTCTGTCAAAGTATAACATTGGGGTAAAGTAATGGTGGGGACAGGTCTGTCACTGTATAACACTGGGGTACATAACTGATGTGGACATGTCTGTCACTCTATAACACTGGGGTACAGTCCTGGAGGGGACAGGTTTGTCACTCTATAACACTGGGGTACACAACTGGTGGGGACAGATCTGTTACTGTATAACACTGGGATACAGTACTGGTGGGGACAGGTCTGTCACTCTATAACACTGGGGTACAGTACTGGTGGGGACAGGACTGTCACTGTATAACACTGGGGAACAGTACTGGTGCGGACAGGTCAGTTACAGTATAACACTGGGGCACAGTACTGGTGTGGGCAGGTCTGTCACTGTATAACACTGGGGTACAGTACGGGTAGGGAAAGGCATCTCAATGTATAAGATTGGGGTACAGTACTGGTGGGGACCGAACTGTCACTGTATAACAATAGGGTACAGTACTGGTGGGGACAGAACTGTCACTGTATAACACTGGGGTACAGTACTGGTGGGGACTGGTCTGTCACTGTAAAACATTGGGGTACATTACTGGCGGGGACAGGTCTGTCACTGTATAACACTGGAATGCAGTACTGGTGCGGACAGTTCTGTCACTATAACACTGGGGTACAGTACTGGTGGGGAAAGGTCTGTCACTACTGTATAACACTGGGGTACAGTACTGATAGGGTCAGGTCTGTCACTGTATAATACTGGGGTACAGTACTTGTGCGGACAGGTCAGTTACTATATAACACTGGGGTACAGTACTGGTGGGGACAGGTCTGTCATTGTATAACATTGGGGTACAGTACTGGTGGGGACAGGTCCGTCACGATATAACACTGGGGTACCGTACTGGTGGGTACAGGTCTGTCATTGTATAACACTGGAGTACCGTACTGGTGAGGACAGGTCCGTCACTGTATAACAGTGGGTTACAGTGCAGGTGGGGACAGGTCTGTCACTGTATAACACTGGGATACAGTACTAGTGGGGACAGGTCAGTCTCTGTATAACACTGGGGTACAGTGCTGGTGGGGACAGGTCAGTAACTGTATAACACTGGGATACAGTACTGGTGGGGATGGGTCTGTCACTGTATAACACGGGGTACGGTGCTGGGGTCAGGTCTGTCACTATATAACACTGGTGTACAGTACTGGTGGGGGTAGGTCTGTCACTCTATAACACTGGGGTACAGTACTGGTGGAGAGTGGTCTGTCACTGTATAACACTGGTGTACAGTACTGGTGGGGACAGCTCTGTCACTGTATAACACTGGTGTACAGTACTGGTGGGGACAGGTATGTCACTGTATAACACTGGTGTACAGTACTGGTGGGGACAGGTGTGTCACTGTATAACACTGGTGTACAGTACTGGTGGGGACAGGTGTGTCACTGTATAACACTGGTGTACAGTACTGGTGAGGACAGGTGTGTCACTGTAAAACACTGGAACACAGTATGGCTGGGGACAGGTGTGTCTCTGTGTAACACTGGGGTACAGTCCTGGTGGGGACAGGTCTGTCACTGTATAACACTGGGTACAGTAATGGTGGGGACAGGTGTGTCACTGTATAACACTGGGGAACACAACTGATGGGGACAGGTCGCTCATTATATAACACTGGGGTACGGTACTGGTAGGGACAGGTCTGTCACTGTATAACACTGGGGTAGAGAACTGATGGGTTCAGGTCTGTCACTGTATAACACTGGGGTACAGTTCTGGTTTGGGCAGCTCTGTCACTGTATAACATTGGGGTACTGTACTGGTGGGGACAGGTCTGTCACTGTATTACACTGGGGTACAGTACTGGTTTGTGCAGCTCTGTCACTGTATAAAACAGGGGCACAGCACTGGTGGGGACAGGTCCATCACTGTATAACCCTGGGGTGCAGTACGAGTAGGGAAAGGCATCTCAGTGTATAACACTGGGGTACAGTACTGGTGAGGACATGTCCATCACTGTATAACACTGGGGTGCAGTACTGGTGGGGACAGGTCTGTCACTGAATAACACATGGGTACAGTACTGGTGGGGACATGTCCGTCACTGTATAACACTGGGATACAGTACTGGTGGGGACAGGTCTGTCACTGTATAACACTGGGGTACAGTACTGGTGGGGACCAATGTGTAAGTGTATAACACTGGAGCACAGCACTGGTGGGGACTGGTCTGTCAACGTATTGCAGTGGGGTACATTACTGGTGGGGACAGATCTGTCACTGTATAACACTGGGATGCAGTACAGGAGCGGACAGTTCTGTCACTATAACACTGGGGTACAGTGCTGGTAGGGGCAGGTCTGTCACTGTATAATACTGGGGTACAGGACAGGCAGGGACAGGTCTGTCACTACTGTATAACACTGGGGTACAGTCCTGGTGGGGACAGGTCTGTCACTGTATAACACTGGGGTACAGTCCTGGTGGGGACAGGTCTGTCACTGTATAACACTGGGGTACAGTCCTGGTGGGGACAGGTCTGTCACTGTATAACACTGGGGTACAGTACTGGTGGGGATAGGTCTGTTACTGTGTAACACTGGGGGAGAGCACTGGTGGGTACAGGTCTGTCGCTGTATAACACTGGGTTACGGTACTGGTGGGGACAGGTCTGTCACTCTATAACACTGGGGTACACAACTGGTGGGGACAGGTCTGTTACTGTATAACACTGGGATACAGTACTGGTGGGGACAGGTCTGTCACTGTATATCACTGAGGAACAGTAAAGGTGCGGACAGGACTGTCAATCCATAACACTGGGGTACAGTACTGGTGGGGACAGGACTGTCACTCTATAACACTGGGGAACAGTACTGGTGCGGGCAGGTCAGTTACAGTATAACACTGGGGCACAGTACTGGTGTGGGCAGGTCTGTCACTGTATAACACTGGGGTACAGTACGGGTAGGGAAAGGCATCTCAATGTATAAGATTGGGGTACAGTTCTGGTGGGGACAGAACTGTCACTGTATAACACTGGGGTACAGTACTGGTGGGGACAGAACTGTCACTGTATAACACTGGGGTACATTACTGGCGGGGACAGGTCTGTCACTGTATAACACTGGAATGCAGTACTGGTGCGGACAGTTCTGTCACTATAACACTGGGGTACAGTACTGGTGGGGAATGGTCTGTCACTACTGTATAACACTGGGGTACAGTACTGGTAGGATCAGGTCTGTCACTGTATAATACTGGGGTACAGTACTTGTGCAGACAGGTCAGTTACTATATAACACTGGGGTACAGTACTGGTGGGGACAGGTCTGTCATTGTATAACATTGGGGTACAGTACTGGTGGGGACAGGTCTGTCACTGTATAACACTGGGGAACAGTACTGGTGCGGAAAGGTCAGTTACAGTATAACACTGGGGCACAGTACTGGCGTGGGCAGGTCTGTCACTGTATAACACTGGGGAACAGTACTGGTGCGGACAGGTCAGTTACAGTATAACACTGGGGTACAGTAGTGGTGGGGACAGGCCCATCACTCTATAACACTGGGGTACTGTACTGGTGGGGACAGAACTGTCACTGTATAATGCTTGGGTACAGTACTGGTGGGGACAGAACTGTCACTGTATAACACTGGGGTACAGTACTGGTGGGGACTGGTCTGTCACCGTAAAACACTGGGGTACATTACTGGCAGGGACAGGTCGGTCACTGTATAACACTGGAATGCAGTACTGGTGCAGACAGTTCTGTCATTATAACACTGGGGTACAGTACTGGTAGGGTCAGGTCTGTCACTGTATAACACTGGGGTACAGTAATTGTGCGGACAAGTCAGTTACTGTATAACGCTGGGGTACAGTACTGGTGGGGACAGGTCTGTCATTGTATAACATTGGGGTACAGTACTGGTGGGGACAGGTCTCTTACTGTATAACACTGGGGTACAGTCCTGGGTGGGGACAGGTCTGTCACTCTATAACACTGGGGTACAGAACTGGTGGGGACAGGACTGTTACTGTATAACACTGGGGTAAAGTACAGGTGGGCACAGGTCTGTCGCTGTATACCACTGGGATACAGTACTGATGGGAACAGGTCTGTCACTGTATAACACTGGGGTAAAGTGCTGGTGGGGACAGGTCTGTCAAAGTATAACATTGGGGTAAAGTGCTGGTGGGGACAGGTCTGTCACTGTATAACACTGTGGTACATAACTGATGTGGACATGTCTGTCACTCTATAACACTGGCGTAGAGAACTGATGGGTTCAGGTCTGTCACTGTATAACACTGGAGTACAGTACTGGTGGGGACAGGTCTGTCGCTGTATAACACTGGGATACAGTACTGGTGGGGACAGGTCTGATACTGTATAACACTGGGTTACGGTACTGGTGGGGACAGGCCTGTCACTGTATAACACTGGGGTACAGTACTGGTGGGGACAGGTCTGTCACTCTGTAACACTGGGGTACCGAACTGGTGGGGATAGGTCTGTTACTGTGTAACACTGGGGGAGAGCACTGGTGGGTACAGGTCTGTCGCTGTATAACACAGGGTTACGGTACTGGTGGGGACAGGTCTGTCACTGTATAACACTGGGGTACAGTCCTGGAGGGGACAGGTATGTCACTCTATAACACTGGGGTACAGCACTGGTGGGGACAGGTCTGTTACTGTATAACACTGGGATACAGTACTGGTGGGGACAGGTCTGTCACTGTGTAACACTGGGGAGAGTACTGGTGGGGACAGGTCTGTCACTCTATAACACTGGGGTACACAACTGGTGGGGACTGGTCTGTTACTGTATAACACTGGGATACAGTACTGGTGGGGACAGGTCTGTCACTGTATAACACTGGGGAACAGTAAAGGTGCGGACAGGTCTGTCAATCTATAACACTGGGGTACAGTACTGGTGGGGACAGGACTGTCACTGTATAACACTGGGGAACAGTACTGGTGCGGACAGGTCAGTTACAGTATAACACTGGGGCACAGTACTGGTGTGGGCAGGTCTGTCACTGTATAACACTGGGGTACAGTACGGGTAGGGAAAGGCATCTCAATGTATAAGATTGGGGTACAGTACTGGTGGGGACCGAACTGTCACTGTATAACACTAGGGTACAGTACTGGTGGGGACAGAACTGTCACTGTAAAACACTGGGGTACATTACTGGCGGGGACAGGTCTGTCACTGTATAACATTGGAATGCAGTACTGGTGCGGACAGTTCTGTCACTATAACACTGGGGTACAGTACTGGTGGGGAAAGGTCTGTCACTACTGTATAACACTGGGGTACAGTACTGGTAGGGTCAGGTCTGTCACTGTATAATACTTGGGTACAGTACTTGTGCGGACAGGTCAGTTACTATATAACACTGGGGTACAGTACTGCTGGGGACAGGTCTGTCATTGTATAACATTGGGGTACAGTACTGGTGGGGACAGGTCTGTCACTGTATAACACTGGGGCACGGTATTGGTGGGGAAAGGTCCGTCACGATATAACACTGGGGTACCGTACTGGTGGGTACAGGTCTGTCGCTGTATAACACTGGAGCACCGTACTGGTGAGGAGAGGTCCGTCACTGTATAACAGTGGGTTACAGTGCAGGTGGGGACAGGTCTGTCACTGTATAACACTGGGATACAGTACTAGTGGGGACAGGTCAGTCTCTGTATAAAACTGGGATACAGTACTGGTGGGGACAGGTCAGTAACTGTATAACACTGGGATACAGTACTGGTGGGGATGGGTCTGTCACTGTATAACACGGGGTACAGTGCTGGGGTCAGGTCTGTCACTATATAACACTGGTGTACAGTACTGGTGGGGGTAGGTCTGTCACTGTATAACACTGGGGTACAGTACTGGTGGAGAGTGGTCTGTCACTGTATAACACTGGGGCACAGTACTGGTGGGGACAGGTCTGTCACTGTATAACACTGGGTACAGTAATGGTGGGGACAGGTGTGTTACTGTATAATACTGGGGTACAGTACTGGTGGGGACTGGTCTGTCACTGTATAACACTGGGGCACAGTACTGGTGGGTACAAGTCTGTCACTGTATAACACTGGGACACAGTACTGGTGGGGACAGGTCTGTCACTGTATAACACTGGGGTACAGTACTGGTGGGGACCAATGTGTAAGTGTATAACACTGGAGCTCAGCACTGGTGGGGACTGGTCTGTCAACGTATAGCAGTGGGGTACATTACTGGTTGGGACAGATCTGTCACTGTATAACACTGGGATGCAGTACAGGAGTGAACAGTTCTGTCACTATAACACTGGGGTACAGTGCTGGTAGGGGCAGGTCTGTCACTGTATAATACTGGGGTACAGGACAGGCAGGGACAGGTCTGTCACTACTGTATAACACTGGGATACACTACTGGTGGGGACTAGTCTGTCATTGTATAACACTGGGGTACAGTACTGCTGGGGACTGGTCTGTCACTGTCTAACACTGGGGTACAGTCCTGGTGGGGACAGGTCTGTCACTGTATAACACTGGGGTACAGTGCTGGTGGGGACAGGTCTGTCACTCTATAACACTGGGGTACACAACTGGTGGGGATAGGTCTGTTACTGTGTAACACTGGGGGAGAGCACTGGTGGGTAGAGGTGTGTCGCTGTATAACACTGGGTTACGGTACTGGTGGGGACAGGTCTGTCACCCTATAACACTGGGGTACAGTACTGTTGGGGAGAGGTATGTCTCTGTGTAACACTGGGGTACAGTACTGGTGGGGACAGGTCTGTCACTGTATAACACTGGGTACAGTAATGGTGGGGACAGGTGTGTCACTGTATAACACTGGGGAACACAACTGATGGGGACAGGTCGCTCATTATATAACACTGGGGTACGGTACTGGTAGGGACAGGTCTGTCACTGTATAACACTGGGGTAGAGAACTGATGGGTTCAGGTCTGTCACTGTATAACACTGGGGTACAGTTCTGGTTTGGGCAGCTCTGTCACTGTATAACATTGGGGTACTGTACTGGTGGGGACAGGTCTGTCACTGTATTACACTGGGGTACAGTACTGGTTTGAGCAGCTGTGTCACTGTATAAAACAGGGGCACAGCACTGGTGGGGACAGGTCCATCACTGTATAACCCTGGGGTGCAGTACGAGTAGGGAAAGGCATCTCAGTGTATAACACTGGGGTACAGTACTGGTGAGGACATGTCCATCACTGTATAACACTGGGGTGCAGTACTGGTGGGGACAGGTCTGTCACTGAATAACACACGGGTACAGTACTGGTGGGGACATGTCCGTCACTGTATAACACTGGGATACAGTACTGGTGGGGACAGGTCTGTCACTGTATAACACTGGGGTACAATACTGGTGGGGACAGGTCTGTCACTGTATAACACTGGGGTACAGTACTGCTGGGGACAGGTCTGTCACTGTATAACACTGGGGTACAGTACTGGTGGGGACCAATGTGTAAGTGTATAACACTGGAGCACAGCACTGGTGGGGACTGGTCTGTCAACGTATAGCAGTGGGGTACATTACTGGTGGGGACAGATCTGTCACTGTATAACACTGGGATGCAGTACAGGAGCGGACAGTTCTGTCACTATAACACTGGGGTACAGTGCTGGTAGGGGCAGGTCTGTCACTATATAATACTGGGGTACAGGACAGGCAGGGACAGGTCTGTCACTACTGTATAACACTGGGATACAGTACTGGTGGGGACTAGTCTGTCACTGTATAACACTGGGGTACAGTACTGGTGAGGACAGGTCTGTCACTACTGTATAACACTGGGATACAGTACTGGTGGGGACTAGTCTGTCACAGTATAACACTGGGGTACAGTGCTGGTGGGGACAGGTCTGTCACTGTATAACACTGGGGTACAGTACTGGTGGGGACAGGTCTGTCACTGTATAACACTGGGGTACAGTACTGGTGGGGACAGGTCTGTCACTTTATAACACTGGGGTACAGCAGTGGTGTGGGCAGGTCTGTCACTGTATAACATTGGGGTACGGTACTGGTGTGGACAGGTCTGTCACTGTTTAACATTGGGGCACCCTACTGGTGGGGACAGGTCTGTCACTGTACAACACTGGGGCACAGTACTGGTGGGGACAGGTCTGTCACTGTATAACACTGGGTACAGTAATGGTGGGGACAGGTGTGTTACTGTATAATACTGGGGTACAGTACTGGTGGGGACTGGTCTGTCACTGTATAACACTGGGGCACAGTACTGGTGGGTACAGGTCTGTCACTGTATAACACTGGGATACAGTGCTGGTGGGGACAGGTCTGTCACTGTATAACACTGGGGTACAGTACTGGTGGGGACCAATGTGTAAGTGTATAACACTGGAGCACAGCACTGGTGGGGATTGGTCTGTCAACGTATAGCAGTGGGGTACATTACTGGTGGGGACAGATCTGTCACTGTATAACACTGGGATGCAGTACAGGAGCGGACAGTTCTGTCACTATAACACTGGGGTACAGTGCTGGTAGGGGCAGGTCTGTCACTGTATAATACTGGGGTACAGGACAGGCAGGGACAGGTCAGTCACTACTGTATAACACTGGGATACAGTACTGGTGGGGACTAGTCTGTCATTGTATAACACTGGGGTACAGTCCTGGTGGGGACAGGTCTGTCACTGTATAACACTGGGGTACAGTGCTGGTGGGGACAGGTCTGTCACTCTATAACACTGGGGCACAGAACTGGTGGGGATAGGTCTGTTACTGTGTAACACTGGGGGAGAGCACTGGTGGGTAGAGGTCTGTCGCTGTATAACACTGGGTTACGGTACTGGTGGGGACAGGTCTGTCACTCTATAACACTGGGGTACAGTACTGTTGGGGAGAGGTATGTCTCTGTGTAACACTGGGGTACAGTACTGGTGGGGACAGGTCTGTCACTGTATAACACTGGGTACAGTAATGGTGGGGACAGGTCTGTCACTGTATAACACTGGGGTAGAGAACTGATGGGTTCAGGTCTGTCACTGTATAACACTGGGGTACAGTTCTGGTTTGGGCAGCTCTGTCACTGTATAACATTGGGGTACTGTACTGGTGGGGACAGGTCTGTCACTGTATTACACTGGGGCACATTACTGGAGGGGACAGGTCTTTCACTGTATAACACTGGGCTACAGCACTGGTGGGGACAAGTCTGTCACTGTATAACACTGGGGTACAGTACTGTTGGAGGCAGCCCTGTCACTGTATAACACTGGGTATAGTACCGGTGGGGACAGGTCTGTCACTGTATATAATTGGGATACAGTACTGGTGGGGACAGAAGTGTCACTGTATAACACTGGGATCCAGTACTGGTGGGGACAGGTCTGTCACTTTATAACATTGGGGTACAGAACTGGTGGGGACAGGTCTGTCACTGTATAACACTGGGGCACAGTACTGGTGGGTACAGGTCTGTCACTGTATAACATTGGGGTACAGTACAGGTGAGGACAGGTCTGTCACTGTATAACATTGGGGTACAGTGCTGGTGGGGACAGGTCTGTCACTGTATAACACTGGGGTACAGTACTGGTGGGGACAGCTCTGTCACCGTATAACACAGGGGTACAGTTCTGTCACTGTATAACACTGGGGTACAGTACTGGTGCGGACAGGTCTGTCACTGTATAACACTGGGGTACAGTACTGTTGGGGACAGGTCTGTCACTATATAACATCGGGCTACGGTACTGGTGGGGACAGGTCCGACACTGTATAACCCTGCGGCACAGTACTGGTGGGGACAGGTCTGCCACTGTATAACACTGGGGTACAGTACTGTTGGGGACAGGTCTGTCACTATATAACATCGGGCTACGGTACTGGTGGGGACAGGTCCGACACTGTATAACCCTTCGGTACAGTACTGGTGGGGACAGGTCTGACACTGTTTAACAACGGGGTACAGTACTGGTGGGGACAGGTCTGTCTCTGTATAACACTGGGGTACAGTACTAGTGGGGACAGGTCTGTCACTGTGTAACACTGGGGTACAGTACAGGTGGGGACAGGTCTGTCACTGTATAACACTGGGGTAAAGTACTGGTGGGGACAGGTCTGTCACTGTATAACGCTGGGGTATGGTACTGGTGGGGTAAGGTCTGTCACTGTATAACATTGGGGTACAGTAGAGGTGAGGACAGGTCTGTCAGTGTATAACAGTGGAACACTGGGGTACATCACTGGTGGGGACAGGTCTGTCACAGTGTAACACTGGGGTACAGTACAGGTGAGGACTGTTCTGTCACCGTATAACACAGGGGTAAAGTGCTGGTGGGGACCGGTCTGTCACTGTATAACAATGGGGTACAGTAAAGGTGGGGACAGGTCTGTCACTGTATAACACAGGGGTACAGTACTGGTGGGGACAGGTCTGTCACTGTATAACACTGGGGTACAGTTCTGTCACTGTATAACACTGGGGTACAGTACTGGTGGGGACAGGTCTGTCACTGTATAACACTGGGGTACAGTACTGTTGGGGACAGGTCTGTCACTATATAACATAGGGCTACGGTACTGGTGGGGACATGTCCGACACTGTATAACACTGCAGTACAGTACTGGTGGGGCTGTTCTGACACTGTGTAACACTGGGGTACAGTACAGTTGGGGACAGGTCTGTCACTGTATAACACAGGGGTACATTTCTGTCACTGTATAACACTGGGGTACAGTACTGGTGGGGACAGATCTGTCACTGTATAACACTGGGGTACAGTACTGGTGGGGACTGTTCTGACACTGTTTAACACTGGGGTACAGTACTGGTGTGGACAGGTCTTTCACTGTATAACACTGGGGTACAGTACTGCTGGGGACAGGTCTGTCTCTGTATAACACTGGGGTACAGTACTAGTGGGGACAAGTCTGTCACTGTGTAACACTGGGGTACAGTACAGGTAGGGACAGGTCTGTCACTGCATAACACTGGGGTACGGTACTGGTGGGGACAGGTCTGTCACTGTATAACACTGGGGTACAGTACTGATGGGGACAGTTCTGTCTCTGTATAACACTGGGGTACAGTACTGGTGGGAACAGGTCTGTCACTGTATAACGCTGGGGTACGGTACTGGTGGGGACAGGTCTGTCACTGTATAACATTGAGGTACTGTAGAGGTGAGGACAGGTCTGTCACTGTATAACACTGTAACACTGGGGTACAGCACTGGTGGGGACAGGTCTGTCACTGTGTAACACTGGGGTACCGTACAGGTGAGGACTGGTCTGTCACCGTATAACACAGGGGTACAGTGCTGGTGGGGACCGGTCTGTCTCTGTATAACACTGGGGTACAGTACTGGTGGGGACAGCTCTGTCACTGTATAACGTTGGGGTACAGAACTGGTATGGGCAGGTCTGTCACGGTATAACAATGGGATACAGCACTGGTGAGGACAGCGCTGTCACTGTATAACACTGGGGTTCAGTACTGGTGTGGGCAGGTCTATCACTGGATAACAAAGGGACACAGCACAGGTGGGGACAGGTCCATCACTGTATAACCCTGGGGTGCAGTACGAATAGGGAAAGGAATCTCAGTTTATAAAACTGGGGTGCAGTACTGGTGAGGACCGGTGTGTAACTGTATAACATTGGGGCACAGCACTGGTGGGGACTGGTCTGTCACTGTATAACACTGGGGTACGGTACTGGTGGGGACCAGTGTGTCACTGTATAACATTGGGGCACAGCACTGGTGGGGACTGGTCTGTCAGTGTAAAACACTGGGGTACAGTACTGGTGCTGACAGATCTGTCACAATAACACTGGGGTACAGGACTAGTGGGGACAGTCTGTCATTTCATAACACTGGGATACAGTACTGGTGGGGGCAGGTCTGTCACTGTATAACACTGGGATACAGTACTGGTGGGGACATGTCTGTCACTGTATATAATTGGGATGCAGTACTGGTGGGGACAGAACTGTCGCTGTATAACACTGTGCTCCAGTACTGGTGGGGACAGGTCTGTCACTTTATAACATTGGGGTACAGTACTGGTGGGGACAGGTCTGTCACTGTATAACACTGGGGTACAGTACTGGTGGAGGCAGCCCTGTCACTGTATAACACTGGGTATAGTACCGGTGGGGACAGGTCTGTCACTGTATATAATTGGGATACAGTACTGGTGGGGACAGAAGTGTCACTGTACAACACTGGGATCGAGTACTGGTGGGGACAGGTCTGTCACTTTATAACATTGGGGTACAGAACTGGTGGGGACAGGTCTGTCACTGTATAACACTGGGGCACAGTACTGGTGGGTACAGGTCTGTCACTGTATAACATTGGGGTACAGTACAGGTGAGGACAGGTCTGTCACTGTATAACACTGGGGTACAGTGCTGGTGGGGACAGGTCTGTCACTGTATAACACTGGGGTACAGTACTGGTGGGGACAGCTCTGTCACCGTATAACACAGGGGTACAGTTCTGTCATTGTATAACACTGGGGTACAGTACTGGTGCGGACAGGTCTGTCACTGTATAACACTGGGGTACAGTACTGTTGGGGACAGGTCTGTCACTATATAACATCGGGCTACGGTACTGGTGGGGACAGGTCCGACACTGTATAACCCTGCGGTACAGTACTGGTGGGGACTGTTCTGACACTGTTTAACACTGGGGTACAGTACTGGTGGGGACAGGTCTGTCTCTGTATAACACTGGGTTACAGTACTAGTGGGGACAAGTCTGTCACTGTGTAACACTGGGGTACAGTACAGGTGGGGACAGGTCTGTCACGGTATAACACTGGGGTACGGTACTGGTGGGGACAGGTCTGTCACTGTATAACACTGGGGTACAGTACTGGTGGGGACAGTTCTGTCTCTGTATAACACTGGGGTACAGTACTGGTGGGGACAGGTCTGTCACTGGATAACGCTGGGGTACGGTACTGGTGGGGACAGGTCTGTCACTGCATAACACTGGGGTACAGTAGAGGTGAGGACAGGTCTGTCACTGTATAACACTGGAACACTGGGGTACAGCACTGGTGGGGACCGGTCTGTCACTGTATAACAATGGGGTACAGTAAGTTGGGGACAGGTCTGTCACTGTATAACACAGGGGTACAGTACTGGTGGGGACAGGTCTGTCACTGTATAACACTGGGGTACAGTTCTGTCACTGTATAACACTGGGGCACAGTACTGGTGGGGACAGGTCTGCCACTGTATAACACTGGGGTACAGTACTGTTGGGGACAGGTCTGTCACTATATAACATAGGGCTACGGTACTGGTGGGGACAGGTCCGACACTGTATAACACTGCAGTACAGTACTGGTAGGGCTGTTCTGACACGGTTTAACACTGGGGTACAGTACTGGTGGGGACAGGTCTGTCTCTGTATAACACTGGGGTACAGTACTAGTGGGGACAAGTCTGTCACTGTGTAACACTGGGGTACAGTACAGTTGGGGACAGGTCTGTCACTGTATAACACAGGGGTACATTTCTGTCACTGTATAACACTGGGGTACAGTACTGGTGGGGACTGTTCTGACACTGGTTAACACTGGGGTACAGTACTGGTGTGGACAGGTCTTTCACTGTATAACACTGGGGTACAGTACTGCTGGGGACAGGTCTGTCTCTGTATAACACTGGGGTACAGTACTAGTGGGGACAAGTCTGTCACTGTGTAACACTGGGGTACAGTACAGGTAGGGACAGGTCTGTCACTGCATAACACTGGGGTACGGTACTGGTGGGGACAGGTCTGTCACTGTATAACACTGGGGTACAGTACTGGTGGGGATAGTTCTGTCTCTGTATAACACTGGGGTACAGTACTGGTGGGAACAGGTCTGTCAATGTATAACACTGAGGTACAGTACTGTTGGGGACAGGTCTGTCACTATATAACATCGGGCTACGGTACTGGTGGGGACAGGTCCGACACTGTATAACACTGCAGTACAGTGCTGGTGGGGCTGTTCTGACACTGTTTAACACTGGGGTACAGTACTGGTGGGGACAGGTCTGTCTCTGTATAACACTGGGGTACAGTACTAGTGGGGACAAGTCTGTCACTGTGTAACACTGGGGTACAGTACAGGTGGGGACAGGTCTGTCACTGTATAACACTGGGGTACGGTACTGGTGAGGACAGGTCTGTCACTGTATAACACTGGGGTACAGTACTGGTGGGGACAGTTCTGTATCTGTATAACGCTGGGGTACGGTACTGGTGGGGAAAGGTCTGTCACTGTATAACATTGGGGTACAGTAGAGGTGAGGACAGGTCTGTCACTGTATAACACTGGAACACTGCGGTACAGCACTGGTGGGGACAGGTCTGTCACTGTGTAACACTGGGGTACAGTACAGGTGAGGACTGTTCTGTCACCGTATAACACAGGGGTACAGTAAAGGTGGGGACCGGTCTGTCACTGTATAACAATGAGGTACAGTAAAGGTGGGGACAGGTCTGTCACTGTATAACACAGGGGTACAGTACTGGTGGGGACAGGTCTGTCACTGTATAATACTGGGGTACAGTACTGTTGGGGACAGGTCTGTCACTATATAACATCGGGCTACGGTACTGGTGTGGACAGGTCCGACCCTGTATAACACTGCGGTACAGTACTGGTGGGGACTGGTCTGACACTGATTAACACTGGGGTACAGTACTGGTGTGGACAGGTCTGTCACTGTATAACACGGGGGTACAGTGCTGGTGGGGACCGGTCTGTCACTTTATAACAATGGGGTACAGTAAAGGTGGGGACAGGTCTGTCACTGCACAACACAGGGGTACAGTTCTGGTGGGGACAGGTCTGTCACTGTATAACACAGGGGTACAGTTCTGTCACGGTATAACACTGGGGTACAGTACTGGTGGGGACAGGTCTGTCACTGTATAAAACTGGGGTACAGTACTGTTGGGGACAGGTCTGTCACTATATAACATCGGGCTACGGTACTGGTGGGGACAGGTCCGACACTGTATAACCCTGCGGTACAGTACTGGTGGGGACTGTTCTGACACTGTTTAACACTGGGGTACAGTACTGGTGGGGACAGGTCTGTCTCTGTATAACACTGGGTTACAGTACTAGTGGGAACAAGTCTGTCACTGTGTAACACTGGGGTACAGTACAGGTGGGGATTAGTCTGTCACTGTGTAACACTGGGGTACGGTACTGGTGGGGACAGGTCTGTCACTGTATAACACTGGGGTACAGTACTGGTGGGGACAGTTCTGTCTCTGTATAACACTGGGGTACAGTACTGGTGGGGACAGGTCTGTCACTGGATAACGCTGGGGTACGGTACTGGTGGGGACAGGTCTGTCACTGTATAACATTGGGGTACAGTAGAGGTGGGGACAGGTCTGTCACTGTATAACACAGGGGTACAGTACTGGTGGGGACAGGTCTGTCACTGTATAACACTGGGGTACAGTTCTGTCACTGTAAAACACTGGGGTACAGTACTGGTGGGGACAGGTCTGTCACTGTATAACACTGGGGTACAGTACTGTTGGGGACAGGTCTGTCACTATATAACATCGGGCTACGGTACTGGTGGGGACAGTTCTGTCACTGTATAACACTGGGGTACAGTGCTGGTGGGGACTGTTCTGACACTGTTTAACACTGGGGTACAGTACTGATGGGGACAGGTCTGTCTCTGTATAACACTGGGTTACAGTACTAGTGGGGACAAGTCTGTCACTGTGTAACACTGGGGTACAGTACAGGTGGGGATTAGTCTGTCACTGTGTAACACTGGGGTACGGTACTGGTGGGGACAGGTCTGTCATTGTATAACACTGGGGTACAGTACTGGTGGGGACAGTTCTGTCTCTGTATAACACTGGGGTACAGTACTGGTGGGGACAGGTCTGTCACTGGATAACGCTGGGGTACGGTACTGGTGGGGACAGGTCTGTCACTGTATAACATTGGGGTACAGTAGAGGTGAGGACAGGTCTGTCACTGTATAACACTGGAACACTGGGGTACAGCACAGGTGGGGACCGGTCTGTCACTATAACAATAGGGTACATTAAAGGTGGGGACAGGTCTGTCACTGTATAACACAGGGGTACAGTACTGGTGGGGACATGTCTGTCACTGTATAACACTGGGGTACAGTTCTGTCACTGTATAACACTGGGGTACAGTACTGGTGGGGACAGGTCTGTCACTGTATAACACTGGGGTACAGTACTGTTGGGGACAGGTCTGTCACTATATAACATCGGGCTACGGTACTGGTGGGGCCAGGTCTGTCACTGTATAACACTGGGGTACAGTGCTGGTGGGGACAGGTCTGTCACTGTATAACACTGGGGTACAGTACTGATGGGGACAGCTCTGTTATTGTATAACACTGGGGTACAGTACTGGTGGGGACAGGTCTGTCACTATATAACATCGGGCTACGGTACTGGCGGGGACAGGTCCGACACTGTATAACCCTGCGGTACAGTACTGGTGGGGACTGTTCTGACACTGTTTAACACTGGGGTACACTACTGGTGGGGACTGGTCTGTCTGTGTATAACACTGGGTTACAGTACTACTGGGAACAAGTCTGTCACTGTGTAACACTGGAGTACAGTACAGGTGGGGATTAGTCTGTCACTGTGTAACACTGGGGTACGGTACTGGTGGGGACAGGTCTGTCACTGTATAACACTGGGGTACAGTACTGGTGGGGACAGTTCTGTCTCTGTATAACACTGGGGTACAGTACTGGTGGGGACAGGTCTGTCACTGGATAACGCTGGGGTACGGTACTGGTGGGGACAGGTCTGTCACTGTATAACATTGGGGTACAGTAGAGGTGAGGACAGGTCTGTCACTGTATAACACTGGAACACTGGGGTACAGCACTGGTGGGCACCGGTCTGTCACTGTATAACAATGGGGTACAGTAAAGGTGGGGACAGGTCTGTCACTGTATAACACAGGGGTACAGTACTGATGGACACAGCTCTGTCATTGTATAACACTGGGGTACAGTACTGGTGGGGACAGGTCTGTCACTATATAACATCGGGCTACGGTACTGGCGGGGACAGGTCCGACACTGTATAACCCTGCGGTACAGTACTGGTGGGGACTGTTCTGACACTGTTTAACACTGGGGTACAGTACTGGTGGGGACTGGTCTGTCTCTGTATAACACTGGGTTACAGTACTAGTGGGGACAAGTCTGTCACTGTGTAACACTGGGGTACAGTAAAGGTGGGGACAAGTCTGTCACTGTGTAACACTGGGGTACAGTACAGGTGGGGACAGGTCTGTCACTGTATAACACTGGGGTACGGTACTGGTTGGGACAGGTCTGTCACTGTATAGCACTGGGGTTCAGTACTGGTGGGGACAGTTCTGTCTCTGTATAACGCTGGGTTACGGTACTGGTGGGGACAGGTCTGTCACTGTATAACATTGGGGTACAGTAGAGGTGAGGACAGGTCTGTAACTGTATAACACTGGAACACTGGGGTACAGCACTGGTGGGGAGAGGTCTGTCACTGTGTAACACTGGGGTACAGTACAGGTGAGGACTGTTCTGTCACCGTATAACACAGGTGTACAGTAAAGGTGGGGACCGGTCTGTCACTGTATAACAATGGGGTACAGTAAAGGTGGGGACAGGTCTGTCACTGTATAACACTGGGTTACAGTACTGTTGGGGACAGGTCTGTCACTATATAACATCGGGCTACGGTACTGGTGGGGACAGGTCTGTCACTGTATAACACTGGGGTACAGTGCTGGTGGGGACCGGTCTGTCACTGTATAACAATGGGGTACAGTAAAGGTGGGGACAGGTCTGTCACTGTATAACACTGGGTTACAGTACTAGTGGGGACAAGTCTGTCACTGTGTAACACTGGGGTACAGTACAGGTGGGGACAGGTCTGTCACTGTATAACACTGGGGTACGGTACTGGTGGGGACAGGTCTGTCACTGTATAACACTGGGGTACAGTACTGGTGGGGACAGTTCTGTCTCTGTATAACACTGGGGTACAGTACTGATGGGGACAGGTCTGTCACTGGATAACGCTGGGGTACGTTACAGGTGGGGACAGGTCTGTCACTGTATAACATTGGGGTACAGTAGAGGTGAGGACAGGTCTGTCACTGTATAACACTGGAACACTGGCGTACAGCACTGGTGGGGACCGGTCTGTCACTGTATAACACTGGGGTACAGTTCTGTCACTGTATAACACTGGGGTACAGTACTGGTGGGGACAGGTCTGTCACTGTATAACACTGGGGTACAGTACTGTTGGGGACAGGTCTGTCACTATATAACATCGGGCTACGGTACTGGTGGGGATAGGTCTGTCACTGTATAACACTGGGGTAAAGTGCTGGTGGGGACAGGTCTGTCACTGTATAACACTGGGGTACAGTACTGGTGGGGACTGCTCTGTCATTGTATAACACTGGGGTACAGTACTGGTGGGGACAGGTCTGTCACTATAAAACATCGGGCTACGGTACTGGCGGGGGACAGGTCCGACACTGTATAACACTGAGGGTCAGTACTGGTGGGGACTGGTCTGACACTGTTTAACACTGGGGTACAGTACCGGTGTGGACAGGTCTGTCACTGTATAACACAGGGGTACAGTGCTGGTGGGGATCGGTCTGTCACTTTATAACAATGGGGTACAGTAAAGGTGGGGACAGG
Organism: Carcharodon carcharias; assembly: GCF_017639515.1. Lineage (NCBI taxonomy): Eukaryota > Metazoa > Chordata > Chondrichthyes > Lamniformes > Lamnidae > Carcharodon > Carcharodon carcharias. The sequence continues at coordinate 140,799,214 of NC_054476.1, forward strand.
TCTGTCACTGCACAACACAGGGGTACAGTTCTGGTGGGGACAGGTCTGTCACTGGATAACGCTGGGGTACGGTACTGGTGGGGACAGGTCTGTCACTGTATAACATTGGGGTACAGTAGAGGTGAGGACAGGTCTGTCAGTGTATAACACTGGAACACTGGGGTACAGCACAGGTGGGGACCGGTCTGTCACTGTATAACAATGGGGTACATTAAAGGTGGGGACAGGTCAGTCACTGTATAACACAGGGGTACAGTACTGGTGGGGACATGTCTGTCACTGTATAACACTGGGGTACAGTTCTGTCACTGTATAACACTGGGGTACAGTACTGGTGGGGACAGGTCTGTCACTGTATAACACTGGGGTACAGTACTGTTGGGGACAGGTCTGTCACTATATAACATCGGGCTACGGTACTGGTGGGGACAGGTCTGTCACTGTATAACACTGGGGTACAGTGCTGGTGGGGACAGGTCTGTCACTGTATAACACTGGGGTACAGTACTGATGGGGACAGCTCTGTTATTGTATAACACTGGGGTACAGTACTGGTGGGGACAGGTCTGTCACTATATAACATCGGGCTACGGTACTGGCGGGGACAGGTCCGACACTGTATAACCCTGCGGTACAGTACTGGTGGGGACTGTTCTGACACTGTTTAACACTGGGGTACACTACTGGTGGGGACAGGTCTGTCTCTGTATAACACTGGGTTACAGTACTAGTGGGAACAAGTCTGTCACTGTGTAACACTGGGGTACAGTACAGGTGGGGATTAGTCTGTCACTGTGTAACACTGGGGTACGGTACTGGTGGGGACAGGTCTGTCACTGTATAACACTGGGGTACAGTACTGGTGGGGACAGTTCTGTCTCTGTATAACACTGGGGTACAGTACTGGTGGGGACAGGTCTGTCACTGGATAACGCTGGGGTACGGTACTGGTGGGGACAGGTCTGTCACTGTATAACATTGGGGTACAGTAGAGGTGAGGACAGGTCTGTCACTGTATAACACTGGAACACTGGGGTACAGCACTGGTGGGCACCGGTCTGTCACTGTATAACAATGGGGTACAGTAAAGGTGGGGACAGGTCTGTCACTGTATAACACAGGGGTACAGTACTGGTGGGGACAGGTCTGTCACTGTATAACACTGGGGTACATTTCTGTCACTGTAAAACACTGGGGTACAGTACTGGTGAGGACAGGTCTGTCACTGTATAACACTGGGGTACAGTACTGTTGGGGACAGGTCTGTCACTGTATAACATCGGGCTACGGTACTGGTGGGGACAGGTCTGTCACTGTATAACACTGGGGTACAGTGCTGGTGGGGACAGGTCTGTCACTGTATAACACTGGGGTACAGTACTGATGGGGACAGCTCTGTCATTGTATAACACTGGGGTACAGTACTGGTGGGGACAGGTCTGTCACTATATAACATCGGGCTACGGTACTGGCGGGGACAGGTCCGACACTGTATAACCCTGCGGTACAGTACTGGTGGGGACTGTTCTGACACTGTTTAACACTGGGGTACAGTACTGGTGGGGACTGGTCTGTCTCTGTATAACACTGGGTTACAGTACTTGTGGGGACAAGTCTGTCACTGTGTAACACTGGGGTACAGTAAAGGTGGGGACAAGTCTGTCACTGTGTAACACTGGGGTACAGTACAGGTGGGGACAGGTCTGTCACTGTATAACACTGGGGTACGGTACTGGTTGGGACAGGTCTATCACTGTATAGCACTGGGGTTCAGTACTGGTGGGGACAGTTCTGTCTCTGTATAACGCTGGGTTACGGTACTGGTGGGGACAGGTCTGTCACTGTATAACATTGGGGTACAGTAGAGGTGAGGACAGGTCTGTAACTGTATAACACTGGAACACTGGGGTACAGCACTGGTGGGGAGAGGTCTGTCACTGTGTAACACTGGGGTACAGTACAGGTGAGGACTGTTCTGTCACCGTATAACACAGGTGTACAGTAAAGGTGGGGACCGGTCTGTCACTGTATAACAATGGGGTACAGTAAAGGTGGGGGACAGGTCTGTCACTGTATAACACTGGGTTACAGTACTGTTGGGGACAGGTCTGTCACTATATAACATCGGGCTACGGTACTGGTGGGGACAGGTCTGTCACTGTATAACACTGGGGTACAGTGCTGGTGGGGACCGGTCTGTCACTGTATAACAATGGGGTACAGTAAAGGTGGGGACAGGTCTGTCACTGTATAACACTGGGTTACAGTACTAGTGGGGACAAGTCTGTCACTGTGTAACACTGGGGTACAGTACAGGTGGGGACAGGTCTGTCACTGTATAACACTGGGGTACGGTACTGGTGGGGACAGGTCTGTCACTGTATAACACTGGGGTACAGTACTGGTGGGGACAGTTCTGTCTCTGTATAACACTGGGGTACAGTACTGATGGGGACAGGTCTGTCACTGGATAACGCTGGGGTACGTTACAGGTGGGGACAGGTCTGTCACTGTATAACATTGGGGTACAGTAGAGGTGAGGACAGGTCTGTCACTGTATAACACTGGAACACTGGGGTACAGCACTGGTGGGGACCGGTCTGTCACTGTATAACACTGGGGTACAGTTCTGTCACTGTATAACACTGGGGTACAGTACTGGTGGGGACAGGTCTGTCACTGTATAACACTGGGGTACAGTACTGTTGGGGACAGGTCTGTCACTATATAACACCGGGCTACGGTACTGGTGGGGATAGGTCTGTCACTGTATAACACTGGGGTAAAGTGCTGGTGGGGACAGGTCTGTCACTGTATAACACTGGGGTACAGTACTGGTGGGGACAGCTCTGTCATTGTATAACACTGGGGTACAGTACTGGTGGGGACAGGTCTGTCACTATAAAACATCGGGCTACGGTACTGGCGGGGACAGGTCCGACACTGTATAACACTGCGGGTCAGTACTGGTGGGGACTGGTCTGACACTGTTTAACACTGGGGTACAGTACCGGTGTGGACAGGTCTGTCACTGTATAACACAGGGGTACAGTGCTGGTGGGGATCGGTCTGCCACTTTATAACAATGGGGTACAGTAAAGGTGGGGACAGGTCTGTCACTGCACAACACAGGGGTACAGTTCTGGTGGGGACAGGTCTGTCACTGGATAACGCTGGGGTACGGTACTGGTGGGGACAGGTCTGTCACTGTATAACATTGGGGTACAGTAGAGGTGAGGACAGGTCTGTCAGTGTATAACACTGGAACACTGGGGTACAGCACAGGTGGGGACCGATCTGTCACTGTATAACAATGGGGTACATTAAAGGTGGGGACAGGTCAGTCACTGTATAACACAGGGGTACAGTACTGGTGGGGACATGTCTGTCACTGTATAACACTGGGGTACAGTTCTGTCACTGTATAACACTGGGGTACAGTACTGGTGGGGACAGGTCTGTCACTGTATAACACTGGGGTACAGTACTGTTGGGGACAGGTCTGTCACTATATAACATCGGGCTACGGTACTGGTGGGGACAGGTCTGTCACTGTATAACACTGGGGTACAGTACTGATGGGGACAGCTCTGTTATTGTATAACACTGGGGTACAGTACTGGTGGGGACAGGTCTGTCACTATATAACATCGGGCTACGGTACTGGCGGGGACAGGTCCGACACTGTATAACCCTGCGGTACAGTACTGGTGGGGACTGTTCTGACACTGTTTAACACTGGGGTACACTACTGGTGGGGACTGGTCTGTCTCTGTATAACACTGGGTTACAGTACTAGTGGGAACAAGTCTGTCACTGTGTAACACTGGGGTACAGTACAGGTGGGGATTAGTCTGTCACTGTGTAACACTGGGGTACGGTACTGGTGGGGACAGGTCTGTCACTGTATAACAATGGGGTACAGTACTGGTGGGGACAGTTCTGTCTCTGTATAACACTGGGGTACAGTACTGGTGGGGACAGGTCTGTCACTGGATAACGCTGGGGTACGGTACTGGTGGGGACAGGTCTGTCACTGTATAACATTGGGGTACAGTAGAGGTGAGGACAGGTCTGTCACTGTATAACACTGGAACACTGGGGTACAGCACTGGTGGGCACCGGTCTGTCACTGTATAACAATGGGGTACAGTAAAGGTGGGGACAGGTCTGTCACTGTATAACACAGGGGTACAGTACTGGTGGGGAAAGGTCTGTCACTGTATAACACTGGGGTACAGTTCTGTCACTGTAAAACACTGGGGTACAGTACTGGTGAGGACAGGTCTGTCACTGTATAACACTGGGGTACAGTACTGTTGGGGACAGGTCTGTCACTATATAACATCGGGCTACGGTACTGGTGGGGACAGGTCTGTCACTGTATAACACTGGGGTACAGTGCTGGTGGGGACAGGTCTGTCACTGTATAACACTGGGGTACAGTACTGATGGGGACAGCTCTGTTATTGTATAACACTGGGGTACAGTACTGGTGGGGACAGGTCTGTCACTATATAACATCGGGCTACGGTACTGGCGGGGACAGGTCCGACACTGTATAACCCTGCGGTACAGTACTGGTGGGGACTGTTCTGACACTGTTTAACACTGGGGTACACTACTGGTGGGGACAGGTCTGTCTCTGTATAACACTGGGTTACAGTACTAGTGGGAACAAGTCTGTCACTGTGTAACACTGGGGTACAGTACAGGTGGGGATTAGTCTGTCACTGTGTAACACTGGGGTACGGTACTGGTGGGGACAGGTCTGTCACTGTATAACACTGGTGTACAGTACTGGTGGGGACAGTTCTGTCTCTGTATAACACTGGGGTACAGTACTGGTGGGGACAGGTCTGTCACTGGATAACGCTGGGGTACGGTACTGGTGGGGACAGGTCTGTCACTGTATAACATTGGGGTACAGTAGAGGTGAGGACAGGTCTGTCACTGTATAACACTGGAACACTGGGGTACAGCACTGGTGGGCACCGGTCTGTCACTGTATAACAATGGGGTACAGTAAAGGTGGGGACAGGTCTGTCACTGTATAACACAGGGGTACAGTACTGGTGGGGACAGGTCTGTCACTGTATAACACTGGGGTACATTTCTGTCACTGTAAAACACTGGGGTACAGTACTGGTGAGGACAGGACTGTCACTGTATAACACTGGGGTACAGTACTGTTGGGGACAGGTCTGTCACTATATAACATCGGGCTACGGTACTGGTGGGGACAGGTCTGTCACTGTATAACACTGGGGTACAGTGCTGGTGGGGACAGGTCTGTCACTGTATAACACTGGGGTACAGTACTGATGGGGACAGCTCTGTCATTGTATAACACTGGGGTACAGTACTGGTGGGGACAGGTCTGTCACTATATAACATCGGGCTACGGTACTGGCGGGGACAGGTCCGACACTGTATAAGCCTGCGGTACAGTACTGGTGGGGACTGTTCTGACACTGTTTAACACTGGGGTACAGTACTGGTGGGGACTGGTCTGTCTCTGTATAACACTGGGTTACAGTACTAGTGGGGACAAGTCTGTCACTGTGTAACACTGGGGTACAGTAAAGGTGGGGACAAGTCTGTCACTGTGTAACACTGGGGTACAGTACAGGTGGGGACAGGTCTGTCACTGTATAACACTGGGGTACGGTACTGGTTGGGACAGGTCTGTCACTGTATAGCACTGGGGTTCAGTACTGGTGGGGACAGTTCTGTCTCTGTATAACGCTGGGTTACGGTACTGGTGGGGACAGGTCTGTCACTGTATAACATTGGGGTACAGTAGAGGTGAGGACAGGTCTGTAACTGTATAACACTGGAACACTGGGGTACAGCACTGGTGGGGAGAGGTCTGTCACTGTGTAACACTGGGGTACAGTACAGGTGAGGACTGTTCTGTCACCGTATAACACAGGTGTACAGTAAAGGTGGGGACCGGTCTGTCACTGTATCACAATGGGGTACAGTAAAGGTGGGGGACAGGTCTGTCACTGTATAACACTGGGTTACAGTACTGTTGGGGACAGGTCTGTCACTATATAACATCGGGCTACGGTACTGGTGGGGACAGGTCTGTCACTGTATAACACTGGGGTACAGTGCTGGTGGGGACCGGTCTGTCACTGTATAACAATGGGGTACAGTAAAGGTGGGGACAGGTCTGTCACTGTATAACACTGGGTTACAGTACTAGTGGGGACAAGTCTGTCACTGTGTAATACTGGGGTACAGTACAGGTGGGGACAGGTCTGTCACTGTATAACACTGGGGTATGGTACTGGTGGGGACAGGTCTGTCACTGTATAACACTGGGGTACAGTACTGGTGGGGACAGTTCTGTCTCTGTATAACACTGGGGTACAGTACTGATGGGGACAGGTCTGTCACTGGATAACGCTGGGGTACGTTACAGGTGGGGACAGGTCTGTCACTGTATAACATTGGGGTACAGTAGAGGTGAGGAGAGGTCTGTCACTGTATAACACTGGAACACTGGGGTACAGCACTGGTGGGGACCGGTCTGTCACTGTATAACACTGGGGTACAGTTCTGTCACTGTATAACACTGGGGTACAGTACTGGTGGGGACAGGTCTGTCACTGTATAACACTGGGGTACAGTACTGTTGGGGACAGGTCTGTCACTATATAACACCGGGCTACGGTACTGGTGGGGATAGGTCTGTCACTGTATAACACTGGGGTAAAGTGCTGGTGGGGACAGGTCTGTCACTGTATAACACTGGGGTACAGTACTGGTGGGGACAGCTCTGTCATTGTATAACACTGGGGTACAGTACTGGTGGGGACAGGTCTGTCACTATAAAACATCGGGCTAAGGTACTGGCGGGGACAGGTCCGACACTGTATAACACTGCGGGTCAGTACTGGTGGGGACTGGTCTGACACTGTTTAACACTGGGGTACAGTACCGGTGTGGACAGGTCTGTCACTGTATAACACAGGGGTACAGTGCTGGTGGGGATCGGTCTGTCACTTTATAACAATGGGGTACAGTAAAGGTGGGGACAGGTCTGTCACTGCACAACACAGGGGTACAGTTCTGGTGGGGACAGGTCTGTCACTGGATAACGCTGGGGTACGGTACTGGTGGGGACATGTCTGTCACTGTATAACATTGGGGTACAGTAGAGGTGAGGACAGGTCTGTCAGTGTATAACACTGGAACACTGGGGTACAGCACAGGTGGGGACCGGTCTGTCACTGTATAACAATGGGGTACATTAAAGGTGGGGACAGGTCAGTCACTGTATAACACAGGGGTACAGTACTGGTGGGGACATGTCTGTCACTGTATAACACTGGGGTACAGTTCTGTCACTGTATAACACTGGGGTACAGTACTGGTGGGGACAGGTCTGTCACTGTATAACACTGGGGTACAGTACTGTTGGGGACAGGTCTGTCACTATATAACATCGGGCTACGGTACTGGTGGGGACAGGTCTGTCACTGTATAACACTGGGGTACAGTGCTGGTGGGGACAGGTCTGTCACTGTATAACACTGGGGTACAGTACTGATGGGGACAGCTCTGTTATTGTATAACACTGGGGTACAGTACTGGTGGGGACAGGTCTGTCACTATATAACATCGGGCTACGGTACTGGCGGGGACAGGTCCGACACTGTATAACCCTGCGGTACAGTACTGGTGGGGACTGTTCTGACACTGTTTAACACTGGGGTACACTACTGGTGGGGACAGGTCTGTCTCTGTATAACACTGGGTTACAGTACTAGTGGGAACAAGTCTGTCACTGTGTAACACTGGGGTACAGTACAGGTGGGGATTAGTCTGTCACTGTGTAACACTGGGGTACGGTACTGGTGGGGACAGGTCTGTCACTGTATAACACTGGGGTACAGTACTGGTGGGGACAGTTCTGTCTCTGTATAACACTGGGGTACAGTACTGGTGGGGACAGGTCTGTCACTGGATAACGCTGGGGTACGGTACTGGTGGGGACAGGTCTGTCACTGTATAACATTGGGGTACAGTAGAGGTGAGGACAGGTCTGTCACTGTATAACACTGGAACACTGGGGTACAGCACTGGTGGGCACCGGTCTGTCACTGTATAACAATGGGGTACAGTAAAGGTGGGGACAGGTCTGTCACTGTATAACACAGGGGTACAGTACTGGTGGGGACAGGTCTGTCACTGTATAACACTGGGGTACAGTTCTGTCACTGTAAAACACTGGGGTACAGTACTGGTGAGGACAGGTCTGTCACTGTATAACACTGGGGTACAGTACTGTTGGGGACAGGTCTGTCACTATATAACATCGGGCTACGGTACTGGTGGGGACAGGTCTGTCACTGTATAACACTGGGGTACAGTGCTGGTGGGGACAGGTCTGTCACTGTATAACACTGGGGTACAGTACTGATGGGGACAGCTCTGTCATTGTATAACACTGGGGTACAGTACTGGTGGGGACAGGTCTGTCACTATATAACATCGGGCTACGGTACTGGCGGTGACAGGTCCGACACTGTATAACCCTGCGGTACAGTACTGGTGGGGACTGTTCTGACACTGTTTAACACTGGGGTACAGTACTGGTGGGGACTGGTCTGTCTCTGTATAACACTGGGTTACAGTACTAGTGGGGACAAGTCTGTCACTGTGTAACACTGGGGTACAGTAAAGGTGGGTACAAGTCTGTCACTGTGTAACACTGGGGTACAGTACAGGTGGGGACAGGTCTGTCACTGTATAACACTGGGGTACAGTACTGTTGGGGACAGGTCTGTCACTATATAACATCGGGCTACGGTACTGGTGGGGACAGGTCTGTCACTGTATAACATTGGGGTAGAGTAGAGGTGAGGACAGGTCTGTAACTGTATAACACTGGAACACTGGGGTACAGCACTGGTGGGGAGAGGTCTGTCACTGTGTAACACTGGGGTACGGTACTGGTGGGGACAGGTCTGTCACTGTATAACACTGGTGTACAGTACTGGTGGGGACAGTTCTGTCTCTGTATAACACTGGGGTACAGTACTGGTGGGGACAGGTCTGTCACTGGATAACGCTGGGGTACGGTACTGGTGGGGACAGGTCTGTCACTGTATAACATTGGGGTACAGTAGAGGTGAGGACAGGTCTGTCACTGTATAACACTGGAACACTGGGGTACAGCACTGGTGGGCACCGGTCTGTCACTGTATAACAATGGGGTACAGTAAAGGTGGGGACAGGTCTGTCACTGTATAACACAGGGGTACAGTACTGGTGGGGACAGGTCTGTCACTGTATAACACTGGGGTACATTTCTGTCACTGTAAAACACTGGGGTACAGTACTGGTGAGGACAGGTCTGTCACTGTATAACACTGGGGTACAGTACTGTTGGGGACAGGTCTGTCACTATATAACATCGGGCTACGGTACTGGTGGGGACAGGTCTGTCACTGTATAACACTGGGGTACAGTGCTGGTGGGGACAGGTCTGTCACTGTATAACACTGGGGTACAGTACTGATGGGGACAGCTCTGTCATTGTATAACACTGGGGTACAGTACTGGTGGGGACAGGTCTGTCACTATATAACATCGGGCTACGGTACTGGCGGGGACAGGTCCGACACTGTATAAGCCTGCGGTACAGTACTGGTGGGGACTGTTCTGACACTGTTTAACACTGGGGTACAGTACTGGTGGGGACTGGTCTGTCTCTGTATAACACTGGGTTACAGTACTAGTGGGGACAAGTCTGTCACTGTGTAACACTGGGGTACAGTAAAGGTGGGGACAAGTCTGTCACTGTGTAACACTGGGGTACAGTACAGGTGGGGACAGGTCTGTCACTGTATAACACTGGGGTACGGTACTGGTTGGGACAGGTCTGTCACTGTATAGCACTGGGGTTCAGTACTGGTGGGGACAGTTCTGTCTCTGTATAACGCTGGGTTACGGTACTGGTGGGGACAGGTCTGTCACTGTATAACATTGGGGTACAGTAGAGGTGAGGACAGGTCTGTAACTGTATAACACTGGAACACTGGGGTACAGCACTGGTGGGGAGAGGTCTGTCACTGTGTAACACTGGGGTACAGTACAGGTGAGGACTGTTCTGTCACCGTATAACACAGATGTACAGTAAAGGTGGGGACCGGTCTGTCACTGTATCACAATGGGGTACAGTAAAGGTGGGGGACAGGTCTGTCACTGTATAACACTGGGTTACAGTACTGTTGGGGACAGGTCTGTCACTATATAACATCGGGCTACGGTACTGGTGGGGACAGGTCTGTCACTGTATAACACTGGGGTACAGTGCTGGTGGGGACCGGTCTGTCACTGTATAACAATGGGGTACAGTAAAGGTGGGGACAGGTCTGTCACTGTATAACACTGGGTTACAGTACTAGTGGGGACAAGTCTGTCACTGTGTAATACTGGGGTACAGTACAGGTGGGGACAGGTCTGTCACTGTATAACACTGGGGTATGGTACTGGTGGGGACAGGTCTGTCACTGTATAACACTGGGGTACAGTACTGGTGGGGACAGTTCTGTCTCTGTATAACACTGGGGTACAGTACTGATGGGGACAGGTCTGTCACTGGATAACGCTGGGGTACGTTACAGGTGGGGACAGGTCTGTCACTGTATAACATTGGGGTACAGTAGAGGTGAGGAGAGGTCTGTCACTGTATAACACTGGAACACTGGGGTACAGCACTGGTGGGGACCGGTCTGTCACTGTATAACACTGGGGTACAGTTCTGTCACTGTATAACACTGGGGTACAGTACTGGTGGGGACAGGTCTGTCACTGTATAACACTGGGGTACAGTACTGTTGGGGACAGGTCTGTCACTATATAACACCGGGCTACGGTACTGGTGGGGATAGGTCTGTCACTGTATAACACTGGGGTAAAGTGCTGGTGGGGACAGGTCTGTCACTGTATAACACTGGGGTACAGTACTGGTGGGGACAGCTCTGTCATTGTATAACACTGGGGTACAGTACTGGTGGGGACAGGTCTGTCACTATAAAACATCGGGCTACGGTACTGGCGGGGACAGGTCCGACACTGTATAACACTGCGGGTCAGTACTGGTGGGGACTGGTCTGACACTGTTTAACACTGGGGTACAGTACCGGTGTGGACAGGTCTGTCACTGTATAACACAGGGGTACAGTGCTGGTGGGGATCGGTCTGTCACTTTATAACAATGGGGTACAGTAAAGGTGGGGACAGGTCTGTCACTGCACAACACAGGGGTACAGTTCTGGTGGGGACAGGTCTGTCACTGGATAACGCTGGGGTACGGTACTGGTGGGGACATGTCTGTCACTGTATAACATTGGGGTACAGTAGAGGTGAGGACAGGTCTGTCAGTGTATAACACTGGAACACTGGGGTACAGCACAGGTGGGGACCGGTCTGTCACTGTATAACAATGGGGTACATTAAAGGTGGGGACAGGTCAGTCACTGTATAACACAGGGGTACAGTACTGGTGGGGACATGTCTGTCACTGTATAACACTGGGGTACAGTTCTGTCACTGTATAACACTGGGGTACAGTACTGGTGGGGACAGGTCTGTCACTGTATAACACTGGGGTACAGTACTGTTGGGGACAGGTCTGTCACTATATAACATCGGGCTACGGTACTGGTGGGGACAGGTCTGTCACTGTATAACACTGGGGTACAGTGCTGGTGGGGACAGGTCTGTCACTGTATAACACTGGGGTACAGTACTGATGGGGACAGCTCTGTTATTGTATAACACTGGGGTACAGTACTGGTGGGGACAGGTCTGTCACTATATAACATCGGGCTACGGTACTGGCGGGGACAGGTCCGACACTGTATAACCCTGCGGTACAGTACTGGTGGGGACTGTTCTGACACTGTTTAACACTGGGGTACACTACTGGTGGGGACTGGTCTGTCTCTGTATAACACTGGGTTACAGTACTAGTGGGAACAAGTCTGTCACTGTGTAACACTGGGGTACAGTACAGGTGGGGATTAGTCTGTCACTGTGTAACACTGGGGTACGGTACTGGTGGGGACAGGTCTGTCACTGTATAACACTGGGGTACAGTACTGGTGGGGACAGTTCTGTCTCTGTATAACACTGGGGTACAGTACTGGTGGGGACAGGTCTGTCACTGGATAACGCTGGGGTACGGTACTGGTGGGGACAGGTCTGTCACTGTATAACATTGGGGTACAGTAGAGGTGAGGACAGGTCTGTCACTGTATAACACTGGAACACTGGGGTACAGCACTGGTGGGCACCGGTCTGTCACTGTATAACAATGGGGTACAGTAAAGGTGGGGACAGGTCTGTCACTGTATAACACAGGGGTACAGTACTGGTGGGGACAGGTCTGTCACTGTATAACACTGGGGTACAGTTCTGTCACTGTAAAACACTGGGGTACAGTACTGGTGAGGACAGGTCTGTCACTGTATAACACTGGGGTACAGTACTGTTGGGGACAGGTCTGTCACTATATAACATCGGGCTACGGTACTGGTGGGGACAGGTCTGTCACTGTATAACACTGGGGTACAGTGCTGGTGGGGACAGGTCTGTCACTGTATAACACTGGGGTACAGTACTGATGGGGACAGCTCTGTCATTGTATAACACTGGGGTACAGTACTGGTGGGGACAGGTCTGTCACTATATAACATCGGGCTACGGTACTGGCGGTGACAGGTCCGACACTGTATAACCCTGCGGTACAGTACTGGTGGGGACTGTTCTGACACTGTTTAACACTGGGGTACAGTACTGGTGGGGACTGGTCTGTCTCTGTATAACACTGGGTTACAGTACTAGTGGGGACAAGTCTGTCACTGTGTAACACTGGGGTACAGTAAAGGTGGGTACAAGTCTGTCACTGTGTAACACTGGGGTACAGTACAGGTGGGGACAGGTCTGTCACTGTATAACACTGGGGTACAGTACTGTTGGGGACAGGTCTGTCACTATATAACATCGGGCTACGGTACTGGTGGGGACAGGTCTGTCACTGTATAACACTGGGGTACAGTGCTGGTGGGGACAGGTCTGTCACTGTATAACACTGGGGTACAGTACTGATGGGGACAGCTCTGTCATTGTATAACACTGGGGTACAGTACTGGTGGGGACAGGTCTGTCACTATATAACATCGGGCTACGGTACTGGCGGGGACAGGTCCGACACTGTATAACCCTGCGGTACAGTACTGGTGGGGACTGTTCTGATACTGTTTAACACTGGGGTACAGTACTGGTGGGGTCTGGTCTGTCTCTGTATAACACTGGGTTACAGTACTAGTGGGGACAAGTCTGTCACTGTGTAACACTGGGGTACAGTAAAGGTGGGGACAAGTCTGTCACTGTGTAACACTGGGGTACAGTACAGGTGGGGACAGGTCTGTCACTGTATAACACTGGGGTACGGTACTGGTTGGGACAGGTCTGTCACTGTATAGCACTGGGGTTCAGTACTGGTGGGGACAGTTCTGTCTCTGTATAACGCTGGGTTACGGTACTGGTGGAGACAGGTCTGTCACTGTATAACATTGGGGTACAGTAGAGGTGAGGACAGGTCTGTAACTGTATAACACTGGAACACTGGGGTACAGCACTGGTGGGGAGAGGTCTGTCACTGTGTAACACTGGGGTACAGTACAGGTGAGGACTGTTCTGTCACCGTATAACACAGGTGTACAGTAAAGGTGGGGACCGGTCTGTCACTGTATAACAATGGGGTACAGTAAAGGTGGGGACAGGTCTGTCACTGTATAACACTGGGTTACAGTACTAGTGGGGACAAGTCTGTCACTGTGTAACACTGGGGTACAGTACAGGTGGGGACAGGTCTGTCACTGTATAACACTGGGGTACGTTACTGGTGGGGACAGGTCTGTCACTGTATAACACTGGGGTACAGTACTGGTGGGGACAGTTCTGTCTCTGTATAACACTGGGGTACAGTACTGGTGGGGACAGGTCTGTCACTGGATAACGCTGGGGTACGGTACTGGTGGGGACAGGTCTGTCACTGTATAACATTGGGGTACAGTAGAGGTGAGGACAGGTCTGTCACTGTATAACACTGGAACACTGGGGTACAGCACTGGTGGGCACCGGTCTGTCACTGTATAACAATGGGGTACAGTAAAGGTGGGGACAGGTCTGTCACTGTATAACACAGGGGTACAGTACTGCTGGGGACAGGTCTGTCTCTGTATAACACTGGGGTACAGTACTAGTGGGGACAAGTCTGTCACTGTGTAACACTGGGGTACAGTACAGGTAGGGACAGGTCTGTCACTGCATAACACTGGGGTACGGTACTGGTGGGGACAGGTCTGTCACTGTATAACACTGGGGTACAGTACTGGTGGGGATAGTTCTGTCTCTGTATAACACTGGGGTACAGTACTGGTGGGAACAGGTCTGTCAATGTATAACACTGAGGTACAGTACTGTTGGGGACAGGTCTGTCACTATATAACATCGGGCTACGGTACTGGTGGGGACAGGTCCGACACTGTATAACACTGCAGTACAGTGCTGGTGGGGCTGTTCTGACACTGTTTAACACTGGGGTACAGTACTGGTGGGGACAGGTCTGTCTCTGTATAACACTGGGGTACAGTACTAGTGGGGACAAGTCTGTCACTGTGTAACACTGGGGTACAGTACAGGTGGGGACAGGTCTGTCACTGTATAACACTGGGGTACGGTACTGGTGAGGACAGGTCTGTCACTGTATAACACTGGGGTACAGTACTGGTGGGGACAGTTCTGTATCTGTATAACGCTGGGGTACGGTACTGGTGGGGAAAGGTCTGTCACTGTATAACATTGGGGTACAGTAGAGGTGAGGACAGGTCTGTCACTGTATAACACTGGAACACTGCGGTACAGCACTGGTGGGGACAGGTCTGTCACTGTGTAACACTGGGGTACAGTACAGGTGAGGACTGTTCTGTCACCGTATAACACAGGGGTACAGTAAAGGTGGGGACCGGTCTGTCACTGTATAACAATGAGGTACAGTAAAGGTGGGGACAGGTCTGTCACTGTATAACACAGGGGTACAGTACTGGTGGGGACAGGTCTGTCACTGTATAATACTGGGGTACAGTACTGTTGGGGACAGGTCTGTCACTATATAACATCGGGCTACGGTACTGGTGTGGACAGGTCCGACCCTGTATAACACTGCGGTACAGTACTGGTGGGGACTGGTCTGACACTGATTAACACTGGGGTACAGTACTGGTGTGGACAGGTCTGTCACTGTATAACACGGGGGTACAGTGCTGGTGGGGACCGGTCTGTCACTTTATAACAATGGGGTACAGTAAAGGTGGGGACAGGTCTGTCACTGCACAACACAGGGGTACAGTTCTGGTGGGGACAGGTCTGTCACTGTATAACACAGGGGTACAGTTCTGTCACGGTATAACACTGGGGTACAGTACTGGTGGGGACAGGTCTGTCACTGTATAAAACTGGGGTACAGTACTGTTGGGGACAGGTCTGTCACTATATAACATCGGGCTACGGTACTGGTGGGGACAGGTCCGACACTGTATAACCCTGCGGTACAGTACTGGTGGGGACTGTTCTGACACTGTTTAACACTGGGGTACAGTACTGGTGGGGACAGGTCTGTCTCTGTATAACACTGGGTTACAGTACTAGTGGGAACAAGTCTGTCACTGTGTAACACTGGGGTACAGTACAGGTGGGGATTAGTCTGTCACTGTGTAACACTGGGGTACGGTACTGGTGGGGACAGGTCTGTCACTGTATAACACTGGGGTACAGTACTGGTGGGGACAGTTCTGTCTCTGTATAACACTGGGGTACAGTACTGGTGGGGACAGGTCTGTCACTGGATAACGCTGGGGTACGGTACTGGTGGGGACAGGTCTGTCACTGTATAACATTGGGGTACAGTAGAGGTGGGGACAGGTCTGTCACTGTATAACACAGGGGTACAGTACTGGTGGGGACAGGTCTGTCACTGTATAACACTGGGGTACAGTTCTGTCACTGTAAAACACTGGGGTACAGTACTGGTGGGGACAGGTCTGTCACTGTATAACACTGGGGTACAGTACTGTTGGGGACAGGTCTGTCACTATATAACATCGGGCTACGGTACTGGTGGGGACAGTTCTGTCACTGTATAACACTGGGGTACAGTGCTGGTGGGGACTGTTCTGACACTGTTTAACACTGGGGTACAGTACTGATGGGGACAGGTCTGTCTCTGTATAACACTGGGTTACAGTACTAGTGGGGACAAGTCTGTCACTGTGTAACACTGGGGTACAGTACAGGTGGGGATTAGTCTGTCACTGTGTAACACTGGGGTACGGTACTGGTGGGGACAGGTCTGTCATTGTATAACACTGGGGTACAGTACTGGTGGGGACAGTTCTGTCTCTGTATAACACTGGGGTACAGTACTGGTGGGGACAGGTCTGTCACTGGATAACGCTGGGGTACGGTACTGGTGGGGACAGGTCTGTCACTGTATAACATTGGGGTACAGTAGAGGTGAGGACAGGTCTGTCACTGTATAACACTGGAACACTGGGGTACAGCACAGGTGGGGACCGGTCTGTCACTGTATAACAATAGGGTACATTAAAGGTGGGGACAGGTCTGTCACTGTATAACACAGGGGTACAGTACTGGTGGGGACATGTCTGTCACTGTATAACACTGGGGTACAGTTCTGTCACTGTATAACACTGGGGTACAGTACTGGTGGGGACAGGTCTGTCACTGTATAACACTGGGGTACAGTACTGTTGGGGACAGGTCTGTCACTATATAACATCGGGCTACGGTACTGGTGGGGCCAGGTCTGTCACTGTATAACACTGGGGTACAGTGCTGGTGGGGACAGGTCTGTCACTGTATAACACTGGGGTACAGTACTGATGGGGACAGCTCTGTTATTGTATAACACTGGGGTACAGTACTGGTGGGGACAGGTCTGTCACTATATAACATCGGGCTACGGTACTGGCGGGGACAGGTCCGACACTGTATAACCCTGCGGTACAGTACTGGTGGGGACTGTTCTGACACTGTTTAACACTGGGGTACACTACTGGTGGGGACTGGTCTGTCTGTGTATAACACTGGGTTACAGTACTAGTGGGAACAAGTCTGTCACTGTGTAACACTGGGGTACAGTACAGGTGGGGATTAGTCTGTCACTGTGTAACACTGGGGTACGGTACTGGTGGGGACAGGTCTGTCACTGTATAACACTGGGGTACAGTACTGGTGGGGACAGTTCTGTCTCTGTATAACACTGGGGTACAGTACTGGTGGGGACAGGTCTGTCACTGGATAACGCTGGGGTACGGTACTGGTGGGGACAGGTCTGTCACTGTATAACATTGGGGTACAGTAGAGGTGAGGACAGGTCTGTCACTGTATAACACTGGAACACTGGGGTACAGCACTGGTGGGCACCGGTCTGTCACTGTATAACAATGGGGTACAGTAAAGGTGGGGACAGGTCTGTCACTGTATAACACAGGGGTACAGTACTGGTGGGTACAGGTCTGTCACTGTATAACACTGGGGTACAGTTCTGTCACTGTAAAACACTGGGGTACAGTACTGGTGAGGACAGGTCTGTCACTGTATAACACTGGGGTACAGTGCTGGTGGGGACAGGTCTGTCACTGTATAACACTGGGGTACAGTACTGATGGACACAGCTCTGTCATTGTATAACACTGGGGTACAGTACTGGTGGGGACAGGTCTGTCACTATATAACATCGGGCTACGGTACTGGCGGGGACAGGTCCGACACTGTATAACCCTGCGGTACAGTACTGGTGGGGACTGTTCTGACACTGTTTAACACTGGGGTACAGTACTGGTGGGGACTGGTCTGTCTCTGTATAACACTGGGTTACAGTACTAGTGGGGACAAGTCTGTCACTGTGTAACACTGGGGTACAGTAAAGGTGGGGACAAGTCTGTCACTGTGTAACACTGGGGTACAGTACAGGTGGGGACAGGTCTGTCACTGTATAACACTGGGGTACGGTACTGGTTGGGACAGGTCTGTCACTGTATAGCACTGGGGTTCAGTACTGGTGGGGACAGTTCTGTCTCTGTATAACGCTGGGTTACGGTACTGGTGGGGACAGGTCTGTCACTGTATAACATTGGGGTACAGTAGAGGTGAGGACAGGTCTGTAACTGTATAACACTGGAACACTGGGGTACAGCACTGGTGGGGAGAGGTCTGTCACTGTGTAACACTGGGGTACAGTACAGGTGAGGACTGTTCTGTCACCGTATAACACAGGTGTACAGTAAAGGTGGGGACCGGTCTGTCACTGTATAACAATGGGGTACAGTAAAGGTGGGGACAGGTCTGTCACTGTATAACACTGGGTTACAGTACTGTTGGGGACAGGTCTGTCACTATATAACATCGGGCTACGGTACTGGTGGGGACAGGTCTGTCACTGTATAACACTGGGGTACAGTGCTGGTGGGGACCGGTCTGTCACTGTATAACAATGGGGTACAGTAAAGGTGGGGACAGGTCTGTCACTGTATAACACTGGGTTACAGTACTAGTGGGGACAAGTCTGTCACTGTGTAACACTGGGGTACAGTACAGGTGGGGACAGGTCTGTCACTGTATAACACTGGGGTACGGTACTGGTGGGGACAGGTCTGTCACTGTATAACACTGGGGTACAGTACTGGTGGGGACAGTTCTGTCTCTGTATAACACTGGGGTACAGTACTGATGGGGACAGGTCTGTCACTGGATAACGCTGGGGTACGTTACAGGTGGGGACAGGTCTGTCACTGTATAACATTGGGGTACAGTAGAGGTGAGGACAGGTCTGTCACTGTATAACACTGGAACACTGGCGTACAGCACTGGTGGGGACCGGTCTGTCACTGTATAACACTGGGGTACAGTTCTGTCACTGTATAACACTGGGGTACAGTACTGGTGGGGACAGGTCTGTCACTGTATAACACTGGGGTACAGTACTGTTGGGGACAGGTCTGTCACTATATAACATCGGGCTACGGTACTGGTGGGGATAGGTCTGTCACTGTATAACACTGGGGTAAAGTGCTGGTGGGGACAGGTCTGTCACTGTATAACACTGGGGTACAGTACTGGTGGGGACTGCTCTGTCATTGTATAACACTGGGGTACAGTACTGGTGGGGACAGGTCTGTCACTATAAAACATCGGGCTACGGTACTGGCGGGGACAGGTCCGACACTGTATAACACTGCGGGTCAGTACTGGTGGGGACTGGTCTGACACTGTTTAACACTGGGGTACAGTACCGGTGTGGACAGGTCTGTCACTGTATAACACAGGGGTACAGTGCTGGTGGGGATCGGTCTGTCACTTTATAACAATGGGGTACAGTAAAGGTGGGGACAGGTCTGTCACTGCACAACACAGGGGTACAGTTCTGGTGGGGACAGGTCTGTCACTGGATAACGCTGGGGTACGGTACTGGTGGGGACAGGTCTGTCACTGTATAACATTGGGGTACAGTAGAGGTGAGGACAGGTCTGTCAGTGTATAACACTGGAACACTGGGGTACAGCACAGGTGGGGACCGGTCTGTCACTGTATAACAATGGGGTACATTAAAGGTGGGGACAGGTCAGTCACTGTATAACACAGGGGTACAGTACTGGTGGGGACATGTCTGTCACTGTATAACACTGGGGTACAGTTCTGTCACTGTATAACACTGGGGTACAGTACTGGTGGGGACAGGTCTGTCACTGTATAACACTGGGGTACAGTACTGTTGGGGACAGGTCTGTCACTATATAACATCGGGCTACGGTACTGGTGGGGACAGGTCTGTCACTGTATAACACTGGGGTACAGTGCTGGTGGGGACAGGTCTGTCACTGTATAACACTGGGGTACAGTACTGATGGGGACAGCTCTGTTATTGTATAACACTGGGGTACAGTACTGGTGGGGACAGGTCTGTCACTATATAACATCGGGCTACGGTACTGGCGGGGACAGGTCCGACACTGTATAACCCTGCGGTACAGTACTGGTGGGGACTGTTCTGACACTGTTTAACACTGGGGTACACTACTGGTGGGGACAGGTCTGTCTCTGTATAACACTGGGTTACAGTACTAGTGGGAACAAGTCTGTCACTGTGTAACACTGGGGTACAGTACAGGTGGGGATTAGTCTGTCACTGTGTAACACTGGGGTACGGTACTGGTGGGGACAGGTCTGTCACTGTATAACACTGGGGTACAGTACTGGTGGGGACAGTTCTGTCTCTGTATAACACTGGGGTACAGTACTGGTGGGGACAGGTCTGTCACTGGATAACGCTGGGGTACGGTACTGGTGGGGACAGGTCTGTCACTGTATAACATTGGGGTACAGTAGAGGTGAGGACAGGTCTGTCACTGTATAACACTGGAACACTGGGGTACAGCACTGGTGGGCACCGGTCTGTCACTGTATAACAATGGGGTACAGTAAAGGTGGGGACAGGTCTGTCACTGTATAACACAGGGGTACAGTACTGGTGGGGACAGGTCTGTCACTGTATAACACTGGGGTACATTTCTGTCACTGTAAAACACTGGGGTACAGTACTGGTGAGGACTGGTCTGTCACTGTATAACACTGGGGTACAGTACTGTTGGGGACAGGTCTGTCACTATATAACATCGGGCTACGGTACTGGTGGGGACAGGTCTGTCACTGTATAACACTGGGGTACAGTGCTGGTGGGGACAGGTCTGTCACTGTATAACACTGGGGTACAGTACTGATGGGGACAGCTCTGTCATTGTATAACACTGGGGTACAGTACTGGTGGGGACAGGTCTGTCACTATATAACATCGGGCTACGGTACTGGCGGGGACAGGTCCGACACTGTATAACCCTGCGGTACAGTACTGGTGGGGACTGTTCTGACACTGTTTAACACTGGGGTACAGTACTGGTGGGGACTGGTCTGTCTCTGTATAACACTGGGTTACAGTACTAGTGGGGACAAGTCTGTCACTGTGTAACACTGGGGTACAGTAAAGGTGGGGACAAGTCTGTCACTGTGTAACACTGGGGTACAGTACAGGTGGGGACAGGTCTGTCACTGTATAACACTGGGGTACGGTACTGGTTGGGACAGGTCTATCACTGTATAGCACTGGGGTTCAGTACTGGTGGGGACAGTTCTGTCTCTGTATAACGCTGGGTTACGGTACTGGTGGGGACAGGTCTGTCACTGTATAACATTGGGGTACAGTAGAGGTGAGGACAGGTCTGTAACTGTATAACACTGGAACACTGGGGTACAGCACTGGTGGGGAGAGGTCTGTCACTGTGTAACACTGGGGTACAGTACAGGTGAGGACTGTTCTGTCACCGTATAACACAGGTGTACAGTAAAGGTGGGGACCGGTCTGTCACTGTATAACAATGGGGTACAGTAAAGGTGGGGGACAGGTCTGTCACTGTATAACACTGGGTTACAGTACTGTTGGGGACAGGTCTGTCACTATATAACATCGGGCTACGGTACTGGTGGGGACAGGTCTGTCACTGTATAACACTGGGGTACAGTGCTGGTGGGGACCGGTCTGTCACTGTATAACAATGGGGTACAGTAAAGGTGGGGACAGGTCTGTCACTGTATAACACTGGGTTACAGTACTAGTGGGGACAAGTCTGTCACTGTGTAACACTGGGGTACAGTACAGGTGGGGACAGGTCTGTCACTGTATAACACTGGGGTACGGTACTGGTGGGGACAGGTCTGTCACTGTATAACACTGGGGTACAGTACTGGTGGGGACAGTTCTGTCTCTGTATAACACTGGGGTACAGTACTGATGGGGACAGGTCTGTCACTGGATAACGCTGGGGTACGTTACAGGTGGGGACAGGTCTGTCACTGTATAGCATTGGGGTACAGTAGAGGTGAGGACAGGTCTGTCACTGTATAACACTGGAACACTGGGGTACAGCACTGGTGGGGACCGGTCTGTCACTGTATAACACTGGGGTACAGTTCTGTCACTGTATAACACTGGGGTACAGTACTGGTGGGGACAGGTCTGTCACTGTATAACACTGGGGTACAGTACTGTTGGGGACAGGTCTGTCACTATATAACACCGGGCTACGGTACTGGTGGGGATAGGTCTGTCACTGTATAACACTGGGGTAAAGTGCTGGTGGGGACAGGTCTGTCACTGTATAACACTGGGGTACAGTACTGGTGGGGACAGCTCTGTCATTGTATAACACTGGGGTACAGTACTGGTGGGGACAGGTCTGTCACTATAAAACATCGGGCTACGGTACTGGCGGGGACAGGTCCGACACTGTATAACACTGCGGGTCAGTACTGGTGGGGACTGGTCTGACACTGTTTAACACTGGGGTACAGTACCGGTGTGGACAGGTCTGTCACTGTAAAACACAGGGGTACAGTGCTGGTGGGGATCGGTCTGCCACTTTATAACAATGGGGTACAGTAAAGGTGGGGACAGGTCTGTCACTGCACAACACAGGGGTACAGTTCTGGTGGGGACAGGTCTGTCACTGGATAACGCTGGGGTACGGTACTGGTGGGGACAGGTCTGTCACTGTATAACATTGGGGTACAGTAGAGGTGAGGACAGGTCTGTCAGTGTATAACACTGGAACACTGGGGTACAGCACAGGTGGGGACCGATCTGTCACTGTATAACAATGGGGTACATTAAAGGTGGGGACAGGTCAGTCACTGTATAACACAGGGGTACAGTACTGGTGGGGACATGTCTGTCACTGTATAACACTGGGGTACAGTTCTGTCACTGTATAACACTGGGGTACAGTACTGGTGGGGACAGGTCTGTCACTGTATAACACTGGGGTACAGTACTGTTGGGGACAGGTCTGTCACTATATAACATCGGGCTACGGTACTGGTGGGGACAGGTCTGTCACTGTATAACACTGGGGTACAGTGCTGGTGGGGACAGGTCTGTCACTGTATAACACTGGGGTACAGTACTGATGGGGACAGCTCTGTTATTGTATAACACTGGGGTACAGTACTGGTGGGGACAGGTCTGTCACTATATAACATCGGGCTACGGTACTGGCGGGGACAGGTCCGACACTGTATAACCCTGCGGTACAGTACTGGTGGGGACTGTTCTGACACTGTTTAACACTGGGGTACACTACTGGTGGGGACTGGTCTGTCTCTGTATAACACTGGGTTACAGTACTAGTGGGAACAAGTCTGTCACTGTGTAACACTGGGGTACAGTACAGGTGGGGATTAGTCTGTCACTGTGTAACACTGGGGTACGGTACTGGTGGGGACAGGTCTGTCACTGTATAACACTGGGGTACAGTACTGGTGGGGACAGTTCTGTCTCTGTATAACACTGGGGTACAGTACTGGTGGGGACAGGTCTGTCACTGGATAACGCTGGGGTACGGTACTGGTGGGGACAGGTCTGTCACTGTATAACATTGGGGTACAGTAGAGGTGAGGACAGGTCTGTCACTGTATAACACTGGAACACTGGGGTACAGCACTGGTGGGCACCGGTCTGTCACTGTATAACAATGGGGTACAGTAAAGGTGGGGACAGGTCTGTCACTGTATAACACAGGGGTACAGTACTGGTGGGGAAAGGTCTGTCACTGTATAACACTGGGGTACAGTTCTGTCACTGTAAAACACTGGGGTACAGTACTGGTGAGGACAGGTCTGTCACTGTATAACACTGGGGTACAGTACTGTTGGGGACAGGTCTGTCACTATATAACATCGGGCTACGGTACTGGTGGGGACAGGTCTGTCACTGTATAACACTGGGGTACAGTGCTGGTGGGGACAGGTCTGTCACTGTATAACACTGGGGTACAGTACTGATGGGGACAGCTCTGTTATTGTATAACACTGGGGTACAGTACTGGTGGGGACAGGTCTGTCACTATATAACATCGGGCTACGGTACTGGCGGGGACAGGTCCGACACTGTATAACCCTGCGGTACAGTACTGGTGGGGACTGTTGTGACACTGTTTAACACTGGGGTACACTACTGGTGGGGACAGGTCTGTCTCTGTATAACACTGGGTTACAGTACTAGTGGGAACAAGTCTGTCACTGTGTAACACTGGGGTACAGTACAGGTGGGGATTAGTCTGTCACTGTGTAACACTGGGGTACGGTACTGGTGGGGACAGGTCTGTCACTGTATAACACTGGGGTACAGTACTGGTGGGGACAGTTCTGTCTCTGTATAACACTGGGGTACAGTACTGGTGGGGACAGGTCTGTCACTGGATAACGCTGGGGTACGGTACTGGTGGGGACAGGTCTGTCACTGTATAACATTGGGGTACAGTAGAGGTGAGGACAGGTCTGTCACTGTATAACACTGGAACACTGGGGTACAGCACTGGTGGGCACCGGTCTGTCACTGTATAACAATGGGGTACATTAAAGGTGGGGACAGGTCAGTCACTGTATAACACAGGGGTACAGTACTGGTGGGGACATGTCTGTCACTGTATAACACTGGGGTACAGTTCTGTCACTGTATAACACTGGGGTACAGTACTGGTGGGGACAGGTCTGTCACTGTATAACACTGGGGTACAGTACTGTTGGGGACAGGTCTGTCACTATATAACATCGGGCTACGGTACTGGTGGGGACAGGTCTGTCACTGTATAACACTGGGGTACAGTGCTGGTGGGGACAGGTCTGTCACTGTATAACACTGGGGTACAGTACTGATGGGGACAGCTCTGTTATTGTATAACACTGGGGTACAGTACTGGTGGGGACAGGTCTGTCACTATATAACATCGGGCTACGGTACTGGCGGGGACAGGTCCGACACTGTATAACCCTGCGGTACAGTACTGGTGGGGACTGTTCTGACACTGTTTAACACTGGGGTACACTACTGGTGGGGACTGGTCTGTCTCTGTATAACACTGGGTTACAGTACTAGTGGGAACAAGTCTGTCACTGTGTAACACTGGGGTACAGTACAGGTGGGGATTAGTCTGTCACTGTGTAACACTGGGGTACGGTACTGGTGGGGACAGGTCTGTCACTGTATAACACTGGGGTACAGTACTGGTGGGGACAGTTCTGTCTCTGTATAACACTGGGGTACAGTACTGGTGGGGACAGGTCTGTCACTGGATAACGCTGGGGTACGGTACTGGTGGGGACAGGTCTGTCACTGTATAACATTGGGGTACAGTAGAGGTGAGGACAGGTCTGTCACTGTATAACACTGGAACACTGGGGTACAGCACTGGTGGGCACCGGTCTGTCACTGTATAACAATGGGGTACAGTAAAGGTGGGGACAGGTCTGTCACTGTATAACACAGGGGTACAGTACTGGTGGGGAAAGGTCTGTCACTGTATAACACTGGGGTACAGTTCTGTCACTGTAAAACACTGGGGTACAGTACTGGTGAGGACAGGTCTGTCACTGTATAACACTGGGGTACAGTACTGTTGGGGACAGGTCTGTCACTATATAACATCGGGCTACGGTACTGGTGGGGACAGGTCTGTCACTGTATAACACTGGGGTACAGTGCTGGTGGGGACAGGTCTGTCACTGTATAACACTGGGGTACAGTACTGATGGGGACAGCTCTGTTATTGTATAACACTGGGGTACAGTACTGGTGGGGACAGGTCTGTCACTATATAACATCGGGCTACGGTACTGGCGGGGACAGGTCCGACACTGTATAACCCTGCGGTACAGTACTGGTGGGGACTGTTGTGACACTGTTTAACACTGGGGTACACTACTGGTGGGGACAGGTCTGTCTCTGTATAACACTGGGTTACAGTACTAGTGGGAACAAGTCTGTCACTGTGTAACACTGGGGTACAGTACAGGTGGGGATTAGTCTGTCACTGTGTAACACTGGGGTACGGTACTGGTGGGGACAGGTCTGTCACTGTATAACACTGGGGTACAGTACTGGTGGGGACAGTTCTGTCTCTGTATAACACTGGGGTACAGTACTGGTGGGGACAGGTCTGTCACTGGATAACGCTGGGGTACGGTACTGGTGGGGACAGGTCTGTCACTGTATAACATTGGGGTACAGTAGAGGTGAGGACAGGTCTGTCACTGTATAACACTGGAACACTGGGGTACAGCACTGGTGGGCACCGGTCTGTCACTGTATAACAATGGGGTACAGTAAAGGTGGGGACAGGTCTGTCACTGTATAACACAGGGGTACAGTACTGGTGGGGACAGGTCTGTCACTGTATAACACTGGGGTACATTTCTGTCACTGTAAAACACTGGGGTACAGTACTGGTGAGGACAGGTCTGTCACTGTATAACACTGGGGTACAGTACTGTTGGGGACAGGTCTGTCACTATATAACATCGGGCTATGGTACTGGTGGGGACAGGTCTGTCACTGTATAACACTGGGGTACAGTGCTGGTGGGGACAGTTCTGTCTCTGTATAACACTGGGGTACAGTACTGGTGGGGACAGGTCTGTCACTGGATAACGCTGGGGTACGGTACTGGTGGGGACAGGTCTGTCACTATATAACATCGGGCTACGGTACTGGCGGGGACAGGTCCGACACTGTATAACCCTGCGGTACAGTACTGGTGGGGACTGTTCTGACACTGTTTAACACTGGGGTACAGTACTGGTGGGGACTGGTCTGTCTCTGTATAACACTGGGTTACAGTACTAGTGGGGACAAGTCTGTCACTGTGTAACACTGGGGTACAGTAAAGGTGGGGACAAGTCTGTCACTGTGTAACACTGGGGTACAGTACAGGTGGGGACAGGTCTGTCACTGTATAACACTGGGGTACGGTACTGGTTGGGACAGGTCTATCACTGTATAGCACTGGGGTTCAGTACTGGTGGGGACAGTTCTGTCTCTGTATAACGCTGGGTTACGGTACTGGTGGGGACAGGTCTGTCACTGTATAACATTGGGGTACAGTAGAGGTGAGGACAGGTCTGTAACTGTATAACACTGGAACACTGGGGTACAGCACTGGTGGGGAGAGGTCTGTCACTGTGTAACACTGGGGTACAGTACAGGTGAGGACTGTTCTGTCACCGTATAACACAGGTGTACAGTAAAGGTGGGGACCGGTCTGTCACTGTATCACAATGGGGTACAGTAAAGGTGGGGGACAGGTCTGTCACTGTATAACACTGGGTTACAGTACTGTTGGGGACAGATCTGTCACTATATAACATCGGGCTACGGTACTGGTGGGGACAGGTCTGTCACTGTATAACACTGGGGTACAGTGCTGGTGGGGACCGGTCTGTCACTGTATAACAATGGGGTACAGTAAAGGTGGGGACAGGTCTGTCACTGTATAACACTGGGTTACAGTACTAGTGGGGACAAGTCTGTCACTGTGTAATACTGGGGTACAGTACAGGTGGGGACAGGTCTGTCACTGTATAACACTGGGGTACGGTACTGGTGGGGACAGGTCTGTCACTGTATAACACTGGGGTACAGTACTGGTGGGGACAGTTCTGTCTCTGTATAACACTGGGGTACAGTACTGATGGGGACAGGTCTGTCACTGGATAACGCTGGGGTACGTTACAGGTGGGGACAGGTCTGTCACTGTATAACATTGGGGTACAGTAGAGGTGAGGACAGGTCTGTCACTGTATAACACTGGAACACTGGGGTACAGCACTGGTGGGGACCGGTCTGTCACTGTATAACACTGGGGTACAGTTCTGTCACTGTATAACACTGGGGTACAGTACTGGTGGGGACAGGTCTGTCACTGTATAACACTGGGGTACAGTACTGTTGGGGACAGGTCTGTCACTATATAACACCGGGCTACGGTACTGGTGGGGATAGGTCTGTCACTGTATAACACTGGGGTAAAGTGCTGGTGGGGACAGGTCTGTCACTGTATAACACTGGGGTACAGTACTGGTGGGGACAGCTCTGTCATTGTATAACACTGGGGTACAGTACTGGTGGGGACAGGTCTGTCACTATAAAACATCGGGCTACGGTACTGGCGGGGACAGGTCCGACACTGTATAACACTGCGGGTCAGTACTGGTGGGGACTGGTCTGACACTGTTTAACACTGGGGTACAGTACCGGTGTGGACAGGTCTGTCACTGTATAACACAGGGGTACAGTGCTGGTGGGGATCGGTCTGTCACTTTATAACAATGGGGTACAGTAAAGGTGGGGACAGGTCTGTCACTGCACAACACAGGGGTACAGTTCTGGTGGGGACAGGTCTGTCACTGGATAACGCTGGGGTACGGTACTGGTGGGGACAGGTCTGTCACTGTATAACATTGGGGTACAGTAGAGGTGAGGACAGGTCTGTCAGTGTATAACACTGGAACACTGGGGTACAGCACAGGTGGGGACCGGTCTGTCACTGTATAACAATGGGGTACATTAAAGGTGGGGACAGGTCAGTCACTGTATAACACAGGGGTACAGTACTGGTGGGGACATGTCTGTCACTGTATAACACTGGGGTACAGTTCTGTCACTGTATAACACTGGGGTACAGTACTGGTGGGGACAGGTCTGTCACTGTATAACACTGGGGTACAGTACTGTTGGGGACAGGTCTGTCACTATATAACATCGGGCTACGGTACTGGTGGGGACAGGTCTGTCACTGTATAACACTGGGGTACAGTGCTGGTGGGGACAGGTCTGTCACTGTATAACACTGGGGTACAGTACTGATGGGGACAGCTCTGTTATTGTATAACACTGGGGTACAGTACTGGTGGGGACAGGTCTGTCACTATATAACATCGGGCTACGGTACTGGCGGGGACAGGTCCGACACTGTATAACCCTGCGGTACAGTACTGGTGGGGACTGTTCTGACACTGTTTAACACTGGGGTACACTACTGGTGGGGACTGGTCTGTCTCTGTATAACACTGGGTTACAGTACTAGTGGGAACAAGTCTGTCACTGTGTAACACTGGGGTACAGTACAGGTGGGGATTAGTCTGTCACTGTGTAACACTGGGGTACGGTACTGGTGGGGACAGGTCTGTCACTGTATAACACTGGGGTACAGTACTGGTGGGGACAGTTCTGTCTCTGTATAACACTGGGGTACAGTACTGGTGGGGACAGGTCTGTCACTGGATAACGCTGGGGTACGGTACTGGTGGGGACAGGTCTGTCACTGTATAACATTGGGGTACAGTAGAGGTGAGGACAGGTCTGTCACTGTATAACACTGGAACACTGGGGTACAGCACTAGTGGGCACCGGTCTGTCACTGTATAACAATGGGGTACAGTAAAGATGGGGACAGGTCTGTCACTGTATAACACAGGGGTACAGTACTGGTGGGGACAGGTCTGTCACTGTATAACACTGGGGTACAGTTCTGTCACTGTAAAACACTGGGGTACAGTACTGGTGAGGACAGGTCTGTCACTGTATAACACTGGGGTACAGTACTGTTGGGGACAGGTCTGTCACTATATAACATCGGGCTACGGTACTGGTGGGGACAGGTCTGTCACTGTATAACACTGGGGTACAGTGCTGGTGGGGACAGGTCTGTCACTGTATAACACTGGGGTACAGTACTGATGGGGACAGCTCTGTCATTGTATAACACTGGGGTACAGTACTGGTGGGGACAGGTCTGTCACTATATAACATCGGGCTACGGTACTGGCGGGGACAGGTCCGACACTGTATAACCCTGCGGTACAATACTGGTGGGGACTGTTCTGACACTGTTTAACACTGGGGTACAGTACTGGTGGGGACTGGTCTGTCTCTGTATAACACTGGGTTACAGTACTAGTGGGGACAAGTCTGTCACTGTGTAACACTGGGGTACAGTAAAGGTGGGGACAAGTCTGTCACTGTGTAACACTGGGGTACAGTACAGGTGGGGACAGGTCTGTCACTGTATAACACTGGGGTACAGTACTGTTGGGGACAGGTCTGTCACTATATAACATCGGGCTACGGTACTGGTGGGGACAGGTCTGTCACTGTATAACACTGGGGTACAGTGCTGGTGGGGACAGGTCTGTCACTGTATAACACTGGGGTACAGTACTGATGGGGACAGCTCTGTCATTGTATAACACTGGTGTACAGTACTGGTGGGGACAGGTCTGTCACTATATAACATCGGGCTACGGTACTGGCGGGGACAGGTCCGACACTGTATAACCCTGCGGTACAGTACTGGTGGGGACTGTTCTGACACTGTTTAACACTGGGGTACAGTACTGGTGGGGACTGGTCTGTCTCTGTATAACACTGGGTTACAGTACTAGTGGGGACAAGTCTGTCACTGTGTAACACTGGGGTACAGTAAAGGTGGGGACAAGTCTGTCACTGTGTAACACTGGGGTACAGTACAGGTGGGGACAGGTGTGTCACTGTATAACACTGGGGTACGGTACTGGTTGGGACAGGTCTGTCACTGTATAGCACTGGGGTTCAGTACTGGTGGGGACAGTTCTGTCTCTGTATAACGCTGGGTTACGGTACTGGTGGGGACAGGTCTGTCACTGTATAACATTGGGGTACAGTAGAGGTGAGGACAGGTCTGTAACTGTATAACACTGGAACACTGGGGTACAGCACTGGTGGGGAGAGGTCTGTCACTGTGTAACACTGGGGTACAGTACAGGTGAGGACTGTTCTGTCACCGTATAACACAGGTGTACAGTAAAGGTGGGGACCGGTCTGTCACTGTATAACAATGGGGTACAGTAAAGGTGGGGACAGGTCTGTCACTGTATAACACTGGGTTACAGTACTAGTGGGGACAAGTCTGTCACTGTGTAACACTGGGGTACAGTACAGGTGGGGACAGGTCTGTCACTGTATAACACTGGGGTACGTTACTGGTGGGGACAGGTCTGTCACTGTATAACACTGGGGTACAGTACTGGTGGGGACAGTTCTGTCTCTGTATAACACTGGGGTACAGTACTGGTGGGGACAGGTCTGTCACTGGATAACGCTGGGGTACGGTACTGGTGGGGACAGGTCTGTCACTGTATAACATTGGGGTACAGTAGAGGTGAGGACAGGTCTGTCACTGTATAACACTGGAACACTGGGGTACAGCACTGGTGGGCACCGGTCTGTCACTGTATAACAATGGGGTACAGTAAAGGTGGGGACAGGTCTGTCACTGTATAACACAGGGGTACAGTACTGGTGGGGAAAGGTCTGTCACTGTATAACACTGGGGTACAGTTCTGTCACTGTAAAACACTGGGGTACAGTACTGGTGAGGACAGGTCTGTCACTGTATAACACTGGGGTACAGTACTGTTGGGGACAGGTCTGTCACTATATAACATCGGGCTACGGTACTGGTGGGGACAGGTCTGTCACTGTATAACACTGGGGTACAGTGCTGGTGGGGACAGGTCTGTCACTGTATAACACTGGGGTACAGTACTGATGGGGACAGCTCTGTTATTGTATAACACTGGGGTACAGTACTGGTGGGGACAGGTCTGTCACTATATAACATCGGGCTACGGTACTGGCGGGGACAGGTCCGACACTGTATAACCCTGCGGTACAGTACTGGTGGGGACTGTTCTGACACTGTTTAACACTGGGGTACACTACTGGTGGGGACAGGTCTGTCTCTGTATAACACTGGGTTACAGTACTAGTGGGAACAAGTCTGTCACTGTGTAACACTGGGGTACAGTACAGGTGGGGATTAGTCTGTCACTGTGTAACACTGGGGTACGGTACTGGTGGGGACAGGTCTGTCACTGTATAACACTGGTGTACAGTACTGGTGGGGACAGTTCTGTCTCTGTATAACACTGGGGTACAGTACTGGTGGGGACAGGTCTGTCACTGGATAACGCTGGGGTACGGTACTGGTGGGGACAGGTCTGTCACTGTATAACATTGGGGTACAGTAGAGGTGAGGACAGGTCTGTCACTGTATAACACTGGAACACTGGGGTACAGCACTGGTGGGCACCGGTCTGTCACTGTATAACAATGGGGTACAGTAAAGGTGGGGACAGGTCTGTCACTGTATAACACAGGGGTACAGTACTGGTGGGGACAGGTCTGTCACTGTATAACACTGGGGTACATTTCTGTCACTGTAAAACACTGGGGTACAGTACTGGTGAGGACAGGTCTGTCACTGTATAACACTGGGGTACAGTACTGTTGGGGACAGGTCTGTCACTATATAACATCGGGCTACGGTACTGGTGGGGACAGGTCTGTCACTGTATAACACTGGGGTACAGTGCTGGTGGGGACAGGTCTGTCACTGTATAACACTGGGGTACAGTACTGATGGGGACAGCTCTGTCATTGTATAACACTGGGGTACAGTACTGGTGGGGACAGGTCTGTCACTATATAACATCGGGCTACGGTACTGGCGGGGACAGGTCCGACACTGTATAACCCTGCGGTACAGTACTGGTGGGGACTGTTCTGACACTGTTTAACACTGGGGTACAGTACTGGTGGGGACTGGTCTGTCTCTGTATAACACTGGGTTACAGTACTAGTGGGGACAAGTCTGTCACTGTGTAACACTGGGGTACAGTAAAGGTGGGGACAAGTCTGTCACTGTGTAACACTGGGGTACAGTACAGGTGGGGACAGGTCTGTCACTGTATAACACTGGGGTACGGTACTGGTTGGGACAGGTCTATCACTGTATAGCACTGGGGTTCAGTACTGGTGGGGACAGTTCTGTCTCTGTATAACGCTGGGTTACGGTACTGGTGGGGACAGGTCTGTCACTGTATAACATTGGGGTACAGTAGAGGTGAGGACAGGTCTGTAACTGTATAACACTGGAACACTGGGGTACAGCACTGGTGGGGAGAGGTCTGTCACTGTGTAACACTGGGGTACAGTACAGGTGAGGACTGTTCTGTCACCGTATAACACAGGTGTACAGTAAAGGTGGGGACCGGTCTGTCACTGTATCACAATGGGGTACAGTAAAGGTGGGGGACAGGTCTGTCACTGTATAACACTGGGTTACAGTACTGTTGGGGACAGGTCTGTCACTATATAACATCGGGCTACGGTACTGGTGGGGACAGGTCTGTCACTGTATAACACTGGGGTACAGTGCTGGTGGGGACCGGTCTGTCACTGTATAACAATGGGATACAGTAAAGGTGGGGACAGGTCTGTCACTGTATAACACTGGGTTACAGTACTAGTGGGGACAAGTCTGTCACTGTGTAATACTGGGGTACAGTACAGGTGGGGACAGGTCTGTCACTGTATAACACTGGGGTACGGTACTGGTGGGTACAGGTCTGTCACTGTATAACACTGGGGTACAGTACTGGTGGGGACAGTTCTGTCTCTGTATAACACTGGGGTACAGTACTGATGGGGACAGGTCTGTCACTGGATAACGCTGGGGTACGTTACAGGTGGGGACAGGTCTGTCACTGTATAACATTGGGGTACAGTAGAGGTGAGGACAGGTCTGTCACTGTATAACACTGGAACACTGGGGTACAGCACTGGTGGGGACCGGTCTGTCACTGTATAACACTGGGGTACAGTTCTGTCACTGTATAACACTGGGGTACAGTACTGGTGGGGACAGGTCTGTCACTGTATAACACTGGGGTACAGTACTGTTGGGGACAGGTCTGTCACTATATAACACCGGGCTACGGTACTGGTGGGGATAGGTCTGTCACTGTATAACACTGGGGTAAAGTGCTGGTGGGGACAGGTCTGTCACTGTATAACACTGGGGTACAGTACTGGTGGGGACAGCTCTGTCATTGTATAACACTGGGGTACAGTACTGGTGGGGACAGGTCTGTCACTATAAAACATCGGGCTACGGTACTGGCGGGGACAGGTCCGACACTGTATAACACAGCGGGTCAGTACTGGTGGGGACTGGTCTGACACTGTTTAACACTGGGGTACAGTACCGGTGTGGACAGGTCTGTCACTGTATAACACAGGGGTACAGTGCTGGTGGGGATCGGTCTGTCACTTTATAACAATGGGGTACAGTAAAGGTGGGGACAGGTCTGTCACTGCACAACACAGGGGTACAGTTCTGGTGGGGACAGGTCTGTCACTGGATAACGCTGGGGTACGGTACTGGTGGGGACAGGTCTGTCACTGTATAACATTGGGGTACAGTAGAGGTGAGGACAGGTCTGTCAGTGTATAACACTGGAACACTGGGGTACAGCACAGGTGGGGACCGGTCTGTCACTGTATAACAATGGGGTACATTAAAGGTGGGGACAGGTCAGTCACTGTATAACACAGGGGTACAGTACTGGTGGGGACATGTCTGTCACTGTATAACACTGGGGTACAGTTCTGTCACTGTATAACACTGGGGTACAGTACTGGTGGGGACAGGTCTGTCACTGTATAACACTGGGGTACAGTACTGTTGGGGACAGGTCTGTCACTATATAACATCGGGCTACGGTACTGGTGGGGACAGGTCTGTCACTGTATAACACTGGGGTACAGTGCTGGTGGGGACAGGTCTGTCACTGTATAACACTGGGGTACAGTACTGATGGGGACAGCTCTGTTATTGTATAACACTGGGGTACAGTACTGGTGGGGACAGGTCTGTCACTATATAACATCGGGCTACGGTACTGGCGGGGACAGGTCCGACACTGTATAACCCTGCGGTACAGTACTGGTGGGGACTGTTCTGACACTGTTTAACACTGGGGTACACTACTGGTGGGGACTGGTCTGTCTCTGTATAACACTGGGTTACAGTACTAGTGGGAACAAGTCTGTCACTGTGTAACACTGGGGTACAGTACAGGTGGGGATTAGTCTGTCACTGTGTAACACTGGGGTACGGTACTGGTGGGGACAGGTCTGTCACTGTATAACACTGGGGTACAGTACTGGTGGGGACAGTTCTGTCTCTGTATAACACTGGGGTACAGTACTGGTGGGGACAGGTCTGTCACTGGATAACGCTGGGGTACGGTACTGGTGGGGACAGGTCTGTCACTGTATAACATTGGGGTACAGTAGAGGTGAGGACAGGTCTGTCACTGTATAACACTGGAACACTGGGGTACAACACTGGTGGGCACCGGTCTGTCACTGTATAACAATGGGGTACAGTAAAGGTGGGGACAGGTCTGTCACTGTATAACACAGGGGTACAGTACTGGTGGGGACAGGTCTGTCACTGTATAACACTGGGGTACAGTTCTGTCACTGTAAAACACTGGGGTACAGTACTGGTGAGGACAGGTCTGTCACTGTATAACACTGGGGTACAGTACTGTTGGGGACAGGTCTGTCACTATATAACATCGGGCTACGGTACTGGTGGGGACAGGTCTGTCACTGTATAACACTGGGGTACAGTGCTGGTGGGGACAGGTCTGTCACTGTATAACACTGGGGTACAGTACTGATGGGGACAGCTCTGTCATTGTATAACACTGGGGTACAGTACTGGTGGGGACAGGTCTGTCACTATATAACATCGGGCTACGGTACTGGCGGGGACAGGTCCGACACTGTATAACCCTGCGGTACAGTACTGGTGGGGACTGTTCTGACACTGTTTAACACTGGGGTACAGTACTGGTGGGGACTGGTCTGTCTCTGTATAACACTGGGTTACAGTACTAGTGGGGACAAGTCTGTCACTGTGTAACACTGGGGTACAGTAAAGGTGGGGACAAGTCTGTCACTGTGTAACACTGGGGTACAGTACAGGTGGGGACAGGTCTGTCACTGTATAACACTGGGGTACAGTACTGTTGGGGACAGGTCTGTCACTATATAACATCGGGCTACGGTACTGGTGGGGACAGGTCTGTCACTGTATAACACTGGGGTACAGTGCTGGTGGGGACAGGTCTGTCACTGTATAACACTGGGGTACAGTACTGATGGGGACAGCTCTGTCATTGTATAACACTGGGGTACAGTACTGGTGGGGACAGGTCTGTCACTATATAACATCGGGCTACGGTACTGGCGGGGACAGGTCCGACACTGTATAACCCTGCGGTACAGTACTGGTGGGGACTGTTCTGACACTGTTTAACACTGGGGTACAGTACTGGTGGGGACTGGTCTGTCTCTGTATAACACTGGGTTACAGTACTAGTGGGGACAAGTCTGTCACTGTGTAACACTGGGGTACAGTAAAGGTGGGGACAAGTCTGTCACTGTGTAACACTGGGGTACAGTACAGGTGGGGACAGGTCTGTCACTGTATAACACTGGGGTACGGTACTGGTTGGGACAGGTCTGTCACTGTATAGCACTGGGGTTCAGTACTGGTGGGGACAGTTCTGTCTCTGTATAACGCTGGGTTACGGTACTGGTGGGGACAGGTCTGTCACTGTATAACATTGGGGTACAGTAGAGGTGAGGACAGGTCTGTAACTGTATAACACTGGAACACTGGGGTACAGCACTGGTGGGGAGAGGTCTGTCACTGTGTAACACTGGGGTACAGTACAGGTGAGGACTGTTCTGTCACCGTATAACACAGGTGTACAGTAAAGGTGGGGACCGGTCTGTCACTGTATAACAATGGGGTACAGTAAAGGTGGGGACAGGTCTGTCACTGTATAACACTGGGTTACAGTACTAGTGGGGACAAGTCTGTCACTGTGTAACACTGGGGTACAGTACAGGTGGGGACAGGTCTGTCACTGTATAACACTGGGGTACGTTACTGGTGGGGACAGGTCTGTCACTGTATAACACTGGGGTACAGTACTGGTGGGGACAGTTCTGTCTCTGTATAACACTGGGGTACAGTACTGATGGGGACAGGTCTGTCACTGGATAACGCTGGGGTACGTTACAGGTGGGGACAGGTCTGTCACTGTATAACATTGGGGTACAGTAGAGGTGAGGACAGGTCTGTCACTGTATAACACTGGAACACTGGGGTACAGCACTGGTGGGGACCGGTCTGTCACTGTATAACACTGGGGTACAGTTCTGTCACTGTATAACACTGGGGTACAGTACTGGTGGGGACAGGTCTGTCACTGTATAACACTGGGGTACAGTACTGTTGGGGACAGGTCTGTCACTATATAACATCGGGCTATGGTACTGGCGGGGACAGGTCTGTCACTGTATAACACTGCGGGACAGTACTGGTGGGGACTGGTCTGACACAGTTTAACACTGGGGTACAGTACCGGTGTGGACAGGTCTGTCACTGTATAACACAGGGGTACAGTGCTGGTGGGGATCGGTCTGTCACTTTATAACAATGGGGTACAGTAAAGGTGGGGACAGGTCTGTCACTGCACAACACAGGGGTACAGTTCTGGTGGGGACAGGTCTGTTACTGTATAACACAGGGGTACAGTTCTGTCACTGTATAACACTGGGGTACAGTACTGGTGGGGACAGGTCTGTCACTGTATAACACTGGGGTACAGTACCGGTGGGGACAGGTCTGTCACTATATAACATCGGGCTACGGTACTGGTGGGGACAGGTCCGACACTGTATAACCCTGCGGTACAGTACTGGTGGGGACTGTTCTGACACTGTTTAACACTGGGGTACAGTACTGGTGGGGACAGGTCTGTCTCTGTATAACACTGGGTTACAGTACTAGTGGGGACAAGTCTGTCACTGTGTAACACTGGGGTACAGTACAGGTGGGGATTAGTCTGTCACTGTGTAACACTGGGGTACGGTACTGGTGTGGACAGGTCTGTCACTGTATAACACTGGGGTACAGTACTGGTGGGGACAGTTCTGTCTCTGTATAACACTGGGGTACAGTACTGGTGGGGACAGGTCTGTCACTGGATAACGCTGGGGTACGGTACTGGTGGGGACAGGTCTGTCACTGTATAACATTGGGGTACAGTAGCGGTGAGGACAGGTCTGTCACTGTATAACACTGGAACACTGGGGTACAGCACAGGTGGGGACCGGTCTGTCACTGTATAACAATGGGGTACATTAAAGGTGGGGACAGGTCTGTCACTGTATAACACAGGGGTACAGTACTGGTGGGGACAGGTCTGTCACTGTATAACACTGGGGTACAGTTCTGTCACTGTATAACACTGGGGTACAATACTGGTGGGGACAGGTCTGTCACTGTATAACACTGGGGTACAGTACTGTTGGGGACAGGTCTGTCACTATATAACATCGGGCTACGGTACTGGTGGGGACAGGTCTGTCACTGTATAACACTGGGGTACAGTGCTGGTGGGGACAGGTCTGTCACTGTATAACACTGGGGTACAGTACTGATGGGGACAGCTCTGTTATTGTATAACACTGGGGTACAGTACTGGTGGGGACAGGTCTGTCACTATATAACATCGGGCTACGGTCTGTCACTGTATAACACTGGAACACTGGGGTACAGCACAGGTGGGGACCGGTCTGTCACTGTATAACAATGGGGTACATTAAAGGTGGGGACAGGCCTGTCACTGTATAACACAGGGGTACAGTACTGGTGGGGACAGGTCTGTCACTGTATAACACTGGGGTACAGGTCCGACACTGTATAACCCTGCGGTACAGTACTGGTGGGGACTGTTCTGACACTGTTTAACACTGGGGTACACTACTGGTGGGGACTGGTCTGTCTCTGTATAACACTGGGTTACAGTACTAGTGGGGACAAGTCTGTCACTGTGTAACACTGGGGTACAGTACAGGTGGGGACAAGTCTGTCACTGTGTAACACTGGGGTACAGTACAGGTGGGGACAGGTCTGTCACTGTATAACACTGGGGTACGGTACTGGTTGGGACAGGTCTGTCACTGTATAGCACTGGGGTTCAGTACTGGTGGGGACAGTTCTGTCTCTGTATAACGCTGGGTTACGGTACTGGTGGGGACAGGTCTGTCACTGTATAACATTGGGGTACAGTAGAGGTGAGGACAGGTCTGTCACTGTATAACACTGGAACACTGGGGTACAGCACTGGTGGGGAGAGGTCTGTCACTGTGTAACACTGGGGTACAGTACAGGTGAGGACTGTTCTGTCACCGTGTAACACAGGGGTACAGTAAAGGTGGGGACCGGTCTGTCACTGTATAACAATGGGGTACAGTAAAGGTGCGGACAGGTCTGTCACTGTATAACACTGGGTTACAGTACTAGTGGGGACAAGTCTGTCACTGTGTAACACTGGGGTACAGTACAGGTGGGGACACGTCTGTCACTGTATAACACTGGGGTACAGGTCCGACACAGTATAACCCTGCGGTACAGTACTGGTGGGGACTGTTCTGACACTGTTTAACACTGGGGTACAGTACTGGTGGGGACTGGTCTGTCTCTGTATAACACTGGGTTACAGTACTAGTGGGGACAAGTCTGTCACTGTGTAACACTGGGGTACAGTAAAGGTGGGGACAAGTCTGTCACTGTGTAACACTGGGGTACAGTACAGGTGGGGACAGGTCTGTCACTGTATAACACTGGGGTACGGTACTGGTTGGGACAGGTCTGTCACTGTATAGCACTGGGGTTCAGTACTGGTGGGGACAGTTCTGTCTCTGTATAACGCTGGGTTACGGTACTGGTGGGGACAGGTCTGTCACTGTATAACATTGGGGTACAGTAGAGGTGAGGACAGGTCTGTAACTGTATAACACTGGAACACTGGGGTACAGCACTGGTGGGGAGAGGTCTGTCACTGTGTAACACTGGGGTACAGTACAGGTGAGGACTGTTCTGTCACCGTATAACACAGGTGTACAGTAAAGGTGGGGACCGGTCTGTCACTGTATAACAATGGGGTACAGTAAAGGTGGGGACAGGTCTGTCACTGTATAACACTGGGTTACAGTACTAGTGGGGACAAGTCTGTCACTGTGTAACACTGGGGTACAGTACAGGTGGGGACAGGTCTGTCACTGTATAACACTGGGGTACGTTACTGGTGGGGACAGGTCTGTCACTGTATAACACTGGGGTACAGTACTGGTGGGGACAGTTCTGTCTCTGTATAACACTGGGGTACAGTACTGATGGGGACAGGTCTGTCACTGGATAACGCTGGGGTACGTTACAGGTGGGGACAGGTCTGTCACTGTATAACATTGGGGTACAGTAGAGGTGAGGACAGGTCTGTCACTGTATAACACTGGAACACTGGGGTACAGCACTGGTGGGGACCGGTCTGTCACTGTATAACACTGGGGTACAGTTCTGTCACTGTATAACACTGGGGTACAGTACTGGTGGGGACAGGTCTGTCACTGTATAACACTGGGGTACAGTACTGTTGGGGACAGGTCTGTCACTATATAACATCGGGCTACGGTACTGGCGGGGACAGGTCTGTCACTGTATAACACTGCGGGACAGTACTGGTGGGGACTGGTCTGACACAGTTTAACACTGGGGTACAGTACCGGTGTGGACAGGTCTGTCACTGTATAACACAGGGGTACAGTGCTGGTGGGGATCGGTCTGTCACTTTATAACAATGGGGTACAGTAAAGGTGGGGACAGGTCTGTCACTGCACAACACAGGGGTACAGTTCTGGTGGGGACAGGTCTGTCACTGTATAACACAGGGGTACAGTTCTGTCACTGTATAACACTGGGGTACAGTACTGGTGGGGACAGGTCTGTCACTGTATAACACTGGGGTACAGTACTGTTGGGGACAGGTCTGTCACTATATAACATCGGGCTACGGTACTGGTGGGGACAGGTCCGACACTGTATAACCCTGCGGTACAGTACTGGTGGGGACTGTTCTGACACTGTTTAACACTGGGGTACAGTACTGGTGGGGACAGGTCTGTCTCTGTATAACACTGGGTTACAGTACTAGTGGGGACAAGTCTGTCACTGTGTAACACTGGGGTACAGTACAGGTGGGGATTAGTCTGTCACTGTGTAACACTGGGGTACGGTACTGGTGTGGACAGGTCTGTCACTGTATAACACTGGGGTACAGTACTGGTGGGGACAGTTCTGTCTCTGTATAACACTGGGGTACAGTACTGGTGGGGACAGGTCTGTCACTGGATAACGCTGGGGTACGGTACTGGTGGGGACAGGTCTGTCACTGTATAACATTGGGGTACAGTAGCGGTGAGGACAGGTCTGTCACTGTATAACACTGGAACACTGGGGTACAGCACAGGTGGGGACCGGTCTGTCACTGTATAACAATAGGGTACATTAAAGGTGGGGACTGGTCTGTCACTGTATAACACAGGGGTACAGTACTGGTGGGG
Source organism: Carcharodon carcharias (assembly GCF_017639515.1). Classification (NCBI taxonomy): domain Eukaryota; kingdom Metazoa; phylum Chordata; class Chondrichthyes; order Lamniformes; family Lamnidae; genus Carcharodon; species Carcharodon carcharias. The sequence continues at coordinate 140,840,579 of NC_054476.1, forward strand.
ACAGGTCTGTCACTGTATAACACTGGGGTACAGTTCTGTCACTGTATAACACTGGGGTACAATACTGGTGGGGACAGGTCTGTCACTGTATAACACTGGGGTACAGTACTGTTGGGGACAGGTCTGTCACTATATAACATCGGGCTACGGTACTGGTGGGGACAGGTCTGTCACTGTATAACACTGGGGTACAGTGCTGGTGGGGACAGGTCTGTCACTGTATAACACTGGGGTACAGTACTGATGGGGACAGCTCTGTTATTGTATAACACTGGGGTACAGTACTGGTGGGGACAGGTCTGTCACTATATAACATCGGGCTACGGTCTGTCACTGTATAACACTGGAACACTGGGGTACAGCACAGGTGGGGACCGGTCTGTCACTGTATAACAATGGGGTACATTAAAGGTGGGGACAGGTCTGTCACTGTATAACACAGGGGTACATTACTGGTGGGGACAGGTCTGTCACTGTATAACACTGGGGTACAGTACTGTTGGGGACAGGTCTGTCACTATATAACATCGGGCTACGGTACTGGTGGGGACAGGTCCGACACTGTATAACCCTGCGGTACAGTACTGGTGGGGACTGTTCTGACACTGTTTAACACTGGGGTACAGTACTGGTGGGGACAGGTCTGTCTCTGTATAACACTGGGTTACAGTACTAGTGGGGACAAGTCTGTCACTGTGTAACACTGGGGTACAGTACAGGTGGGGATTAGTCTGTCACTGTGTAACACTGGGGTACGGTACTGGTGTGGACAGGTCTGTCACTGTATAACACTGGGGTACAGTACTGGTGGGGACAGTTCTGTCTCTGTATAACACTGGGGTACAGTACTGGTGGGGACAGGTCTGTCACTGGATAACGCTGGGGTACGGTACTGGTGGGGACAGGTCTGTCACTGTATAACATTGGGGTACAGTAGCGGTGAGGACAGGTCTGTCACTGTATAACACTGGAACACTGGGGTACAGCACAGGTGGGGACCGGTCTGTCACTGTATAACAATGGGGTACATTAAAGGTGGGGACAGGTCTGTCACTGTATAACACAGGGGTACAGTACTGGTGGGGACAGGTCTGTCACTGTATAACACTGGGGTACAGTTCTGTCACTGTATAACACTGGGGTACAATACTGGTGGGGACAGGTCTGTCACTGTATAACACTGGGGTACAGTACTGTTGGGGACAGGTCTGTCACTATATAACATCGGGCTACGGTACTGGTGGGGACAGGTCTGTCACTGTATAACACTGGGGTACAGTGCTGGTGGGGACAGGTCTGTCACTGTATAACACTGGGGTACAGTACTGATGGGGACAGCTCTGTTATTGTATAACACTGGGGTACAGTACTGGTGGGGACAGGTCTGTCACTATATAACATCGGGCTACGGTCTGTCACTGTATAACACTGGAACACTGGGGTACAGCACAGGTGGGGACCGGTCTGTCACTGTATAACAATGGGGTACATTAAAGGTGGGGACAGGTCTGTCACTGTATAACACAGGGGTACAGTACTGGTGGGGACAGGTCTGTCACTGTATAACACTGGGGTACAGGTCCGACACTGTATAACCCTGCGGTACAGTACTGGTGGGGACTGTTCTGACACTGTTTAACACTGGGGTACACTACTGGTGGGGATTGGTCTGTCTCTGTATAACACTGGGTTACAGTACTAGTGGGGACAAGTCTGTCACTGTGTAACACTGGGGTACAGTACAGGTGGGGACAAGTCTGTCACTGTGTAACACTGGGGTACAGTACAGGTGGGGACAGGTCTGTCACTGTATAACACTGGGGTACGGTACTGGTTGGGACAGGTCTGTCACTGTATAGCACTGGGGTTCAGTACTGGTGGGGACAGTTCTGTCTCTGTATAACGCTGGGTTACGGTACTGGTGGGGACAGGTCTGTCACTGTATAACATTGGGGTACAGTAGAGGTGAGGACAGGTCTGTCACTGTATAACACTGGAACACTGGGGTACAGCACTGGTGGGGAGAGGTCTGTCACTGTGTAACACTGGGGTACAGTACAGGTGAGGACTGTTCTGTCACCGTGTAACACAGGGGTACAGTAAAGGTGGGGACCGGTCTGTCACTGTATAACAATGGGGTACAGTAAAGGTGGGGACAGGTCTGTCACTGTATAACACTGGGTTACAGTACTAGTGGGGACAAGTCTGTCACTGTGTAACACTGGGGTACAGTACAGGTGGGGACACGTCTGTCACTGTATAACACTGGGGTACAGGTCCGACACTGTATAACCCTGCGGTACAGTACTGGTGGGGACTGTTCTGACACTGTTTAACACTGGGGTACAGTACTGGTGGGGACTGGTCTGTCTCTGTATAACACTGGGTTACAGTACTAGTGGGGACAAGTCTGTCACTGTGTAACACTGGGGTACAGTAAAGGTGGGGACAAGTCTGTCACTGTGTAACACTGGGGTACAGTACAGGTGGGGACAGGTCTGTCACTGTATAACACTGGGGTACGGTACTGGTTGGGACAGGTCTGTCACTGTATAGCACTGGGGTTCAGTACTGGTGGGGACAGTTCTGTCTCTGTATAACGCTGGGTTACGGTACTGGTGGGGACAGGTCTGTCACTGTATAACATTGGGGTACAGTAGAGGTGAGGACAGGTCTGTAACTGTATAACACTGGAACACTGGGGTACAGCACTGGTGGGGAGAGGTCTGTCACTGTGTAACACTGGGGTACAGTACAGGTGAGGACTGTTCTGTCACCGTATAACACAGGTGTACAGTAAAGGTGGGGACCGGTCTGTCACTGTATAACAATGGGGTACAGTAAAGGTGGGGACAGGTCTGTCACTGTATAACACTGGGTTACAGTACTAGTGGGGACAAGTCTGTCACTGTGTAACACTGGGGTACAGTACAGGTGGGGACAGGTCTGTCACTGTATAACACTGGGGTACGTTACTGGTGGGGACAGGTCTGTCACTGTATAACACTGGGGTACAGTACTGGTGGGGACAGTTCTGTCTCTGTATAACACTGGGGTACAGTACTGATGGGGACAGGTCTGTCACTGGATAACGCTGGGGTACGTTACAGGTGGGGACAGGTCTGTCACTGTATAACATTGGGGTACAGTAGAGGTGAGGACAGGTCTGTCACTGTATAACACTGGAACACTGGGGTACAGCACTGGTGGGGACCGGTCTGTCACTGTATAACACTGGGGTACAGTTCTGTCACTGTGTAACACTGGGGTACAGTACTGGTGGGGACAGGTCTGTCACTGTATAACACTGGGGTACAGTACTGTTGGGGACAGGTCTGTCACTATATAACATCGGGCTACGGTACTGGCGGGGACAGGTCTGTCACTGTATAACACTGCGGGACAGTACTGGTGGGGACTGGTCTGACACAGTTTAACACTGGGGTACAGTACCGGTGTGGACAGGTCTGTCACTGTATAACACAGGGGTACAGTGCTGGTGGGGATCGGTCTGTCACTTTATAACAATGGGGTACAGTAAAGGTGGGGACAGGTCTGTCACTGCACAACACAGGGGTACAGTTCTGGTGGGGACAGGTCTGTCACTGTATAACACAGGGGTACAGTTCTGTCACTGTATAACACTGGGGTACAGTACTGGTGGGGACAGGTCTGTCACTGTATAACACTGGGGTACAGTACTGTTGGGGACAGGTCTGTCACTATATAACATCGGGCTACGGTACTGGTGGGGACAGGTCCGACACTGTATAACCCTGCGGTACAGTACTGGTGGGGACTGTTCTGACACTGTTTAACACTGGGGTACAGTACTGGTGGGGACAGGTCTGTCTCTGTATAACACTGGGTTACAGTACTAGTGGGGACAAGTCTGTCACTGTGTAACACTGGGGTACAGTACAGGTGGGGATTAGTCTGTCACTGTGTAACACTGGGGTACGGTACTGGTGTGGACAGGTCTGTCACTGTATAACACTGGGGTACAGTACTGGTGGGGACAGTTCTGTCTCTGTATAACACTGGGGTACAGTACTGGTGGGGACAGGTCTGTCACTGGATAACGCTGGGGTACGGTACTGGTGGGGACAGGTCTGTCACTGTATAACATTGGGGTACAGTAGCGGTGAGGACAGGTCTGTCACTGTATAACACTGGAACACTGGGGTACAGCACAGGTGGGGACCGGTCTGTCACTGTATAACAATGGGGTACATTAAAGGTGGGGACAGGTCTGTCACTGTATAACACAGGGGTACAGTACTGGTGGGGACAGGTCTGTCACTGTATAACACTGGGGTACAGTTCTGTCACTGTATAACACTGGGGTACAATACTGGTGGGGACAGGTCTGTCACTGTATAACACTGGGGTACAGTACTGTTGGGGACAGGTCTGTCACTATATAACATCGGGCTACGGTACTGGTGGGGACAGGTCTGTCACTGTATAACACTGGGGTACAGTGCTGGTGGGGACAGGTCTGTCACTGTATAACACTGGGGTACAGTACTGATGGGGACAGCTCTGTTATTGTATAACACTGGGGTACAGTACTGGTGGGGACAGGTCTGTCACTATATAACATCGGGCTACGGTCTGTCACTGTATAACACTGGAACACTGGGGTACAGCACAGGTGGGGACCGGTCTGTCACTGTATAACAATGGGGTACATTAAAGGTGGGGACAGGTCTGTCACTGTATAACACAGGGGTACAGTACTGGTGGGGACAGGTCTGTCACTGTATAACACTGGGGTACAGGTCCGACACTGTATAACCCTGCGGTACAGTACTGGTGGGGACTGTTCTGACACTGTTTAACACTGGGGTACACTACTGGTGGGGACTGGTCTGTCTCTGTATAACACTGGGTTACAGTACTAGTGGGGACAAGTCTGTCACTGTGTAACACTGGGGTACAGTACAGGTGGGGAAAAGTCTGTCACTGTGTAACACTGGGGTACAGTACAGGTGGGGACAGGTCTGTCACTGTATAACACTGGGGTACGGTACTGGTTGGGACAGGTCTGTCACTGTATAGCACTGGGGTTCAGTACTGGTGGGGACAGTTCTGTCTCTGTATAACGCTGGGTTACGGTACTGGTGGGGACAGGTCTGTCACTGTATAACATTGGGGTACAGTAGAGGTGAGGACAGGTCTGTCACTGTATAACACTGGAACACTGGGGTACAGCACTGGTGGGGAGAGGTCTGTCACTGTGTAACACTGGGGTACAGTACAGGTGAGGACTGTTCTGTCACCGTGTAACACAGGGGTACAGTAAAGGTGGGGACCGGTCTGTCACTGTATAACAATGGGGTACAGTAAAGGTGGGGACAGGTCTGTCACTGTATAACACTGGGTTACAGTACTAGTGGGGACAAGTCTGTCACTGTGTAACACTGGGGTACAGTACAGGTGGGGACACGTCTGTCACTGTATAACACTGGGGTACAGGTCCGACACTGTATAACCCTGCGGTACAGTACTGGTGGGGACTGTTCTGACACTGTTTAACACTGGGGTACAGTACTGGTGGGGACTGGTCTGTCTCTGTATAACACTGGGTTACAGTACTAGTGGGGACAAGTCTGTCACTGTGTAACACTGGGGTACAGTAAAGGTGGGGACAAGTCTGTCACTGTGTAACACTGGGGTACAGTACAGGTGGGGACAGGTCTGTCACTGTATAACACTGGGGTACGGTACTGGTTGGGACAGGTCTGTCACTGTATAGCACTGGGGTTCAGTACTGGTGGGGACAGTTCTGTCTCTGTATAACGCTGGGTTACGGTACTGGTGGGGACAGGTCTGTCACTGTATAACATTGGGGTACAGTAGAGGTGAGGACAGGTCTGTAACTGTATAACACTGGAACACTGGGGTACAGCACTGGTGGGGAGAGGTCTGTCACTGTGTAACACTGGGGTACAGTACAGGTGAGGACTGTTCTGTCACCGTATAACACAGGTGTACAGTAAAGGTGGGGACCGGTCTGTCACTGTATAACAATGGGGTACAGTAAAGGTGGGGACAGGTCTGTCACTGTATAACACTGGGTTACAGTACTAGTGGGGACAAGTCTGTCACTGTGTAACACTGGGGTACAGTACAGGTGGGGACAGGTCTGTCACTGTATAACACTGGGGTACGTTACTGGTGGGGACAGGTCTGTCACTGTATAACACTGGGGTACAGTACTGGTGGGGACAGTTCTGTCTCTGTATAACACTGGGGTACAGTACTGATGGGGACAGGTCTGTCACTGGATAACGCTGGGGTACGTTACAGGTGGGGACAGGTCTGTCACTGTATAACATTGGGGTACAGTAGAGGTGAGGACAGGTCTGTCACTGTATAACACTGGAACACTGGGGTACAGCACTGATGGGGACCGGTCTGTCACTGTATAACACTGGGGTACAGTTCTGTCACTGTATAACACTGGGGTACAGTACTGGTGGGGACAGGTCTGTCACTGTATAACACTGGGGTACAGTACTGTTGGGGACAGGTCTGTCACTATATAACATCGGGCTACGGTACTGGCGGGGACAGGTCTGTCACTGTATAACACTGCGGGACAGTACTGGTGGGGACTGGTCTGACACAGTTTAACACTGGGGTACAGTACCGGTGTGGACAGGTCTGTCACTGTATAACACAGGGGTACAGTGCTGGTGGGGATCGGTCTGTCACTTTATAACAATGGGGTACAGTAAAGGTGGGGACAGGTCTGTCACTGCACAACACAGGGGTACAGTTCTGGTGGGGACAGGTCTGTCACTGTATAACACAGGGGTACAGTTCTGTCACTGTATAACACTGGGGTACAGTACTGGTGGGGACAGGTCTGTCACTGTATAACACTGGGGTACAGTACTGTTGGGGACAGGTCTGTCACTATATAACATCGGGCTACGGTACTGGTGGGGACAGGTCCGACACTGTATAACCCTGCGGTACAGTACTGGTGGGGACTGTTCTGACACTGTTTAACACTGGGGTACAGTACTGGTGGGGACAGGTCTGTCTCTGTATAACACTGGGTTACAGTACTAGTGGGGACAAGTCTGTCACTGTGTAACACTGGGGTACAGTACAGGTGGGGATTAGTCTGTCACTGTGTAACACTGGGGTACGGTACTGGTGTGGACAGGTCTGTCACTGTATAACACTGGGGTACAGTACTGGTGGGGACAGTTCTGTCTCTGTATAACACTGGGGTAAAGTACTGGTGGGGACAGGTCTGTCACTGGATAACGCTGGGGTACGGTACTGGTGGGGACAGGTCTGTCACTGTATAACATTGGGGTACAGTAGCGGTGAGGACAGGTCTGTCACTGTATAACACTGGAACACTGGGGTACAGCACAGGTGGGGACCGGTCTGTCACTGTATAACAATGGGGTACATTAAAGGTGGGGACAGGTCTGTCACTGTATAACACAGGGGTACAGTACTGGTGGGGACAGGTCTGTCACTGTATAACACTGGGGTACAGTTCTGTCACTGTATAACACTGGGGTACAATACTGGTGGGGACAGGTCTGTCACTGTATAACACTGGGGTACAGTACTGTTGGGGACAGGTCTGTCACTATATAACATCGGGCTACGGTACTGGTGGGGACAGGTCTGTCACTGTATAACACTGGGGTACAGTGCTGGTGGGGACAGGTCTGTCACTGTATAACACTGGGGTACAGTACTGATGGGGACAGCTCTGTTATTGTATAACACTGGGGTACAGTACTGGTGGGGACAGGTCTGTCACTATATAACATCGGGCTACGGTCTGTCACTGTATAACACTGGAACACTGGGGTACAGCACAGGTGGGGACCGGTCTGTCACTGTATAACAATGGGGTACATTAAAGGTGGGGACAGGTCTGTCACTGTATAACACAGGGGTACAGTACTGGTGGGGACAGGTCTGTCACTGTATAACACTGGGGTACAGGTCCGACACTGTATAACCCTGCGGTACAGTACTGGTGGGGACTGTTCTGACACTGTTTAACACTGGGGTACACTACTGGTGGGGACTGGTCTGTCTCTGTATAACACTGGGTTACAGTACTAGTGGGGACAAGTCTGTCACTGTGTAACACTGGGGTACAGTACAGGTGGGGACAAGTCTGTCACTGTGTAACACTGGGGTACAGTACAGGTGGGGACAGGTCTGTCACTGTATAACACTGGGGTACGGTACTGGTTGGGACAGGTCTGTCACTGTATAGCACTGGGGTTCAGTACTGGTGGGGACAGTTCTGTCTCTGTATAACGCTGGGTTACGGTACTGGTGGGGACAGGTCTGTCACTGTATAACATTGGGGTACAGTAGAGGTGAGGACAGGTCTGTCACTGTATAACACTGGAACACTGGGGTACAGCACTGGTGGGGAGAGGTCTGTCACTGTGTAACACTGGGGTACAGTACAGGTGAGGACTGTTCTGTCACCGTGTAACACAGGGGTACAGTAAAGGTGGGGACCGGTCTGTCACTGTATAACAATGGGGTACAGTAAAGGTGGGGACAGGTCTGTCACTGTATAACACTGGGTTACAGTACTAGTGGGGACAAGTCTGTCACTGTGTAACACTGGGGTACAGTACAGGTGGGGACACGTCTGTCACTGTATAACACTGGGGTACGGTACTGGTGGGGACAGGTCTGTCACTGTATAACACTGGGGTACAGTACTGGTGGGGACAGTTCTGTCTCTGTATAACACTGGGGTACAGTACTGATGGGGACAGGTCTGTCACTGGATAACGTTGGGTTACGGTACTGGTGGGGACAGGTCTGTCACTGTATAACATTGGGGTACAGTAGAGGTGAGGACAGGTCTGTCACTGTAGAACACTGGAACACTGGGGTACAGCACTGGTGGGGACCGGTCTGTCACTGTATAACAATGGGGTACAGTAAAGGTGGGGACAGGTCTGTCACTGTATAACACTGGGGTACAGGTCTGTCACTGTATAAAATTGGGGTACAGTACAGGTGAGGACAGGTCTGTCACTGTATAACACTGGAACACTGGGGTACAGCACTAGTGGGGTCAGGTATGTCACTGTGTAACACTGGGGTACAGAACAGGTGAGGACTGATCTGTCACCGTATAACACAGGGGTACAGTTCTGTCACTGTATAACACTGGGGTACAGTATTGGTGGGGACAGGTCTGTCACTGTATAACACTGGGGTACAGTACTGTTGGGGACAGGTCTGTCACTATATAACATCGGGCTACAGTACTGGTGGGGACAGGTCCGACACTGTATAACCCTGCGGTACAGTACTGGTGGGGACTGTTCTGACACTGTTTAACACTGGGGTACAGTACTGGTGGGGACAGGTCTGTCTCTGTATAACACTGGGGTACAGTACTATTGGGGACAAGTCTGTCACTGTGTAACACTGGGGTATAGTACAGGTGGGGACAGGTCTGTCACTGTATAACACTGGGGTACGTTACTTGTGGGGACAGATCTGTCACTGTATAACGCTCGGGTACGCTATTGGTGGGGAAAGGTCTGTCACTGTATAACATTGGGGTACAGTAGAGGTGAGGACAGTTCTGTCACTGTATAACACTGGAACACTGGGGTACAGCACTGGTGGGGCCAGGTCTGTCACAGTGTAACACGGGGGTACAGTACAGGTGAGGACTGTCCTGTCACTGTATAACACAGGGGTACAGTGCTGGTGGGGACCGGTCTGTCACTGTATAACAATGGGGTACAGTAATGGTGGGGACAGGTCTGTCACTGGATAACACTGGGGTACAGTACTGTTGGGGACAGGTCTGTCACTATATAACATCGGGCTACGGTACTGGTGGGGACAGGTCCGACACTGTATAACACTGCAGTACAGTACTGGTGGGGCTGTTCTGACACTGTTTAACACTGGGGTACAGTACTGGTGGGGACAGGTCTGTCTCTGTATAACACTGGGGTACAGTACTAGTGGGGACAATTCTGTCACTGTGTAACACTGGGGTACAGTACAGTTGGGGACAGTTCTGTCACTGTATAACACTGGGGTACAGTTCTGTCACTGTATAACACTGGGGTACAGTACTGGTGGGGACAGATCTGTCACTGTATAACACTGGGGTACAGTACTGGTGGGGACAGTTCTGTCTCTGTATAACACTGGGGTACAGTACTGCTGGGGACAGGTCTGTCTCTGTATAACACTGGGGTACAGTACTGGTGGGGACAGTTCTGTCTCTGTATAACACTGGGGTACAGTACTGTTGGGGACAGGTCTGTCACTATTTAACATCGGGCTACGGTACTGGTGGGGACAGGTCCGACACTGTATAACACTGCGGTACAGTACTAGTGGGTACAGGTCTTTCACTGTATAACACTGGGGTACAGTACTGCTGGGGACAGGTCTGTCTCTGTATAACACTGGGGTACAGTACTAGTGGGGACAGATCTGTCACTGTATAACACTGGGGTACAGTACTGGTGGGGACAGTTCTGTCTCTGTATAACACTGGGGTACAGTACTGTTGGGGACAGGTCTGTCACTATTTAACATCGGGCTACGGTACTGGTGGGGACAGGTCCGACACTGTATAACACTGCGGTACAGTACTAGTGGGTACAGGTCTTTCACTGTATAACACTGGGGTACAGTACTGCTGGGGACAGGTCTGTCTCTGTATAACACTGGGGTACAGTACTAGTGGGGACAAGTCTGTCACTGTGTAACACTGGGGTACAGTACAGGTAGGGACAGGTCTGTCACTGCATAACACTGGGGTACGGTACTGGTGGGGACAGGTCTGTCACTGTATAACACTGGGGTACAGTACTGGTGGGGACAGTTCTGTCTCTGTATAACACTGGGGTACAGTACTGGTGGGAACAGGTCTGTCACTGTATAACGCTGGGGTACGGTACTGGTGGGGACAGGTCTGTCTTTGTATAACATTGGGGTACAGTAGAGGTGAGGACAGGTCTGTCACTGTATAACACTGTAACACTGGGGTACAGCACTGGTGGGGACAGGTCTGTCACTGTGTAACACTGGGGAACCGTACAGGTGAGGACTGGTCTGTCACCGTATAACACAGGGGTACAGTGCTGGTGGGGACAGGTCTGTCACTGTATAACACTGGGGTACAGTACTTGTGGGGACAGGTCTGTTACTGTATAACACTGGGGTACAGTACTGGTGGGGACAGGTCTGTCACTGTATAACACTTGGGTACAGTACTGTTGGGGACAGGTCTGTCACTATTTAACATCGGGCTACGGTACTGGTGGGGACAGGTCCGACACTGTATAACACTGCGGTACAGTACTAGTGGGTACAGGTCTTTCACTGTATAACACTGGGGTACAGTACTGCTGGGGACAGGTCTGTCTCTGTATAACACTGGGGTACAGTACTAGTGGGGACAAGTCTGTCACTGTGTAACACTGGGGTACAGTACAGGTAGGGACAGGTCTGTCACTGCATAACACTGGGGTACGGTACTGGTGGGGACAGGTCTGTCACTGTATAACACTGGGGTACAGTACTGGTGGGGACAGTTCTGTCTCTGTATAACACTGGGGTACAGTACTGGTGGGAACAGGTCTGTCACTGTATAACGCTGGGGTACGGTACTGGTGGGGACAGGTCTGTCTTTGTATAACATTGGGGTACAGTAGAGGTGAGGACAGGTCTGTCACTGTATAACACCGTAACACTGGGGTACAGCACTGGTGGGGACAGGTCTGTCACTGTGTAACACTGGGGAACCGTACAGGTGAGGACTGGTCTGTCACCGTATAACACAGGGGTACAGTGCTGGTGGGGACAGGTCTGTCACTGTATAACACTGGGGTACAGTACTTGTGGGGACAGGTCTGTTACTGTATAACACTGGGGTACAGTACTGTTGGGGACAGGTCAGTCACTATATAACATCGGTCTACGGTACTGGTGGGGACAGGTCCGACACTGTATAACACTGCGGTACAGTACTGGTGGGGACTGGTCTGACACTGTTTAACACTGGGGTACTGTACTGGTGGGGACAGTTCTGTCTCTGTATAACACTGGGATACAGTACTGGTGGGGACAGCTCTGTCACTGTATAACGCTGGGGTACAGAACTTGTATGGGCAGGTCTGTCACGGTATAACAATGGGATACAGCACTGGTGAGGACAGGGCTGTCACTGTATAACACTGGGGTTCAGTATTGGTGTGGGCAGGTCTATCACTGGATAACAAAGGGACACAGCACTGGTGGGGACAGGTCCATCACTGTATAACCCTGGGGTGCAGTACGAATAGGGAAAGGAATCTCAGTGTATAAAACTGGGGTGCAGTACTGGTGAGGACCGGTGTGTAACTTTATAACATTGGGGCACAGCACTGGTGGGGACTGGTCTGTCACTGTATAACACTGGGGTACGGTACTGGTGGGTACGAGTGTGTCACTGTATAACATTGGGGCACAGCACTGGTGGGGACTGGTCTGTCAGTGTAAAACACTGGGGTACAGTACTGGTGCTGACAGTTCTGTCACTATAACACTGGGGTACAGTACTGGTGCGGACAGGTCTGTCACTACTGTATAACAATTGGGTACAGGACTAGTGGGGACAGGTCTGTCACTTCATAACACTGGGATACAGTACTGGTGGGGGCAGGTCTGTCACTGTATAACACTGGGATACAGTAATGGTGGGGACAGGTCTGTCACTGTATATAATTGGGATACGGTACTGGTGGGGACAGAACTGTCACTGTATAACACTGTGCTCCAGTACTGGTGGGGACAGGTCTGTCACCGTATAACACTGGGGTACAGTTCTGTCACTGTATAACACTGGGGTACAGTACTGGTGGGGACAGGTCTGTCACTGTATAACACTGGGGTACAGTACTGTTGGGGACAGGTCTGTCACTATATAACATCGGGCTACGGTACTGGTGGGGACAGGTCTGTCACTGTATAACACTGGGGTACAGTGCTGGTGGGGACAGGTCTGTCACTGTATAACACTGGGGTACATTACTGGTGGGGACAGCTCTGTCATTGTATAACACTGGGGTACAGTACTGGTGGGGACAGGTCTGTCACTGTATAACACTGGGGTACAGTACTGGTGGGGACAGGTCTGTCACTGTATAACACTGGGTACAGTACTGGTGGGGACAGCTCTGTCACTGTATTACACTGGGGTACAGTCATGGTGGCGACAGGTCTGTCACAGTATGACATTGGGGTACAGTACAGGTGAGGACAGGTCCATCACTGTATAACACTGGAAAACTGGGGTACAGCACTGGTGGGGACAGGTCTGTCTCTGTATAACACTGGTGTACAGTACTGGTTGGGACAGCTCTGTCACTGTATAACACTGGGGTACGGTACTGGTGGGGACAGGTCTGTCACTGTATAACACTGGGGTACAGTACTGGTGGGGACAGGTCTGTCACTCTATAACACTGGGGTACAGTACTGGTGGGGACAGCTCTGTCACTGTATAACACTGGGGCACATTACTGGAGGGGACAGGTCTTTCACTGTAAACACGGGGCTACAGCACTGATTGGGACAAGTCTGTCACTGTATAACACTGGGGTACAGTACTGGTGGAGGCAGCCCTGTCACTGGATAACACTGGGTACAGTACCGGTGGGGACAAGTCTGTCACTGTATATAATTGGGATACAGTACTGGTGGGGACAGAACTGTCACTGTATAACACTGGGATCCAGTACTGGTGGGGACAGGTCTGTCACTTTATAACATTGGGGTACAGTACTGGTGGGGACAGATCTGTCACTGTATAACACTGGGGCACAGTACTGGTGGGTACAGGTCTGTCACTGTATAACATTGGGGTACAGTACAGGTGAGGACAGGTCTGTCACTGTATAACACTGGAACACTGGGGTACAGCACTGGTGGGGTCAGGTATGTCACTGTCTAACACTGGGGTACAGTACAGGTGAGGACTGATCTGTCACCGTATAACACGGGGGTACAGTTCTGTCACTGTATAACACTGGGGTACAGTACTGGTGGGGACAGGTCTGTCACTGTATAACACTGGGGTACAGTACTGGTGGGGACAGTTCTGTCTCTGTATAACACTGGGGTACAGTACTGGTGGGGACAGGTCTGTCACTGGATAACGCTGGGGTACGGTACTGGTGGGGACAGGTCTGTCACTGTATAACATTGGGGTACAGTAGCGGTGAGGACAGGTCTGTCACTGTATAACACTGGAACACTGGGGTACAGCACAGGTGGGGACCGGTCTGTCACTGTATAACAATGGGGTACATTAAAGGTGGGGACAGGTCTGTCACTGTATAACACAGGGGTACAGTACTGGTGGGGACAGGTCTGTCACTGTATAACACTGGGGTACAGTTCTGTCACTGTATAACACTGGGGTACAATACTGGTGGGGACAGGTCTGTCACTGTATAACACTGGGGTACAGTACTGTTGGGGACAGGTCTGTCACTATATAACATCGGGCTACGGTACTGGTGGGGACAGGTCTGTCACTGTATAACACTGGGGTACAGTGCTGGTGGGGACAGGTCTGTCACTGTATAACACTGGGGTACAGTACTGATGGGGACAGCTCTGTTATTGTATAACACTGGGGTACAGTACTGGTGGGGACAGGTCTGTCACTATATAACATCGGGCTACGGTCTGTCACTGTATAACACTGGAACACTGGGGTACAGCACAGGTGGGGACCGGTCTGTCACTGTATAACAATGGGGTACATTAAAGGTGGGGACAGGTCTGTCACTGTATAACACAGGGGTACAGTACTGGTGGGGACAGGTCTGTCACTGTATAACACTGGGGTACAGGTCCGACACTGTATAACCCTGCGGTACAGTACTGGTGGGGACTGTTCTGACACTGTTTAACACTGGGGTACACTACTGGTGGGGACTGGTCTGTCTCTGTATAACACTGGGTTACAGTACTAGTGGGGACAAGTCTGTCACTGTGTAACACTGGGGTACAGTACAGGTGGGGACAAGTCTGTCACTGTGTAACACTGGGGTACAGTACAGGTGGGGACAGGTCTGTCACTGTATAACACTGGGGTACGGTACTGGTTGGGACAGGTCTGTCACTGTATAGCACTGGGGTTCAGTACTGGTGGGGACAGTTCTGTCTCTGTATAACGCTGGGTTACGGTACTGGTGGGGACAGGTCTGTCACTGTATAACATTGGGGTACAGTAGAGGTGAGGACAGGTCTGTCACTGTATAACACTGGAACACTGGGGTACAGCACTGGTGGGGAGAGGTCTGTCACTGTGTAACACTGGGGTACAGTACAGGTGAGGACTGTTCTGTCACCGTGTAACACAGGGGTACAGTAAAGGTGGGGACCGGTCTGTCACTGTATAACAATGGGGTACAGTAAAGGTGGGGACAGGTCTGTCACTGTATAACACTGGGTTACAGTACTAGTGGGGACAAGTCTGTCACTGTGTAACACTGGGGTACAGTACAGGTGGGGACACGTCTGTCACTGTATAACACTGGGGTACAGGTCCGACACTGTATAACCCTGCGGTACAGTACTGGTGGGGACTGTTCTGACACTGTTTAACACTGGGGTACAGTACTGGTGGGGACTGGTCTGTCTCTGTATAACACTGGGTTACAGTACTAGTGGGGACAAGTCTGTCACTGTGTAACACTGGGGTACAGTAAAGGTGGGGACAAGTCTGTCACTGTGTAACACTGGGGTACAGTACAGGTGGGGACAGGTCTGTCACTGTATAACACTGGGGTACGGTACTGGTTGGGACAGGTCTGTCACTGTATAGCACTGGGGTTCAGTACTGGTGGGGACAGTTCTGTCTCTGTATAACGCTGGGTTACGGTACTGGTGGGGACAGGTCTGTCACTGTATAACATTGGGGTACAGTAGAGGTGAGGACAGGTCTGTAACTGTATAACACTGGAACACTGGGGTACAGCACTGGTGGGGAGAGGTCTGTCACTGTGTAACACTGGGGTACAGTACAGGTGAGGACTGTTCTGTCACCGTATAACACAGGTGTACAGTAAAGGTGGGGACCGGTCTGTCACTGTATAACAATGGGGTACAGTAAAGGTGGGGACAGGTCTGTCACTGTATAACACTGGGTTACAGTACTAGTGGGGACAAGTCTGTCACTGTGTAACACTGGGGTACAGTACAGGTGGGGACAGGTCTGTCACTGTATAACACTGGGGTACGTTACTGGTGGGGACAGGTCTGTCACTGTATAACACTGGGGTACAGTACTGGTGGGGACAGTTCTGTCTCTGTATAACACTGGGGTACAGTACTGATGGGGACAGGTCTGTCACTGGATAACGCTGGGGTACGTTACAGGTGGGGACAGGTCTGTCACTGTATAACATTGGGGTACAGTAGAGGTGAGGACAGGTCTGTCACTGTATAACACTGGAACACTGGGGTACAGCACTGGTGGGGACCGGTCTGTCACTGTATAACACTGGGGTACAGTTCTGTCACTGTATAACACTGGGGTACAGTACTGGTGGGGACAGGTCTGTCACTGTATAACACTGGGGTACAGTACTGTTGGGGACAGGTCTGTCACTATATAACATCGGGCTACGGTACTGGCGGGGACAGGTCTGTCACTGTATAACACTGCGGGACAGTACTGGTGGGGACTGGTCTGACACAGTTTAACACTGGGGTACAGTACCGGTGTGGACAGGTCTGTCACTGTATAACACAGGGGTACAGTGCTGGTGGGGATCGGTCTGTCACTTTATAACAATGGGGTACAGTAAAGGTGGGGACAGGTCTGTCACTGCACAACACAGGGGTACAGTTCTGGTGGGGACAGGTCTGTCACTGTATAACACAGGGGTACAGTTCTGTCACTGTATAACACTGGGGTACAGTACTGGTGGGGACAGGTCTGTCACTGTATAACACTGGGGTACAGTACTGTTGGGGACAGGTCTGTCACTATATAACATCGGGCTACGGTACTGGTGGGGACAGGTCCGACACTGTATAACCCTGCGGTACAGTACTGGTGGGGACTGTTCTGACACTGTTTAACACTGGGGTACAGTACTGGTGGGGACAGGTCTGTCTCTGTATAACACTGGGTTACAGTACTAGTGGGGACAAGTCTGTCACTGTGTAACACTGGGGTACAGTACAGGTGGGGATTAGTCTGTCACTGTGTAACACTGGGGTACGGTACTGGTGTGGACAGGTCTGTCACTGTATAACACTGGGGTACAGTACTGGTGGGGACAGTTCTGTCTCTGTATAACACTGGGGTACAGTACTGGTGGGGACAGGTCTGTCACTGGATAACGCTGGGGTACGGTACTGGTGGGGACAGGTCTGTCACTGTATAACATTGGGGTACAGTAGCGGTGAGGACAGGTCTGTCACTGTATAACACTGGAACACTGGGGTACAGCACAGGTGGGGACCGGTCTGTCACTGTATAACAATGGGGTACATTAAAGGTGGGGACAGGTCTGTCACTGTATAACACAGGGGTACAGTACTGGTGGGGACAGGTCTGTCACTGTATAACACTGGGGTACAGTTCTGTCACTGTATAACACTGGGGTACAATACTGGTGGGGACAGGTCTGTCACTGTATAACACTGGGGTACAGTACTGTTGGGGACAGGTCTGTCACTATATAACATCGGGCTACGGTACTGGTGGGGACAGGTCTGTCACTGTATAACACTGGGGTACAGTGCTGGTGGGGACAGGTCTGTCACTGTATAACACTGGGGTACAGTACTGATGGGGACAGCTCTGTTATTGTATAACACTGGGGTACAGTACTGGTGGGGACAGGTCTGTCACTATATAACATCGGGCTACGGTCTGTCACTGTATAACACTGGAACACTGGGGTACAGCACAGGTGGGGACCGGTCTGTCACTGTATAACAATGGGGTACATTAAAGGTGGGGACAGGTCTGTCACTGTATAACACAGGGGTACAGTACTGGTGGGGACAGGTCTGTCACTGTATAACACTGGGGTACAGGTCCGACACTGTATAACCCTGCGGTACAGTACTGGTGGGGACTGTTCTGACACTGTTTAACACTGGGGTACACTACTGGTGGGGACTGGTCTGTCTCTGTATAACACTGGGTTACAGTACTAGTGGGGACAAGTCTGTCACTGTGTAACACTGGGGTACAGTACAGGTGGGGACAAGTCTGTCACTGTGTAACACTGGGGTACAGTACAGGTGGGGACAGGTCTGTCACTGTATAACACTGGGGTACGGTACTGGTTGGGACAGGTCTGTCACTGTATAGCACTGGGGTTCAGTACTGGTGGGGACAGTTCTGTCTCTGTATAACGCTGGGTTACGGTACTGGTGGGGACAGGTCTGTCACTGTATAACATTGGGGTACAGTAGAGGTGAGGACAGGTCTGTCACTGTATAACACTGGAACACTGGGGTACAGCACTGGTGGGGAGAGGTCTGTCACTGTGTAACACTGGGGTACAGTACAGGTGAGGACTGTTCTGTCACCGTGTAACACAGGGGTACAGTAAAGGTGGGGACCGGTCTGTCACTGTATAACAATGGGGTACAGTAAAGGTGGGGACAGGTCTGTCACTGTATAACACTGGGTTACAGTACTAGTGGGGACAAGTCTGTCACTGTGTAACACTGGGGTACAGTACAGGTGGGGACACGTCTGTCACTGTATAACACTGGGGTACGGTACTGGTGGGGACAGGTCTGTCACTGTATAACACTGGGGTACAGTACTGGTGGGGACAGTTCTGTCTCTGTATAACACTGGGGTACAGTACTGATGGGGACAGGTCTGTCACTGGATAACGTTGGGTTACGGTACTGGTGGGGACAGGTCTGTCACTGTATAACATTGGGGTACAGTAGAGGTGAGGACAGGTCTGTCACTGTAGAACACTGGAACACTGGGGTACAGCACTGGTGGGGACCGGTCTGTCACTGTATAACAATGGGGTACAGTAAAGGTGGGGACAGGTCTGTCACTGTATAACACTGGGGTACAGGTCTGTCACTGTATAAAATTGGGGTACAGTACAGGTGAGGACAGGTCTGTCACTGTATAACACTGGAACACTGGGGTACAGCACTAGTGGGGTCAGGTATGTCACTGTGTAACACTGGGGTACAGAACAGGTGAGGACTGATCTGTCACCGTATAACACAGGGGTACAGTTCTGTCACTGTATAACACTGGGGTACAGTATTGGTGGGGACAGGTCTGTCACTGTATAACACTGGGGTACAGTACTGTTGGGGACAGGTCTGTCACTATACAACATCGGGCTACAGTACTGGTGGGGACAGGTCCGACACTGTATAACCCTGCGGTACAGTACTGGTGGGGACTGTTCTGACACTGTTTAACACTGGGGTACAGTACTGGTGGGGACAGGTCTGTCTCTGTATAACACTGGGGTACAGTACTATTGGGGACAAGTCTGTCACTGTGTAACACTGGGGTATAGTACAGGTGGGGACAGGTCTGTCACTGTATAACACTGGGGTACGTTACTTGTGGGGACAGATCTGTCACTGTATAACGCTCGGGTACGCTATTGGTGGGGAAAGGTCTGTCACTGTATAACATTGGGGTACAGTAGAGGTGAGGACAGTTCTGTCACTGTATAACACTGGAACACTGGGGTACAGCACTGGTGGGGCCAGGTCTGTCACAGTGTAACACGGGGGTACAGTACAGGTGAGGACTGTCCTGTCACTGTATAACACAGGGGTACAGTGCTGGTGGGGACCGGTCTGTCACTGTATAACAATGGGGTACAGTAAAGGTGGGGACAGGTCTGTCACTGGATAACACTGGGGTACAGTACTGTTGGGGACAGGTCTGTCACTATATAACATCGGGCTACGGTACTGGTGGGGACAGGTCCGACACTGTATAACACTGCAGTACAGTACTGGTGGGGCTGTTCTGACACTGTTTAACACTGGGGTACAGTACTGGTGGGGACAGGTCTGTCTCTGTATAACACTGGGGTACAGTACTAGTGGGGACAATTCTGTCACTGTGTAACACTGGGGTACAGTACAGTTGGGGACAGTTCTGTCACTGTATAACACTGGGGTACAGTTCTGTCACTGTATAACACTGGGGTACAGTACTGGTGGGGACAGATCTGTCACTGTATTACGCTGGGGTACAGTACTGGTGGGGACTGTTCTGTCAATGTATAACACTGGAGTACAGTACTGGTGGGGAGCAGTCTGTCTCTGTATAACACTGGGGAACAGTACTTGTGGGGACAGATCTGTCTCTGTATAACTCTGGGGTACAGTCCTGTTGGGGACAGGTCTGTCACTGTATAACACTGGGGTACAGTACTGGTGGGGACAGGTCTGTCACTGTATAACACTGCGGTACAGTACTAGTGGGTACAGGTCTTTCACTGTATAACACTGGGGTACAGTACTGCTGGGGACAGGTCTGTCTCTGTATAACACTGGGGTACAGTACTAGTGGGGACAGATCTGTCACTGTATAACACTGGGGTACAGTACTGGTGGGGACAGTTCTGTCTCTGTATAACACTGGGGTACAGTACTGTTGGGGACAGGTCTGTCACTATTTAACATCGGGCTACGGTACTGGTGGGGACAGGTCCGACACTGTATAACACTGCGGTACAGTACTAGTGGGTACAGGTCTTTCACTGTATAACACTGGGGTACAGTACTGCTGGGGACAGGTCTGTCTCTGTATAACACTGGGGTACAGTACTAGTGGGGACAAGTCTGTCACTGTGTAACACTGGGGTACAGTACAGGTAGGGACAGGTCTGTCACTGCATAACACTGGGGTACGGTACTGGTGGGGACAGGTCTGTCACTGTATAACACTGGGGTACAGTACTGGTGGGGACAGTTCTGTCTCTGTATAACACTGGGGTACAGTACTGGTGGGAACAGGTCTGTCACTGTATAACGCTGGGGTACGGTACTGGTGGGGACAGGTCTGTCTTTGTATAACATTGGGGTACAGTAGAGGTGAGGACAGGTCTGTCACTGTATAACACTGTAACACTGGGGTACAGCACTGGTGGGGACAGGTCTGTCACTGTGTAACACTGGGGAACCGTACAGGTGAGGACTGGTCTGTCACCGTATAACACAGGGGTACAGTGCTGGTGGGGACAGGTCTGTCACTGTATAACACTGGGGTACAGTACTTGTGGGGACAGGTCTGTTACTGTATAACACTGGGGTACAGTACTGGTGGGGACAGGTCTGTCACTGTATAACACTTGGGTACAGTACTGTTGGGGACAGGTCTGTCACTATTTAACATCGGGCTACGGTACTGGTGGGGACAGGTCCGACACTGTATAACACTGCGGTACAGTACTAGTGGGTACAGGTCTTTCACTGTATAACACTGGGGTACAGTACTGCTGGGGACAGGTCTGTCTCTGTATAACACTGGGGTACAGTACTAGTGGGGACAAGTCTGTCACTGTGTAACACTGGGGTACAGTACAGGTAGGGACAGGTCTGTCACTGCATAACACTGGGGTACGGTACTGGTGGGGACAGGTCTGTCACTGTATAACACTGGGGTACAGTACTGGTGGGGACAGTTCTGTCTCTGTATAACACTGGGGTACAGTACTGGTGGGAACAGGTCTGTCACTGTATAACGCTGGGGTACGGTACTGGTGGGGACAGGTCTGTCTTTGTATAACATTGGGGTACAGTAGAGGTGAGGACAGGTCTGTCACTGTATAACACCGTAACACTGGGGTACAGCACTGGTGGGGACAGGTCTGTCACTGTGTAACACTGGGGAACCGTACAGGTGAGGACTGGTCTGTCACCGTATAACACAGGGGTACAGTGCTGGTGGGGACAGGTCTGTCACTGTATAACACTGGGGTACAGTACTTGTGGGGACAGGTCTGTTACTGTATAACACTGGGGTACAGTACTGTTGGGGACAGGTCAGTCACTATATAACATCGGTCTACGGTACTGGTGGGGACAGGTCCGACACTGTATAACACTGCGGTACAGTACTGGTGGGGACTGGTCTGACACTGTTTAACACTGGGGTACTGTACTGGTGGGGACAGTTCTGTCTCTGTATAACACTGGGATACAGTACTGGTGGGGACAGCTCTGTCACTGTATAACGCTGGGGTACAGAACTTGTATGGGCAGGTCTGTCACGGTATAACAATGGGATACAGCACTGGTGAGGACAGGGCTGTCACTGTATAACACTGGGGTTCAGTATTGGTGTGGGCAGGTCTATCACTGGATAACAAAGGGACACAGCACTGGTGGGGACAGGTCCATCACTGTATAACCCTGGGGTGCAGTACGAATAGGGAAAGGAATCTCAGTGTATAAAACTGGGGTGCAGTACTGGTGAGGACCGGTGTGTAACTTTATAACATTGGGGCACAGCACTGGTGGGGACTGGTCTGTCACTGTATAACACTGGGGTACGGTACTGGTGGGTACGAGTGTGTCACTGTATAACATTGGGGCACAGCACTGGTGGGGACTGGTCTGTCAGTGTAAAACACTGGGGTACAGTACTGGTGCTGACAGTTCTGTCACTATAACACTGGGGTACAGTACTGGTGCGGACAGGTCTGTCACTACTGTATAACAATTGGGTACAGGACTAGTGGGGACAGGTCTGTCACTTCATAACACTGGGATACAGTACTGGTGGGGGCAGGTCTGTCACTGTATAACACTGGGATACAGTAATGGTGGGGACAGGTCTGTCACTGTATATAATTGGGATACGGTACTGGTGGGGACAGAACTGTCACTGTATAACACTGTGCTCCAGTACTGGTGGGGACAGGTCTGTCACCGTATAACACTGGGGTACAGTTCTGTCACTGTATAACACTGGGGTACAGTACTGGTGGGGACAGGTCTGTCACTGTATAACACTGGGGTACAGTACTGTTGGGGACAGGTCTGTCACTATATAACATCGGGCTACGGTACTGGTGGGGACAGGTCTGTCACTGTATAACACTGGGGTACAGTGCTGGTGGGGACAGGTCTGTCACTGTATAACACTGGGGTACATTACTGGTGGGGACAGCTCTGTCATTGTATAACACTGGGGTACAGTACTGGTGGGGACAGGTCTGTCACTGTATAACACTGGGGTACAGTACTGGTGGGGACAGGTCTGTCACTGTATAACACTGGGTACAGTACTGGTGGGGACAGCTCTGTCACTGTATTACACTGGGGTACAGTCATGGTGGCGACAGGTCTGTCACAGTATGACATTGGGGTACAGTACAGGTGAGGACAGGTCCATCACTGTATAACACTGGAAAACTGGGGTACAGCACTGGTGGGGACAGGTCTGTCTCTGTATAACACTGGTGTACAGTACTGGTTGGGACAGCTCTGTCACTGTATAACACTGGGGTACGGTACTGGTGGGGACAGGTCTGTCACTGTATAACACTGGGGTACAGTACTGGTGGGGACAGGTCTGTCACTCTATAACACTGGGGTACAGTACTGGTGGGGACAGCTCTGTCACTGTATAACACTGGGGCACATTACTGGAGGGGACAGGTCTTTCACTGTAAACACGGGGCTACAGCACTGATTGGGACAAGTCTGTCACTGTATAACACTGGGGTACAGTACTGGTGGAGGCAGCCCTGTCACTGGATAACACTGGGTACAGTACCGGTGGGGACAAGTCTGTCACTGTATATAATTGGGATACAGTACTGGTGGGGACAGAACTGTCACTGTATAACACTGGGATCCAGTACTGGTGGGGACAGGTCTGTCACTTTATAACATTGGGGTACAGTACTGGTGGGGACAGATCTGTCACTGTATAACACTGGGGCACAGTACTGGTGGGTACAGGTCTGTCACTGTATAACATTGGGGTACAGTACAGGTGAGGACAGGTCTGTCACTGTATAACACTGGAACACTGGGGTACAGCACTGGTGGGGTCAGGTATGTCACTGTCTAACACTGGGGTACAGTACAGGTGAGGACTGATCTGTCACCGTATAACACGGGGGTACAGTTCTGTCACTGTATAACACTGGGGTACAGTACTGGTGGGGACAGGTCTGTCACTGTATAACACTGGGGTACAGTACTGTTGGGAACAGGTCTGTCACTATATAACATCGGGCTACGGTACTGGTGGGGACAGGTCCGACACTGTATAACCCTGCGAAACAGTACTGGTGGGGACTGTTCTGACACTGTTTAACAGTGGGGTATAGTACTGGTGGGGACAGGTCTGTCTCTGTATAACACTGGGGTACAGTACTAGTGGGGACAAGTCTGTCACTGTGTAACACTGGGGTACAGTACAGGTGGGGACAGGTCTGTCACTGTATAACACAAGGGTACGTTACTGGTGGGGACAGGTCTGTCACTGTATAACACTGGGGTACAGTACTGGTGGGGACAGTTCTGTCTCTGTATAACAATGGGGTACAGTACTGGTGGGGACAGGTCTGTCGCTGTATAACGCTGGGGTATGGAACTGGTGGGGAAAGGTCTGTCACTGTATAACATTGGGGTACAGTAGAGGTGAGGACAGGTCTGTCACTGTATAACACTGGAACACTGGGGTACAGCACTGGTGGGGACAGGTCTGTCACTGTGTAACACTGGGGTACAGTACAGGTGAGGACTGTTCTGTCACCGTATAACACAGGGGTACAGTGCTGGTGGGGACCGGTCTGTCACTGTATAACAATGGGGTACAGTAATGGTGGGGACAGGTCTGTCACTGTATAACACAGGGGTACAGTACTGCTGGGGACAGGTCTGTCACAGTATAACACTGGAGTACAGTACTGTTTGGGTGAGGTCTGTCACTATATAACATCGGGCTACGGTACTGGTGGGGACAGGTCCGACACTGTTTAACACTGGGGTACAGTACTGGTGTGGACAGGTCTGTCACTGTATAACACGGGGGTACAGTGCTGGTGGGGACCGGACTGTCACTTTATAACAATGGGGTACAGTAAAGGTGGGGACAGGTCTGTCACTGTAAAGCAGAGGGGTACAGTACTGGTGGGGACAGGTCTGTCACTGTATAACACTGGGGTACAGTTCTGTCACTTTATAACACGGGGGTACAGTACTGGTGGGGACAGGTCTGTCGCTGTATAACACTGGGTTACAGTACTGTTGGGGACAGGTCTGTCACTATATAACATCGGGCTACGGTACTGGTGGGGACAGGTCCGACACTGTATAACACTGCGGTACAGTACTGGTCGGGACTGGTCTGACACTGTTTAACACTGGGGTACAGTACTGGTGTGGACAGGTCTGTCACTGTATAACACGGGGGTACAGTACTGGTGGGGACAAGTCTGTCTCTGTATAACACTGGGGTACAGTACTAGTGGGGATTAGTCTGTCACTGTGTAACACTGGGGTACAGTACAGGTGGGGACAGTTCTGTCACTGTATAACACTGGGGTACAGTACTGGTGGGGACAGGTCTGTCACTGTATAACACTGGGTACAGTACTCTTGGGGACAGCTCTGTCACTGTATTACACTGGGGTACAGTCATGGTGGGGACAGGTCTGTCACAGTATGATATTGGGGTACAGTGCAGGTGAGGACAGGCCCATCACTGTATAACACTGGAAAACTGGGGTACAGCACTGGTTGGGACAGGTCTGTCTCTGTATAACACTGGGGTACAGTACTGGTTGGGACAGCTCTGTCACTGTATAACACTGGGGTATAGTATTGGTGGGGACAGCTTTATCATTGTATATCACTGGGTTACAGTACTGGTGGGGACAGGTCTGTCACTCTATAACACTGGGGTACAGTACTGGTGGGGACAGCTCTGTCACTGTATAACACTGGGGCACATTACTGGAGGGGACAGGTCTTTCACTGTATAACACTGGGCTACAGCGCTGGTGGGGACAAGTCTGTCACTGTATAACACTGGGGTACAGTACTGGTGGAGGCAGCCCTGTCACTGTATAACACTGGGTACAGTACCGGTGGGGACAGTCTGTCACTGTATATAATTGGGATACAGTACTGGTGGGGACAGAACTGTCACTGTATAACACTGGGATCCAGTACTGGTGGGGACAGGTCTGTCACTTTATAACATTGGGGTACAGTACTGGTGGGGACAGGTCTGTCACTGTATAACACTGGGGTACAGATCTGTCACTGTATAACACTGGCGTACAGTCCGGGTGGGGACAGGTCTGTCGCTGTATAACACTGGGTTACAGTACTGTTGGGGACAGGTCTGTCACTATATAACATCAGGCTACGGTACAGGTGGGGACAGGTCCGACACTGTATAACACTGCGGTACAGTACTGGTCGGGACTGGTCTGACACTGTTTAACACTGGGGTACAGTACTGGTGTGGACAGGTCTGTCCCTGTATAACACGGGGGTACAGTACTGGTGGGGACAGGTCTGTCTCTGTATAACACTGGGGTATAGTACTAGTGGGGATTAGTCTGTCACTGTGTAACACTGGGGTACAGTACAGGTGGGGACAGTTCTGTCACTGTAGAACACTGGGGTACAGTACTGGTGGGGACAGGTCTGTCACTGTATAACACTGGGTACAGTACTCTTGGGGACAGCTCTGTCACTGTATTACACTGGGGTACAGTCATGGTGGGGACAGGTCTGTCACTGTATAACATTGGGGTACAGTACAGGTGAGGACAGGTCCATTACTGTATAACACTGGAAAACTGGGGTACAGCACTGGTGGTGACAGGTCTGTCTCTGTATAACACTGGGGTACAGTATTGGTGGGGACTGGTCTGTCTCTGTATAACACTGGTGTATAGTACTGGTTGGGACAGCTCTGTCACTGTATAACATTGGGGTATAGTATTGATGGGGACAGCTCTGTCATTGTATAACACTGCGGTACAGTCCTTGTGGGGACAGGTCTGTCACTGTATAACACTGGGGTACAGAACTGGTATGGGCAGGTCTGTCACTGTAGAACACAGGTACAGTACTGGTGGGCACAGGTCTGTCACTGCATAACGCTGTGGTACTGTACTGGTGGGGACAGGTCTGTCACTGTATAACACTGGGTACAGTAGTGGTGGAGAACGGTCTGTCACTGTATAACACTGGGGTACAGTACTGGTGGGGACAGGTCTGTCACTGTATAACACCTGGTACAGTACTCTTGGGGACAGCTCTGTCACTGTATTACACTGGGGTACAGTCATGGTGGGGACAGGTCTGTCAATGTATAACATTGGGGTACAGTACAGGTGAGGACAGGTCCATCACTGTATAACACTGGAAAACTGGGGTACAGCACTGGTGGGGACAGGTCTGTCTCTGTATAACACTGGGGT
This sequence comes from Carcharodon carcharias, assembly GCF_017639515.1. Taxonomy (NCBI): domain Eukaryota; kingdom Metazoa; phylum Chordata; class Chondrichthyes; order Lamniformes; family Lamnidae; genus Carcharodon; species Carcharodon carcharias. The sequence continues at coordinate 140,868,058 of NC_054476.1, forward strand.
ACAGTATTGGTGGGGACAGGTCTGTCTCTGTATAACACTGGTGTACAGTACCGGTTGGGACAGCTCTGTCACTGTATAACACTGGGGTATAGTATTGATGGGGACAGCTCTGTCATTGCATAACACTGGGGTACAGTACTTGTGGGGACAGGTCTGTCACTCTATAACACTGGGCTACAGTACTGGTGGAGGCAGCTCTGTCACTGTATAACACTGGGTAGAGTACTGGTGGGGACAGAACTGTCACTGTATAACACTGGGCTCCAGTACTGGTGGGGACAGGTCTGTCACTTTATAACATTGGGGTACAGTACTGGTGGGGACAGGTCTTTCACTGTATAACACTGGGGCACAGTACTGGTGGGTACAGGTCTGTCACTATATAACATTGGGGTACAGTACAGGTGAGGACAGGTCTGTCACTGTATAACACTGGAACACTGGGGTACAGCACTGGTGGGGACAGCTCTGTCTCTGTATAACACTAGGGTACAGTACTGGTGGGGAGAGGTCTGTCTCTGTATAACACTAGGGTACAGTACTGGTAGGGGCAGGTCTGTCACAGTATAATACTGGGGTACAGGAATAGTGGGGACAGGTCTGTCACTGTATAATACTGGGGAACAGGACTAGTGGGGACAGGTCTGTCACTGTATAATACTGGGGAACAGGACTAGTGGGGACAGGTCTGTCACTGTATAATACTGGGGAACAGGACCAGTGGGGACAGGTCTGTCACTGTATAACACTGGGATACAGTACTGGTGGGGACAGGTCTGTCACTGTATATAATTGGGATACAGTACTGGTGGGGACAGAACTGTCACTGTATAACACTGTGCTCCAGTACTGGTGGGGGCAGGTCTGTCACTTTATAACATTGGGGTACAGTACTGGTGGGGACAGCTCTGTCACTGTATAACACTGGGGCACATTACTGGAGGGGACAGGTCTTTCACTGTATAACACCGGGCTACAGAACTGGTGGGGGCAAGTCTGTCACTGTATAACACTGGGCTACAGTACTGGTGGAGGCAGCTCTGTCACTGTATAACACTGGGTAGAGTATTGGTGGGGACAGAACTGTCACTGTATAACACTGGGCTCCAGTACTGGTGGGGACAGGTCTGTCACTTTATAACATTGGGGTACAGTACTGGTGGGGACAGGTCTTTCACTGTATAACACTGGGGCACAGTACTGGTGGGTGCAGGTCTGTCACTGTATAACATTGGGGTACAGTACAGGTGAGGACAGGTCTGTCTCTGTATAACACTGGGGTACAGTACTGGTAGGGGCAGGTCTGTCACAGTATAATACTGGGGTACAGGACTAGTGGGGACAGGTCTGTCACTGTATAATACTGGGGAACAGGACCAGTGGGGACAGGTCTGTCACTGTATAACACTGGGATACAGTACTGGTGGGGACAGGTCTGTCACTGTATATAATTGGGATACAGTACTGGTGGGGACAGAACTGTCACTGTATAACATTGTGCTCTAGTACTGGTGGGGACAGGTCTGTCACTGTATAACACTGGGGTACAATGCTGGTGGGGACAGGTCTGTCACTGTATAACACTGGGTACAGTACTGGTGGGGACAGCTCTGTCATTGTATAACACTGGGGTACAGTACTGGTGGGGACAGGTCTGTCACTGTATAACACTGGGGTACAGTACTGGTGGGGACAGGTCTGTCACTGTATAACACTGGGTACAGTACTGGTGGGGACAGCTCTGTCACTGTATTACACTGGGGTACAGTCATGGTGGGGACAGGTCTGTCACAGTATGACACTGGGGTACAGTACAGGTGAGGACAGGTCCATCACTGTATAACACTGGAAAACTGGGGTACAGCACTGGTGGGGACAGGTCTGTCTCTGTATAACACTGGGGTACAGTACTGGTGGGGACAGGTCTGTCTCTGTATAACACTGGTGTACAGTACTGGTTGGGACAGCTCTGTCACTGTATAGCACTGGGGTATAGTATTGGTGGGGACAGCTCTGTCATTGTATATCACTGGGGTACAGTACTGGTGGGGACAGGTCTGACACTCTATAACACTGGGGTACAGTACTGGTGGGGACAGGTCTGTCACTGTATAACACTGGGGTACAGAACTGGTATGGGCAGGTCTGTCACTGTAGAACACAGGTACAGTACTGGTGGGCACAGGTCTGTCACTGCATAATACTGTGGTACTGTACTGGTGGGGACAGGTCTGTCACTGTATAACAGTGGGTACAGTACTGGTGGGGACAGGTCTGTCATTGTATAACACTGGGGTACAGTATTGGTGGAGACAGGTCTGTCACTGTATAACACTGGGGTACAGTACTGGTGGGGACAGGTCTGTCACAGTATAACACTGGGTACAGTACTCTTGTGGACAGCTCTGTCACTGTATTACACTGGGGTACAGTCATGGTGGGGACAGGTCTGTCACTGTATAACATTGGGGTACAGTACAGGTGAGGACAGGTCCATCCCTGTATAACACTGGAAAACTGGGGTACAGCACTGGTGGGGACAGGTCTGTCTCTGTATAACACTGGGGTACAGTATTGGTGGGGACAGGTCTGTCTCTGTATAACACTGGTGTACAGTACTGGTTGGGACAGCTCTGTCACTGTATAACACTGGGGTATAGTATTGATGGGGACAGCTCTGTCATTGCATAACACTGGGGTACAGTACTTGTGGGGACAGGTCTGTCACTCTATAACACTGGGGTAAAGTACTGGTGGAGGCAGCTCTGTCACTGTATAACACTGGGTACAGTACTGGTGGGGACAGAACTGTCACTGTATAACACTGGGCTCCAGTACTGGTGGGGACAGGTCTGTCACTTTATAACATTGGGGTACAGTACTGGTGGGGACAGGTCTGTCACTGTATAACACTGGGGCACAGTACTGGTGGGTACCGGTCTGTCACTGTATAACATTGGGGTACAGTACAGGTGAGGACAGGTCTGTCACTGTATAATACTGGAACACTGGGGTACAGCACTGGTGGGGACAGCTCTGTCTCTGTATAACACTAGGGTACAGTACTGGTGGGGAGAGGTCTGTCTCTGTATAACACTGGGGTACAGTACTGGTAGGGGCAGGTCTGTCACAGTATAATACTGGGGTACAGGACTAGTGGGGACAGGTCTGTCACTGTATAATAATGGGGAACAGGACTAGTGGGGACAAGTCAGTCACTGTATAACACTGGGGCACAATACTGGTGGGTACAGGTCTATCACTGTATAACATTGGGGTACAGTACAGGTGAGGACTGTTCTGTCACCGTATAACACAGGGGTACAGTGCTGGTGGGGACTGGTCTGTCACTGTATAACAATGGGGTACAGTAAAGGTGGGGACAGGTCTGTCACTGTATAACACAGGGGTACAGTACTGGTGGGGACAGGTCTGTCACTGTGTAACACTGGGGTACAGTACAGGTGAGGACTGTTCTGTCACCGTATAACACAGGGGTACAGTGCTGGTGGGGACCGGTCTGTCACTGTATAACAATGGGGTACAGTAAAGGTGGGGACAGGTCTGTCACTGTATAACACAGGGGTACAGTACTGGTGGGGACAGGTCTGTCACTGTATAACACTGGGGTACAGTTCTGTCACTGTATAACACTGGGGTACAGTACTGGTGGGGACAGGTCTGTCACTGTATAACACTGGGGTACAGTACTGTTGGGGACAGCTCTGTCAGTATATAACATCGGGCTACGGTACTGGTGGGGACAGGTCCGACACTGTATAACACTGTGGTACAGTACTGGTCGGGACTGGTCTGACACTGTTTAACACTGGGGTACAGTACTGGTGTGGACAGGTCTGTCACTGTATAACACGGGGGTACAGTACTGGTGGAGACAGGTCTGTCTCTGTATAACACTGGGGTACAGTACTAGTGGGGATTAGTCTGTCACTGTTTAACACTGGGGTACAGTACAGGTGGGGACAGTTCTGTAACTGTATAACACTGGGTACAGTACTGGTGGGGACAGGTCTGTCACTGTATAACACTTGGTACAGTACTCTTGGGGACAGCTCTGTCACTGTATTACACTGGGGTACAGTCATGGTGGGGACAGGTCTGTCACTGTATAACATTGGGGTACAGTACAGGTGAGGACAGGTCCATCACTGTATAACACTGGAAAACTGGGGTACAGCACTGGTGGGGACAGGACTGTCTCTGTATAACACTGGGGTACAGTATTGGTGGGGACAGGTCTGTCTCCGTATAACACTGGTGTACAGTACTGGTTGGGACAGCTCTGTCACTGTATAACACTGGGGTATAGTATTGATGGGGACAGCTCTGTCATTGTATAACACTGGGGTACAGTACTTGTTGGGACAGGTCTGTCACTCTATAACACTGGGGTACAGTACTGGTGGGGACAGGTCTGTCACTGTATAACACTGGGGTACAGAACTGGTATGGGCAGGTCTATCACTGTAGAACACAGGTACAGTACTGGCGGGCACAGGTCTGTCAATGCATAACGCTGTGGTACTGTACTGGTGGGGACAGGTCTGTCACTGTATAACTCTGGGTACAGTACTGGTGGGGACAGGTTTGTCATTGTATAACACTGGGGTACAGTATTGGTGGGGACAGGTCTGTCACTGTATAACACTGGGGTACAGTACTGGTGGGGACAGGTCTGTCACTGTATAACACTGGGTACAGTACTCATGGGGACAGCTCTGTCACTGTATTACACTGGGGTACAGTCATGGTGGGGACAGGTCTGTCACTGTATAACATTGGAGTACAGTACAGGTGAGGAAAGGTCCATCAGTGTATAACACTGGAAAACTGGGGTACAGCAATGGTGGGGACAGGTCTGTCTCTGTATAACACTGGGGTACAGTATTGGTGGGGACAGGTCTGACACTCTATAACACTGGGGTACAGTACTGGTGGGGACAGCTCTGTCACTGTATAACACTGGGGCACATTACTGGAGGGGACAGGTCTTTCACTGTATAACACCGGGCTACAAAACTGGTGGGGGCAAGTCTGTCACTGTTTAACACTGGGCTACAGTACTGGTGGAGGCAGCTCTGTCACTGTATAACACTGGGTACAGTAGTGGTGGGGACAGAACAGTCACTGTATAAAACTGGGCTCCAGTACTGGTGTGGACAGGTCTGTCACTTTATAACATTGGGGTACAGTACTGGTGGGGACAGGTCTTTCACTGTATAACACTGGGGAACAGTACTGGTGGGTTCAGGTCTGTCACTGTATAACATTGGGGTATAGTACAGGTGAGGACAGGTCTGTCACTGTATAACACTGGAACACTGGGGTACAGAACTGGTGGGGACAGCTCTGTCTCTGTATAACACTAGGGTACAGTACTGGTGGGGAGAGGTCTGTCTCTGTATAACACTGGGGTACAGTACTGGTAGGGGCAGGTCTGTCACAGTATAATACTGGGGTACAGGACTAGTGGGGACAGGTCTGTCACTGTATAATACTGGGGAACAGGACAAGTGGGGACAGGTCTGTCACTGTATAATACTGGGGAACAGGACTAGTGGGGACAGGTCTGTCACTGTATAACACTGGGATACAGTACTGGTAGGGACAGGTCTGTCACTGTATATAATTGGGATACAGTACTGGTGGGGACAGAACTGTCACTGTATAACACTGTGCTCCAGTACTGGTGGGGACAGGTCTGTCACTTTATAACATTGGGGTACAGTACTGGTGGGGACTGGTCTGTCACTGTATAACACTGGGATACAGTACTGATGGGGACAGGTCTGTCACTGTATAACACTGGGGTACTGTACTGGTGGGGACAGGTCTGTCACTGTATAACACTGGGGTACAGTGCTGGTGGGGACAGGTCTGTCACTGTATAACACTGGGGTACAGTACTGGTGGGGACAGCTCTGTCATTGTATAACAATGGGGTACAGTACTGGTGGGGACAGGTCTGTCACTGTATAACACTGGGGTACAGTACTGGTGGGGACAGGTCTGTCACTGTATAACACTGGGTACAGTACTCGTGGGGACAGCTCTGTCACTGTATTACACTGGGGTACAGTCATGGTGGGGACTGGTCTGTCACAGTATGACATTGGGGTACAGTGCAGGTGAGAACAGGTCCATCACTGTATAACACTGGAAAACTGGGGTACAGCACTGGTGGGGACAGGTCTGTCTCTGTATAACACTGGGGTACAGTACTGGTGGGGACAGGTCTGTCTCTGTATAACACTGGTGTACAGTACTGGTTGGGACAGCTCTGTCACTGTATAACACTGGGGTATAGTATTGGTGGGGACAGCTCTGTCATTGTATATCACTGGGGTACAGTACTGGTGGGGACAGGTCTGTCACTCTATAACACTGGGGTACAGTACTGGTGGGGACAGCTCTGTCACTGTGTAACACTGGGGCACATTACTGGAGGGGACAGGTCTTTCACTGTATAACACTGGGCTACAGCACTGGTGGGGACAGGTCTGTCACTGTATAACACTGGGGTACAGTACTGGTGGAGGCAGCCCTGTCACTGAATAATACTGGGTACAGTACCGGGGGGGACAGGTCTGTCACTGTATATAATTGGGATACAGTACTGGTGGGGACAGAACTGTCACTGTATAACACTGGGATCCAGTACTGGTGGGGACAGGTCTGTCACTTTATAACATTGGGGTACAGTACTGGTGGGGACAGGTCTGTCACTGTATAACACTGGGGCACAGTACTGGTGGGTACAGGTCTGTCACTGTATAACATTGGGGTACAGTACAGGTGAGGACAGGTCTGTCACTGTATAACACTGGAACACTGGGGTACAGCACTGGTGGGGTCAGGTACGTCACTGTGTAACACTGGGGTACAGTACAGGTGAGGACTGATCTGTCACCGTATAACACAGGCGTACAAATCTGTCACTGTATAACACTGGGGTACAGTACTGGTGGGGACAGGTCTGTCACTGTATAACACTGGGGTACAGTACTGGTGGGGACAGGTCTGTCACTATATAACATCGGGCTACGGTACTGGTGGGGACAGGTCCGACACTGTATAACCCTGCGGTACAGTCCTGGTGGGGACTGTTCTGACACTGTTTAACACTGGGGTACAGTACTGGTGGGGACAGGTCTGTCTCTGTATAACACTGGGGTACAGTACTAGTGGGGACAAGTCTGTCACTGTATAACACTGGGGTACAGTACAGGTGGGGACAGGTCTGTCACTGTGTAACACTGGGGTACGGTACTGGTGGGGAAAGGTCTGTCACTGTATAACACTGGGGTACAGTACTGGTGGGGACAGTTCTGTCTCTGTATAACACTGGGGTACAGTACTGGTGGGGACTGGTCTGTCACTGTATAACGATGGGGTACGGTACTGGTGGGGACAGGTCTGTCACTGTATAACATTGGGGTACAGTACAGGTGAGGACAGGTCTGTCACTGTATAACACTGGAACACTGGGGTACAGCACTGGTGGGGACAGGTCTGTCACTGTGTAACACTGGGGTACAGTACAGGTGAGGACTGTTCTGTCACCGTATAACACAGGGGTACAGTGCTGGTGGGGACCGGTCTGTCACTGTATAACAATGGGGTACAGAAAAGGTGGGGACAGGTCTGTCACTGTATAACACAGGGGTACAGTACTGGTGGGGACAGGTCTGTCACTGTATAACACTGGGGTACAGTTCTGTCACTGTATAACACTGGGGTACAGTACTGGTGGGGACAGGTCTGTCACTGTATAACGCTGGGGTACAGTACTGTTGGGGACAGGTCTGTCACTATATAACATCGGGCTACGGTACTGGTGGGGACAGGTCTGTCACTGTATAACACTGGGGTATAGTGCTGGTGGGGACAGGTATGTCACTGTATAACACTGGGGTACAGTACTGGTGGGGACAGCTCTGTCATTGTATAACACTGGGGTACAGTACTGGTGTGGACAGGTCTGTCACTGTATAACACTGGGTACAGTACTGGTGGGGACAGCTCTGTCACTGTATTACACTGGGGTACAGTCATGGTGGGGACAGGTCTGTCACAGTATGACATTGGGGTACAGTACAGGTGAGGACAGGTCCATCACTGTATAACACTGGAAAACTGGGGTACAGCACTGGTGGGGACAGGTCTGTCTCTGTATAACACTGGGGTACAGTACTGTTGGGGACAGGTCTGTCTCTGTATAACACTGGTGTACAGTACTGGTTGGGACAGCTCTGTCACTGTATAACACTGGGGTATAGTATTGGTGGGGACAGCTCTGTCATTGTATATCACTGGGGTACAGTACTGGTGGGGACAGGTCTGTCACTCTATAAAACTGGGGTACAGTACTGGTGGGGACAGCTCTGTCACTGTATAACACTGGGGCACATTACTGGAGGGGACAATTCTTTCACTGTATAAAACTGGGCTAGAGCACTGATGGGGACAAGTCTGTCACTGTATAACACTGGGGTACAGTACTGGTGGAGGCAGCCCGTCACTGTATAACACTGGGTACAGTACCGGTGGGGACAGGTCTGTCACTGTATATAATTGGGATACAGTACTGGTGGGGACAGAACTGTCACTGTATAACACTGGGATCCAGTACTGGTGGGGACAGGTCTGTCACTTTATAACATTGGGGTACAGTACTGGTGGGGACAGGTCTGTCACTGTATAACACTGGGGCACAGTACTGGTGAGTACAGGTCTGTCACTGTATAACATTGGGGTACAGTACAGGTGAGGACAGGTCTGTCACTGTAAAACACTGGAACACTGGGGTACAGCACTGGTGGGGTCAGGTATGTCACTGTGGAACACTGGGGTACAGTACAGGTGAGGACTGATCTGTCACCGTATAACACTGGGGTACAGTTCTGTCACTGTATAACACTGGGGTACAGTACTGGTGGGAACAGGTGTGTCACTGTATAACACTAGGGTACAGTACTGTTGGGGACAGGTCTGTCACTATATAACATCGAGCTACGGTACTGGTGGGGACAGGTCCGACACTGTCTAACCCTGCGGTACAGTACTGGTGGGGACTGTTCTGACACTGTTTAACACTGGGGTACAGAACTGGTGGGGACAGGTCTTTCTCTGTATAACACTGGGGTACAGTACTAGTGGGGACAAGTCTGTCACTGTGTAACACTGGGGTACAGTACAGGTGGGGACAGGTCTGTCACTGTATAACACTGGGGTACGGTACTGGTGGGGACAGGTCTGTCACTGTATAACATTGGGGTACAGTAGAGGTGAGGACAGGTCTGTCACTGTATAACACTGGAACACTGGGGTACAGCACTGGTGGGGACAGGTCTGTCACTGTGTAACAATGGGGTACACTACAGGTGAGGACTGTTCTGTCACCGTATAACACAGAGGTACAGTGCTGGTGGGGACCGGTCTGTCACTGTACAACAGTGGGGTACAGTAAAGGTGGGGACAGGTCTGTCACTGTATAACACAGGGGTACAGTACTGGTGGGGACAATTCTGTCACAGTATAACCCTGGGGTACAGTTCTGTCACTGTATAACACTGGGGTACAGTACTGGTGGGGACAGGTCTGTCACTGTATAACACTGGGGTACTGTACTGTTGGGGACAGGTCTGTCACTATATAACATCGGGCTACGGTACTGGTGGGGACAGGTCCTACACTGTATAACCCTGCGGTACAGTACTGGTGGGGCTGTTCTGACACTGTTTAACACTGGGGTACAGTACTGGTGAGGAGAGGTCTGTCTCTGTATAACACTGGGGTACAGTACTAGTGGGTTCAAGTCTGTCACTGTGTAACACTGGGGTACAGTACAGGTGGGGACAGGTCTGTCACTGTATAACACTGGGGTACGGTACTGGTGGGGACAGGTCTGTCACTGTATAACACTGGGGTACAGAACTGGTGGGGACAGTTCTGTCTCTGTATAACACTGGGGTACAGTACTGGTGGGGACAGGTCTGTCACTGGATAACGCTGGGTTACGGTACTGGTGGGGCAAGTCTGTCACTGTATAACATTGGGGTACAGTACAGGTGAGGACAGGTCTGTCACTGTATAACACTGGAACACTGGGGTACAGCACTGGTGGGGACAGTTCTGTCTATGTATAACACTGGGGTACAGTACTGGTGGGGACAGGTCTGTCACTGGATAACGCTGGGTTACGGTACTGGTGGGGCAGGTCTGTCACTGTATAACATTGGGGTACAGTACAGGTGAGGACAGGTCTGTCTCTGTATAACACTGGGGTACAGTACTGGTGGGGACAGGTCTGTCTCTGTATAACACTGGTGTACAGTACTGGTTGGGACAGCTCTGTCACTGTATAACACTGGGGTATAGTATTGGTGGGGACAGCTCTGTCATTGTATATCACTGGGGTACAGTACTGGTGGGGCCAGGTCTGTCACTCTATAAAACTGGGGTACAGTACTGGTGGGGACAGCTCTGTCACTGTATAACACTGGGGCACATTACTGGAGGGGACAATTCTTTCACTGTATAAAACTGGGCTAGAGCACTGATGGGGACAAGTCTGTCACTGTATAACACTGGGGTACAGTACTGGTGGAGGCAGCCCGTCACTGTATAACACTGGGTACAGTACCGGTGGGGACAGGTCTGTCACTGTATATAATTGGGATACAGTACTGGTGGGGACAGAACTGTCACTGTATAACACTGGGATCCAGTACTGGTGGGGACAGGTCTGTCACTTTATAACATTGGGGTACAGTACTGGTGGGGACAGGTCTGTCACTGTATAACACTGGGGCACAGTACTGGTGAGTACAGGTCTGTCACTGTATAACATTGGGGTACAGTACAGGTGAGGACAGGTCTGTCACTGTAAAACACTGGAACACCGGGGTACAGCACTGGTGGGGTCAGGTATGTCACTGTGGAACACTGGGGTACAGTACAGGTGAGGACTGATCTGTCACCGTATAACACTGGGGTACAGTTCTGTCACTGTATAACACTGGGGTACAGTACTGGTGGGAACAGGTGTGTCACTGTATAACACTAGGGTACAGTACTGTTGGGGACAGGTCTGTCACTATATAACATCGAGCTACGGTACTGGTGGGGACAGGTCCGACACTGTCTAACCCTGCGGTACAGTACTGGTGGGGACTGTTCTGACACTGTTTAACACTGGGGTACAGAACTGGTGGGGACAGGTCTATCTCCGTATAACACTGGGGTACAGTACTAGTGGGGACAAGTCTGTCACTGTGTAACACTGGGGTACAGTACAGGTGGGGACAGGTCTGTCACTGTATAACACTGGGGTACGGTACTGGTGGGGACAGGTCTGTCACTGTATAACATTGGGGTACAGTAGAGGTGAGGACAGGTCTGTCACTGTATAACACTGGAACACTGGGGTACAGCACTGGTGGGGACAGGTCTGTCACTGTGTAACAATGGGGTACACTACAGGTGAGGACTGTTCTGTCACCGTATAACACAGAGGTACAGTGCTGGTGGGGACCGGTCTGTCACTGTATAACAATGGGGTACAGTAAAGGTGGGGACAGGTCTGTCACTGTATAACACAGGGGTACAGTACTGGTGGGGACAATTCTGTCACAGTATAACACTGGGGTACAGTTCTGTCACTGTATAACACTGGGGTACAGTACTGGTGGGGACAGGTCTGTCACTGTATAACACTGGGGTACTGTACTGTTGGGGACAGGTCTGTCACTATATAACATCGGGCTACGGTACTGGTGGGGACAGGTCCTACACTGTATAACCCTGCGGTACAGTACTGGTGGGGCTGTTCTGACACTGTTTAACACTGGGGTACAGTACTGGTGAGGACAGGTCTGTCTCTGTATAACACTGGGGTACAGTACTAGTGGGGACAAGTCTGTCACTGTGTAACACTGGGGTACAGTACAGGTGGGGACAGGTCTGTCACTGTATAACACTGGGGTACGGTACTGGTGGGGACAGGTCTGTCACTGTATAACACTGGGGTACAGAACTGGTGGGGACAGTTCTGTCTCTGTATAACACTGGGGTACAGTACTGGTGGGGACAGGTCTGTCACTGGATAACGCTGGGTTATGGTACTGGTGGGGCAGGTCTGTCACTGTATAACATTGGGGTACAGTACAGGTGAGGACAGGTCTGTCACTGTATAACACTGGAACACTGGGGTACAGCACTGGTGGGGACAGGTCTGTCACTGTGTAACACTGGGGTACAGTACAGGTGAGGACTGTTCTGTCACCGTATAACACAGGGGTACAGTGCTGGTGGGGACCGGTCTGTCACTGTATAACAATGGGGTACAGAAAAGGTGGGGACAGGTCTGTCACTGTATAACACAGGGGTACAGTACTGGTGGGGACAGGTCTGTCACTGTATAACACTGGGGTACAGTTCTGTCACTGTATAACACTGGGGTACAGTACTGGTGGGGACAGGTCTGTCACTGTATAACACTGGGGTACAGTACTGTTGGGGACAGGTCTGTCACTATATAACATTGGGCTACGGTACTGGTGGGGACAGGTCTGTCACTGTATAACACTGGGGTATAGTGCTGGTGGGGACAGGTATGTCAATGTATAACACTGGGGTACAGTACTGGTGGGGACAGCTCTGTCATTGTATAACACTGGGGTACAGTACTGGTGGGGACAGGTCTGTCACTGTATAACACTGGGGTACAGTACTGGTGGGGACAGGTCTGTCACTGTATAACACTGGGTACAGTACTGGTGGGGACAGCTCTGTCACTGTATTACGCTGGGGTACAGTCATGGTGGGGACAGGTCTGTCACAGTATGACATTGGGGCACAGTACAGGTGAGGACAGGTCCATCACTGTATAACACTGGAAAACTGGGGTACAGCACTGGTGGGGACAGGTCTGTCTCTGTATAACACTGGGGTACAGTACTGGTGGGGACAGGTCTGTCTCTGTATAACACTGGTGTACAGTACTGGTTGGGACAGCTCTGTCACTGTATAACACTGGGGTATAGTATTGGTGGGGACAGCTCTGTCATTGTATATCACTGGGGTACAGTACTGGTGGGGACAGGTCTGTCACTCTATAAAACTGGGGTACAGTACTGGTGGGGACAGCTCTGTCACTGTATAACACTGGGGCACATTACTGGAGGGGACAATTCTTTCACTGTATAAAACTGGGCTAGAGCACTGATGGGGACAAGTCTGTCACTGTATAACACTGGGGTACAGTACTGGTGGAGGCAGCCCGTCACTGTATAACACTGGGTACAGTACCGGTGGGGACAGGTCTGTCACTGTATATAATTGGGATACAGTACTGGTGGGGACAGAACTGTCACTGTATAACACTGGGATCCAGTACTGGTGGGGACAGGTCTGTCACTTTATAACATTGGGGTACAGTACTGGTGGGGACAGGTCTGTCACTGTATAACACTGGGGCACAGTACTGGTGAGTACAGGTCTGTCACTGTATAACATTGGGGTACAGTACAGGTGAGGACAGGTCTGTCACTGTAAAACACTGGAACACTGGGGTACGGCACTGGTGGGGTCAGGTATGTCACTGTGGAACACTGGGGTACAGTACAGGTGAGGACTGATCTGTCACCGTATAACACTGGGGTACAGTTCTGTCACTGTATAACACTGGGGTACAGTACTGGTGGGAACAGGTGTGTCACTGTATAACACTAGGGTACAGTACTGTTGGGGACAGGTCTGTCACTATATAACATCGAGCTACGGTACTGGTGGGGACAGGTCCGACACTGTCTAACCCTGCGGTACAGTACTGGTGGGGACTGTTCTGACACTGTTTAACACTGGGGTACAGAACTGGTGGGGACAGGTCTATCTCTGTATAACACTGGGGTACAGTACTAGTGGGGACAAGTCTGTCACTGTGTAACACTGGGGTACAGTACAGGTGGGGACAGGTCTGTCACTGTATAACACTGGGGTACGGTACTGGTGGGGACAGGTCTGTCACTGTATAACATTGGGGTACAGTAGAGGTGAGGACAGGTCTGTCACTGTATAACACTGGGGTACTGTACTGTTGGGGACAGGTCTGTCACTATATAACATCGGGCTACGGTACTGGTGGGGACAGGTCCGACACTGTCTAACCCTGCGGTACAGTACTGGTGGGGACTGTTCTGACACTTTTTAACACTGGGGTACAGAACTGGTGGGGACAGGTCTATCTCTGTATAACACTGGGGTACAGTACTAGTGGGGACAAGTCTGTCACTGTGTAACACTGGGGTACAGTACAGGTGGGGACAGGTCTGTCACTGTATAACACTGGGGTACGGTACTGGTGGGGACAGGTCTGTCACTGTATAACATTGGGGTACAGTAGAGGTGAGGACAGGTCTGTCACTGTATAACACTGGAACACTGGGGTACAGCACTGGTGGGGACAGGTCTGTCACTGTGTAACAATGGGGTACACTACAGGTGAGGACTGTTCTGTCACCGTATAACACAGAGGTACAGTGCTGGTGGGGACCGGTCTGTCACTGTATAACAATGGGGTACAGTAAAGGTGGGGACAGGTCTGTCACTGTATAACACAGGGGTACAGTACTGGTGGGGACAATTCTGTCACAGTATAACACTGGGGTACAGTTCTGTCACTGTATAACACTGGGGTACAGTACTGGTGGGGACAGGTCTGTCACTGTATAACACTGGGGTACTGTACTGTTGGGGACAGGTCTGTCACTATATAACATCGGGCTACGGTACTGGTGGGGACAGGTCCTACACTGTATAACCCTGCGGTACAGTACTGGTGGGGCTGTTCTGACACTGTTTAACACTGGGGTACAGTACTGGTGAGGACAGGTCTGTCTCTGTATAACACTGGGGTACAGTACTAGTGGGGACAAGTCTGTCACTGTGTAACACTGGGGTACAGTACAGGTGGGGACAGGTCTGTCACTGTATAACACTGGGGTACGGTACTGGTGGGGACAGGTCTGTCACTGTATAACACTGGGGTACAGAACTGGTGGGGACAGTTCTGTCTCTGTATAACACTGGGGTACAGTACTGGTGGGGACAGGTCTGTCACTGGATAACGCTGGGTTACGGTACTGGTGGGGCAGGTCTGTCACTGTATAACATTGGGGTACAGTACAGGTGAGGGCAGGTCTGTCACTGTATAACACTGGAACACTGGGGTACAGCACTGGTGGGGACAGGTCTGTCACTGTGTAACACTGGGGTACAGTACAGGTGAGGACTGTTCTGTCACCGTATAACACAGGGGTACAGTGCTGGTGGGGACCGGTCTGTCACTGTATAACAATGGGGTACAGAAAAGGTGGGGACAGGTCTGTCACTGTATAACACAGGGGTACAGTACTGGTGGGGACAGGTCTGTCACTGTATAACACTGGGGTACAGTTCTGTCACTGTATAACACTGGGGTACAGTACTGGTGGGGACAGGTCTGTCACTGTATAACACTGGGGTACAGTACTGTTGGGGACAGGTCTGTCACTATATAACATCGGGCTACGGTACTGGTGGGGACAGGTCTGTCACTGTATAACACTGGGGTATAGTGCTGGTGGGGACAGGTATGTCAATGTATAACACTGGGGTACAGTACTGGTGGGGACAGCTCTGTCATTGTATAACACTGGGGTACAGTACTGGTGGGGACAGGTCTGTCACTGTATAACACTGGGGTACAGTACTGGTGGGGACAGGTCTGTCACTGTATAACACTGGGTACAGTACTGGTGGGGACAGCTCTGTCACTGTATTACGCTGGGGTACAGTCATGGTGGGGACAGGTCTGTCACAGTATGACATTGGGGTACAGTACAGGTGAGGACAGGTCCATCACTGTATAACACTGGAAAACTGGGGTACAGCACTGGTGGGGACAGGTCTGTCTCTGTATAACACTGGGGTACAGTACTGGTGGGGACAGGTCTGTCTCTGTATAACACTGGTGTACAGTACTGGTTGGGACAGCTCTGTCACTGTATAACACTGGGGTATAGTATTGGTGGGGACAGCTCTGTCATTGTATATCACTGGGGTACAGTACTGGTGGGGACAGGTCTGTCACTCTATAAAACTGGGGTACAGTACTGGTGGGGACAGCTCTGTCACTGTATAACACTGGGGCACATTACTGGAGGGGACAATTCTTTCACTGTATAAAACTGGGCTAGAGCACTGATGGGGACAAGTCTGTCACTGTATAACACTGGGGTACAGTACTGGTGGAGGCAGCCCGTCACTGTATAACACTGGGTACAGTACCGGTGGGGACAGGTCTGTCACTGTATATAATTGGGATACAGTACTGGTGGGGACAGAACTGTCACTGTATAACACTGGGATCCAGTACTGGTGGGGACAGGTCTGTCACTTTATAACATTGGGGTACTGTACTGGTGGGGACAGGTCTGTCACTGTATAACACTGGGGCACAGTACTGGTGAGTACAGGTCTGTCACTGTATAACATTGGGGTACAGTACAGGTGAGGACAGGTCTGTCACTGTAAAACACTGGAACACTGGGGTACGGCACTGGTGGGGTCAGGTATGTCACTGTGGAACACTGGGGTACAGTACAGGTGAGGACTGATCTGTCACCGTATAACACTGGGGTACAGTTCTGTCACTGTATAACACTGGGGTACAGTACTGGTGGGAACAGGTGTGTCACTGTATAACACTAGGGTACAGTACTGTTGGGGACAGGTCTGTCACTATATAACATCGAGCTACGGTACTGGTGGGGACAGGTCCGACACTGTCTAACCCTGCGGTACAGTACTGGTGGGGACTGTTCTGACACTGTTTAACACTGGGGTACAGAACTGGTGGGGACAGGTCTATCTCTGTATAACACTGGGGTACAGTACTAGTGGGGACAAGTCTGTCACTGTGTAACACTGGGGTACAGTACAGGTGGGGACAGGTCTGTCACTGTATAACACTGGGGTACGGTACTGGTGGGGACAGGTCTGTCACTGTATAACATTGGGGTACAGTAGAGGTGAGGACAGGTCTGTCACTGTATAACACTGGAACACTGGGGTACAGCACTGGTGGGGACAGGTCTGTCACTGTGTAACAATGGGGTACACTACAGGTGAGGACTGTTCTGTCACCGTATAACACAGAGGTACAGTGCTGGTGGGGACCGGTCTGCCACTGTATAACAATGGGGTACAGTAAAGGTGGGGACAGGTCTGTCACTGTATAACACAGGGGTACAGTACTGGTGGGGACAATTCTGTCACAGTATAACACTGGGGTACAGTTCTGTCACTGTATAACACTGGGGTACAGTACTGGTGGGGACAGGTCTGTCACTGTATAACACTGGGGTACTGTACTGTTGGGGACAGGTCTGTCACTATATAACATCGGGCTACGGTACTGGTGGGGACAGGTCCTACACTGTATAACCCTGCGGTACAGTACTGGTGGGGCTGTTCTGACACTGTTTAACACTGGGGTACAGTACTGGTGAGGACAGGTCTGTCTCTGTATAACACTGGGGTACAGTACTAGTGGGGACAAGTCTGTCACTGTGTAACACTGGGGTACAGTACAGGTGGGGACAGGTCTGTCACTGTATAACACTGGGGTACGGTACTGGTGGGGACAGGTCTGTCACTGTATAACACTGGGGTACAGAACTGGTGGGGACAGTTCTGTCTCTGTATAACACTGGGGTACAGTACTGGTGGGGACAGGTCTGTCACTGGATAACGCTGGGTTACGGTACTGGTGGGGCAGGTCTGTCACTGTATAACATTGGGGTACAGTACAGGTGAGGACAGGTCTGTCACTGTATAACACTGGAACACTGGGGTACAGCACTGGTGGGGACAGGTCTGTCACTGTGTAACACTGGTGTACAGTACAGGTGAGGACTGTTCTGTCACCGTATAACACAGGGGTACAGTGCTGGTGGGGACCGGTCTGTCACTGTATAACAATGGGGTACAGTAAAGGTGGGGACAGGTCTGTCACTGTATAACACAGGGGTACAGTACTGGTGGGGACAGGTCTGTCACTGTATAACACTGGGGTACATTTCTGTCACTGTATAACACTGGGGTACAGTACTGGTGGGGACAGGTCTGTCACTGTATAACACTGGGGTACAGTACTGTTGCGGACAGGTCTGTCACTATATAACATCGGGCTACGGTACTGGTGGGGACAGGTCCGACACTGTATAACACTGCGGTACAGTACTGGTCGGGACTGGTCTGACACTGTTTAACACTGGGGTACAGTACTGGTTTGGACAGGTCTGTCACTGTATAACACGGGGGTACAGTACTAGTGGGGATTAGTCTGTCACTGTGTAACACTGGGGTACAGTACAGGTGGGGACAGTTCTGTCACTGTATAACACTGGGGTAGAGTACTGGTGGGGACAGGTCTGTCACTGTATAACACTGGGTACAGTACTCTTGTGGACAGCTCTGTCACTGTATTACACTGGGGTACAGTCATGGTGGGGACAGGTCTTTCACTGTATAACATTGGGGCACAGTACAGGTGAGGACAGGTCCATTACTGTATAACACTGGAAAACTGGGGTACAGCACTGGTGGGGACAGGTCTGTCTCTGTATAACACTGGGGTACAGTATTGGTGGGGACAGGTCTGTCTCTGTATAACACTGGTGTACAGTACTGGTAGGGACAGCTGTGTCACTGTATAACACTGGGGTATAGTATTGATGGGGACTGCTCTGTCATTGTATAACACTGGGGTACAGTACTTGTGGGGCCAGGTCTGTCACTCTATAACACTGGGGTACAGTACTGGTGGGGACAGGTCTGTCACTGTATAACACTGGGGTACAGAACTGGTATGGGCAGTTCTGTCACTTTAGAACACAGGCACAGTACTGGTGGGCACAGGTCTGTCACTGCATAACGCTGTGGTACTGTACTGGTGGGGACAGGTCTGTCACTTTATAACACTGGGTACAGTACTGGTGGGGACAGGTCTGTCATTGTATAACACTGGGGTACAGTATTGGTGGGGACAGGTCTGTCACTGTATAACACTGGGGTACAGTACTGGTGGGGACAGGTCTGTCACTGTATAACACTGGGTACAGTACTCTTGGGGACAGCTCTGTCACTGTATTACACTGGGGTACAGTCATGGTGGGGACAGGTCTGTCACTGTATAACACGGGGTACATTACTCTTGGGGACAGCTCTGTCACTGTATAACATTGGGGTACAGTACAGGTGAGGACAGGTCCATCACTGTATAACACTGGAAAACTGGGGTACAGCACTGGTGGGGACAGGTCTGTCACTGTATAACACTGGGGTATAGTATTGATGGGGACAGGTCTGTCACTGTATAACACTGGGGTACAGTACTGGTGGGGACAGGTCTGTCACTGTATAACACTGGGGTACAGTACTGTTGTGGACAGGTCTGTCACTATATAACATCGAGCTACGGTACTGCTGGAGACAGGTCCGACACTGTCTAACCCTGCGGTACAGTACTGGTGGGGACTGTTCTGACACTGTTTAACACTGGGGTACAGAACTGGTGGGGACAGGTCTATCTCTGTATAACACTGGGGTACAGTACTAGTGGGGACAAGTCTGTCACTGTGTAACACTGGGGTACAGTACAGGTGGGGACCGGTCTGTCACTGTATAACACTGGGGTACGGTACTGGTGGGGACAGGTCTGTCACTGTATAACATTGGGGTACAGTAGAGGTGAGGACAGGTCTGTCACTGTATAACACTGGAACACTGGGGTACAGCACTGGTGGGGACAGGTCTGTCACTGTGTAACAATGGGGTACACTACAGGTGAGGACTGTTCTGTCACCGTATAACACAGAGGTACAGTGCTGGTGGGGACCGGTCTGTCACTGTATAACAATGGGGTACAGTAAAGGTGGGGACAGGTCTGTCACTGTATAACACAGGGGTACAGTACTGGTGGGGACAATTCTGTCACAGTATAACACTGGGGTACAGTTCTGTCACTGTATAACACTGGGGTACAGTACTGGTGGGGACAGGTCTGTCACTGTATAACACTGGGGTACTGTACTGTTGGGGACAGGTCTGTCACTATATAACATCGGGCTACGGTACTGGTGGGGACAGGTCCTACACTGTATAACACTGCGGTACAGTACTGGTGGGGCTGTTCTGACACTGTTTAACAATGGGGTACAGTACTGGTGAGGACAGGTCTGTCTCTGTATAACACTGGGGTACAGTACTAGTGGGGACAAGTCTGTCACTGTGTAACACTGGGGTACAGTACAGGTGGGGACAGGTCTGTCACTGTATAACACTGGGGTACGGTACTGGTGGGGACAGGTCTGTCACTGTATAACACTGGGGTACAGTACTGGTGGGGACAGTTCTGTCTCTGTATAACACTGGGGTACAGTACTGGTGGGGACAGGTCTGTCTCTGGATAACGCTGGGGTACGGTACTGGTGGGGCAGGTCTGTCACTGTATAACATTGGGGTACAGTACAGGTGAGGACAGGTCTGTCACTGTATAACACTGGAACACTGGGGTACAGCACTGGTGGGGACAGGTCTGTCACTGTGTAACACTGGGGTACAGTACAGGTGAGGACTGTTCTGTCACCGTATAACACAGGGGTACAGTGCTGGTGGGGACCGGTCTGTCACTGTATAACAATGGGGTACAGTAAAGGTGGGGACAGGTCTGTCACTGTATAACACAGGGGTACAGTACTGGTGGGGACAGGTCTGTCACTGTATAACACTGGGGTACATTTCTGTCACTGTATAACACTGGGGTACAGTACTGATGCGGACAGGTCTGTCACTATATAACATCGGGCTACGGTACTGGTGGGGACAGGTCCGACACTGTATAACACTGCGGTACAGTACTGGTCGGGACTGGTCTGACACTGTTTAACACTGGGGTACAGTACTGGTTTGGACAGGTCTGTCACTGTATAACACGGGGGTACAGTACTAGTGGGGATTAGTCTGTCACTGTGTAACACTGGGGTACAGTACAGGTGGGGACAGTTCTGTCACTGTATAACACTGGGGTAGAGTACTGGTGGGGACAGGTCTGTCACTGTATAACACTGGGTACAGTACTCTTGTGGACAGCTCTGTCACTGTATTACACTGGGGTACAGTCATGGTGGGGACAGGTCTTTCACTGTATAACATTGGGGCACAGTACAGGTGAGGACAGGTCCATTACTGTATAACACTGGAAAACTGGGGTACAGCACTGGTGGGGACAGGTCTGTCTCTGTATAACACTGGGGTACAGTATTGGTGGGGACAGGTCTGTCTCTGTATAACACTGGTGTACAGTACTGGTAGGGACAGCTGTGTCACTGTATAACACTGGGGTATAGTATTGATGGGGACTGCTCTGTCATTGTATAACACTGGGGTACAGTACTTGTGGGGCCAGGTCTGTCACTCTATAACACTGGGGTACAGTACTGGTGGGGACAGGTCTGTCACTGTATAACACTGGGGTACAGAACTGGTATGGGCAGTTCTGTCACTTTAGAACACAGGCACAGTACTGGTGGGCACAGGTCTGTCACTGCATAACGCTGTGGTACTGTACTGGTGGGGACAGGTCTGTCACTTTATAACACTGGGTACAGTACTGGTGGGGACAGGTCTGTCATTGTATAACACTGGGGTACAGTATTGGTGGGGACAGGTCTGTCACTGTATAACACTGGGGTACAGTACTGGTGGGGACAGGTCTGTCACTGTATAACACTGGGTACAGTACTCTTGGGGACAGCTCTGTCACTGTATTACACTGGGGTACAGTCATGGTGGGGACAGGTCTGTCACTGTATAACACGGGGTACATTACTCTTGGGGACAGCTCTGTCACTGTATAACATTGGGGTACAGTACAGGTGAGGACAGGTCCATCACTGTATAACACTGGAAAACTGGGGTACAGCACTGGTGGGGACAGGTCTGTCACTGTAGAACACTGGGGTATAGTATTGATGGGGACAGGTCTGTCACTGTATAACACTGGGGTACAGTACTGGTGGGGACAGGTCTGTCACTGTATAACACTGGGGTACAGTACTGTTGTGGACAGGTCTGTCACTATATAACATCGAGCTACGGTACTGCTGGGGACAGGTCCGACACTGTCTAACCCTGCGGTACAGTACTGGTGGGGACTGTTCTGACACTGTTTAACACTGGGGTACAGAACTGGTGGGGACAGGTCTATCTCTGTATAACACTGGGGTACAGTACTAGTGGGGACAAGTCTGTCACTGTGTAACACTGGGGTACAGTACAGGTGGGGACCGGTCTGTCACTGTATAACACTGGGGTACGGTACTGGTGGGGACAGGTCTGTCACTGTATAACATTGGGGTACAGTAGAGGTGAGGACAGGTCTGTCACTGTATAACACTGGAACACTGGGGTACAGCACTGGTGGGGACAGGTCTGTCACTGTGTAACAATGGGGTACACTACAGGTGAGGACTGTTCTGTCACCGTATAACACAGAGGTACAGTGCTGGTGGGGACCGGTCTGTCACTGTATAACAATGGGGTACAGTAAAGGTGGGGACAGGTCTGTCACTGTATAACACAGGGGTACAGTACTGGTGGGGACAATTCTGTCACAGTATAACACTGGGGTACAGTTCTGTCACTGTATAACACTGGGGTACAGTACTGGTGGGGACAGGTCTGTCACTGTATAACACTGGGGTACTGTACTGTTGGGGACAGGTCTGTCACTATATAACATCGGGCTACGGTACTGGTGGGGACAGGTCCTACACTGTATAACACTGCGGTACAGTACTGGTGGGGCTGTTCTGACACTGTTTAACAATGGGGTACAGTACTGGTGAGGACAGGTCTGTCTCTGTATAACACTGGGGTACAGTACTAGTGGGGACAAGTCTGTCACTGTGTAACACTGGGGTACAGTACAGGTGGGGACAGGTCTGTCACTGTATAACACTGGGGTACGGTACTGGTGGGGACAGGTCTGTCACTGTATAACACTGGGGTACAGTACTGGTGGGGACAGTTCTGTCTCTGTATAACACTGGGGTACAGTACTGGTGGGGACAGGTCTGTCTCTGGATAACGCTGGGGTACGGTACTGGTGGGGCAGGTCTGTCACTGTATAACATTGGGGTACAGTACAGGTGAGGACAGGTCTGTCACTGTATAACACTGGAACACTGGGGTACAGCACTGGTGGGGACAGGTCTGTCACTGTATAACACAGGGGTACAGTACTGGTGGGGACAGGTCTGTCACTGTATAACACTGGGGTACATTTCTGTCACTGTATAACACTGGGGTACAGTACTGGTGGGGACAGGTCTGTCACTGTATAACACTGGGGTACAGTACTGTTGCGGACAGGTCTGTCACTATATAACATCGGGCTACGGTACTGGTGGGGACAGGTCCGACACTGTATAACACTGCGGTACAGTACTGGTCGGGACTGGTCTGACACTGTTTAACACTGGGGTACAGTACTGGTTTGGACAGGTCTGTCACTGTATAACACGGGGGTAGAGTACTGGTGGGGACAGGTCTGTCTCTGTATAACACTGGTGTACAGTACTGGTTGGGACAGCTCTGTCACTGTATAACACTGGGGTATAGTATTGGTGGGGACAGCTCTGTCATTGTATATCACTGGGGTACAGTACTGGTGGGGACAGGTCTGTCACTCTATAAAACTGGGGTACAGTACTGGTGGGGACAGCTCTGTCACTGTATAACACTGGGGCACATTACTGGAGGGGACAATTCTTTCACTGTATAAAACTGGGCTAGAGCACTGATGGGGACAAGTCTGTCACTGTATAACACTGGGGTACAGTACTGGTGGAGGCAGCCCGTCACTGTATAACACTGGGTACAGTACCGGTGGGGACAGGTCTGTCACTGTATATAATTGGGATACAGTACTGGTGGGGACAGAACTGTCACTGTATAACACTGGGATCCAGTACTGGTGGGGACAGGTCTGTAACTTTATAACATTGGGGTACAGTACTGGTGGGGACAGGTCTGTCACTGTATAACACTGGGGCACAGTACTGGTGAGTACAGGTCTGTCACTGTATAACATTGGGGTACAGTACAGGTGAGGACAGGTCTGTCACTGTAAAACACTGGAACACTGGGGTACGGCACTGGTGGGGTCAGGTATGTCACTGTGAAACACTGGGGTACAGTACAGGTGAGGACTGATCTGTCACCGTATAACACTGGGGTACAGTT
Source organism: Carcharodon carcharias (assembly GCF_017639515.1). Taxonomy (NCBI): domain Eukaryota; kingdom Metazoa; phylum Chordata; class Chondrichthyes; order Lamniformes; family Lamnidae; genus Carcharodon; species Carcharodon carcharias. The sequence goes on from NC_054476.1 coordinate 140,892,430, forward strand.
CTGTCACTGTATAACACTGGGGTACAGTACTGGTGGGAACAGGTGTGTCACTGTATAACACTAGGGTACAGTACTGTTGGGGACAGGTCTGTCACTATATAACATCGAGCTACGGTACTGGTGGGGACAGGTCCGACACTGTCTAACCCTGCGGTACAGTACTGGTGGGGACTGTTCTGACACTGTTTAACACTGGGGTACAGAACTGGTGGGGACAGGTCTATCTCTGTATAACACTGGGGTACAGTACTAGTGGGGACAAGTCTGTCACTGTGTAACACTGGGGTACAGTACAGGTGGGGACAGGTCTGTCACTGTATAACACTGGGGTACGGTACTGGTGGGGACAGGTCTGTCACTGTATAACATTGGGGTACAGTAGAGGTGAGGACAGGTCTGTCACTGTATAACACTGGAACACTGGGGTACAGCACTGGTGGGGACAGGTCTGTCACTGTGTAACAATGGGGTACACTACAGGTGAGGACTGTTCTGTCACCGTATAACACAGAGGTACAGTGCTGGTGGGGACCGGTCTGTCACTGTATAACAATGGGGTACAGTAAAGGTGGGGACAGGTCTGTCACTGTATAACACAGGGGTACAGTACTGGTGGGGACAATTCTGTCACAGTATAACACTGGGGTACAGTTCTGTCACTGTATAACACTGGGGTACAGTACTGGTGGGGACAGGTCTGTCACTGTATAACACTGGGGTACTGTACTGTTGGGGACAGGTCTGTCACTATATAACATCGGGCTACGGTACTGGTGGGGACAGGTCCTACACTGTATAACCCTGCGGTACAGTACTGGTGGGGCTGTTCTGACACTGTTTAACACTGGGGTACAGTACTGGTGAGGACAGGTCTGTCTCTGTATAACACTGGGGTACAGTACTAGTGGGGACAAGTCTGTCACTGTGTAACACTGGAACACTGGGGTACAGCACTGGTAGGGACAGGTCTGTCACCGTATAACACTGGGGTAAAGTACAGGTGGGGACAGGTCTGTCACTGTATAACACAGGGATACAGTGCTGGTGGGGACTGGTCTTTCACCATATAACACTGGGGTACAGCACTGGTGGGGTCTGTTCTGTCACTGTATAACACTGGGGTACGGTACTGGTGGGGACAGGTCTGTCACTGTATAACACTGGGGTACAGAACTGGTGGGGACAGTTCTGTCTCTGTATAACACTGGGGTACAGTACTGGTGGGGACAGGTCTGTCACTGGATAACGCTGGGTTACGGTACTGGTGGGGCAGGTCTGTCACTGTATAACATTGGGGTACAGTACAGGTGAGGACAGGTCTGTCACTGTATAACACTGGAACACTGGGGTACAGCACTGGTGGGGACAGGTCTGTCACTGTGTAACACTGGTGTACAGTACAGGTGAGGACTGTTCTGTCACCGTATAACACAGGGGTACAGTGCTGGTGGGGACCGGTCTGTCACTGTATAACAATGGGGTACAGTAAAGGTGGGGACAGGTCTGTCACTGTATAACACAGGGGTACAGTACTGGTGGGGACAGGTCTGTCACTGTATAACACTGGGGTACATTTCTGTCACTGTATAACACTGGGGTACAGTACTGGTGGGGACAGGTCTGTCACTGTATAACACTGGGGTACAGTACTGTTGCGGACAGGTCTGTCACTATATAACATCGGGCTACGGTACTGGTGGGGACAGGTCCGACACTGTATAACACTGCGTTACAGTACTGGTCGGGACTGGTCTGACACTGTTTAACACTGGGGTACAGTACTGGTTTGGACAGGTCTGTCACTGTATAACACAGGGGTACAGTACTGGTGGGGACAGGTCTGTCTCTGTATAACACTGGGGTACAGTACTAGTGGGGATTAGTCTGTCACTGTGTAACACTGGGGTACAGTACAGGTGGGGACAGTTCTGTCACTGTATAACACTGGGGTAGAGTACTGGTGGGGACAGGTCTGTCACTGTATAACACTGGGTACAGTACTCTTGTGGACAGCTCTGTCACTGTATTACACTGGGGTACAGTCATGGTGGGGACAGGTCTTTCACTGTATAACATTGGGGCACAGTACAGGTGAGGACAGGTCCATTACTGTATAACACTGGAAAACTGGGGTACAGCACTGGTGGGGACAGGTCTGTCTCTGTATAACACTGGGGTACAGTATTGGTGGGGACAGGTCTGTCTCTGTATAACACTGGTGTACAGTACTGGTAGGGACAGCTGTGTCACTGTATAACACTGGGGTATAGTATTGATGGGGACTGCTCTGTCATTGTATAACACTGGGGTACAGTACTTGTGGGGCCAGGTCTGTCACTCTATAACACTGGGGTACAGTACTGGTGGGGACAGGTCTGTCACTGTATAACACTGGGGTACAGAACTGGTATGGGCAGTTCTGTCACTTTAGAACACAGGCACAGTACTGGTGGGCACAGGTCTGTCACTGCATAACGCTGTGGTACTGTACTGGTGGGGACAGGTCTGTCACTTTATAACACTGGGTACAGTACTGGTGGGGACAGGTCTGTCATTGTATAACACTGGGGTACAGTATTGGTGGGGACAGGTCTGTCACTGTATAACACTGGGGTACAGTACTGGTGGGGACAGGTCTGTCACTGTATAACACTGGGTACAGTACTCTTGGGGACAGCTCTGTCACTGTATTACACTGGGGTACAGTCATGGTGGGGACAGGTCTGTCACTGTATAACACGGGGTACATTACTCTTGGGGACAGCTCTGTCACTGTATAACATTGTGGTACAGTACAGGTGAGGACAGGTCTGTCACTATATAACACTGGGGTATAGTATTGATGGGGACAGGTCTGTCACTGTATAACACTGGGGTACAGTACTGGTGGGGACAGGTCTGTCACTGTATAACACTGGGGTACAGTACTGTTGTGGACAGGTCTGTCACTATATAACATCGAGCTACGGTACTGCTGGGGACAGGTCCGACACTGTCTAACCCTGCGGTACAGTACTGGTGGGGACTGTTCTGACACTGTTTAACACTGGGGTACAGAACTGGTGGGGACAGGTCTATCTCTGTATAACACTGGGGTACAGTACTAGTGGGGACAAGTCTGTCACTGTGTAACACTGGGGTACAGTACAGGTGGGGACAGGTCTGTCACTGTATAACACTGGGGTACGGTACTGGTGGGGACAGGTCTGTCACTGTATAACATTGGGGTACAGTAGAGGTGAGGACAGGTCTGTCACTGTATAACACTGGAACACTGGGGTACAGCACTGGTGGGGACAGGTCTGTCACTGTGTAACAATGGGGTACACTACAGGTGAGGACTGTTCTGTCACCGTATAACACAGAGGTACAGTGCTGGTGGGGACCGGTCTGTCACTGTATAACAATGGGGTACAGTAAAGGTGGGGACAGGTCTGTCACTGTATAACACAGGGGTACAGTACTGGTGGGGACAATTCTGTCACAGTATAACACTGGGGTACAGTTCTGTCACTGTATAACACTGGGGTACAGTACTGGTGGGGACAGGTCTGTCACTGTATAACACTGGGGTACTGTACTGTTGGGGACAGGTCTGTCACTATATAACATCGGGCTACGGTACTGGTGGGGACAGGTCCTACACTGTATAACACTGCGGTACAGTACTGGTGGGGCTGTTCTGACACTGTTTAACACTGGGGTACAGTACTGGTGAGGACAGGTCTGTCTCTGTATAACACTGGGGTACAGTACTAGTGGGGACAAGTCTGTCACTGTGTAACACTGGGGTACAGTACAGGTGGGGACAGGTCTGTCACTGTATAACACTGGGGTACGGTACTGGTGGGGACAGGTCTGTCACTGTATAACACTGGGGTACAGTATTGGTGGGGACAGTTCTGTCTCTGTATAACACTGGGGTACAGTACTGGTGGGGACAGGTCTGTCACTGGATAACGCTGGGGTACGGTACTGGTGGGGCAGGTCTGTCACTGTATAACAATGGGGTACAGTACAGGTGAGGACAGGTCTGTCACTGTATAACACTGGAACACTGGGGTACAGCACTGGTGGGGACAGGTCTGTCACTGTGTAACACTGGGGTACAGTACAGGTGAGGACTGTTCTGTCACCGTATAACACAGGGGTACAGTGCTGGTGGGGACCGGTCTGTCACTGTATAACAATGGGGTACAGTAAAGGTGGGGACAGGTCTGTCACTGTATAACACAGGGGTACAGTACTGGTGGGGACAGGTCTGTCACTGTATAACACTGGGGTACATTTCTGTCACTGTATAACACTGGGGTACAGTACTGGTGGGGACAGGTCTGTCACTGTATAACACTGGGGTACAGTACTGTTGCGGACAGGTCTGTCACTATATAACATCGGGCTACGGTACTGGTGGGGACAGGTCCGACACTGTATAACACTGCGGTACAGTACTGGTCGGGACTGGTCTGACACTGTTTAACACTGGGGTACAGTACTGGTTTGGACAGGTCTGTCACTGTATAACACGGGGGTAGAGTACTGGTGGGGACAGGTCTGTCTCTGTATAACACTGGGGTACAGTACTAGTGGGGATTAGTCTGTCACTGTGTAACTCTGGGGTACAGTACAGGTGGGGACAGTTCTGTCACTATATTGCACTGGGGTACAGTATTGGTGGGGACAGGTCTGTCTCTGTATAACACTGGTGTACAGTACTGGTTGGGACAGCTGTGTCACTGTATAACACTGGGGTATAGTATTGATGGGGACTGCTCTGTCATTGTATAACACTGGGGTACAGTACTTGTGGGGCCAGGTCTGTCACTCTATAACACTGGGGTACAGTACTGGTGGGTCAGGTCTGTCACTGTATAACACTGGGGTACAGAACTGGTATGGGCAGGTCTGTCACTTTAGAACACAGGCACAGTACTGGTGGGCACAGGTCTGTCACTGCATAACGCTGTGGTACTGTACTGGTGGGGACAGATCTGTCACTTTATAACACTGGGTACAGTACTGGTGGGGACAGGTCTGTCATTGTATAACACTAGGGTACAGTATTGGTGGGGACAGGTCTGTCACTGTATAACACTGGGGTACAGTACTGGTGGGGACAGGTCTGTCACTGTATAACACTGGGTACAGTACTCTTGGGGACAGCTCTGTCACTGTATTACACTGGGGTACAGTCATGGTGGGGACAGGTCTGTCACTGTATAACATTGGGGTACAGTACAGGTGAGGACAGGTCCATCACTGTATAACACTGGAAAACTGGGGTACAGCACTGGTGGGGACAGGTCAGTCTCTGTATAACACTGGGGTACAGTACTGGTTGGGACAGCTCTGTCACTGTATAACACTGGGGTATAGTATTGATGGGGACAGCTCTGTCATTGCATAACACTGGGGTACAGTACTGGTGGGGACAGCTCAGTCACTGTATAACACTGGGGCACATTACTGGAGGGGACAGGTCTTTCACTGTATAACACTGTGCTACAGTACTGGTGGAGGCAGCTCTGTCACTGTATAACACTGGGTACAGTACTGGTGGGGACAGAACTGTCACTGTATAACACTGGGCTCCAGTACTGGTGGGGACAGGTCTGTCACTTTATAACATTGGGGTACAGTACTGGTGGGACAGGTCTTTCACTGTATAACACTGGGGCACAGTACTTGTGGGTACAGGTCTGTCACTGTATCACATTGGGGTACAGTATAGGTGAGGACAGGTCTGTCACTGTATAACACTGGAACACTGGGGTACAGCACTGGTAGGGACAGGTCTGTCACCGTATAACACTGGGGTAAAGTACAGGTGGGGACAGGTCTGTCACTGTATAACACAGGGATACAGTGCTGGTGGGGACCGGTCTTTCACCATATAACACTGGGGTACAGCACTGGTGGGGTCTGTTCTGTCACTGTATAACACTGGGGTACAGTATTGGTGGGGACAGGTGTGTCACTGTATAACACTGGGGTTCAGTACTGGTGGGGACAGGTCTGTCACTGTATAACACTGGGTACAGTACTCTTGGGGACAGCTCTGTCACTGTATTACACTGGGGTACAGTCATGGTGGGGACAGGTCTGTCACTGTATAACATTGGGGTACAGTACAGGTGAGGACAGGTCCATCACTGTATAACACTGGAAAACTGGGGTACAGCACTGGTGGGGACAGGTCTGTCTCTGTATAACACTGGGGTACAGTACTGGTTGGGACAGCTCTGTCACTGTATAACACTGGGGTATAGTATTGATGGGGACAGCTCTGTCATTGCATAACACTGGGGTACGGTACTTGTGGGGACAGGTCTGTCACTCTATAACACTGGGGTACAGTACTGGTGGGTACAGCTCTGTCACTGTATAACACTGGGGCACATTACTGGAGGGGACAGGTCTTTCACTGTATAACACTGTGCTACAGTACTGGTGGAGGCAGCTCTGTCACTGTATAACACTGGGTACAGTACTGGTGGGGACAGAACTGTCACTGTATAACACTGGGCTCCAGTACTGGTGGGGACAGGTCTGTCACTTTATAACATTGGGGTACAGTACTGGTGGGACAGGTCTTTCACTGTATAACACTGGGGCACAGTACTGGTGGGTACAGGTCTGTCACTGTATCACATTGGGGTACAGTATAGGTGAGGACAGGTCTGTCACTGTATAACACTGGAACACTGGGGTACAGCACTGGTAGGGACAGGTCTGTCACCGTATAACACTGGGGTAAAGTACAGGTGGGGACAGGTCTGTCACTGTATAACACAGGGATACATTGCTGGTGGGGACCGGTCTTTCACCATATAACACTGGGGTACAGCACTGGTGGGGTCTGTTCTGTCACTGTATAACACTGGGGTACAGTACTGGTGGGGACAGTTCTGTCTCTGTATAACACTGGGGTACAGTACTGGTGGGGACAGGTCTGTCACTGTATAACACTGGGGTACAGTGCTGGTGGGGACAGTTCTGTCTCTGTATAACACGGGGGAACAGTACTAGTGGGGACAGGTCTGTCACTGTATAACACTGGAGTACAGTACTGGTTGGGACTGGTCTGTCACTGTATAACACTGGGGTACAGCACTGGTGGGGTCTGGTCTGTCACTGTATAACACAGGGGTACAGTACTGGTTGGGACAGTTCTGTCTCTGTATAACACTGGGGTACAGTACTGGTGGTTACAGGTCTGTCACTGTATAACAATGGGGTACAGTACTGGTGGGGACAGTTCTGTCTCTGTATAACACTGGGGTACAGTACTGGTGGGGTCTGGTCTGTCACTGTATAACACTGGGGTACAGTACTGTTGGGGACAGTTGGGTCTCTGTATAACACTCGGGTACAGTACTGGTGGGGACAGATCTGTCACTGTATAACACTGGGGTACAGTACTGGTGGGGACAGTTCTGTCTCTGTATAACACTGGGGTACAGTACTGGTGGGGACACGTCTGTCACTGTATAACGCTGGGGTACGGTACTGGTGGGGACAGGTCTGTCACTGTATAACATTGGGGTACAGTAGCGGTGAGGACAGGTCTGTCACTGCATAACACTGGAACACTGGGGTACAGCAATGGTGGGGACAGGTCTGTCACTGTGTAACACTGGGGTACAGTACTCTTGTGGACAGCTCTGTCACTGTATTACACTGGGGTACAGTCATGGTGGGGACAGGTCTGTCACTGTATAACATTGGGGTACAGTACAGGTGAGGACAGGTCCATCACTGTATAACACTGGAAAACTGGGGTACAGCACTGGTGGGGACAGGTCTGTCTCTGTATAACACTGGGGTACAGTACTGGTGGGGACAGCTCTGTCACTGTATAACACTGGGGCACATTACTGGAGGGGACAGGTCTTTCACTGTATAACACTGTGCTACAGTACTGGTGGAGGCAGCTCTGTCACTGTATAACACTGGGTACAGTACTGGTGGGGACAGAACTGTCACTGTATAACACTGGGCTCCAGTACTGGTGGGGACAGGTCTGTCACTTTATAACATTGGGGTACAGTACTGGTGGGGACAGGTCTTTCACTGTATAACACTGGGGCACAGTACTGGTGGGTACAGGTCTGTCACTGTATCACATTGGGGTACAGTATAGGTGAGGACAGGTCTGTCACTGTATAACACTGGAACACTGGGGTACAGCACTGGTAGGGACACGTCTGTCACCGTATAACACTGGGGTAAAGTACAGGTGGGGACAGGTCTGTCACTGTATAACACAGGGATACATTGCTGGTGGGGACCGGTCTTTCACCATATAACACTGGGGTACAGCACTGGTGGGGTCTGTTCTGTCACTGTATAACACTGGGGTACAGTACTGGTGGGGACAGTTCTGTCTCTGTATAACACTGGGGTACAGTACTGGTGGGGACAGGTCTGTCACTGTATAACACTGGGGTACAGTGCTGGTGGGGACAGTTCTGTCTCTGTATAACACGGGGGAACAGTACTAGTGGGGACAGGTCTGTCACTGTATAACACTGGAGTACAGTACTGGTTGGGACTGGTCTGTCACTGTATAACACTGGGGTACAGCACTGGTGGGGTCTGGTCTGTCACTGTATAACACAGGGGTACAGTACTGGTTGGGACAGTTCTGTCTCTGTATAACACTGGGGTACAGTACTGGTGGTTACAGGTCTGTCACTGTATAACAATGGGGTACAGTACTGGTGGGGACAGTTCTGTCTCTGTATAACACTGGGGTACAGTACTGGTGGGGTCTGGTCTGTCACTGTATAACACTGGGGTACAGTACTGTTGGGGACAGTTGGGTCTCTGTATAACACTCGGGTACAGTACTGGTGGGGACAGATCTGTCACTGTATAACACTGGGGTACAGTACTGGTGGGGACAGTTCTGTCTCTGTATAACACTGGGGTACAGTACTGGTGGGGACACGTCTGTCACTGTATAACGCTGGGGTACGGTACTGGTGGGGACAGGTCTGTCACTGTATAACATTGGGGTACAGTAGCGGTGAGGACAGGTCTGTCACTGCATAACACTGGAACACTGGGGTACAGCAATGGTGGGGACAGGTCTGTCACTGTGTAACACTGGGGTACAGTACTCTTGTGGACAGCTCTGTCACTGTATTACACTGGGGTACAGTCATGGTGGGGACAGGTCTGTCACTGTATAACATTGGGGTACAGTACAGGTGAGGACAGGTCCATCACTGTATAACACTGGAAAACTGGGGTACAGCACTGGTGGGGACAGGTCTGTCTCTGTATAACACTGGGGTACAGTACTGGTGGGGACAGCTCTGTCACTGTATAACACTGGGGCACATTACTGGAGGGGACAGGTCTTTCACTGTATAACACTGTGCTACAGTACTGGTGGAGGCAGCTCTGTCACTGTATAACACTGGGTACAGTACTGGTGGGGACAGAACTGTCACTGTATAACACTGGGCTCCAGTACTGGTGGGGACAGGTCTGTCACTTTATAACATTGGGGTACAGTACTGGTGGGACAGGTCTTTCACTGTATAACACTGGGGCACAGTACTGGTGGGTACAGGTCTGTCACTGTATCACATTGGGGTACAGTATAGGTGAGGACAGGTCTGTCACTGTATAACACTGGAACACTGGGGTACAGCACTGGTAGGGACAGGTCTGTCACCGTATAACACTGGGGTAAAGTACAGGTGGGGACAGGTCTGTCACTGTATAACACAGGGATACATTGCTGGTGGGGACCGGTCTTTCACCATATAACACTGGGGTACAGCACTGGTGGGGTCTGTTCTGTCACTGTATAACACTGGGGTACAGTACTGGTGGGGACAGTTCTGTCTCTGTATAACACTGGGGTACAGTACTGGTGGGGACAGGTCTGTCACTGTATAACACTGGGGTACAGTGCTGGTGGGGACAGTTCTGTCTCTGTATAACACGGGGGAACAGTACTAGTGGGGACAGGTCTGTCACTGTATAACACTGGAGTACAGTACTGGTTGGGACTGGTCTGTCACTGTATAACACTGGGGTACAGCACTGGTGGGGTCTGGTCTGTCACTGTATAACACAGGGGTACAGTACTGGTTGGGACAGTTCTGTCTCTGTATAACACTGGGGTACAGTACTGGTGGTTACAGGTCTGTCACTGTATAACAATGGGGTACAGTACTGGTGGGGACAGTTCTGTCTCTGTATAACACTGGGGTACAGTACTGGTGGGGTCTGGTCTGTCACTGTATAACACTGGGGTACAGTACTGTTGGGGACAGTTGGGTCTCTGTATAACACTCGGGTACAGTACTGGTGGGGACAGATCTGTCACTGTATAACACTGGGGTACAGTACTGGTGGGGACAGTTCTGTCTCTGTATAACACTGGGGTACAGTACTGGTGGGGACACGTCTGTCACTGTATAACGCTGGGGTACGGTACTGGTGGGGACAGGTCTGTCACTGTATAACATTGGGGTACAGTAGCGGTGAGGACAGGTCTGTCACTGCATAACACTGGAACACTGGGGTACAGCAATGGTGGGGACAGGTCTGTCACTGTGTAACACTGGGGTACAGTACTCTTGTGGACAGCTCTGTCACTGTATTACACTGGGGTACAGTCATGGTGGGGACAGGTCTGTCACTGTATAACATTGGGGTACAGTACAGGTGAGGACAGGTCCATCACTGTATAACACTGGAAAACTGGGGTACAGCACTGGTGGGGACAGGTCTGTCTCTGTATAACACTGGGGTACAGTACTGGTGGGGACAGCTCTGTCACTGTATAACACTGGGGCACATTACTGGAGGGGACAGGTCTTTCACTGTATAACACTGTGCTACAGTACTGGTGGAGGCAGCTCTGTCACTGTATAACACTGGGTACAGTACTGGTGGGGACAGAACTGTCACTGTATAACACTGGGCTCCAGTACTGGTGGGGACAGGTCTGTCACTTTATAACATTGGGGTACAGTACTGGTGGGGACAGGTCTTTCACTGTATAACACTGGGGCACAGTACTGGTGGGTACAGGTCTGTCACTGTATCACATTGGGGTACAGTATAGGTGAGGACAGGTCTGTCACTGTATAACACTGGAACACTGGGGTACAGCACTGGTAGGGACACGTCTGTCACCGTATAACACTGGGGTAAAGTACAGGTGGGGACAGGTCTGTCACTGTATAACACAGGGATACATTGCTGGTGGGGACCGGTCTTTCACCATATAACACTGGGGTACAGCACTGGTGGGGTCTGTTCTGTCACTGTATAACACTGGGGTACAGTACTGGTGGGGACAGTTCTGTCTCTGTATAACACTGGGGTACAGTACTGGTGGGGACAGGTCTGTCACTGTATAACACTGGGGTACAGTGCTGGTGGGGACAGTTCTGTCTCTGTATAACACGGGGGAACAGTACTAGTGGGGACAGGTCTGTCACTGTATAACACTGGAGTACAGTACTGGTTGGGACTGGTCTGTCACTGTATAACACTGGGGTACAGCACTGGTGGGGTCTGGTCTGTCACTGTATAACACAGGGGTACAGTACTGGTTGGGACAGTTCTGTCTCTGTATAACACTGGGGTACAGTACTGGTGGTTACAGGTCTGTCACTGTATAACAATGGGGTACAGTACTGGTGGGGACAGTTCTGTCTCTGTATAACACTGGGGTACAGTACTGGTGGGGTCTGGTCTGTCACTGTATAACACTGGGGTACAGTACTGTTGGGGACAGTTGGGTCTCTGTATAACACTCGGGTACAGTACTGGTGGGGACAGATCTGTCACTGTATAACACTGGGGTACAGTACTGGTGGGGACAGTTCTGTCTCTGTATAACACTGGGGTACAGTACTGGTGGGGACACGTCTGTCACTGTATAACGCTGGGGTACGGTACTGGTGGGGACAGGTCTGTCACTGTATAACATTGGGGTACAGTAGCGGTGAGGACAGGTCTGTCACTGCATAACACTGGAACACTGGGGTACAGCAATGGTGGGGACAGGTCTGTCACTGTGTAACACTGGGGTACAGTACTCTTGTGGACAGCTCTGTCACTGTATTACACTGGGGTACAGTCATGGTGGGGACAGGTCTGTCACTGTATAACATTGGGGTACAGTACAGGTGAGGACAGGTCCATCACTGTATAACACTGGAAAACTGGGGTACAGCACTGGTGGGGACAGGTCTGTCTCTGTATAACACTGGGGTACAGTACTGGTGGGGACAGCTCTGTCACTGTATAACACTGGGGCACATTACTGGAGGGGACAGGTCTTTCACTGTATAACACTGTGCTACAGTACTGGTGGAGGCAGCTCTGTCACTGTATAACACTGGGTACAGTACTGGTGGGGACAGAACTGTCACTGTATAACACTGGGCTCCAGTACTGGTGGGGACAGGTCTGTCACTTTATAACATTGGGGTACAGTACTGGTGGGGACAGGTCTTTCACTGTATAACACTGGGGCACAGTACTGGTGGGTACAGGTCTGTCACTGTATCACATTGGGGTACAGTATAGGTGAGGACAGGTCTGTCACTGTATAACACTGGAACACTGGGGTACAGCACTGGTAGGGACAGGTCTGTCACCGTATAACACTGGGGTAAAGTACAGGTGGGGACAGGTCTGTCACTGTATAACACAGGGATACAGTGCTGGTGGGGACTGGTCTTTCACCATATAACACTGGGGTACAGCACTGGTGGGGTCTGTTCTGTCACTGTATAACACTGGGGTACAGTACTGGTGGGGACAGTTCTGTCTCTGTATAACACTGGGGTACAGTACTGGTGGGGACAGGTCTGTCACTGTATAACACTGGGGTACAGTGCTGGTGGGGACAGTTTTGTCTCTGTATAACACGGGGGAACAGTACTAGTGGGGACAGGTCTGTCACTGTATAACACTGGAGTACAGTAGTGGTTGGGACTGGTCTGTCACTGTATAACACTGGGGTACAGCACTGGTGGGGTCTGGTCTGTCACTGTATAACACTGGGGTACAGTACTGGTGGGGACAGTTCTGTCTCTGTATAACACTGGGGTACAGTACTGGTGGTTACAGGTCTGTCACTGTATACCAATGGTGTACAGTACTGGTGGGGACAGTTCTGTCTCTGTATAACACTGGGGTACAGTACTGGTTGGGTCTGGTCTGTCACTGTATAACACTGGGGTACAGTACTGTTGGGGACAGTTGTGTCTCTGTATAACACTCGGGTACAGTACTGGTGGGGACAGGCCTGTCACTGTATAACACTGGAGTACAGTACTGGTGGGGACAGTTCTGTCTCTGTATAACACTGGGGTACAGTACTGGTGGGGACACGTCTGTCACTGTATAACGCTGGGGTACGGTACTGGTGGGGACAGGTCTGTCACTGTATAACATTGGGGTACAGTAGCGGTGAGGACAGGTCTGTCAGTGCATAACACTGGAACACTGGGGTACAGCACTGGTGGGGACAGGTCTGTCACTGTGTAACACTGGGGTACAGTACAGGTGAGGACTAGTCTGTCACCGTATAACACAAGGGTACAGTGCTGGTGGGGACCGGTCTGTCACTGCATAACACTGGGGTACAGTTCTGTCACTGTATAACACTGGGGTACAGTACTGGTGGGGACAGGTCTGTCTCTGTATAACACTGGGGTACAGTACTGGTGGGGACAGGTCTGTTACTGTATAACGCTAGGGTACAGTACAGGTGGGGACAGGTCTGTCACTGTACAATGCTGGGGCACGGTACTGGTGGGGACAGGTCTGTCACTTTATAACGCTGGGGTACAGAACTGGTATGGGCAGGTGTGTCACTGTAGAACACGGGTACAGTACTGGTGGGGGCAGGTCTGTCACCGCATAACGCTGTGGTACTGTACTGGTGGGGACAGGTCTGTCCCTGTATAACACTGGGTACAGTACTGATGGGGACAGGTCTGTCACTGTATAACACTGGGGTACAGTACTGGTGGGGACAGGTCTGTCACTGCATAACGCTGCGGTACAGTACTGGTGGGGACAGCTCTGTCACTGTATAACACTGGGGTACAGTCATGGTGGGGACAGGTCTGTCACTGTATAACACTGGGGTACAGTACTGTTGGGGACAGGTATGTCACTATATAACATCAGGCTACGGTACTGGTGGGGACAGGTCCGACACTGTATAACACTGCGGTACAGTACTGGTGGGGACTGGTCTGGCACTGTTTAACGCTGGGTTACAGTACTGGTGTGGACAGGTCTATCACTGTATAACACTTGGGTACAGTACTGGTGGGGACAGGTCTGTCTCTGTATAACACTGGGATACAGTACTAGTTGAGACAAGTCTGTCACTGTGTAACACTGGGGTACAGTACAGGTGGGGACAGGTCTGTCACTGTATATCACTGGGGTACTGTACTGGTGGGGACAGGTCTGTCACTGTATAACACTGGGGTACAGTACTGGTGGGGACAGTTCTGTCTCGGTATAACACTGGGGTACAGTACTGGTGGGGACAGGTCTGTCACTGTATAACGCTGGGGTACGGTACTGGTGGGGACAGGTCTGTCACTGTATAACATTGGGGTACAGTACAGGTGAGGACAGGTCTGTCACTGTATAACACTGGAACACTGGGGTACAGCACTGGTGGGGACAGGTCTGTCACTGTGTAACACTGGGGTACAGTACAGGTGAGGACTAGTCTGTCACTGTATAACACTGGGGTACGGTACTGGTGGGGACAGGTCTGTCTCTGTATAACACTGGGGTACAGTACAGGTGGGGACATGTCTGTCACTGTATAACGCTGGGGTATGGTACTGGTGGGGAGAGGTCTGTCACTCTATAACGCTGGGGTACAGAACTGGTATGGGCAGGTTGTTTCACTGTAGAACACGGGTACAGTACTGGTGGGGTCAGGTCTGTCACCGCATAACGCTGTGGTACTGTACTGGTGGGGACAGGTCTGTCGCTGTATAACACTGGGTACAGTACTGATGGGGACAGGTCTGTCACTGTATAACACTGGGGTACAGTACTGGTGGGGACAGGTCTGTCACTGCATAACGCTGCGGTACAGTACTGGTGGGGAAAGGTCTGTCACTGTACAACACTGGGGTACAGTCATGGTGGGGACAGGTCTGTCACTGTATAACATTGGGGTACAGTACAGTTGAGGACAGGTCTGTCACTGTATAACACTGGAAAACTGGGGTACAGCACTGGTGGGGACAGGTCTGTCTCTGTATAACACTGGGGTACAGTACTGGTGGGGACAGCTCTGTCACTGTATAACACAAGGGTACATTACTGGTGGGGACAGGTCTGTCACTGTATAACACTGGGCTACAGTACTGGTGGGGACAGGTCTGTCACTGTATAACACTGGGGTACAGTACTGGTGGGTACAGGTCTGTCACTGTATAACACTGGGGTACAGTACTGGTGGGGACAGGTCTGTCACTGTATAACATTGGGGTACAGTACAGGTGAGGACAGGTCTGTCACTGTAGAACACTGGAACACTGGGGTACAGCACTGGTGGGGACAGGTCTGTCACTGTGTAACACTGGGGTACAGTACAGGTGAAGACAGGTCTGTCACTGTGTAACACAGGGGTACAGTACTGGTAGGGACAGGTCTGTCACTGTATAACACTGGGGTACAGTACTGTTGGGGACAAGTCTGTCACTGTATAACACCGGGGTATGGTACTGGTGGGGACTGGTCCGACACTGTATTACACTGGGGTACAGTGCTGGTGGGGACTGGTCTGACACTGTATAACACTGGGGTACAGTACTAGTGGGGACAAGTCTGTCACTGTGTAACACTGGGGTACAGTACAGGTGGGGACAGGTCTGTCACTGTATAACACTGGGGTACGGTACTGGTGGGGACAGGTCTGTCACTGTATAACACTGGGGTACAGTACTGGTGGGGACAGTTCTGTCTCTGTATAACACTGGGGTACAGTACTGGTGGGGACACGTCTGTCACTGTATAACGCTGGGGTACGGTACTGGTGGGGACAGGTCTGTCACTGTATAACATTGGGGTACAGTAGCGGTGAGGACAGGTCTGTCAGTGCATAACACTGGAACACTGGGGTACAGCACTGGTGGGGACAGGTCTGTCACTGTGTAACACTGGGGTACAGTACAGGTGAGGACTAGTCTGTCACCGTATAACACAAGGGTACAGTGCTGGTGGGGACCGGTCTGTCACTGCATAACACTGGGGTACATTTCTGTCACTGTATAACACTGGGGTACAGTACTGGTGGGGACAGGTCTGTCTCTGTATAACACTGGGGTACAGTACTGGTGGGGACAGGTCTGTTACTGTATAACGCTAGGGTACAGTACAGGTGGGGACAGGTCTGTCACTGTACAATGCTGGGGCACGGTACTGGTGGGGACAGGTCTGTCACTTTATAACGCTGGGGTACAGAACTGGTATGGGCAGGTGTGTCACTGTAGAACACGGGTACAGTACTGGTGGGGGCAGGTCTGTCACCGCATAACGCTGTGGTACTGTACTGGTGGGGACAGGTCTGTCCCTGTATAACACTGGGTACAGTACTGATGGGGACAGGTCTGTCACTGTATAACACTGGGGTACAGTACTGGTGGGGACAGGTCTGTCACTGCATAACGCTGCGGTACAGTACTGGTGGGGACAGCTCTGTCACTGTATAACACTGGGGTACAGTCATGGTGGGGACAGGTCTGTCACTGTATAACACTGGGGTACAGTACTGTTGGGGACAGGTATGTCACTATATAACATCAGGCTACGGTACTGGTGGGGACAGGTCCGACACTGTATAACACTGCGGTACAGTACTGGTGGGGACTGGTCTGGCACTGTTTAACGCTGGGTTACAGTACTGGTGTGGACAGGTCTATCACTGTATAACACTTGGGTACAGTACTGGTGGGGACAGGTCTGTCTCTGTATAACACTGGGATACAGTACTAGTTGAGACAAGTCTGTCACTGTGTAACACTGGGGTACAGTACAGGTGGGGACAGGTCTGTCACTGTATATCACTGGGGTACTGTACTGGTGGGGACAGGTCTGTCACTGTATAACACTGGGGTACAGTACTGGTGGGGACAGTTCTGTCTCGGTATAACACTGGGGTACAGTACTGGTGGGGACAGGTCTGTCACTGTATAATGCTGGGGTACGGTACTGGTGGGGACAGGTCTGTCACTGTATAACATTGGGGTACAGTACAGGTGAGGACAGGTCTGTCACTGTATAACACTGGAACACTGGGGTACAGCACTGGTGGGGACAGGTCTGTCACTGTGTAACACTGGGGTACAGTACAGGTGAGGACTAGTCTGTCACTGTATAACACTGGGGTACGGTACTGGTGGGGACAGGTCTGTCTCTGTATAACACTGGGGTACAGTACAGGTGGGGACATGTCTGTCACTGTATAACGCTGGGGTATGGTACTGGTGGGGAGAGGTCTGTCACTCTATAACGCTGGGGTACAGAACTGGTATGGGCAGGTTGTTTCACTGTAGAACACGGGTACAGTACTGGTGGGGTCAGGTCTGTCACCGCATAACGCTGTGGTACTGTACTGGTGGGGACAGGTCTGTCGCTGTATAACACTGGGTACAGTACTGATGGGGACAGGTCTGTCACTGTATAACACTGGGGTACAGTACGGGTGGGGACAGGTCTGTCACTGCATAACGCTGCGGTACAGTACTGGTGGGGAAAGGTCTGTCACTGTACAACACTGGGGTACAGTCATGGTGGGGACAGGTCTGTCACTGTATAACATTGGGGTACAGTACAGTTGAGGACAGGTCTGTCACTGTATAACACTGGAAAACTGGGGTACAGCACTGGTGGGGACAGGTCTGTCTCTGTATAACACTGGGGTACAGTACTGGTGGGGACAGCTCTGTCACTGTATAACACAAGGGTACATTACTGGTGGGGACAGGTCTGTCACTGTATAACACTGGGCTACAGTACTGGTGGGGACAGGTCTGTCACTGTATAACACTGGGGTACAGTACTGGTGGGTACAGGTCTGTCACTGTATAACACTGGGGTACAGTACTGGTGGGGACAGGTCTGTCACTGTATAACATTGGGGTACAGTACAGGTGAGGACAGGTCTGTCACTGTAGAACACTGGAACACTGGGGTACAGCACTGGTGGGGACAGGTCTGTCACTGTGTAACACTGGGGTACAGTACAGGTGAAGACAGGTCTGTCACTGTGTAACACAGGGGTACAGTACTGGTAGGGACAGGTCTGTCACTGTATAACACTGGGGTACAGTACTGTTGGGGACAAGTCTGTCACTGTATAACACCGGGGTATGGTACTGGTGGGGACTGGTCCGACACTGTATTACACTGGGGTACAGTGCTGGTGGGGACTGGTCTGACACTGTATAACACTGGGGTACAGTACTAGTGGGGACAAGTCTGTCACTGTGTAACACTGGGGTACAGTACAGGTGGGGACAGGTCTGTCACTGTATAACACTGGGGTACAGCACTGGTGGGGACAGGTCTGTCTCTGTATAACACTGGCGTACAGTACTGGTGGGACAGCTCTGTCACTGTATTAGACAGGGGTACATTACTGGTGGGGACAGGTCTGTCACTGCATAACACTGGGCTACAGTACTCGTGGGGACAGGTCTGTCACTGTATAACACTGGGGTACAGTACTGGTGGGGACAGGTCTGTCACTGTATAACACTGGGATACAGTACTGGTGGGGACAGGTCTGTCACTGTATAACATTGGGGTACAGTACAGGTGAGGACAGGTCTGTCACTGTATTACACTGGAACACTGGGGTACAGCACTGGTGGGGACAGGTCTGTCACTGTGTAACACTGGGGTACAGTACAGGTGAGGACTGGCCTGTCACCGTATGACACAGGGGTACCATGCTGGTGAGGACCAGTCTGTCACTGTATAACACTGGGGTACAGTACTGGTGGGGACAGGTCTGTCACTGTATAACACTGGGGTACAGTACTGTTGGGGACAGGTATGTCACTATATAACATCAGGCTACGGTACTGGTGGGGACAGGTCCGACACTGTATAACACTGCGGTACAGTACTGGTGGGGACTGGTCTGGCACTGTTTAACGCTGGGTTACAGTACTGGTGTGGACAGGTCTATCACTGTATAACACTTGGGTACAGTACTGGTGGGGACAGGTCTGTCTCTGTATAACACTGGGATACAGTACTAGTTGAGACAAGTCTGTCACTGTGTAACACTGGGGTACAGTACAGGTGGGGACAGGTCTGTCACTGTATATCACTGGGGTACTGTACTGGTGGGGACAGGTCTGTCACTGTATAACACTGGGGTACAGTACTGGTGGGGACAGTTCTGTCTCGGTATAACACTGGGGTACAGTACTGGTGGGGACAGGTCTGTCACTGTATAACGCTGGGGTACGGTACTGGTGGGGACAGGTCTGTCACTGTATAACATTGGGGTACAGTACAGGTGAGGACAGGTCTGTCACTGTATAACACTGGAACACTGGGGTACAGCACTGGTGGGGACAGGTCTGTCACTGTGTAACACTGGGGTACAGTACAGGTGAGGACTAGTCTGTCACTGTATAACACTGGGGTACAGTACTGGTGGGGACAGGTCTGTCTCTGTATAACACTGGGGTACAGTACAGGTGGGGACATGTCTGTCACTGTATAACGCTGGGGTATGGTACTGGTGGGGAGAGGTCTGTCACTCTATAACGCTGGGGTACAGAACTGGTATGGGCAGGTTGTTTCACTGTAGAACACGGGTACAGTACTGGTGGGGTCAGGTCTGTCACCGCATAACGCTGTGGTACTGTACTGGTGGGGACAGGTCTGTCGCTGTATAACACTGGGTACAGTACTGATGGGGACAGGTCTGTCACTGTATAACACTGGGGTACAGTACTGGTGGGGACAGGTCTGTCACTGCATAACGCTGCGGTACAGTACTGGTGGGGAAAGGTCTGTCACTGTACAACACTGGGGTACAGTCATGGTGGGGACAGGTCTGTCACTGTATAACATTGGGGTACAGTACAGTTGAGGACAGGTCTGTCACTGTATAACACTGGAAAACTGGGGTACAGCACTGGTGGGGACAGGTCTGTCTCTGTATAACACTGGGGTACAGTACTGGTGGGGACAGCTCTGTCACTGTATAACACAAGGGTACATTACTGGTGGGGACAGGTCTGTCACTGTATAACACTGGGCTACAGTACTGGTGGGGACAGGTCTGTCACTGTATAACACTGGGCTACAGTACTGGTGGGGACAGGTCTGTCACTGTATAACACTGGGGTACAGTACTGGTGGGTACAGGTCTGTCACTGTATAACACTGGGGTACAGTACTGGTGGGGACAGGTCTGTCACTGTATAACATTGGGGTACAGTACAGGTGAGGACAGGTCTGTCACTGTAGAACACTGGAACACTGGGGTACAGCACTGGTGGGGACAGGTCTGTCACTGTGTAACACTGGGGTACAGTACAGGTGAAGACAGGTCTGTCACTGTATAACACAGGGGTACAGTACTGGTAGGGACAGGTCTGTCACTGTATAACACTGGGGTACAGTACTGTTGGGGACAAGTCTGTCACTGTATAACACCGGGGTATGGTACTGGTGGGGACTGGTCCGACACTGTATTACACTGGGGTACAGTGCTGGTGGGGACTGGTCTGACACTGTATAACACTGGGGTACAGTACTAGTGGGGACAAGTCTGTCACTGTGTAACACTGGGGTACAGTACAGGTGGGGACAGGTCTGTCACTGTATAACACTGGGGTACAGTACTGGTGGGGACAGGTCTGTCACTGTATAACACTGGGGTACTGTACTAGTGGGGACAAGTCTGTCACTGTGTAACACTGGGGTACAATACTGGTGGGGACAGGTCTGTCACTGTATAACACTGGGGCACAATACTGGTGGGGACAGGTCTGTCACTGTATAACACTGGGGTACGGTACTGGTGGGGACTGGTCTGTCACTGTATAACACTGGGGTACAGTACTAGTGGGGACAAGTCTGTCACTGTGTAACACTGGGGTACAGTACAGGTGGGGACAGGTCTGTCACTGTATAACACTGGGGTACAATTCTGGTGGGGACAGGTCTGTCTCTGTATAACACTGGGGTACAGTACTGGTAGGGACAGGTCTGTCACTGTATAACGCTGGGGTACAGTACTGGTGGGGACAGGTCTGTCACTGTATAACGCTGGGGTACAGAACTGGTATGGGCAGGTCTGTCACTGTAGAACACAGGGGTACAGTACTGGTGGGGACAGGTCTGTCACTGCATATCGCTGCGGTACAGTATTGGTGGGGACTGGTCTGTTGCTGTATAACACTGTGTACAGTACTGGTGGGGACAGGTCTGTCACTGCATGACGCTGCGGTACAATACTGGTGGGGACAGGTCTTTCGCTGTATAACACTCGTACAGTACTGGTGGGGACAGGTCTGTCAGTGTATAACACTGGGGTTCAGTACTAGTGGGGACAGGTCTGTCACTGTATAACACTGGGGTACACTATTGGTGGTGACAGGTCTGTCGCTGTGTAACACTGGGGTACAGTATTGGTGGGGACAGGTCTGTCACTGTGTAGCACTGGGGTACAGTATTGGTGGGGACAGATCTGTCGCTGTGTAACACTAGGGTACAGTACTGGTGGCGACAGGTCTCTCATTGTATAACACTGGGGTACAGTACTGGTGGGGACAGGACTCTCACTCTGTAACACTCCCATTTGTCTCTTTGTTCCTCTTTCTCTCCCCCTCTCTCGACTTTTCTCAGTTTTCTCTCTCTATTTCATTCTTATTCTATATTCCCTGATGTGGTGGTGGGGGCTGTTGCGGGGGAGGGTGTCTGTGCTGCGCAGGACTGGATGCCTACTGGTTCCATGTGAAATAATGGATAGGAAATGTAAATGTTTAGGGACCACTTAGTGGATATTTGTTGGCTCAGAGTATTTTTCACACGGCTCATTCTCTATGGAGAGGCCGTCAGCTTCATGGAGACTTTCTACCTGTGGCAATCAGGGCGGGCACTCTCTGAGTGCAGAGGGGGTGTACAGGGTAGGGATGACCACCCCAATGGGCCATTCTTCAGACCTGCCCATCTTGTCCCCTCTAACTTGTAACTTTCCACTTCCGTCTGTGAGATATCTCAATCTCCGAGTTGTTTCAGTTGCCCCCCCCACCCCTGTCTAGCAGTGAGATTGCTGAGTCTCTGGAGCTGTTGTCCTTCTGATTGGAACAGCAGCAGCTCATCCCACCAGTGGGGCTGGAGACCAGCGGCCAGGTGCAGGAACACTGCGGAGACAGTCCAGCAAGTGGGGCTTCAGACCCTCATTTCACTTCATGTCAGGGTCCTTTAGCCAGTGGTAAAACCCTGCCCTAATCTCCCAATTCCCAGCTGCCTCTCTCCTGCTTTCTGTCTCCATCTCACCAACAACCTGTATTTATATCATGCCTTATGGCACTGAGACATAGAATTACAGAATTATTACAGCACAGGAGCCCATTCGGCCCATTGCTCTGAAAGAGCAATTCACCTCCTGCCTTCTCCCCGTAACCCTGCACATTCTTCATGTTTTCAGATAACAATCCAATTCCCTTTTGAATGCTTCAGTTGAACCTGTTTCCACCACACCCTCAGGCTGTGCATTCTAAACCCTAACCACTCGCTGCATGAAAAAGTTTTTCCTCATGTCGCCATTGCTTCTTTTTCCAATCACCTTAAGCCTGTGCCCTCTGGTTCTCAATTCTTCTCCCAACTGAATCAGTTTCTCCCTATCTACTCTGCCCAGACCCCTTAAGATTTTGAATACCTCCATCAAATCTCCTTTCAACCTTCTCTTCTCCAACATTCGCTTTATTAACCGCACTCTCAATGTCCTGCCACCTTCGATGATTTATGCATTCCCGTTGCGTTTCACAAGACAGTTATATAAAATACCAAACAACAGAAGCAAACTTTCTCACCCTCTGCCTCACTCTCTCCCCTGTCTCTCTGTCTCTAACTCTCTGATTCCCTCCCTCTGTCTCTCTGATTTCTCTCTCTCTGATTTCTCTCCCTCTCTCTGATTTCTCTCTCTCTCCCTCTCGGATTTCTCTCTTGATTTCTCCCTCTCTCTCTTGATTTCTCTCCCCCTCTGATTTTGCTCTCTCACTCTTGATTTCTCTCTCTCAGATTTCTCTCTCCCTCCCTGATTTCTTTCACTCTCTGATTTCTCGCTCCATCTGATTTCTCTCTCCCTCTGATATCTCCCTCTCTATGATTTCTCTCTCCCTCTCTCTGATATCTCTCACTCTCTTGATTTTTCTCTCTGATTTCTGTCTCTCTCTCTGATTTCGCTCTCCGTCTGATTTCTCCCCCTCTCTCTCTCTGATTTCTCTCTCCATTTCGCAGTGACTGTCTCTTTTACCTGATAGCAACGAGAATGTTACATTCGGGGGTCCCATCAACTCCGCTCTCCGCCGATTCGCTGCGAGAAAATGAAAACAGCGTCATCGAAACTCAAGTCACAAAAAGACCTTTGCAGAGATTCTGAGAGGATTCTTTGCGAATTGAGGTGTGGATTCCTGGAATATGCTCACCGGTTGTTAGAGGACATGTGCCTATCTGACCCGCCGATTACACTCTGCAAACAGACAGTGCGAGATCCACAAAGCGCCCGGCACACTCCGCAACCGCAATCAGAGAGACTGGGACAAGGGCATAGACAGGGAACTCAGAGCATTGTTAACCAGGAAGAAGGATTGGGGAATAAACAGGTACAGACAGGGATATTAAATTATGCTCTCTATAATATACACAGGGGCTGCTATTCTCTATAATATACTCAGGGGCTGGTTATTTTCCATAATATACACAGGAGCTGCTATTCTCTATAACATACACTGGGGCTGCTATTCCCTATAAGATACACGGGGGCTGCTATTCCCTATAATATGGTCAGGGGCTGCTATTCCCTATAATATAGTCAGGGGCTGCTACTCTCTATAATATTCACAGGGGCTGGTTATTCTCTATAACATACACAGGGGCTGCTATTCCCTATAATATGGTCAGGGGCTGCTACTCTCTATAACATTCACAGGGGCTGGTTATTCTCTATAACATACACAGGGGCTGCTATTCCCTATAATATACACAGGGGCTGCTATTCTCTATAAAATACACAGGAGCTGCTATTCTCTATAAAATACACAGGAGCTGCTATTCTCTATAAAATACACAGGAGTTGCTATTCTCTATAATATACAGAGGGACTGCTGTTCTCTATAATATACACAGGAGCTGCTTTCTGTATAAAATGCACAGGAATGTTATTCTCTATAATATACACAGTGGCTGCTATTCTCTGTAATATTCACAGGGGCTGGTTATTCTCTATAATATACACAGGGGCTGCTACTCTCTATAATATACACAGGGGCTGCTACTCTCTATAATATACAAAGGGGGCTGCTATTCTCTATAATATACGCAGGGGCTGCTACTCTCTATAATATACAAAGGGGCTGCTATTCTCTATAATATACACAGGGGGGTGCTATCCTCTATAATATACACAGGAACTCCTATTCTCCATAATATACACAGGAACTCCTATTCTCTAAAATATACACAGGGGCTGCTATTCTCTGTAATATACATAGGGGCTGCTATTCTCTATAATATACTCGGGCTGCTATTCTCTATAATATACACAGGAGCTGGTTAACTTCCATGATATACACAGGGACTGCTATTCTCTATAATATAGTCAGGGGCTGCTATTCTGTGTAATATTCACAGGGGCTGGTTATTCTCTATAACGTACACAGGGGCTGCTACTCTCTATAATATACACAGGGGCTGCTATTCTCTATAATATACACAGGGGCTGCTACTCTCTATAATATACACGGGGGGGGTGCTATCCTCTATAATATACACAGGAACTCCTATTCTCTATAATATACCCAGGGGCTGCTATTCTCTATAATATACTCAGGGGCTGGTTATTTTCCATAATACACACAGGGACTGCTATTCTATATAATATACACAGCAGCTGCCATTCCGTATAATATACACAGGGGCTGCTATTCTCTATAATATAGTCAGGAGCTGCTATTCTCTATAATATACACAGTGGCTGGTTATTCTCTACAATATACACAGGGACTGCTATTGCCTACAATATACACAGGGACTGTTATTCTCTGTAATATACATAGTGTGTATTATAGACATATTATATGTCTATAATATACACAGGAGCAACAATTCTCTCCAATATATAGAGGGACTACTATTCTCCATACATAGGAGTGGATATTTTCTATAATATACTCAGGGACTGCTAGTCACCAAAATATATGCATGGTTTTCTATTCTCTATAATATACACAGGGGGTGCTATTTACTACAGTATACACAGGGACTGCTTTTCTCTATAATGTTCACAGGGACTGCTATTCTATATATTATACACTGGGGCTCCTGTTCTCTATAATATACACAGGGACTGTTATTTTCCATAATTTACACAGGGACTGCTATTCTATATAATATACACAAGGGCTGCTATTCCCTATAATATACACAGGGGCTTCTATTCTCCATAATAAACACAGGGGCTGTTTTTCTCCATAATCTACACAGGGGCTACTATTCTCTATAATATACACAGGGACTGCTATTCTCTATAATATACACAGGGGCTACTATTCTCTATAATATACACAGGGACTGCTGTTCTCCAAAATATACACAGGGACTGGACTGTTATTTTCCATAATATTCACAGGGACTGCTATTCTATATAATATACGTAGGGACTGCTATTTTTTATATTATACAATGGGGCTCCTATTCTCTATAATATACACAGGGACTGCTATTCACTATAATAGACACAGGGACGGTTATTTTCCACAATAAACACAGGGACTGCTATTCTATATATTATACACCGGTGCTCCTATTCTGTATAATATACACAGGGACTGCTTTTCTATATAATATACACAAGGGCTGCTATTCCCTATAATATACACAGGGACTTCTATTCTCTATAATAAACACAGGGGCTGTTTTTCTCCATAATATACACAGGGGCTACTATTCTCTATAATATACACAGGGGCTACTGTTCTCTACAATATACACAGTGACTGCTATTCTCTATAATATACACAGGGACTGCTATTCTCTATAAAATACACAGGGACTGCTATTCACAATAATATACACAGGGACTGTTATTTTCCATAATATTCACAGGGACTGCTATTCTATATAATATATGTAGGGACTGCTATTCTATATATTATACACTGGGGCTCCTATTCAGTATAATAGACACAGGGACTGTTATTTTCCACAATAAACACAGGGACTGCTATTCTATATATTATACACCGGTGCTTCTATTCTGTATAATATACACAGGGACTGTTATTTTCCACAATAAACACAGGGACTGCTATTCTATATATTATACACCGGTGCTCCTATTCTGTATAATGTACACAGGGACTGCTATTCACTATAATATACACAGGGGCTACTATTCTCTATAATATACTCAGGAACTGCTATTCACAATAATATACACAGGGACTGCTATTCACTATAATATACACAGGGACTGTTATTTTTCACAATATACACAGGGACTGCTATTCTATATATTATACACCGGACCTCCTATTCTCTAAAATATACTCAGGGAATGCTATTCACTATAATATACACAAGGACTGTTATTTTCCATAATATACACAGGGACTGCTATTCTCTATAATATATGTAGGGACTGCAATTCTCTATAATATGAACAGGGACTGTTATTTTCCATAATATACACAGAGGCTGCTATTCTATATAATATACACAGGGGACTGCTATTCTATATATTATACACTGGGGCTCCTATTCTCTATAATATATACAGGGACTGCTATTCACTATAATGTACACAGGGACTGCTATTCTATATATTATACACAGGGACTGTTATTTTCCATAATATTCACAGGGACTGCTATTCTATATAATATATGTAGGGACTGCTATTCTATATATTATACACTGGGGCTCCTATTCAGTATAATAGACACAGGGACTGTTATTTTCCACAAAAAACACAGGGACTGCTATTCTATATATTATACACCTGTGCTTCTATTCTGTATAATATACACAGGGACTGTTATTTTCCACAATAAACACAGGGACTGCTATTCTATGTATTATACACCTGTGCTTCTATTCTGTATAATATACACAGGGACTGTTACTTTCCACAATAAACACAGGGACTGCTATTCTATATATTATACACCGGTGCTCCTATTCTGTATAATGTACACAGGGACTGCTATTCACTATAATATACTCAGGGGCTACTATTCTCTATAATATACTCAGGAACTGCTATTCACAATAATATACACAGGGACTGCTATTCACTATAATATACACAGGGACTGTTATTTTCCACAATATACACAGGGACTGCTATTCTATATATTATACACCAGACCTCCTATTCTCTAAAATATACTCAGGGAATGCTATTCACTATAATATACACAAGGACTGTTATTTTCCATAATATACACAGGGACTGCTATTCTCTATAATATATGTAGGGACTGCAATTCTCTATAATATAAACAGGGACTGTTATTTTCCATAATATACACAGAGGCTGCTATTCTATATAATATACACAGGGGACTGCTATTCTATATATTATACACTGGGGCTCCTTTCTCTATAATATATACAGGGACTGCTATTCACTATAATGTACACAGGGACTGCTATTCTATATATTATACACAGGGACTGTTATTTTCTATAATATACACAGGGACTGCTATTCACTACAATATACACAGGGACTGCTATTCTCTATAATATACACAGGGACTGTTATTTTCCATAATATTCACAGGGACCACTATTCTATATAATATACACAAGGACTGCTATTCTATATATTATACACTGGGACTCCTAATCTCTATAATATATACAGGGACTGCTATTCACTATAATATACATAGGGACTGTTATTTTCCACAATATACACAGGGACTGCTATTCTATATATTATACACTGGTGCTCATATTCTCTATATTATACACAGAGACTGCTATTCACTACAATATACACAGGGACTGCTTTTCTATATATTATACACTGGGGCTCCTATTCTCTATAATATACACTATATAATATACAATATATATAATATAGGGACTGTTATTCACTATAATATATGCATGGACTGTTATTTTCCACAATATACACAGGAACTGCTATTCTATATATTATATACCAGTGCTCCTTTTTCCTATAATATACACAGAAACTGCTATTCACTACAATATACACAGGGGCTGCTATTCTATATATTATACACTGGGGCTCATATTCCCTAAAATATACACAGGGACTGCTATTCACTATAATATACACAGGGACTGTTATTCTATATATTATACACCGGTGCTTCTATTCTCTATGATATACACAGAGACTGCTATTCACTACAATATACACAGGGACTACTATTCTATATATTATACACTAGGGCTCATGTTCTCTATAATATACTCAGCAACTGCTATTCACAATAATATACACAGGGACTGCTATTCACTATAATATACACAAGGACTGTTATTTTCCATAATATACACAGGGACTGCAATTCTCTATAATATACACAGGGACTGCAATTCTCTACAATATAAACAGGGACTGTTATTTTCCATAATATACACAGGGATTGCTATATAATATATGTAGGGACTGCTAATCTATATATTATAAAATGGGGCTCATATTCGCTTTAATATACACAGGGACTGCTATTTTCTATAATATACACAGGGACTGCTATTCACTACAATATACACAGGGACTGCTATTCTATATATTGTACACATGGGCACCTATTCTCTAGAATATACATCAGGACTGCTATTTACTATAATACACATATCGACAGCTATTCGCCATAATATACACAGGGGCTGCTGTTCTTTATAATGTGCACGGGAGCTGCAATTCTCTGTAATGTTACGGTCCTGGGTGTTTTGCCTCAGTTCTGCTTATTTTGTCCCGGGACATTAATTGCTGCCAGTGCTTTCTGTGCCCCTGGAAGGTGTGAAGTTGTGTCTGGCGGATTGGGATTCCCTGCTGTGGATTGAGATCAGAGACCAGATCGCCTGGAAGCGGAGCTGGTGCTTCACACCTGGAACCAGCAGCTACAAAAAGCGCAGCGAGACCTCCGTTCCACAGCAGCTGTCCCGGCTCGAATGGAGGGAAGATTGGACCGGGAGCCCCCTGGGCCAGGAGGAGAGGGTGAGCCCGGACTTCAGCCTCGCGTCAGGGAGATTTCCGCTAAATCCGGACTGACAGCAAACTCGCGGATCTGGAGAAAGAGTCTGGTTCTGAGGAATAGGGCAGGGGGTTCTGGGGCTGAGGTGAGGGTCTGGGGGTGTGAGGGAGGTGGGGGTGAGGGCTTGGGGGTGAAGGTCTGGGGGGTGTAGGTCTAGGGGTGTGGAGGAGGTGGGGGTGTGAGAGAGGTGGGGGGGTGAGGGGCTGGGGGATAAAGGTGTGAGGGAGGTAGGGGTGAGGGAGGTGGGGGCGAGAGGCTTGGGGTGTGGAGGTCTGGGGAGTGAGGGAGGTGGAGGGTGGAGGAGCTGGGGGTGAAGGTCTGGGGGTGTAGGGGAGCTGGGGGTGAAGATCTGGGGGTGTGAGGGAGATGGGGTGAGGGACTGGGGGTGAAGGTGTGAGTGTCTGAGGGTGTGAGGGAGCTGAGGGAGCTGGGGGTGTGAGGGAGATGGGGTGAGGGGCTGGGTGTGAGGGTCTGAGGGAGGTGGGAGAGCTGGGGGTGTGAGGGAGGTGGGGGGTGTGGGGCTGGGAATGGGACTGTGCTGGGAGAGGCTGTGAGATGATCTGTGGATGAGCATGGAACTTTCTCTCCTATATATTATATAAAAACAAAACACTGCGGAACTTCCTCAATTCTATTTGGAATTGTGGAAGGCTGAAGAATGAGAGGGAGGTGGAGAATCTGAGAGTTCTGGGGAGATTATTCGTGGGGGGCGGGTAATTGGGGAGAGGTTGCTTTAGAGAGAATGTGTATTGGGAGTGTTTTTTGGGGGAGGGGTTGTTTTGGGGGTTATGGTATTTAAAGGTAGTTTTATATCCGAGTTTCTCTCTATTTTGACTGGATCTGATGTTGTCCTATCAGATCTCGGGCCTCAAGTTGTCCGTTTTCCCCAATCAGTTGACTTGGGCTTTTTGACCGAGGGCCAGCGGAAGAGGAAGAGGACAATCTTTAGCAGATGGCAACTGGGGGAACTGGAGAGAGCATTTGTCCTGACTCCTTACCCTGATATCAATACCAGAGAGACATTGGCCGAGATTACCAGACTCCCAGAATCCAAGATCCAGGTAGGTGTTTGTTCAGAGATGCGACAGCATCTGTCAGCTTCTGATGAGTTAATATTTGCATTCAGATACCCTCTGTAAAATTCGATATAGTTACAAACTGAACAACTTTCAGATACAAAACTTTGGCACTGAATTTGATGGAGGGTTGCTTGGCGTGGGGAGGTGTACACTCAGGGTGTTCATTAGTGATTGAGAATTAAATTCATCTTTGACCGAAACGTCAATTAGGCAGTAGCAAATAAACACCCACCTCCCACTCTGACCCACAACCATTTCCCTTCCTTCATTCCTCTAGGATATTTGAACACGCCCCTGGCCACCCTCCCACATTCTGCCCTCCTATAAACCAGAGGTCTGCCCAAACCCTAACCCTAACTCACACCAAGTCCTGTTCCCTTATCACTCCCGTGCTCACTGATCTACACTGGATCCCAGTTAAGCAGGGTCTTGATTTTACAATCCTCATCGTTGTTTTCAAATCCCACCATGGCCTCGCCCCTCCCTATCTCAGTAATCTCCTCCAACCCTCCAAGATCTCTGCACTTATCTAATTCTGATCTCTTGCACATCTCCAATTTTAATTGCTCCACCGTTGACGGCCCTGCTTTCAGCTGCCTGCGCCCCAAGCTCCCAAATTCCCTCCCTAAACCTCTCTGCCTCTCTTTCCTTCTTGAAGACACTCATCAAAAGCTGTCTATCCTGCTATCTCCTTATGTGGGTCAGTGTCCTCATTTGTTTAAAATTGCTCCTCTGAAGCACTGTGGTCTGGTTGACTATGTGAAAGGTGCCAAATTGATATTAGTAGCTGTTGATGTCCATGGAAAATAAATAATGGGGGTGGGGTGAGGAGAGTGTGGGGGGATGGGAGAGCATGGTGGTGGGGGGGAGGGTGTTGGAACCCAGGGAGTACTGCGACAGTTAAGCTGAGAGGTCCTTCTCAGTCTTGATGATCTCAGGTCTGTGTGGCAAGGTTTCGGAATGAATGCACTCATTTCATGCTCAATAGAAAATGCAGCAAAATCAAACAATATCAAAGCAGCAATTGTGTGAAATTAGAGCTTCTATCAAAGAACAAACCGGTTCAGGTCTAACATTCTCTGGCTGCAGTTTGGAACAGCATTAAACCAATCTGGGGACGTTGACATAAACTACTGCCTATCAAAACTCAGTGAGTGACAAAGGAATGGTGCTACCAATTGCTGGGATCTGAGTTACTGACATGTAGCTGTCTAGTTACTGAGTTACTAACATGTAGCTGCCTAATTACTGACATGTAGCTGTCTAGTTACTGAGTTACTGTCACGTAGCTGCCTAGTTATTGAGTTACTGTCATGTAGCTGCCTAATTACTGACACATAGCTGCCTAGTTACTGACATGTAGCTGCTTAGTTACTGAGTTAGTGACATGTAGCTGCCTGGTTACTGAATTACTGACATGTAGCTGTCTATTTACTGAGTTACTGTCACGTAGCTGCCTAGTTATTGAGTTACTGTCATGTAGCTGCCTAATTACTGACACATAGCTGCCTAGTTACTGACATGTAGCTGCTTAGTTACTGAGTTAGAGACATGTAGCTGCCTGGTTACTGAGTTACTGATATGTAGCTGCCTAGTTACTGACATGTAGCTGCCTAGTTAGTGTTACTGACATGTAGCTGCCTAGTTACGGAGTTACTGACATGTAGCTGCCTAGTTAGTGTTACTGATATGTAGCTGCCTAGTTAGAATTACTGACATGTAGCTGCCTAGTTACTAACATGTAGCTGCCTAGTTACTGAATTAGTGACATGTAGCTGCCCAGTTACTAACATATAGCTGCCTAGTTACTGAGTTAGTGACATGTAGCTGCCTAGTTACTGACATGTAGCTGCCTAGTTACTGAGTTAGTGACATGTAGCTATCTAGTTACTTACATGTAGCTGCCTAGTTAGTGTTACTGACATGTAGCTGCCTAGTTACTGAGATGTAGCTGCCTAGTTAGTGTTACTGACATGTAGCTGCCTAGTTAGAATTACTGACATGTAGCTGCCTAGTTACTGGCATGTAGCTGCCTAGTTACTGAGTTAGTGACATGTAGCTGCCCAGTTACTAACATATAGCTGCCTAGTTACTGAGTTAGTGACATGTAGCTGCCTAGTAACTGACATGTAGCTACCTAGTTACTGAGTTAGTGACATGTAGCTGCCCAGTTACTAACATATAGCTGCCTAGTTACTGAGTTGGTGACATGTAGCTGCCTAGTAACTGACATGTAGCTGCCTAGTTACTGAGTTAGTGACATGTAGCTGCCTAGTTACTAAGTTAGTGACATGTAGCTGTCTAGTTACTGACATGTAGCTGCCTAGTTAGTGTTACTGACATGTAGCTGCCTAGTTACGGAGTTACTGACATGTAGCTGCCTAGTTAGTGTTACTGACATGTAGCTGCCTAGTTAGAATTACTGACATGTAGCTGTCTAGTTACTGACATGTAGCTGCCTAGTTAGAATTACTGACATTTAGCTGCCTAGTTACTAACATATAGCTGCCTAGTTACTGAGTTAGTGACATGTAGCGGCCTAGTTACTGACATGTAGCTGCCTAGTTACTGAGTTAGTGACATGTAGCTATCTAGTCACTTACATGTAGCTGCCTAGTTAGTGTTACTAACATGTAGCTGCCTAGTTACTGAGATGTAGCTGCCTAGTTAGTGTTACTGACATGTAGCTGCCTAGTTAGAATTACTGACATGTAGCTGTCTAGTTACTGACATGTAGCTGCCTAGTTAGAATTACTGACATGTAGCTGCCTAGTTACTGGCATGTAGCTGCCTAGTTACTGAGTTAGTGACATGTAGCTGCCCAGTTACTAACATATAGCTGCCTAGTTACTGAGTTTGTGACATGTAGCTGCCTAGTAACTGAGTTACTGACATGTAGCTGCCTAGTTACTGACATGTAGCTGCCTAGTTACTGAGTTACTGACATGAAGCTGCCTAATTACTGACATATAGCTGCCTAGTTACTGAGTTAGTGACATGTAGCTGTCTAGTTACTGACATGTAGCTGCCTAGTTAGTGTTACTGACATGTAGCTGCCTAGTTACTGACATGTAGCTGCCTAGTTACTGAGTTAGTGACATGTAGCTGCCTAGTTAGAATTACTGACATGTAGCTGCCTAGTTACTGGCATGTAGCTGCCTAGTTACTGAGTTAGTGACATGTAGCTGCTCAGTTACTAACATATAGCTGCCTAGTTACTGAGTTAGTGACATGTAGCTGCCTAGTAACTGACATGTAGCTGCCTAGTTACTGAGTTAGTGACATGTAGCTGCCTAGTTAGTGACATGTAGCTGCCTAGTTACTGAGTTAGTGACATGTAGCTGTCTAGTTACTGACATGTAGCTGCCTAGTTACTGAGTTAGTGACATGTAGCTGTCTAGTTACTGACATGTAGCTGCCTAGTTACTGAGTTAGTGACATGTAGCTGTCTAGTTACTGACATGTAGCTGCCTAGTTAAGTGTTACTGACATGTAGCTGCCTAGTTACTGACATGTAGCTGCCTAGTTACTGAGTTAGTGACATGTAGCTGCTCAGTTACTAACATATAGCTGCCTAGTTACTGAGTTAGTGACATGTAGCTGCCTAGTAACTGACATGTAGCTGCCTAGTTACTGAGTTAGTGACATGTAGCTGCCTAGTTAGTGACATGTAGCTGCCTAGTTACTGAGTTAGTGACATGTAGCTGTCTAGTTACTGACATGTAGCTGCCTAGTTAGTGTTACTGACATGTAGCTGCCTAGTTACTGACATGTAGCTGCCTAGTTACTGAGTTAGTGACATGTAGCTGCCCAGTTACTAACAGATAGCTGCCTAGTTACTGAGTTAGTGACATGTAGCTGCCAAGTAACTGACATGTAGCTGCCTAGTTACTGAGTTAGTGACATGTAGCTGCCCAGTTACTAACATATAGCTGCCTAGTTACTGAGTTACTGACATGCAGCTGCCTAGTTACTGACATGTAGCTGCCTAATTACTGAGTTAGTGATATGTAGCTGCCTAGTTACTGACATGTAGCTGCCTAGTTACTGAGTTAGTGCCATGTAGCTGCCTTGTTAGTGTTACTGACATGTAGCTGCCTAGTTAGAACTACTGACATGTAGCTGCCTAGTTACTGACATGTAGCTGCCTAGTTACTGAGTTAGTGACATGTAGCTGCCCAGTTACTAACATATAGCTGCCTAGTTACTGAGTTACTGACATGTAGCTGCCTAGTTACTGACATGTAGCTGCCTAATTACTGAGTTAGTGATATGTAGCTGCCTAGTTACTGACATGTAGCTGCCTAGTTACTGAGTTAGTGCCATGTAGCTGCCTAGTTACTGAGTTACTGACATGTAGCTGCCTAGTTACTGACATGTAGCTGCCTAGTTACTGAGTTACTGACATGAAGCTGCCTAATTACTGACATATAGCTGCCTAGTTACTGAGTTATTGACATGTAGCTGCCTTGTTACTGACATGTAGCTGCTGTTATGATACGGCATTTGGTATTTGCCATGCTAACCAAATCCACGAGGGAAACTTGGCCACGCTGTCACAACGGTTTTGCAATTTGAATTTATTATGAGAAGATTTGTGCACTGAATTCAGAAGTAATGAGTCCATTAGCACCTTTAGAAATTTTAAAAATTAAAGTAAAACACTTGTTAACAAAAGGAAGGAATAAAACACAAACAAGATTACAGTTACACTGTTACTTAATATTGTAATGAATTCCACAATTCCTAATTAACCTGACTCTCAACCACACACCCCTTTTAAGGCAACAGTCCAAAATAGATTTTAAATGTAACGAGACAATCCAGCAAGGTTACCACAGGCACTCAGTTGACAGTGGAATTCCAAAGGCTTTGAACACAACTTTGGTGACCGGAACAGCAGACCTCTGAAAAGTGGCTGTTTCCCCAAGTCTGTTTCACATGGTGTGTCTTTTAGATCTCATACAACCTTCCATTCTTCTTTAAATATATTTCTTCTTGTTTAATCTGTAAATCCCATTGTTCCCATATGTCTTTGGAATTTACTTTCTCCATACTATAAAAATCTTTCATGTTGTCAATATGGCCTTTTCCTTTTGGGAAAGGTAAATAAGTAATAACCTTGCCCTATTTATCCTGTCAGTTGTAAAACTTTATCATATCTCTTTGAAAATCAAACACCTCTGCACTTACCTTAAAATGCAAATTTCATTCATACTCTTATCTGCTGAAACCTTTACCCTGGCTTACTCATTAGCATTTCAAATACTCTTTTCATACCTAACTCTTGCAGTCTATCCGACTCTAATTTACAAATAGAATGTATACAAATGCAAGGTAATGCATTTTGGAAGGTCTAATACAGGCAGGAATTATACAGTAAATGGCAGAACCCTTAAGTGCATCGATGGGCAGAGGGATCTGTGTGTAGAGGTCGACAGGTCACTGAAAGTGGCAACGCAGGTGGATAAGGTAGTCAGGAAGGCATATGGCATGCTTGCCTTCATTGGCAGGGGTATTGAGTATAAAAGCTGGGAAGTCATGCTGCAGCTCTATAGAACCTTGGTTAGGCCACACTTGGAATATTGCGTGCAATTCTGGTCACCACATTACCAGAAGGATATGGAGGCGTTGGAGAGGGTGCAGAGGAGGTTTACCAGGATGCTGCCTGGTCTGGAGGTTATTAGCTATGAGGAGAGGTTGGAGAAACTCGGATTGTTCTCACTAGATCTACAGAGCTTGAGGGGCGACTTGATAGAAGTTTACAAAATTATGAGTGACATGGACTTTTTCCCAGGGTGAAAGGGTCAATTACTAGAGGACATAGATTTAAGGTGAGAGGAGAAAACTATAAAGGTGATGTGCAGGGCAAGTTTTTTACGCAGAGGGTAGTGAGTGTCTGGAATTCGCTGCCAGAGGAGGTGGTGGAAGCAGGTACGATAGTGGTGTTTAAGAGACAGCTTGACAAATACATGAATAGGATGGGAATAGAGGGATACGGACCCTGGAAGTGCAAAATATTTTAGTTGATGGGCAATATGATCAGCGCAGGCTTGGAGGGCCAAAGGGCCTGTTCCTGTGCTGTACTTTTCTTTGTTCTTAATTAAATCAGCCACCAGACAGAACCATCCACACACACACAAACATGAGCTGGCTTTACAGTACCCCACAATAATATGAAAAATATGGTAGTTTTGTTACATAGCCTAATTACGGAGTTAGTGACATGTAGCTGCCTAGTTATTGAGTTACTGACATTTAGCTGTCCAGTCTGTTCTGATCCCAGCCTCTGTCCCACCCACACTGAGATGGTTACTGAACTGGTGAGAAATTAGACACAAGCTTCTCAAGCTGGGAACAGAAATGGTTTAAAATAAATAATTTGTTAGGACAATATCACCAGAGAATTCTGAACCCCAATCTGGCAGTTAACAGGATTGATGGAGTTGGAGAACACAGCTCACTCTCCCTAACAGGGCAACTATAGCCCCTCCACTGCTGACTCCAGCTAAAATCAAGGAAGTTTCAGTTCACTTTATCTCACTCCGGTCATCAATAGTTCCAAGCAACCGGAATTATTGCAAGGAAATGGAGTGGGGTTGGGACAGTGTAATTGAGTCAAAATGATCCTAAACCCATGCTAATTATTTCCTAATTTTTTGCTTATTGCTTTCCAGGTCTGGTTTCAGAATCGTCGTGCACGATGCACCAAACAGCGCAAGAAGGTGAGGAACTGTCTGCTGGGGCAGCTTTCAGTCTCCCCTCTCCAGACTGAGGGTCACCTTAAACCTGCTGCCATTGTCAGGGCACCAGATAGAGGGCGCATCCAGTACAGAGCTGCCTTCTGCAACAACCCAGTGATGGGCAGGCACACCAGACACAACTTCAGAAATGGAACCTCCCCAATGCAGCAGCAGGGCAGTCCATCAAACCTCTCTCCAGCCTTCCATGATCAGCTTATGTGGGAGAATAGCTCAGTTTTCAGCTCCCTGCCTCAGCCACAAGGGTGCATTGTCTCCAGAGATGATGTCAGTCAGTTCAACACCTGCTTCGGACTTAGGAGTAAAGGTGGCACAGTGACTCCCTCCAGAAATCACGCCGCCAATTTTGCACAGCTTGCAGGATCTGACCAAGTTGTGCCGCACCTGGAACCAGGACCCGGAGAGCAGGGAGAAGGAGGAACACACACCTCCCTCCGTTGCACCTCTGACCTCATCTACAATGCTGCGATTGTCATCAACGTGTAACCAGCATCATCCCAAACATAAGAGGAAACAAGAGGAGAGACCAGTTTTTCATATCCCTGGAACTGTACATCGCACAGTACAAAGCAGCGGGAAAAACTCTTGGTGCAGACATTCTGTTTGGTCACAGGACCTAGGAATCTTTCCCTGCCTTTCCAGACACCACTGATACAATGACCTGGAGGGAACAGCCAGAGCTCATTTCCTGTCAGCATATTCCTTCCTTAACATTCAATGAGCAGCATCTCCCTTCCTCTGAATTGAACTCCACTTCACTGCACGTCACCAGGTCAGGCTTCCCCAGCTTGATTATGTCTGCAAGTGCAGTGAGCATAATATAAAGTATGAGATACCATCCTGTGCCTCCTGTCTTGTATTTCACTCACTGTCACCCTCAGGTTCCTCACCCTCTGTAACAGCTGTGCTCTG
This sequence comes from Carcharodon carcharias, assembly GCF_017639515.1. Lineage (NCBI taxonomy): Eukaryota > Metazoa > Chordata > Chondrichthyes > Lamniformes > Lamnidae > Carcharodon > Carcharodon carcharias. The sequence continues at coordinate 140,930,704 of NC_054476.1, forward strand.
CGTATAAAACTGGACAGTGAGCATTGGCAAACCACTCACTGTTGGAAGTCCCACAATCAAGAGGAAATCCCAAATCTGATATCCACTTTCAACAGTGGTCATTGGACAGCAGTCAATTGGTGGGGTGAGTGGGCGGGGTGGGGAGGAGGTGGGTGAGGCGAGGGTATATTATTGTTTAATTGCTGGTGAGAATTGTACAGATTTGGAACTCGAGTACAAGTTGCTGATTCCAGGTCAGAAGTACAGCATTAAACATTAAATTCTATACAGGACTGCTTTATATGTGTAACACGGTGTGACACCTTGTGGACATAACCTGCCCCCAACACAGATCACTGCTTCATCCCTGCTCTCACTGCACCACACTATGATGTGAGTCCGCAGCTCAGTAAAGTCAGTATCACAGGCTGGGGATGAGGCGTCCACTGTCCACGATATAGACATGGAATGACAGGGCTCTTGCTCTCTCTGATCAAACAGTTAGTGTCTGGGATCACGTGTGAATAATGACCATTTGGGCTCAGGGGATTGCAGGGCAACTTACTTGCAGCAGAGAAGAGGAGAAATTGGAAGAAGATTTTTAAAGAATTCACTGTTCCAAATTTGTCCTTATGCTCGTTTTAAAAAATAGGATCCATTCGTTGCAATGTAATTGTGTTTTATTGTTTTGTACCAGATGCTTCATGAACAAAGTTTTGCTCTCTCTCTCTCCCATTCTGTAGCTATTAAACTTGTGTAGATTAAATAAAATAAAGATGCCCTAATCTTTGGATCCTTAACATTTTACTGCAAGAATTTCTGATCCTTTTTCTAATCCAGATTGAAATACAAATGTCCCAGTCTCATTTTCCCTCATTTAAAAGCCAACATAATGATAACCTTTTTTTCATTTTCATATCTAAAGACCCTTTAGTTTACAGCAATCAGATCAGACTATACTCATGAGCCTCGCAGATCATCCTTTTATTTAGAGTGGGATTTTTTAGTATCCAAATATCCTAAGCTATTGTTCTGCACCAAAGTTTCATCATCATACCAGTTCCCAACCTACTCTCCACATGCCTCTACAGGGCATTGACAATATAGTTGGATGGACCCCTGGCAATGAGAATAATCTCCAGCAATCCCTTAATCCTACTCTCGGAATGAAATTGAGTGCATGAGAGAAGCACAGTGTCTACACTGAGTTCCATGCTCAGGTCAGTTATAAAACCCTGTATTCATTTTTTTAAGATTATTCTTTTAGCATAAACAAAGGAGTTTAGATGGCTTAACAGACATCATAACATTAATCAACATATCCAATGACAACATTCCAAAGTGAAGCTGGTCTGCGGTTTAAGTTAATATCTCTCTTCTGCAGCCTAACCATGGGCAGCTTCTGAGGACTCATTACAACACATTCAAACTCAGATTGGACAGTTATTGCCAATGCTGCACACATTCCACACCATCTCTTGGAAAGCCTTGATTAAGATGGAATTTGTTCAATTAAGAAAATATAAAAAGCAAGGAAGTTATGTTCAACTTTTATAAAACAGTGTGTGGATACCAGGCAGAGCATTGTGCTCAGTTCTGAGCACCATATTTTAAGGCGGCCTTGGAGAGGGTGCAGAAGGAATTTACTGGCATGGTACCAGAAATGAGGGACTTCAGATATGTGGAGTGACTAGAGAAGCTGGGTTATTCTCTTAGACCAGGGAAGATTAACGGAAGACTTTAGCAGATTGGGAGAAACTGTTTCCAGTGGCAGGAGGGTTGTTAACTAGAAGTCACAAATTTATGGCAATTAGCAAAAGAACCAGAGGGCAGATGAGAATTTAAAAAAAATAAATACAGCGAGTTGTTGTGATCTGCAATGAACTGCCAGAAAGGGCAGTGGAAGCAAATTCAATAGTAATTTTCAAAATGGAATTGTACAAATACTTGATGGGCAAAAATTTGCCACCTGTCCCTGTCGCTGCATGGTCGGATTCAGATGGAGGCCATTTAGCCCCTTCAATGGATTGATTCTAAAACTTCCTGCAGCACCCCATAGGTTTAACTATTCTTCCGAAGTTCTTTGTGATGGATCTTACGTTAAAGATGCTGTAGATACATTCTCTCACTATCACAAAATATTATTCACATCGCCAGCCTCTTGCTGGCTGTCACTGTCTTTCAATCCTAGAGACTGCCACATTCTCACGTTGAGCAGTAGGAGGGTGGGATTGTATTTCAGGGGAGGCAGCAACTCATGGAAAGTAAAGCAATAGAATCTAGATGTGCTTCCATTCTGTTATTGATTCCTCTCAGGGAAAGGGGCACACACAGTTCTCTCTCTCTTACCTCACCACAGAACTAGGCAGGTACAGCACAGGGTTAGGTACAGAGTAAAGCTGCCTCCACACTGTCCCCATTAAACACTCCCAGGACAGGTACAGCACGGGGTTAGGTACAGAGTAAAGCTCCCTCTACACCGTCCCCATCAAACACTCCCTGGACAGGTACAGCACAGGGTTAGATACAGAGTAAAGCTCCCTCCACACTGTCCCCATCAAACACTCCCAAGACAGGTACAGCACGGGGTTAGATACAGAGTAAAGCTCTTCAACACTGCCCCCATCAAACACTCCCAGGCCAGGTACAGCACAGGGTTAAATACAGAGTAAAGCTCCCTCTACACTGTCCCCATCAAACACTCCCAGGGCAGGTACAGGATGGGGTTAGGTACAGAGTAAAGCTCCCTCTACACCGTCCCCATCAAACACTCCCAGGACAGGTACAGCACGGGGTTAGATACAGAGTGAAGCTCCCTCTACACTGTCCCCATCAAACACTCCCAGGACAGCTACAGCACGGGCTTAGATACAGGGTAAAGCTCTCTCTACACTGTCCCAATCAAACACTCCCAGGACAGCTACAGCACGGGGTTAGATACAGAGTGAAGCTTCCTCTACACTGTCCCTATCAAACACTCCCAGGACAGGTACAGCACGGGGTTAGATACAGAGTGAAGCTCCCTCTACACTGTCCCCATTAAAACACTCCCAGGACAGGTACAGCACGGGGTTAGATACAGAGTGAAGCTTCCTCTACACTGTCCCAATCAGACACTCCCAGGGCAGGTACAGCATGGGATTAGATACCAAGTAAATCTCCCTTTATACTGTCCCATTTCCTGTTGGATAAATAGAAACATGGTTTTGGTGGGTTTCTCAGTGGTTTGGTGAATGTTCAGCCTGGCTGGTTTCCATATGTCACTAGCTCAGCTCACCAAAAAATCATAAGACACGTCAGTAAACTGGAAAATGGAATTTTATTTCACCCTGGTCATTTGGTTTACATGTTATAAGATTTCTAGACACTAAGGGAGGGTCTGTTATGTAGGTGGCTTGGGGAAGCTGGAGCTGCTTGGAGAGAAGACTGAGAAGACATTTGATAGAGATGTTTAAAATCATGGGGGGGTGGTCTTGGACAGAGCAGATTGGGAGAAACTACTCTCGTTGGCAGAGGGGTAGAGAACTGCGACTTAAAGTGATTGGCAAAAGAAGCAATGGTGACATAAGGAAAAATATTTTGATGCAGCGAGTAGTTAGGATTTGGAATGCACTGCTTGGGAATGGTGGGGGCAGATTCAAGGGAACTGCATAATTATGTGAAGAGAAAATATTTGCAAGGCTACAAGAAAAGGCAGGAGCATTGTACCAAGTGAATTGCTATTGCAAAGAGCCAGCACAGACACAATGGACCGAATAGCCTCTTTCCGTGTTGTATCTATTCTACGACTAATAGCTAAACTGTTCAGTTTCAAACCAGAGCGCTCCAGCTAGGAACAACGGGCCTAACACTAACCATATGAAGCTCATCTCATGCTGGAGGCTGCAGCGAGGAGGGGAAGGACGTGCTATGTAACTATATCTAGCTGACTCCTTAAAGCCCTCAAAGCAACAAATGGAGAAGAATAGGGGCATCACTGCTCCCAGTACCAGGACAACTTAAAAATGTGGAAACAACAGGACAACAGGTACCAGGCAAAGACAGAATTTATCGAATGAGAAACTTCAAGCATCCCCAAAACGTGCAGTGTCACCTGAACCAGCTTATAGAGCAGATTCTAGTTAAACTGTGCCAATGGAACACAAATCTCATCCTGTGAAACAGGAGGTTTCAAGTGTATTCAGCAGCGTGTTACATCTCTCCTAGTTCTCCTTCCATCGTACGCACAAGCACATAGAGCTCTGCCAAACCGACCACAGAGGACACGATCAATGCAGAAAGGACTCGCTGAGAGAGAGAGAGAGAGAGAGAGAGAGAGAGAGAATATATTACAAAGCAAATCGAAAACAGGTTACTGCCATTGCCTGGGTCTTACAGGTCTCAACAACAGTGCCAGTCACCAATGACATCTTCACTTACTGCATGTTTCAGACTCCTACAGTTTTTTCCATAGGCCCACAGGGAATAAGTCACATTCTATGTACAGTTATCAACAAATAACACAAGTGCAACATAACATGGCCAAGACTAAGTCTTGGAGGCTGTCAGCACATTACTGAGCCATGGAGAGTGTTACAGCCTAATCAGGTTAAAAAGCCTTGATTTACCAGTTGCAATGAAGATCAGCACTGCTTGGTACTGTTCACAAAATCACAAGTGCGTTCAAAAAGAAATCCTTAGGCATCTTACGCAAATTGACAGGTGAAATCCAGAAACAGGAACATTCCCACAGAGATCACCTGGATTGTAGTCAGGAACAGACAGAGTAATTGGGAGGCTGTTGCTCAGCCAACAGCAGAAACGGAAACTGATACACACCAGCCAGACATGTTTCAATCCCCCACCAGGTGTGCTTTTTCCGTTTGTGTCTCGCTCACATTGGGGGCTCGTGCAGGGTCTCATTTCACAGAAGCAATGATCCCACAATTCATTCACTTTCAAATATTAACAACCAGAGTTTGTCCATTCATTAAAGTTCATGGACAAGAAAAGGGCCATTTCCCCACTGAAACCCATCTAATGCCCGTAACCTTTTCTATGTCCGGTGCACTTGCTACATTAACTGACCCATGAGGCCTATCCCTCTGGTGCATTAACCCTCCCATCATAGAACTTACTATAAGTGCTCTCCAAAGCTGTGTCTTAATCTGTGAACATAAGAAATAGGAGGAGTAGGACATTCAGCCCTTCAAACCCCGCTCCACCATTCAATGCGATTGTGGTTGATCTTCTACTTCCCACCACTTTCCTGCACTATCCCCGTATCCCTTAATGCTTTTAATATGTAGAAATTTATTGATCTCAATCTTGAACATATTCAATCAATGACACTCCACAGCCCTCTGGGACAGAGAATTTGAAAGATTCACCACCCTCTGGGTGAAGACATTCCTCCTTATCTCAGACCTAAATGGCCTGGCCCCTTACTCTGAAGCTGTGCGTCCTGGTTCTAAACCACCCCCAGCCAGGGGAAACATCGTTCCTGCACCTACCCTGTCGAGCTCTGTAAGAACTGTGTATGTTTGAATGAGGTCACCTCTCATTCTTCTAAACTCCAGAGAATAAATGCCCAGTCTATTTAATCTTTCCTCATAGGACAATCCCTCCATCCCAGCAATTAATTTAGTGAACCTTTGTTGCACTCCCTTTATAGCAAGTATATCTTTCCTTAGGTAAGGGGACCAAAACTGCACACAATACTCCAGGTGCGGTCTCACCAAGACTCTATATAATTGCAGTAAGACATCTTTGCTCCTATACTCAAATCCTCTTGCAATAAAGGCCAACATACCATTTGTCTTCTTAATTGATTTCTGTACCTGCATATTAGCTTTCAGTGACTCATGAACAAAGACACCTAAGTCCCTTTGAAGTTCAACACTTCCCAGCCTCTCACCATTTAAGAAATACTCTGTATTTCTGTTTTTCCCACCAAAATGGATAGCCTCACATTTCTCCACATTGTATCCCATCTGCCAAATTTTTGCCCACTTGTTTAGCCTCTCCAAATCCCCTTGAAGCATCTTTGCCTCCTCCTCACAGCTCACACTTCCATCTGGTTTTTGTCATCTGCAAACTCGGGAATATTCATACTTTCATAGATTTACACAGCACAGTACATTTGGCCAGTTGTACCTGTACCAGCTTTTTGAAAGAGTTATCCAATTTCGTCCCACAGCCCAGCTTTCTCCACACCGCCCTGTAAATTAGGTCAAGTACATGTCCAATTCGAAAATTCCTGTGCAATCTGGTTCCACCACCTCTTCAGGTCATGTGGTGTTCCAGATCAGGACAATCCTCTGTGTGAAAACAATTCTCATTTCCCCTCTTCTTTTGTCAATTATTTTAAATTCATGACTTCTAGTTACTGACCCAGTTGCATAAGGAAAGAGTTTGTGTTTATCTGATCTATAGCATTACTTTCTTCATACTCCTTAATCCATGCTCCACAATCATTCGACTCTGTTCCCCTCTCACATTCTCCCAGAGCTCATCCCTATTACACTTTGGTCAATGGTGTTTCTCTTTCTCCCTCTGTTGTTTGGGGTACACCAGATCCTGTGGCACTCACCGCTGCTAAGTCTGTGAAGAGGTACTGACTGCCGATGTATGTGCAGGCAAACGCAGCCCCCACTGTCACCAGGAAGTTAAAGATGGTCACCACCACTGCCTTCACCGATCGCACTGTGTCAAAAACAGCAGAGTTTAGGAGAGCTCAGCACAGCTTGAAGAAGCTATGGCCAGCACAGGTCACATGGCCAGCACAGGTCCACCCCAGTGGTGCTGGGGTGATGGCAGTGCCATTAGAGCAAAGTTCAACGCTACCAACAACCTCTTCACAATAAAGGCATCAGCGGCTAGAAGCAGAGGGTTTTAAGGTACCGCAAACACACAGTTTATTAAACAGAAGCATATCTAAGCAAACATTCCCATGTCATCACAGGCTACAGGGATTGAGCTGCCACTTTCTAACCAGACGCACTTGAGGTCGAATTCAAAAATATGCTGCCATTTGAATTCAATCCTCACCTTTACCCAGGACAGCAATGGTGAAGGGAGGCTATAAGACTTAGGAGCAGAAGTAGGCCATTCAGCCCATTGAGTCTGCTCCACCATTCGATGAGATCCTGGCTGATCTGATAATCCTCAACTCCACTTTCCTGCCTTTTTCCCATAACCCTTGATTCCCTTACTGATTAAAAATCTGTCTATCTCAGCCTTGAATATACTTAACGACCCAGCCTCTAAAGCCCTCTAAGGTAAAGAATTCCGCAGATTCACTTCCCTCAGAGAAAGAATTCCTCCTCATCTTTATCTTAAATGGATGACCACGTACTCTAAGATTATGCCCTCTGGTCCTAGACTCTCCCACAAGGGGAAACAACCTCTCAGCATCCACCCTGTCAAGCCCCCTAAGAATCTTAAATGTTTCAATAAGGTTGCCTCTCATTTTTTTAAACTCCAATGAATACAGGCACAACCTACTCAACCTATCCTAAGAAAATCCATCCATCCCCGGGATCAACCTGGTGAACTGCCTCTGGACTGCCTCCAATGCCAGTATATCTTTCCTTAGATAAGGGGACCAAAACTGTTCACAGTATTCTAGGTGTGGTCTAACTAGTGCCTTGTATAGTTTTAGCAAGGCTTCCCTATTTTTATACTCCATTCCCTTTGAAATAAAGGACAACATTTGCCTTCCCTATTATCTGCTGAAGCATATCCAACACCTGAACAGCAACTGTCCCACTCCACCCTAAACCAAGAGAGAACCAAAGGAGGGATGGGTCCATTATATTATTTATTTTAATTGTGTGTTCATCAAAATAGAAGGACGCTTATGTCAAGGAGACAGAAAACTTCAATTTCAAGCGCACAATGTGAGCAAACACTGAGTGATCAGGTACAGTATGGGCAAGATGCAGAATGAAATGCCCTCCATTCTGACTAGCCATTGCTCCAGGGTGAAGCATAGAATAGGTTGGAAGTAAAGCTCCCTTTACACAAGCTGAGTTCCCATTATTGTCCCAGTGTGACCTTTATCTATTCTGCACTGTGAACTCTCAAGAGTGTAGCTGCCATTTTAATACTGAATTAGAGATTCATGAATTAGGGTCATGAATCTGTAGACACTGGAACTTGGTGTGAGATTGACCAACACAGTCTTTAATGTCCATTTGGAGAAATGGAGACCAATCCAGAATAAACATGCCAGCAGCTCACCTTGTCTTCCCAAATCTCCCAGAGTGCCGTACCGGTTTACCTGCTATATAAGCAGAAATGAAGAAAGGTTATGATAAGGATATAATTTCACTCCCAGGTAGGAGACTCCATTTGCTGCAGGATAGACCAGACCAGACGCACACGAGAAAAGCAGAATTAGAAGAGCAGAGGTAAATTACAACACCTGGCAGTTGACGTTTTTGGTAATCCGTCTGTACTCTTGGTTTGCGAGGTTCGCTTTGATCTTCTCTAATCTGGCCACCAGCTCTGGGTTCTGGAAGAGACAGCCATGTGATGTGAGAAAAGGAGCTTTTAGCATTTCAGAACTGATAACATCTAACAAGACCCCTCACCAATTTTTCCCACCCACCCATTCCCGAATGTTCCAACTCCAAGTAAGACTTCTCTATTTGCTAGTGGATAGCCAGCAGGGTATTTGCCTGCATGAGATGGAAACACAAGCGAGCATGCTTTTGTCCTCAGCATCCATATCCATGCACTCAGCAGCACGAATCAATGCGTAATGATCAGCAGTCGGAGCACTGGAGTTTTGCACAGGAATGTTGAAGCTGAGATCAGTTAATTTAGCAAAGGCTGGGCAGAGAATCTGAGGCCTTTCTCGTTGATAAGGCAGTGAGGTGCTGGGAGTTGGGTATCAAGATGCACTGCAGGAATTCACCGAGGCTCCTGAGGCAGCACCTACCAAACCCACAACCACTACCAGCTAGAAGGACAAGGGCAGCAGGCAGATGGGAACACCACCACCTGGAAGTTCCCGTCCAAGTCACTCACCATCCCGACTTGGAAATATATCTCTGTTCCTTCACTGTCGCTGGGTCAAAATCCCGGAACTCCCTTCCTAACAGCACTGTGGGTGTACCTACACCACATGGACTGCAGCGGTTCAAGGAGGCAGCTCATCACTATCTTCTCAAGGGCAACCAGGGATGGGCAACAAATGCTGGCCCAACCAGCGAAGCCCACATCCCATAAACGAATTTAAAAAAGCCATTTTTAACCTCTTGAAAGCACCCTTGCTGCACTCCTGTAATGGCTAGGAATTGATCAGTGATTGGTAGACACAATTTTAAACGCTCACAATTTAACTGCCACCAGTGACAGCCTTGCATTAAACCCCAATCATTGACCACTTCAGCTCCATATTAAAAATAAATTATGCTCCAACCTCCACTCAGAACACATATTACTCACACAGCTATTTATATTGAGGCTTTAGGGATTCAATGTTTTTAAATGATTGAGAAAACCGGAGTGCAGTCCAGCATCAAGTGAAACACAGTAGAATGAGGATAAAGTAAATTGAATGCACAACACCAAGCTCGAGTTTTAAAGGACAGCAAATGAGGAATTCCACTTCTGGGCAAGCGTTATAATTTCAAGACAAACAGAAGGAAGATAGTGTATGAAGGAGACCTGGAGTTTCAGACATTTATCAAAACAGCAATTGCTTATAATAGCGTTCATTGAAGAAACAGTGTATCGCTTAAAATTGTTCAAATTTATACAAATAAATCAATGTCACATTCTCCAGGATAACAGAGTGGCAATTTATGTTACACATCTGATACAAGTCAATGTTTGTAATTGTTTTAGTTTACAGGAGGCATTCCCCCTCCCTGAGGGTTGTGCAGGAGACCGTCCCATTTGTTATTTAACCCAGTGTACTCACTCTCTCCGGCAGTTTCACTTCTGGTGTAAATATTTCTGCTCCTTCCAGGAGTTCATGTAGATAGATAGGGAAACCTGCAAACAAAACACCATTTGAAGCAAACACATATCTATATATATATAATATATATAATTTTATTTATTCTTTCACAGAATGTGGGCTTCGCTGGCTGGGCCAGCATTTATTGCTCATCCCTAATTGTCCCCGAGAAGGTGGTGGTGAGCTGCCTTCATGAAATGCTGCAGTCCATATGGTGTAGGTACATTCACTGTGCTGTTGGGCGGGGGGGGGGGGGGGGGGGGTCCAGGATTTTGACCCAGCGACAGTGAAGGAACGGTGATATATTTCCAAGTCAGGATGCTGAGTGGCTTGGAGGGGAACTTCCAGGTGGTGATGTTCACATGTGTCTGCTGCCCTTGTCCTGGTGGTTGTAGATGTTGCAGGTTTGAATCTCGATGAGTTGCTGCAGTGCATCTTGTAGATGGTGCACACTGCTCTAGTATTGTGCGTCGGTGGTGGAGGGAGTGAATGTTTAAGGTGGTAGATTGGGTGCCGATCCAGCAGGGTGCTTTGTTCTGGATGGTGGCGAGCTTCTTGAGTGTTGTTGGAGCTGCACTCATCCAGGCAAGTGGAGAGTATTCCATCACACTCCTGACTCGCACTTGTAGATGGTGGACAGGCTTTGGGGAGTCAAGAGATGAGTTAATCACCTTAGTATTCTTAGCCTCTGACCTGCTCTTGTAGCCACAGTTTTATATGGCTGGTCCAGTTCAGTTTCTGGGCAATCTTTAAAAACTGGTCATCTTTCAAAATTCAATAGATTCTAAGATGATGCCTGCAGATTGGGAGGTAGCAAATGTAGCCTCACTATTTAAGAAAGGAGAGAGATAGAAAGTAGGGAACTACAGACCAGTTCACCTGATGTCAATAGTAGGGAAAATACTAGAATCTATTATAAAAGATGTGATAACTGGACACTTAGAAAATAATATGATTGGACAGAGTCAACATGGATTTAGGAAAGCAAAATCACAGATTAGGGATAAATGGGTCATTCTCAGGTTGGCAGGCTGTGACTAGTGGGATACTGCAAGGATCAGTACTTGGGCCCCAGCTGTTCACAATATATATCAATGATTTGGATGTGGGATCCAAATGTGATATTTCCAAGTTTGCAGATGTTACAAAATTAGGTGGGAATGTGAGTTGTGAGGATTATGCAAAGATGCTTCAAGGGGATTTCGACAGGTTGAGTGTGTGGGAAATAACATGCAGATGGAATATAATGTGGATAAGCATGAGGTTATCCATTTTGGTAGGAGAAATGGAAGTGCAGGGTATTTCTTAAATGGTAAGAAATTGGGAAGTGTCGATGTGTAAAGGGACCTGGATGTCCTTGTTCATAACTCACTGAAAGCCAACATGCAGGTGCAGCAAGCAATTAGGAAGGCAAATGGTATGTTGGTCTTTATCGCAAAAGGATTTGAGTACAGGAGTAAAGCTGTTTTGCTTCAGTTGTATAGAACTTCGGTTAGACTGCACCTGGAGTATTGTGTAGTTTTGGTCCCCTTACCTAAGGAAAGATATTATTGCCATAGAGGGAGTGCAGCGGAGATTCACCCAGACTAATCCCTGGGATGGCAGTACAGTCCTATGAGTCCTACAGAGGTTGGGCCTGTATTCTCTAGAGTTTAGATGAATGAGAGGTGATCTCATTGAAACTTACAGAATTCTTATCGGGCGTGACAGGGTAGATGCAGAAAGGATGCTTCCCCTGGCTGGGGAGACTAGAACCAGGGGATACAGTCTTAGAATAAGGGACAGGCCATTTAGGACTGAGATGAGGAGGAATTTCTTCACTCAGAGGGTGTGAATCTTTGGCATTCTCTACCCCAGATGGCTGTTGGCAGTTCAATCATTGACATGTTCAAGACAGAAATCGATAGATTTCTAGATAACAATGACATCAAAGAATATGGGGATGGCGCAAGAAAATGTTATTGAGGTAGATGATCAGCCATGATCTTGTTGAATGGCAAAGCAGACTCATGGGGCGGAAGGGCCTACTCCTGCTCCTATGCTCCTAATGGTAACTCCCAGGACATTGATAGGGAGGGATTCAGCGATAGTAGTGCCATTGAATGTCAAGGAGAAATGGTTACTCTCTTTTGTTGGAGATGGTCATTGCTCGGCACTTGTGTAGCATGAATGTTACTTGCTACTTATCAGCCAAAACCTGAATGTTGTCCAATATTATATATGCCAACACAGCAGCCAATTTGCACACATGAAAGGTTCTATAATCAGCTCACGCAATGAATGATCAGATAACTGATTTTGTGATGTTGGATCTGAAAGCAATGGTGGGCTAGAGACAAAAAAGGTGCTGAAAGTCATAGAAACAGAAAATGCAGGAAATGTCCCCAACATCAATAGGAATAATAAAGGAAATAGTTATGAAAAATAGGATTTTATTGTAAACAGAAACAGAAAATATTGGAAATACTCAACAGATCTGGCAGCATGCATAGACAGAGAAACAGAGTTAACTGTTCAGTTCAATGACCCTTCATCAGAACTGGGCAGGAGCCAGTTCAATAAAAGGACTTTTGGTGTCCTGTTTAAATCTTAAAGATGTCGGCAGCGTCTAGTCCAAATTTGGGCAGGCGGCAATACCAGTTAGGAACAAGTAAACAACAGTATGTCCAAGCTGGTCGAGCCAGAGGCAACTAACTCAGAACTTGACCACTCACCTTTCTCTTGTAAGAATTTGTGAAGTTTTCTCAGAAGGTCAAAGGGAACCGTGTAGGGGGTACTGTTGACACAAGACTTGAGCTCAGATTGCAGATCCTCAGGGATAGAATGACCCCCTTTCAGGATCAGGTCGAGTTGCTGCTGGAAGCAATCTCTGACTCTCAAAGCACATGCCATCCTGATTCCCACTCTGAACAATCCAATCAGGCAGGGCAACAAGGAGACAACCTGGGGGCAGCAAATCCACACACGCGCACATTAATAAGAAGTAAATTAATAAGAAGCAGAGCAATTATTTGAAAAGCAACTTCACTATTCCCCAGTATTTTAAATGCAACATCCCAGAAATATTTCACTGCAGTCCGGCCACACAACCACTCGAAATAAATAGTTAATTTAATTTATGAGAGTTTTATGGGGGGAATAAGGAAAATCCTTTAGTACAAATATTTATAAAGGTCAATGAAAGTTGTAAACTTGTTAAAGAGAACGTAAATGATTATTATACATACTCAGATTCACGCTTGCTGGTTACGTTCTCTGTGTATTGGATATTACATCTCACAATATATTTTGAGCTAATGAATCGAAAAAGACTCCCTGCGACATGAAGATTTAGCCGGGGCTGCAGCTCTGACCTTGCACCGATTCCTCGGCACAGGCCTCAGGCTCCACTAGGCCCCGCTAGGCCCCATCTCCATGGCAACCAGCCAACCCGTCGCCGCCATCTTTGTTAGGGGCCGAGTCCCGGGAACGGGAACCGGCGGAGAGGCCGCGAGAACGAGAGGCGTCGGTCGCCGGGGAGAGAAGGAAAGCGAGGGGGAGGCGCCAGCTGCCGGGTGGGGGGAGCGAGAGAGAAAGAGAAAGAGAGAGAGAGAGAGAGCGCGGCGCCTGCGGGCCTGCAGCAGCCGAAGCCCAGGCGGGAGTGACGACACAGGAGGGCGGGCTCGGCTCGGCTCGTTTCCCTCCCCCGAGCACAGGCCGCTCAGCGTCGATGGCGGCCCCGGGCCTGAGACGTTGCCTTTTGGCGTTGGCCACAAGCGCCGCAGTCCGGCTCCGGACTTTGGCCGCCTGCTCGGCCTGTGGTATCGGCCAACGGCAGCAACACACCCGGCTCCTCTCATCCAGGTAAAGGGGAGAGGGACTGAGCGCGGGCACCGCGGAGCCTCACACCCCTTGCCCTCCCACCCTGCCCACCCCTTGCCCCCGTTGCCCCCCACACCCCTTGTTGCCCCCCATGTCTCCCCACAACCCTTGCCCCCCACCCTGCCCACCCGTTGCCCCCCACACCCCTTGCCCCCCATGTCTCCCCACAACCCTTGCCCCCCCACCCTGCCCACCCGTTGCCCCCCACACCCCTTGCCCCCCATGTCTCCCCACAACCCTTGCCCCCCCACCCTGCCCACCCCCTTGCCCCCCCACCCTGCCCACCCCCTTGCCCCCCCACACCCCTTGTCCCCCATGTCTCCCCACATCCCTTGCCCCCCACACCCCTTGCCCCCTGCCTCCACCCCTTGTGCCCCCCTCAGCTCTCTCCCTCCCCACCCGCCCCCCCTTGTTTCCCTCTTGACACACCTTTGCCTCCCCATGTTTCTTCTGAGATGTTTTGTGGAGTCATTAGTGTATAAATAATTAGTCTTGTGTTAAATTTTGTGAATGATGGCAGCTTGAATCATATACAGGACAGTCCCCTGTGTACATTCGCACACATCCAAACAGTCAATTACACGGACAGGACACAGCAAAACCACCAAGTTGAGTTGGTGGGTGGTGTTGGGGGAAGGGGAAGGGAAAGGGGAGGTGGCAGGCAGGGGTTGGAGGGAGGCAAGACCTGAAACCAGTGAGGGGTTCGGGGCTGGGTCTGGGTCAGAACACTGACCCAGGCAGGACTTGTGCCCTGCAATTACACAGGTAGAAGCCACAAGCCTAAAGTTTTTAAAGAAAAAACTTTACAGCCATTAATAATGGTCCATTACCAGAAAGGAAAAGTGAGTGCAGGCTGAGTCTGTTCTTAGGGTAACTTCACCCTTCCCTCTTTAGTAAAATGTTGATTTGGTGTGTTCTTGCAGACAGAATCAGCAGCACCCCATCACTATGTGAACAGTGTAAATGTGACCACACTTCAATAATCTTATGTGTACCCATCCTCATGCCATGTATACGCATGTTGCAATGTGTCAGAGGCAGACAGTGATATTTAACATTGCCAATACCACAGGAAAACACTTTTGGTAACCCCACAAACTGCTGTTGTAAAAACACAGGATCAAAGTTCAGCAAAAGCAAGACCATAAATCTAATCATTTAGTCTCACACAAACAGTTCACTTCCCCAACCTCACCACCTTTTCCAGTTGCCAGGAAGAATGTGGCCATTTTACTCAAAAGCTAAAATCTCTACACCCTCTTCAGCCATAGAAACCAATGAATGACATTATTCTCAGGACGTGGGTTTCGCTGGCAAGGCCAGCATTTATTGCCCATCCCTAGTTGCCCTTGAGAAGGTGAGCTGCCTTCTTGAACCACTACAGTCTGTGTGGTGTAGGTACACCCACAGTGCTGTTAAGAAGGGCGTTGCAGGATTTTGACCCAGCGACAGTGAAAGAACGGTGATATATTTCCAAGTCAGGATGGTGAGTGGCTTGGCGGAGAACTCCCATGTGGTGGTGCTCCCATGTGTCTGCTGCCCTTGTCCTTCTAGATGGCAGTGGTCATGGGTTTGGAAGGTGCTGTCTAAGGGGTCATGGTGAGTCCCTGCAGTGCATCTTGTAGATGGTACACATTGCTGCTACTGTGCGTCGGTGGTAGAGGGAGTGAATGTTTGTGGATGGGGTGCCGATCAAGCGGGGCTGCTTTGTCCTGGACGGTGTCCAGCTTCTCGAGTGTTGTGAGAGCAGCACTCGTCCAGGCAAGTGGGGAGTATTCCATCACACTCCTGACTTGTGCAGGATTCCTCCTCTCTCAACCTAGTTCAAGGGATGAAATTCCAAACTTTAATGTAGAAAGAGTGTGACCATTGAGTCAAGCTGACAGGGTAAGCTGATAATGTGTGACCACGAGATCTGATGCTTCTATGTCAGATCCAAATTTCGCAACAAAGTCAACAAACTTCACTTTCTGTTCACAAGGGAAACCTGTTTGCTGGAAATAACATTTAAAAATGAAATGATCCTGTATATCATGTGTAAACCTAAGTTGTGCTCCAACTCTTCCCCCCCACCTTAAAAAAAATAATTTAATAGGATGCTGTGCGTGTGCTTCTCTGAACTGTGACCATATCACCGAACAGCTGTGTAACCCCTTGGGGTTTGTGTCCTTCTACAAACATGTTAACCTGAAAATCTGTCCAGGAAAATATTCTTTATTTTTTAATCTTACAAGTTATTTTTAGACATTTGTTCTTTGGATGTGGGTGTTGTTGGCACAGCCAGCATTTAATGCCAACCTCTAATTGTCATCGAGAAGGTGGTGGTGAACTGCTGCAGTCCATGTGGTGTCGGTACACCCACAGTGCTGTTAGGGAGGGAGTTCCAGGATTTGGACCCAGGGACAGTGAAGGAACAGCCAAAATACATCCAAATCAGGATGAAATGTGACTTGGAGGTAATGTGTTCCTACAATGTAGCTGCTGCCATCCTCCTCTGGTAGACATCTCGGGAGAGGTGGATATGCCGTTGAAATGACCTTGATGAGTTGCTGCAGTTCATCCTGAACGTGCTGCATTATAGTGCGCTGGTGATGGGCAAGATGAATATTGAGACATGTGGCAGAGCTGAGATTTTCCCCCAGTGGGAGAGTGGGTGTATGGAATAAACCTCCAGGAAGCCAGTTAGTTTGTGAACAGTGGTACTTTTAAAGTGAGCTGGTCTGATATTTGTTGAGAAGGATGATCAAGTGAAATAGATTACCAGTACAGTTTGTTCAGAGGGAGAGGAAGGAAACTCATGTTCCTTGAGTGGGAGATGAATGGGTATCTGAGGAGAGTCCACAATTCAATAGTTAGATGTGAGCTGTGGATTGAGCAGATTGATGAGAGTCGAGCACTCTTTCCCACTATCATGTTGCTAAGATACTGCTGTTTGTGATTTGCTTTAGACACTTTGGCCCAACTTCAGTGAGTTTCATGTTCTCCAGAGTTTAGAGTAATGGGAGCTGTGCTCATTAAAACCGAATATTCTGAAGGAGTTGACAGTGTATATAATGAGAAATTGTTCCCCCAGCTGGGAATCTAGAACAAGTGGGACAGTCTCTGGGTAAGGGACCGATCATTTAGGACTGAGGTGAAGAGAAATTTCTTCATTCAAAGGATTGTAAACCTTTGGAATTTTCTATCCCAGAGGGCTGTGGATGTTCCATCATTGAATATATTTAAGGTTGGGATAGACAGATTTTTAGTGTCTCAGGGAATGAAGGGATATGAAGACCAGGCAGAAAAATGGAGTTGAAGCCCAAGAGCAGCCATGATTGTATTGAGGGGGAGCAGGCTCGATGAGCCGAATGGGCTGCCACTCCTTTTTCTTGTGTTATGGAGAAGGCAGTATCCTGTGCTATGGCTAAAGTGCAGCCCAATCAAGTGGTACATAGGCCTCTAATACTGCAGAGTCTCTGTCTTCTGGATTGGGCCCATTTTGAAATTGGACTTTTTCTGTCTTCCAGGAATCGCCCTGAAGGCAAAGTGTTGGAGCCAGTCGGAGTGTTTGAGGCACCCAAACAGCAGGGAAAATACGAAACAGGTCAGGTAAGAGATTGGATGAGGCTGCGAAGTGACTGCTGACCCCGGATGGGAGGGGGGATGAACCCTCCTTGGTGGCAGAAACAGACACTGCCAACTGCCCTCCCCCAGACGGGATGGGTGGGTGCTGGACGGACTGTCCCCTAGCCCTGGGATGGCAGGGCATCAGGCCCTCCCTTGGCCCCAGGGTGGTAGGGGGTCAGAACTTCCCCCTCCTCGGGTGTCTTGGTTCCTTCCCTCCCCCCGCTTTGGGGCCCCTGGATGTCGGGCTTGGGCACCTTCTCCCCCCTAAGGCCCCTGGGGGGGTGGACTCTCGCTGTGACATTCACCTCACTAATGGGACAGGCTGCTGGGAGCTGCTCTTGGACAGGGAGCTACTGCTGTGACTGTTTTCAGTTTTTTTTTCTGTCCTCGCTCCTCCTGCAGTGAGGCGACTTGAATCCATAATTCACCCTGAGTTATAAGCTGAAATCTCTTTCCTTTTCTCTCTCTGTTGGGAACTCAAACCTCCTTCTGCCTCACTCTGCAGCATTGAATTGTGAACACAAACATTTGCTGCTTGTGTGTGCACTTTGTGGGATTGTACAAAATGAGCTGTCCTCTTCCTTTTCTTGGCATACAGGAAAAGCATAGAAGATTCTGAGAGTACTTGATAGGGTGGATGTTGGGAGAATCTAGAATTAAAGTTCACAGTTTTAGGATAGGAAGTTCAGCAGTTTAGGACTAAGATGAGTAAGTTCTTCCCTCTCGGAGTTGTGAATCTTTGGAATTCTCTGTCCCCGGGCCTGTGGATTCTCAGTCAGAGTATATTGAAGGCTGATGTAGATAGATTTTTGGACATTTGGGGAAATCAAAGGATATGGGGATCAGGCAGAGAAGTGGAGTTGATATCTAAGATCACCCTTGATCATATTGAATGGCAGAGCAGGCTCATGGGGCCAAATAGCCTATTCCTGTACCTCTTATGTTGTTATGCTTAGACCTGAATTGTAGCTCTGGGTGATGGCTGCAATGGTGTAGCTTTATCTTGGATTACTGGAGCAGTCTCTGACCTTTTCTTGTCCTCTCCCTGTAGCTATTTCTGCATAGCGTGTTTGGTTACCGAGGGATAGTCCTATTCCCCTGGCATGCCAGGCTATATGACCGAGATGTAGCATCTTGCAGTTCTGACAGGTAAGGGATGAATGTCCTTGAATCATCTTTGTTACTGGTTTTACCTTACTCATTAAACTTAAAGATTAAAGCTGGTGGGTGGTTTATCAGGATTCCCACATGATTCACTCGTTTTCATTGGATTTTATTTCCCTGTTAAGGTGCATTCAATTTAATTGAATTGTGTCACACTTTATCCACAGCCTAATGCATTATCCTCATGGACAAACATTGAGCTTATCCCTGGGTGTTATATGCATGGGTTTGGAAGTCCCTGTCTTGAAGTACCAGGACTCTGAGCTCACACATTGAATAACTTGACCAATAGACCAGAGTATTTTGTATCTGTATTTGATTGGCTGCTGTGAGCCACGGTGGTGCCAGGCACATTATATTCAACCTGGCCCATCCCTGGGATCAGCTGGTTAAGGTGGTGAGTAGCAGAGCCATTTAGACCAGGAATGTCCCAGGTTCGACCATGTTATGTGGCAGTTAGTGGAGGATGTGCTACAATTGCCTTGAATGATGTCAATGAAGCTCCGTCACAGCAATGAGTAACCACCTTCAGGAGGGAGGAGAAACTACTGAGGATAGAAAGTGGCATGTGTAATTGTGTGCTAAGTAGCAGGATGTGGGGTGGCGCAGCATGGAGCCCAGTCCATACCCTGGTGGGGAGGGGTATGGAATCCAGTCCAGCCCGAGTGGGCAGGGGCGTTGGGGTCAGCATGGAGCCTAGTCCATGCATAGTGCGGTGTGTTGCGTAAGTGGAGCCAGCACAGAGCCCAGTTGCTAGTTTTGGGAACTGGTGCGTTTTGCCAAGGACTCTGGAGGTCACTGCCTAGTTTGACTGGCAGGGTCAGATGGTGCTGCTGTAACCATTTACAAAAGAGGGAATGAAATGAGGCTGAACAATTTGTTTCAAAATTGATATTAAACATTTGCCCTGAGAATTTCTCCCAGTTGGCTACTGTGACTTTAACAGAAGTTTGGCAAATCCCAGGGGAGGGTTTCTGCTGAAGTTATGCTGGTTGATTGGGAAAATCCAGCAGGAACTCTGGGCACTGGGGTTTGTAATCCTTTAAGTGAGACTACATCATTGTTTCAGGGACACGAGGGAATCTTGTCCTTTCTCTAATTACTTTCACCATGATTCCCATTGTTTTGAAATGTTTTTTCCGTGTTTCCCAATCCCTGACCTATGCTTCAGTCTGCCTTATAATCTTCTGCCCTGTTTGTTCAGAGCACTGCTATGGAGGTGTATCTGTACAACTCGTTGCTGTTTGAAGTGGGAGCAGGCAATGTCACGAGTTTAATATTCCCCAGCTGCATGCTGCAAATGACTGAACTAACCTCTTGTGTCTCTCTCTCTCTCCCCCTCAGTAAAACAGAAAACTCAGGAACTCAAGGTTCCAAAGAGGTCAAAGGCAAAACTCACACCTACTACCAGGTGTTGATCGATACCAGGGACTGCCCTCATATAGTAAGTGTGAGGGCCTATGCACCAGCAATGGGAGAGGGTGGAGGGGATTACTTATCCAGAACTGCTCTTTTCTTCTCCGCCGATGCTGCCAGACCTGCTGAGTTTTTCCAGGTAATTCTGTTTTTGTTTTGGATTTCCAGCATCCGCAGTTTTTTTGTTTTTATCTCTGTTCTGCCAGAGGTTTGTTTGTGGGAAGGTATATTATGAAAAGGCTAACAGGTAACTTTGTGACTCTCCGAGGGAACCCTGAATGATGGAAAGTTTCCAGAATGTTCTCAACTACAGAAGAATCCCCTCATGATCTGTGGGCTGCAAGTTGAAGTCTTTTGTGAGGCAGAAGAGAGAGAATTGTTAGATTTTTTTTCCTGAACATGGTACTTCATATTTATGTATAAATTGTCCAATCACTCCTGATGTCTCAGTGCAGGTAAAGGCACTGGCCAGTGGTACTGTGGCATAGAGAAGAGAGAGATCCCAGGAACTGGGTTAGTTTCTGTTGGCCAGGGCTCCTGCTGCTGATAATTTTTCAGTGTCCCCTGACAAGTACCAGTGTACTGAGCAAGTGAGGCTTGGGTTTGATGTTCCATCCACTGGATTATCCAACCATGTGCCCTTTGTGGATTTAAACAGAAAGACAGACGTCATGAGTGAAGTACAGAGGAACGAGCAGCATCTGAGGAGCTGTAGCCCTGTGCCTCAAGGAAGAGGAGGAGAATCGGGTGGGGCTGGGTGAGAATTAGTGCTATAGAGAGATTTGTGGGTGTTGGGGGAATGTGAGAATTGGGCTGAGGAATGTATTGTGGATGGGAGGGAATGAGTCCTTGTTGGATTCAGTTTGCAACACAGTGGGGAGACCTGAATTAACAAAGGGGCAATTATTATGTTTTTGTTGTTGCATTCAGCTGGTGTTGGGCTGGTGTTAGTAACCTTTGATACACCATTAACAGTAAGCTCAGCTGCTATTACTTTGTATTTGGCTCCTAGTGACTGAATGTGTGTTTTTCTGTTGTAGTCTCAGAGATCACAGACTGAAGCAGTGACCTTTCTCGCTAATCATGATGACAGCAGAGCCCTTTACGCTATTCCAGGTAAAATGGTGTCCTTTTGTTTGTGGTGCAAAAGCAGGAGGGCCCAAGGTTTCATCATAGATTTTATATCACTATTATTAAGTAAGCTGAAATCAACTAAGTTGCTTTGGTAGCCCAGACTAGTGAAGGAAAATTGTCCAGGTTTTCCATTCCTGGTTTCCCTCCAGACCATTGTTGGACGTTGTGTCAGAACAGTATCAGGCTCAACTGTGACGAACCTCTGCCACCTAGGTCTTATATGAGGAATGGTCACAGGAGAGACACTGGAGACCATCATCCTTGGATCTGTAAGCCAGCAAAGAATCAGCACCTCCATAAACTTGCATTCATCCAAAACTCTGCTGCCCGTGTGCTAACTCACACCAAGTCCCATTCGCCTATCACCCCTGTGCTTGCTGACCTACATTTGTTCCTGGTCCAGCACTGCCCCAATTTTAAAATTCTCATCCTTGTTTTCAAATCCCTACAGCCAATCAGCCCTCTGAGATCTCTGCACTCCTCCAATTCTGGCCTCTTGTGCATCCCCAATATTAATCACTTCACCATTAGCAATTGTGTCTTCAGCTGCCCAAGATCTGCAATTCCCTCCCCAGACCTCTCCACCTTGAGACACTCCTTCAAGTTTACTCTTTGACCAACCTTTTGGTCACCTATCCTTTTATCTCCTTTTGTGGCTCATTGTTAAATTTTCTTTGACATTCCTGTGAAGCACCTTGAGAGGTTTTGCGCCATTAACGGTACTATATAAATATAAGTTACAGGCGAGGTCTGAAAACTGCAGGAGTGATGGGATTCTGGTTTGCAAATATGGTTTTGGTGCAGTTGGAGGAATCTGCACAAAGTGAAACCATTGCGCATGTAATTCAGCACGTTTGCCAAAGGGTCTGTTTGTAAGGTATGAACATTTGTTTTGTGTTAGGTTTAGACTACGTGAGCCATGAAGACATCCTTCCTTACAGCTCCTCAGATAGAAGCCCCATTCAGCACGAGTTATTTGAAAGATTTCTCTCCTATGACCCTGCAAAAGGTATGTCAGCAATTAGTCTGCACACAGGCATATGTCTACTTTGCTGAGTTGTTTTCTTGCTTTTGATACTGAGAGTTTCTTTGTGTAATTGTCCAAAGAAGCTGCAGTTGTTTGATTTGCAGCATGTCGTATCGCTGTGGAATTTGTGGACACCAGATTGAAAATGAGGGAAGAAAGATGTGTATAAATGAGCAGGTCAGAAATGGGAAGGGCAGAAATGATTTCCCTAAACTGTTTACTGAGGTATTTCAGCTTGGCCCAGTTTGGGCTGCTGTTTACCCTGCCCACCCAGAGTCAAAAGGTTATGGGTTCAAACCCCACCCTGGAACTAGAGCAAATACTCCTATCAGACATTTCAGGGCAGCACTGCACTGTTGAGTGCAAGGACCAGGGTCGGGGCAGGGCTGCACTGTTGGGGAGGGCGGGGCGGGGCTGCACTGTTGGGGAGGGCAGGGCAATTAAGACATTAAACCAAGGCACTGTTACCTGCTTACGTTGATCTAACAATGCCCATGGATTTCAAAGACCTGGATTCAGCGGGTGTCCAAGTCAGCATTCCCCCCTCAAGAATGTCATTCCAAGTGCTCAGCAAAGGACTTAATTTCATACCCCTATGCCCTCACCTTAATGAATTTCGGGCTCGGCACGCTGCTGAACTCTTCTTCCGCCGTCTTCGTCTCCGGGCTCACTTCTTTGGGCAGGAGTCCTCTCCCCGTTCAACGGATCCTTTCACCCATCTCCAATATTCTCCCTTCACCTGGACCCCTCCCTCTGGATTCTTACCTTCTCTTGATCTTTTCATTGAGAACTGTCGGCGCGAAATTAGTCGTCTCAATTTCTCTGCTCCTGTCACCCATTCTAATCTCTCTCTCGCTGAACTTACTGCACTCCATTCTCTCAGGTCCAACCCTGACATCGTCATCAAACCCGCCGACAAGGGTGGTGCTGTTGTTGTCTGGCACACTGACCTCTACCTCGTGGAGGCTGAGCGTCAACTCACAGACACTTCCTCCCACCTCTCCCTGGACCATGACCCCACCAGTGAACATCAAGCCATTGTTTCCAGTACTGTCACTGACCTCATCTCCTCTGGGGATCTTCCTCCCACAGCTTCCAACCTGATAGTCGCCCAACCTCGGACAGCCCGCTTCTACCTCCTACCCAAAATCCACAAACAGAACTGTCCCAGCAGACCGATCGTCTCAGCTTGCTCCTGCCCCACAGAACTCATCTCTCATTATCTTGACTCCCTTCTCTCTCCCCTTGTCCAGTCCCTTCCCACCTACATCTGTGATTCCTCTGACACCTTAGGTCACATCAACAATTTCCAGTTCCCTGGCCCCAACCGCTTCCTCTTCACCATGGACGTCCAATCCCTCTACACCTCCATCCCCCACCAGGATGGTCTGAGGGCCCTTAGATTCTTCCTCGAACAGAGGCCCGAACAATCTCCATCCACCAGTACTCTCCTCCGTCTGGCTGAACTTGTTCTCACACTAAACAATTTCTCCTTCAACTCCTCTCACTTCCTCCAAATAAAAGGTGTGGCTATGGGTACCCGCATGGGCCCCAGCTATGCCTGTCTCTTTATGGGGTATGTGGAACATTCCTTGTTCCAGTCCTACTCCGGCCCCCTTCTACAACTCTTTCTCCGGTACATCGATGATTACTTCGGTGCTGCTTCGTGCTCCCGTCGGGACTTGGAAAAACTTATTAATTTTGCTTCCAATCTCCACCCCTCCATCATTTTCACGTGGTCCATCTCTGACACTTCCCTTCCCTTCCTTGGCCTCACTGTCTCAGTCTCTGGTGATAGACTGTCCACCAATATCCATTACAAGCCTACCGACTCCCACAGCTATCTCGACTACAGCTCCTCACACCCCGCTTCTCGTAAGGACTCCATCCCATTCTCACAGTTCCTTCACCTCCGTCGCATCTGTTCCGATGATGCTACCTTCAAAAACAGTTCCTCTGACATGTCCTCCTTCTTCCTTAACCGAGGTTTTCCACCCACAGTCGTTGACAGGGCCCTCAACTGTGTCCAGCCATCTCCCGCGCATCCGCCCTCACGCCTTCTCCTCCCTCCCAGAAACATGATAGGGTCCCCCTTGTCCTCACTTATCACCCCACCAGCTTCCGCATTCAAAGGATCATCCTCCGCCATTTCCACCAACTCCAGCATGATGCCACTACCAAACACATCTTCCCTTCACCCCCACTGTCGGCATTCTGTAGGGATCGTTCCCTCCGGGACACCCTGGTCCACTCCTCCATCACCCCCTACTTCCCAACCCCCACCTATGGCACCATCCCATGCCCACGCAAAAGATGTAACACCTGCCCCTTCACTTCCTCTCTCCTCACCGTCCAAGGGCCCAAACACTCCTTTCAAGTGAAGCAACATTTCACTTGCATTTCCCCCAACTTAGTCTACTGCGTTCGTTGCTCCCAATGCGGTCTCCTCTACATTGGAGAGACCAAACGTAAACTGGGCGACTGCTTTGCAGAACACCTGCGGTCTGTCCGCAAGAATGACCCAAACCTCCCTGTTGCTTGCCATTTCAACACCCCACCCTGCTCTCTTGCCCACATGTCTGTCCTTGGCTTGCTGCATTGTTCCAGTGAAGCCCAACGCAAACTGGAGGAACAGCACCTCATCTTCCGACTAGGCACTTTACAGCCTTCCAGACTGAATATTGAATTCAACAACTTTAGGTCTTGAACTCCCTCCTCCATCCCCACCCCCCCTTCTGTTTTTTCCCCCTTCCTTTTGTTTTTTTCCAATAAATTATATAGATTTTTCTTTTTCCCTCCTATTTCCATTATTTTTAAATATTTTTTAATCTTTTATGCTCCCCCCACCCCCACTAGAGCTATGACTTGAGAGCCCTACCATCCACTCTTAATTAGCACATTCGTTTAGATAATATCACCAACTTCGACACCTATGTGTTCTTTTGTTCTGCCGTCTGTGACATCTTTTGATGATCTGCTTCTATCACTGCTTTTGCCTACAACCACACCACTTCTCTCTCTCTCTCTCTCTCTCTCTCTCTCTCTCTCTCCACCCCCCCCACCCCCCCACCTCGCCCACCTTAAACCAGCTTATATTTCAACCCTTCCTGGGATTCACCTTGTTCTGTCGAAGGGTCATGAGGACTCGAAACGTCAACTCTTTTCTTCTCCGCCGATGCTGCCAGACCTGCTGAGTTTTTCCAGGTAATTCTGTTTTTGCTTAATTGGCTGTTCAGTTCATTGCGGTTTGTGTGATCTCTCCTAGTTGATTGTTTATGTTAGTGCCCTTCTATAGTGATTAGTTGTATGATAAGTGCTGTGAGGTGTTTCTAGGAGGAGAAGTGATGAGGCTGTATATCAATGGAGGCTGTGAATGTAAATTTTCACAATGTGGGACAATAGTGCTGGGGAACTCCTTTCAGTTCAGGTATCCAGTGTTGCCAAAAAAACTTCCTGGATAGATATAACCAACTGTATAGAAGATGTTCTTTTCTTCTGCCCCGAAATTACACCTCTTCCCCCATCCTTACAGCAACCCTTATTGCATGCGATATGTTTCTACAGCCTACACCGGCCTCTCTGAAATTGCCAATTGGTGTCATGTTGGAGGCAATTTTGTGTGTTATGCTCATACCCAGTGGGAATTGAACTGAATATGCCCCAAGTTTAGTTCACATTGGACTATTTCAGCCTGCCTTTGCAGATGTGAAAAGCATAGGCTGGGATTATCCAGCCCTGTCCATGATAGGAATTGGGG
The DNA here is from genome assembly GCF_017639515.1 of Carcharodon carcharias. Lineage (NCBI taxonomy): Eukaryota > Metazoa > Chordata > Chondrichthyes > Lamniformes > Lamnidae > Carcharodon > Carcharodon carcharias. Next base: position 140,956,603 of record NC_054476.1, read on the forward strand.
CTCGAAAACTTAGAAAACAGCCAAACGGGGGGGACTGGAAAATCCCACCTATACTGTCTAACTGATTGTGCCATCCAGATCCCTTGAACAATTTCTTTACTTCTGTGTATTTGAATCTAGTGGAACAATCATTAACCTTAATAACTGGCTTTAATATTGTCCTATACAGTCCTCAGTGAAAGCCCCAGATTTGATCTCAGGTAAGTTAACATAACCAATCTCAGCCAGGGCAACAGGGACTTTAAATTAGCAGCGTCAGCTCTAAGCTAGGAGAGGAAAATCGGTCAGGTTAATCTCCTGGTCACTATCCAATAGAATCTTAGAACATTACAGCATCCTGCTCGCTTAGCATTAAGGGTTAAACTTGAGGAATGGGCAAGTGGGTGAATTAGAAGGCTGCAATACCTGTGGAAATACCCCAGCAAGTGTCAATACTTAAGAGCACCACCTTCTGAAGGGCAATTAAGGATGGACAATAAATGCTGGCCTTGCCAGTGACACTCAAATCCCGCAAATTAATTTTAAAAAGTGAGGAAACCGACTATTGTTCAGTTGGTTTTCAGTGTCTGATTGGTTTGTCCTGGTGATGTGGATCTGAATTTTAAATGTTGCACCATTTAACCACCACCCCCAGCTTTGCCATTTGTTGCCAGAGACACATTACGTGCCTGGCAGGAGAAGAACCATCCCTGGTTAGAGCTGTCTGATGTACATCGAGAAACGACAGAGAACATCCGGGTCACAGTTATACCCTTCTACATGGGCATGCGGGTAAGGCTATCTGCTCTGCTTGCAGGGCACACCAGTGTTTCCTAATGTTAATGCTAACAACGTCTGGTGAAACCCACTGATAAATTGAATATTTCCCCATTTTGCAGTTGCCAGTTTAGCGCACTGTTTATGAATGGGTTTTGTGTAAACTTGTTTTAAGTTGCAATTACACACCAGCTTTCTTTTTAAATGTAACTGCCCCGTATGATCCCAAATATCTGTGTAGCTCAGTATATACTGCAGGCATTGTCCAACCTATCCAACGATTGAGGTACTCACTTAACTGCTCATGTCAGGGGCCTGTGCTTGTTTCTCACTCTTGCACAGTAGTGACCGCTGGACCTGTCGTAGGATCACAGACTCATATGGCACAGAAGGAGACTACTTGACTCAGTGCCTATGTAGCTGTTTGAAAGAGTGTTGACATCTCCCTATGTTGATTTACATTTCATAGAATATGTGGCACAGAAACAGGCCATTCAGCCCAACCAGTCCATGCCAGTGTTTATGCTGCACGAGCCTCCTCCAACCTTTTCTCATCAAATCTACCATTGCAATCCTCGGTTCCCTTCTGCTTAATGGTTTGTTCATTTTCCCTTTAAATGCATCTCTATACTATTCACTTCAACCACTCTCTGTGGCAGCGAGTTCCACATTCTTACCACTCTCTGGGTAAAGAAGTTTCTTCTGAATTCCCTCTTGGATTTCTTGGTGACGGTTTTATTTTGATGGTCTCTACTTCTGCCCTTCCCCACAAGAGGAAACATTCCCTCTGTATCCACTCTTATCAAAACCTTTCAGAATTTTAAATACCTCTATTAGGTCATCCCTTAGCCTTTTTTTGAAGAGAGAAGAGCCCCAGCCTGTCACTCCTTTCCTGATGTTTATACCCACGTGTTTCTGGTATCCGTGTAAACCTTCTCCAGTGCCTCTATATCCTTTTTATAATATGGCGACCAGAACTGCACACAGCAGACTGTGTGTTCCAACCAAAGTTCTATACAGATTAAGGCTAGCTTCCCTACTTTTCAATTCTATCCCTCTAAAAATAAAATTTGGTGCTTGCTTTGCTTTTTTAAAATGGCCTTGCTAACCTGTCGCACGGTTTTTAACGATTCTTGTATTTGTGGTTGGAGATCCCTTTGATCCTCTACCCCACCTAGACTTGCACCTTCCAAGTAATAAGCGACCTCCCTCCTCTTACTACCAAAATGTACAAATTCATATTTATCTATGTTGAATTTCATTTGTCAATTATTTGTCTATTCTACAAGTTTATTAATGTCCCCCTGTAATTTTTTACAGCCCTTCCCAGAATTGGCTATCCTCCCCAGTTTGGTGTCATCCATAAATTTAGAAATTGTGTTTGTGAACAGCAGTGTTTCCAGCACTGATCCTTGTGGAACTCCACTTCTCACCTTCTGCCACTCTGAATAATGACCCTTTATTCCCACTCTCTGTTTTCTGTCTTAAACTGGCTAGCAATCCAGAGATAAAAACAAAAAAACTGCGGATGCTAGAAATCCAAAACAAAAACAGAATTACCTGGAAAAACTCAGCAGGTCTGGCAGCATCGGCGGAGAAGAAAAGAGTTGACGTTTCGAGTCCTCATTTAAAGTCATGGTCCATGTCCTCTTGCGCATGCAGCCACTGGGCATATTGAGCATCTTCATCTGCATCAGGGATTGAATGACCCATTTGAAGGGTCATGAGGACTCGAAACGTCAACTCTTTTCTTCTTCGCCGATGCTGCCAGACCTGCTGAGTTTTTCCAGGTAATTCTGTTTTTGTTTTGGCTAGCAATCCAGTCTGCCACTTGTCCCCTGACTCCACATTCTCTGACCTCGTTTGTTAATCTATTGTGGCACATCTTATCAAAGGCCTTTTGAACATCCAGATAAATTGCATCTACTGCATTATCATTGTCCACTTTCTGTTACCTCCTCAAAAATTCAGTTTGTTTGGTCGAACAAGATTTTTCCTTTTAAAATCCATGCTGGCTATTCATTATTATATTTCTCATTTCTAGATGTTCTTCTATTCCCTCCTCTAGTAAGGATTCCATTATTTTTGTACCACTGATGTTAAGCTGATGGTCGATAATTACCTGGAAATGTTCTGTCCCCCTTCTTAAATATAGGATTTACATTGGCTATCCTGCCAATCCTATTGCACGATATCTTTTTTTAAGGAGTTATTAAATATGATTAGTAACACCTTTGCTGGACCTTCCCCAGATTCTTTTAAAAAAAACAAGGATGCGATCCATTTGGTCCAGGGCTTTGACCCCTGGGTCTGTTTAGTTTATTCAATACATACCTTTTTGAAATGCGCTCATCTCATTGTTCATCTCATTATTCAACATCATGTTTATCTCCCTGATAAATTACCGAAGTGTAATAATTATTTAATATTTCTGCAATTCTCTATCTCTTAATGGTCCTATTCTCATCACAGGTTGCGTTTTATATTGATGTGCCTGTAAAATATTTTGCTTTTTTTCTATGTTCCTTGAAAACTTAATTTCATAGTTTATCTTTGCTTTAGTCTTTTTTTTTTTACTTCTCTCCTTGTTTCTTCATATTCTCCCTCATCATGCACTCCTTGCTGTCTACGCATTTAATGTTTGCCTCTTTCCTAACCCTCAGTTGTTTCCTTATGTCTTTATACATCCACAGAGCCTCACTAGTGTTTAATTTACTCTTTCCTTTTAGCGGAATATATTTTTCCTGCACTCTGAAAACCATTTTATCTATTTCTCATTGTTCTTCTGCATCGTTGTTTGCCAATATTGTTGCCATTTTATTTTCCCAAGTTGTATTCTGAGCCCCTGAAGATCAGCTTTTCTCCAATCTGTCAACTTGATCTTCTTCACTGTTATGTCCTTCAGAACTATCATCTTAAAGCATATTATATTATGGTCACAATAGCCTAGATGTTCCCCTGTTTTTACTTCTCTTAGCTGCTCTGGTTCATTCCCCATTACTAGATCTAATAGTGAATTTTCCCTTGTTGGGCTTTTTAAATATTGAGTTAGAAAAGAGTCCAGTACACATGGCAGAAAGTTAATTTCTTTACATGGATTTACAAAAAGGAAATCCTATTTGGCAAAAATTTTTTGAGGGTGCAACTAGTAGGGTAGTTAAAGGGGAACCAGTATCGGTAGTTAAAGGGGAACCAGTAGATGCATTATGCTTGGATTTGATGGAGATACGAAGCATGGTGGGAATGCAAGCTGTGAGGAGGACACAGGCTGCAAAGAAATAAAAACAGTAAGTGGGAAACAAGACAGGTGGAATGTCATGTGGGAAAGTGTGAGGTTATTTACTTGGTTTGGATGAATAGAAAAGCAAAATATTTTTTAAAAGATGTGAAACTTGTAAATGGTGCTTTTCAGAGAAACTTGAGTGTACTACTACAAGAAACACAAAAGGTTAGCATGCAGGTACAGCAAGCAATTAGGAAAGCAAGTGGCATGTTGGCCTTTATTGCAATGGGACTGGAATACAGGAATAAAGAAGTCTTGCTACAATAGTATGGGGTTTGGTGAGACCACAACTAGAATACCATGCAATTTTGATCTCAATATCTAAAGGAGGATATATTTGCATTGAAGGTGGTACAGTGCAGGTTCACTAGATTGGTCCTTGGGATTGAGAGGGTTGCCCTATGATAGACTGAGTAAATTGGGCCTCTACTCTCTGGAGTTTAGAAGATTGGGAGGTGATTTCATTGAAGCATATAAGATTTTGATGGGATTTGACAGGGTAGATACTGAGATATTATTTCCCCTGGTTGGGGAACCTAGAACAAGGAGCACACTTTCAGGATAAGGGACTGATCATTTAAGGACTGAGATGAGAAATTTCTTCACTCAAATGGTTGTGAATCTTTGGAATTCTTTGCTGCAAGAAGGTTGTGAATGCACTATCGTTGAATATGTTTAAGACTAAGATATATAGTCTCTCAGGGAATCGGGGGATATGGGGAGCAGGCAAGAAAGTGGGGTTGAAGCCCAAAAGCAGCCATGATCATATTGAATGGTGGAGTGGGCCCGATGGGCTGTATGGCCTACTCGTGTTCCTATCTCTTATGTTACCTGCCTCTTCTGTCCAATTAATACAGGCATCAGGGTAGTTGAAATCCCCCATAATTTTTTTTTTTTACTCGATTCCCTAATTTGTCTGCATATTTCTTCCTCCTCCACCTCAGTGTGATGGATACTTTATGTTTTCTCTATCCATATAGATTCTATTTTGTAATGCTGATGGCTATGTCCCTTTTTTCTACTGTTGTGTATCTTGAATATATATATTTACTTCACCCTATCTTTTCCCTTGCTATCTTTTTGAAGTATGTTATACCCTGCAATGTTTATTTTCCGGTCCTGACTTTTCTGTGGCAGCAGATTTATGGTGGTGAATGTTAATGATTTGGGAATGTTCTAAATGGAGAATATCTTTTAAAAATGCTTTTTAAATCCCCGGTCAATTTGGGATGTAATATTTCTTACTGTATTAAAAGAACAAAATTTGGTATGTGTTGGTCGAGGAACCAGTAGGACAAGAGCAGCATTTTTAGAACTTGTAATGTGAAAAATGTCCCATGAAACTTCACTGAGGAGATAGATGGTGGAACAGAAGTTGAGCCATGTGGAGGTGACTGAAAGTTTAATCAAAACTGTTCCAGCACATCCCTGGCTGGCCCCTCATCTTCCATCCTCCATAAACCCGAACTCATCCAAAACTCTGCTGCCAATATCATAACTCACCAAGTCCTGTTCACCCATCACCTTTGCTCGCTGGCCTACATTAACTCCTGACAGTTGAGCAATGTATCAATGTAACATTTTAAAATTCTTTTTAAAGCTCTTAGCCTTATTTTCAAATCCCTCCATGGCCTTGCTCATCCTATCTCTGCAATTTCCTCCATCTCCACAACTGTCTGAGATCTCTGCGCTCTTCCCATTCTGACCTTTTGTGCATCCCCAATTTTTAATCACCTCCACCAATGGTGGCTGTGCCTTCAGGTGCCTGGACCCTAAGGTCTGGAATTCCCCTCTTAAACCTTTCTGCCTTCCTCTCCTTTTAAAGATGCCCCTTAAAATCTGTCTCTTTGATCAGGCTGTTGGGCATCTATCCTAATGTGGCCCAGTTTCATGTTTTGTTTGATAATGCTCCAGTGAAGTTCCTTGGTTCTGTTTGCTCTGTTAAAGTTACTGATGTTTGGCAAACAGTGTGACAGGATGGAGATAGTTGTGGGGTTGAGGCAGGTAATGGAGAGGGAAGGGTTGAGTGCCATTGCACGTGTAAAAAGCTGCCTGTCCCCTGAGGCAGGAATGTCTAGTGGCTGTTTGTTTATCCTTTGGATACTTTCACTGCTTCATAAATAACTTTGTAAAGGAATTTTACCACCTCAGTAATTGGGTTTGTGCATGTGAATGTTTGAGTGCAAAGAAGATGCAGTTTGTAGCATTGCTGCTGTGGAACTGAGACTCCTATGTAATTATTGTAAACTGTTTTCAAAGATTGTTCACTCAAATTCTTACAATATCCAATTAAATTACAGGAAGCACAGAATTCCCATGTGTACTGGGTAAGTACTGCTCACTCTTTATCATGATTCATGTAGTTAATGCTCATTGAATATTTTACTACATATTACTGCTAAACTAAACTGGGGATTGAAGCCATTACACTGTAGGGATGATGTTGCATACAAGCACATGGGCTTTTCTCAGTTTTTTCCCCCCAACTTGGTGGTTGCTAGGTAGGGCAAAGGTTACGTTCACAAGGAGGAGTTTGGTTTCTGGGAGTGGGGAGGGGTAGAGTTTGCGGGGGACTAGAATTTGTTGGCGGGGGTGGGCTGGAAGAGGAGCTACTGGGAGAGGGGAGGAGGTGCAATATGAGACTACACCTAATTTTTCCTCAAGAGGCTGCAGTAATGGCTAATAGGTGAGGAAAAATGATTCCAGAGAGTGCATTCAGGGCTCCTGAATGGAATTGGGTTAATTTGCATTTTTGGAGCAGAGCATTGAAAATTTAACTAAGTAGTCTTTCTATACTCTTCCCCCTGTGATAACAATGACAAAAGTAGAAAATACTGCTCTATTTCTTAAGTCTGAAATCTCACTACATATGAAGAATGAAGAAAGATTATCTTATGAAGAAATGTTGGACATGTTGGGTGTTTACGATGGAGTTTAGTAGAATGAGAGGTGATCTTATTGAAATAGATAAGAGCTTGAGGGGATTTAATAGGGTGGATAGCGGGAGGATGTTTCCTCTTGTTGGGGAGACTGGAACCCAGGGGACATAGCTTAAGAATAAGAGGTCTCCCTTTTATGATGGAGATGAGAATTTTTTTTGAGGGTTAGTAGTCTGTGGAATACTCTTCCCCAGAGAGCAGTGGAGGCTGGGTCACTGAGTTTATTCAAGGCTGTGTGTGTTAGATTTTTGATGGACAAGGGAGTCTAGGGGTATTGGGGGGAGGTGGGGGGGGTTGCTGGTGCAGACTGGAAAGTGGAGTTAAGACCACAATCGGATCAGCCATGATCTTATTGGATAGCAGAGCAGGCTTGAAGGGCAGAATGACCTACTCCAGCTCTAAGTCCCATGTATCTATGTTCCAATGTACTCCAACCCTAGGTCAAACTCTGGCTGCTTTTCGCATGCAGTAACCTAATGGTATAACATGTATTTCCAGAAATATAAGAGCAGCTTGTACAGGTAGTCACACTAAGGCACATTCCCTTCTTGTAAATGGGTCACAGAATTTTAGTGGCACAGAAGGGGGCCATTCGGCCCATCATGCATGCACCGGTTCTCCAAATGAGTATTATGACCTAGTGCCATTGCCCTGCCTTTACCCAGCAAACCTGCACATTGTTTCTATTCAAATAATCATCTAATGCCTTCTTGAGTGCCTCAATTGAACCTGCCTCCACCACACTTCCAGGCAGTGCATTCCAGACCCGAACCATTTGTAAAAAATTTGGCAATGTTGGCAAATTTGGTAACCAAGAGTGGTGGTTAACTGTTATCACCCTTGAAGTCAAAGTGCTGCATTCCTCAAGTAGTCAATCAGTTTGACAATAAGATTTATTTTGGAAATTTATTGAACACTGTTATAATTGTGAAGAAATAGATTAAAAGGCAAAATATTCAGTGTAAATATAGTAAAAAGAATTTAATACAGGTCAGAGAAGCAAGTGCATGCCTTAGGGTATTTATTTGCTGCTTTTGCAAATCATTTTAAATCTGTTCCCTCTCATTCTTGATCCTTTTACGAGCAGGAACAGTTTTCCCCTATCCATTCTGTCTAGCCCCCTCATGATTTTGAACATGTTTATCAAATCTCCCCTTAGCCACCTTCTCTCCAAGGAGAACAGACCCAGCCTCTCCAATCTCTCTTCATAACTGAAGTTTCTCATTCCTGGAACTATTCTTGTAAACCCCTTTTGTGCTCTCTCCAATGTGTTCACATCCTTCCTATAATGTGGCGCCCAGAATTGTACACAATACTCCAGCTGAGGTCTTAACGAGTGTCCTACATAAATTCAACATAATCTCCCTGCTCTGACTCAATGATTCAGTCTGAGAGCCTGACTGTGGCCTGTCTTATTGTCTGTCTCAGTGGAGGTACTGTATTCGATTGGAGAACCTTGGGACAGAAGTTGTTCAGCTTCGGGAAAGGCACTGGAGGATCTTTAGTCTGTCCGGAACATTGGAGACAGTGCGAGGGAGAGGAGTTGTGGGCAGAGTAAGTACCAGTGCAACGCTGATTAATGTTTATGCTGTATTCCCACCACACTTTTATAATTATAGGTGGCCACCTCTGAGTCCTGTACAGAATGGAGCACAACCAGAGCTCCAGGTTTGTAATATTTAGAAGTATTAAGTACAGGAATGCACCGGAAGCTTGGACAATGGCTTGATGTGATTCCTATGAACTAACCCTGGACTTTGATCTAAATGTACCTTACAGGTAAATGTGAGGAATCGGGCGCTGAACAACAAACCATCCTGCTGTGCATTTAACCTCCTGTTGTTGCAAACAGTGAGAATGTAAATGAGCGGCATGAAAGTTTGAGTCAGCAGAAAAGTGGATTAAAATGTTAATGGGCAAAACTTACAGAAGCTGTCGCTGGACAATGGGTGCGCAGCCACCTCCAACCCTGTGGCATTGTGCTCAATATGCACAGCTATGCAATCAGCAGTCAGACAGCTACAGGCACCACACGTGCTCCTTTAACCAGCTGCAGTTTCTGTCAACCCTCTTTCCTCCTTATCAAATACACATCGCAAGTAGCAATGTATTTTTCTGCTCTTGCTCAGTTTATTGGGACAGCTATTTAGAAACTTCTAAATACTTTTAGAAAGAGAAGACTGAGGAGAGACCTGTTAGAGTTCTTTAATGCTGTGAAGGGGTTTCATAGGGTAGATGTAGGGATGTTTCTACTTGTGGGAACTGCAAAACTAGGGTCCATATGGTGAGAATGTGGAACTCGCTACCAGGAGTGGCTGAGGTGAATAACTTTATTTAACACTTGCCTCAGTGTCTCATACTGTGGAGGTGTTGCTTACCAAAATTTATTAGTGGATTTCCATTGAAAACTAAGCATGTTTTTTCAAGGAACTTAATGCAAGTATTTACAAAATACATAACAAGGGAGTCTGAGATACGAGGATGGAAAAGGACAGGATCAGGATGTGAAGGGTCAGTTTAGATTAGATGTTGGGAATTATTAAAATTTGTCCTTGGGATGTGAGCATCACTGGCAAGGCCAGCATTTGTTGTCCATCCCTAATTGCCCTTGAGAAGATGATAGCGAACCACTCTAAATCTCTGCAGTCCATGTGGTTTAGATATACTACAGTGCTTTTAGGGAAGAGGGGTTTCCAGGGTTTTGACCCAGTGACAGTGAAGGAATAGTAATTACAGTCCCAAGTCAGGATGTTTTGTGGCTTGGAGGGGAACTTGCAGGTGATAAAGTTCCCATGCATCTGCTTCCCTTGTCCTTCTAGGCGGTAGAGGTCACGGATTTGGAAGGTGCTTTTAAAGCCTTGATTTGCTGCAGTGCGTTTTGTAGATGGCACACACTGCTGCTACTGTGCGTCGGTGATAGAGAGAGTGAATGTTTAAGTTGGTGGATGGGTGCCTGTCAAGCGGGGTGCTTTGTCTTGGATGGTATTGAACTTATTTATCGTTGTTGGAAAGTCAGTCATCCAGACAAATGGAGAGTATTCCATCACATTCTGATCTATCCTTGTAAATGGTGGACAGTCTTTGGGGAGTCAGGAGGTGAGTTACTCAGTGCAGAATTCCCAGTGTCTGACCTGCTCTCGTTGGCACAGTGGTTATGCAGCTGATCCAGTTCAGTTACTAGTCAATGGTAACCCGCAGAATGTTTATAGTCAGGGATTCAGTGATGGTAGTGCCATTGACTGTTGAGGAGTGATGGTTTCTCTTGTTGGACATAGTCATTGCTTGATGCTGGTGTGGCGCAAGTGTTCCAATCCTAAATGCTGCACATTAACGTGGGCTGCTTCAGTATCTGAAGAGTCGCAGATGGTGCTGAACATTCCCATTCCTGACTTTATGATGGAGGGAAGGTTACTGATGAAGCAGCTGAAGATGGTTGGGACTAGGACACTACCCTGAGAAACTCCTGCAGGGATGTCCTGGGACTTTGGAGATTGGCTTCCAAACAACCAAAATTATCTTCCCTTGTGCTAGGTATGACTAACCAGTGGAGAGCCCCCCACCACCACCCTGATTCGCATGGACTTCAGTTTTGCTCAGGTTCCTTGATGTCATGTTTGACCAATTGCTGCCTTGATATCGAAAGCAGCCACTCTCACCTCATTGGTAAAATGTTCTCTACAACAGGGTGATTGAGCTAAAACAGGGCTCTTGGGAAGTGTGGCTGAGGCCAGTTAACTAGGTTCATTACAAGAGCAAATATTGCACTGGCAAAGCAATAGGGTTAGTATTCTGGGACAGCGGGTGTTGAAAGGCTGCCTTTACCTTGGTGGAAAGCTTGCATCCAGTTTTCCAGCACTGAAGTCATTCTTGTTCCACACACTAATTCAGCTGTTAACCCTTCAGAAGTGTCTGCATCTTCTTTACCATGCTGGTTTAGGATATAAATAAGGAGGTTATACTTCAGTTATACAGGGCATTGGTGGTACCACATCTTGAAAACTGTGTACAGTTTCAGCCTCCTTATTTAAGGAAGGATGTAAATGCATTGGAGGCGGTTCAAAGGAGGTTTACTAGATTGATACCTGGAATGAGTGGGCTGTCTTATGAGGAAGGGTCGGACAGACTGGGCTTGTTTCCATGGAGTTTAGAAGAGTGAGGGGTGATTTGATTGAAGTATATAAGATCCTGAACTGTATTGACAAGGTGGATGTGGAAAGGATGTTTCCTCTTGTGGGTGAATCCAGAACTAGGGGGCACTGTTTTAAAATTAGGGGTCGCCCTTTTAGGACAGAGATGAGAAATTTCTCCTCTGAGGGTTGTGTGACTTTGGAACTCTGCCTTCGAAGGCAGTGGAAGCGGAGTAATTGAATATTTTTAAGGTGAAGGTAGACTGATTTGTGTTAGGCAAGTGAATCAAAGGTTATTGAGGTAGATGGGAAATGGAATTCAAAACACAAACATATCAGCCATGATCGTATTGAATGGCAGAGCAGACTCAAGGGGCCGAATGGCCTACTTCTTCTATTTTGTACGTTTATATGATCAGCAGCAGTGTGCTACAGTAAATGAGGCATTCTTCCTACCCAGAAAGCCAGCAGGATACAGGTTTGCACAGGCACCTTTGGATCATATTAAAAACTGCAGCCCATTCCTTTCCCTATTCTCTGGACTATGTACCTGCTCTGAGGCCTGTCTGTGGACACATGCAATTTTCTGCCCCTGTAATTATGGCTCAGTTTGCATGATCCTATATCCCTGTTCTTGTTCTTTTCATTCATTTTTACAGGATGTTGCTGGCTAGGCCAGTATTTATTGCCCATCCCTGATTGCCCTTGAGAAGGTGGTGGTGAGCTGCCCCTTGAACCGCTGCAGTCCTTGTGTTGTAGGTACACCCACAGTGCTGTTAGGGAGGGAGTGCCAGGATTTTGACCCAGCGAAAGTAAAGGAATGCCAATATATTTCAAGTCAGGATGGTGAGTGACTTGGAGGGGAACTTCCAGGTGGCGGTGTTCCCATCTATCTGCTGCCCTTGTCCTTCTAGATAGTAGTGTTCGTGGGTTTGGAATGTGCTGTCGAAGGAGCCTTGGTGAGTTCCTGCAGTGCATCTTGTAAATGATACACACTGCTGCTACTGTTTGTCAGTGGTGGAGGGAGTGAATGTGGAAGGGATGCTAATCAAGCTTGCTGCTTTGTCCTGGATTGTGTCAAGCTTTTTGAATGTTGTTGGAGCTGCACTTATCCAGGAAAGCAGAGAGTATTCCATCGCAGCAGCAGAATTGTACTCAACCGCAATCTGTAATCTCATGGCCCAGCATATCCCCCACTCTACCATTACCACTAAGCCAGGGGATCAATCCTGGTTCAATGAAGAGTGCAGGAGGGCATGCCAGGAGTAGCACCAGGCATCCCTAAAAATGAGGTGTCAACCTGGTGAAGCTATAACACAGGACTACTTGCATGCCAAACAACAAAAGCAGCAACTGATAGACGGATAGATAGATCCACAGCCAATGGATCAGATCTAAACTCTGCAGTCCTGCCACATCCAGCCGTGAATGGTGGTGGACAATAAAACAAATCACTGGAGGAAGAGGCTTTACAAATATCCCCATCCTCAATGAAGAGGGAGCCCAGCACATCAGTGCAAAAGATAAGGCTGAAGCATTCGCAACAGTCTTCAGCCAGAAGTGCCTAGTAGATGATCCATCTTGGACTCCTCCAAAGGTCCCCTGCATCACAGATGCCAGTCTTCAGCCAATTTGATTCACTCTGTGTGATATCAAGAAACGGTTGAAGGCACTGGATACTGCAAAGGCTATGGGCCCTGACAATATTCCGACAATAATACTGGAGACTTGTGCTCCAGAACTGGCCGTGCCCCTAGCCAAGCTGTTCCGGTACAGCTACTACACCGGCATCTACCTGGCAATGTGGATAATTGGCCAGGTATGTCCTGTACACAAAAAGCAGGACAAATCCAACCTGGCCAATTATCGCCCCATCAGTCTACTCTCCATCATCACTAAAGTAATGGAAGGGATCATCAACAGTGGCGGGATTGCTGTGTTGGGATTGGAACCTGGGCCCCCAGAGCATTACCCTGGGTCCCTGGATTACCAGTCCAGTGACAATACCACTGCACTACTGCCCCGGCTAATGCTCTGGGGCATAGGTTCAGACCTCACCATGGCAGCTTGTATTTCTGGACCTAATGGGTAATGCTCCTGAAATATTTGTATTGCTGCAGAATTGAATAAACAGTGAGCGTGTAGCGTGTGAATCTAAATATCTATAATTAAGTGTCAACATCCTCTGGTTATGAGCTACTGAAATGTTAAGAGGGTTACCTTAAAGTTAACTAAACCCATTTACTTATAATAATGAGATTAAAATAATGAATTTACAGGTCTATTTGAGTGTCAACTCAGGGTGTGCTGTGGAGAAGGCACAACAAAGATTGACTGGAATGCTGGTAGGCTGAGAGGATTAAAGCTATGACTTGAGACAGGGAAAATGAGGATTATGTTCACAGAAGCAGAGAAGATTAGAGGGGAATCGAATGGGGTTCAAAATTAGGAAATGGTTTGAGAAGGTAAATGGAAAAACTATTTACACAAGTTGGTGAATCTGTCACAAGGAGGCAGAGGCTAAGCACCAGCACCAGAAACTCAGAGGAAGGTTAAAATAAGTATTTTCATACATTGTGTTATTAGCCATTGACATACGTTACCACAAAGGGTTATGGAGCTGAGTCAATCAAAGCATTTAAGCTGCAATATACCCTGGACTTTCTTTGCAGCAGACACCACGATGCTGATGGAGAAAAGGGACATCTCTTGTATTCATTATTGTAATTCCAGGATTACAGGGAAATGGAATTAGAGTAGATGGTGACATAGTGATAATGTCACTGGGCTAGTAATCCAGAGACCCAGGCTAATGCCCTGGGGACAAGGGTTCATACCCTACCATGCCAGCTAGTGGAATTTAAATTCAGTTAATAATCTGGAATTGAAAAACCCTAATCTCTGAAGCCATTGTCGATTGTTGTAAAAACCCTTCTGGTTCACTAATGTCCTTTAGAGAAAGAAATCTGCCATCCTTACCTGGTCTACGTGTAATTCCAGATCCACAGCAATGTGGTTGACTCTTAACGGCCCTCTGAAATGGTGGGGCAGAGCCATTAAATTCAAGAGAATTAGGCATGGGCAACAAATGATGGCCTTACCAGCGATGCCCACATCCCATGAAAGAATAAAGAAAAAAAGATAGCTTTGTTTGGAGGTCCAATCCTTGCCCGCTGCTGAGATTTCTCTTGGCTTCTCCTGTTGATGTGATACCAATGTGGAGTTTAGTGCTACAGCATATTCTGACTAAAAAATAAATCTATATTTTGTGTCTCTCTGTTCAGGAGCCAGTTTTATCAAAGGAGCAGCCAGCTTTTCAGTACAGCAGCCATGTCTCACTGCAGGCTCCCAGTGGTCACATGTGGTGAGTAGCCCGTTAACCATAGTGTAAAGATCAGTTCTGGAATCATCACTTCACGGTTCTCAGTATCTGCTGCATTGTACAGACTGCCTGAAATGAGGAGAATGTTTCGGCATAACTGTAATTAGGGGAGACAATGGCATAGTGGTAATGTCACTGGGCTAGTAATCCAGAGGCCCTGGAGACAAGGGTTTAAATCCCACCATGGCAACTTGTCGAATTTAAATTCAATTAATAATCTGGAATTGAAAAACTAGTCTCAACATTGTCAATTGTTGTAAAAACCCATCTGGCTTGAAAATGTCCAGCTGCCTTCTGAAATAGCCCACAGTCCTCTCAGTTCAAGGGGAAACTAGGGATGGGCAACAAATACTGGCCTTGGCAGCGATATACCATAAAAGGACATTTAAAAAGCTGCACTTGGTGTAAGTAGCCTCTGATGGACCATCAATAATTAAGCAGTGAGAGGCTTAGCCATACAGAATAGGGTCCCAATTACAATGGCATGGTCTCTGCTGAGTTAGTCCATGTCAGCCAGGGGGGGGTGGAGAAAAGTGGTCTTTATGTCTCTGGATTAAGGAGGAAAAGAATCAGCCATTTTTCAGCTGCTGATTACTAACTGGGGTCTCCTGCTGGTATGTGTGTATGTCTATAGTCAGGATCCATCCTGAAGTGAGGGGATTGGGGCCCTTCCTATTACTGAATTCACACCTGCAGCTTTAGCACTAGGGAGAAGAAGTTATGAAAGATGTTTCTCTGGCTATTTGTAAGTGGATGATTGCAAAACTTAAAATTCATTACTTCAAATTGTGCTTGAGATCTTCAATAAATGAGCAGGCAATTCTTCAAGCATGCTTTGATTTAATGTTGCAGCACTTTCTTATTGTGAATCCCTTTTGCTACCCAAGGCATGAAACTTTAAAGCCTTTGTGACAACAACAACTTATTTTTATGCTGCCTTTATCGTAATGAAATGTACCAAGATGCTTCACAGGGGTGTTATCAAACATAATATGATAACATTTGCAGAAGGAGATATGAGGTCAAATGATCAAAAGCTTTGTCAAAGAGGTAACCCAGCCAGGAGTGCGTTGAAATAGTCGAGCCTAAAGATAATGAAGGCATGAATGAGGGTTTCGTTAGCAGATGAGCTGAGACAGGCAAAGCCAGGTGATGTTAGGGACGTGGAAATAGGTGGTCTTAGTGATAGCATGAATATGTGATCATAAGCTCTTCTCGGGATCAGATATGTTAACAGACTGGTTTAAGAGAGGGATGAGTCGGTAGCTAGGGAGCAGAGTTTGGAGTGGGGATCGAAAACATTGGTTTCAGTCTTCACAAAATTTAATTGGAAGAAATTTCTGCTCACAAGTAGTGGAAGTTGAATAAGCAGTCTGATAATTTAACATCAGTGGAGGAAGCAAGAGAGCTGGTGTGAGGTAGAGCTGGGTGTCATCAGTATTCGTGTGAAACTAATGCTGTGCCTTCGGATGATGTCACCAAGAGGGCCAAGAATAGATTTTTGGGGAACACCAGGAGGTAATGGTTCATGAGCAGGAAGAGAAGCCAACTCTGGCTACAATTAAATACGTAAGAATGTTACTAGCTATTGTAATTTTTTTTACCTCTCTGCCCTGCATGCTGCCCAAATTGTGCACACTCATTAGCTCACCTAGCCTTTTTTAAAAAAAATTATTGTGATAACATTTTCCCACATTATACTTCCATGCTCAAAAATAAGCATGCAATCTGTGCTTCTGTATTCACCTCTTAAACATCCCCAATTTTAATTTCTCCACAAATGACAGCTGTGCTTTCAGCTGCCAAAGCCCTAAGTTCTGGAATTCCCTCCTTAAATCTCGCTGTGTCCCTCTCTCTCTCTCTTCTCTCCCTCTTTCCTCCTATAAGATGCTCCTTTTGATCATCTGCCCTCACCTCCTCATGAGATTGATGCCCCAGTGAAGTGCCCGGGGACTAGGTAAAGGCACTGTACAAATGCAAGTTGTTGCTTGCTTCTTGTTTGTTTTTGTTATTATTATTGATAACACTAAAGCTCCCTGCTTTATCCTGTCACTTGGGTTATAGAGCCAAGCACATGGGTTTATAATTTTGCTGTTGGTTGAAACAGGCACAGACACTGAGCTACATGAGCCCCAGTATACAAACAGCATTATTGTCCCTACAGACTTTCAATTTACAAAATTAACATGCAAGTCAGACAGCTGTTGAATATGTGCTAATTGTTCAATAAGGTGCTTGGAGGTGTTTGAAGACTGTCTGGGGCAGTTACTGATGGTGGGATCAGCTAGAATGATTCCCTACAGCTGCTTCCAGTTATTTGCATTGATCAGTAAACATGGTCAAGACCATCTACTGAGATAATATGACTGGTTTATGTAGGAGCGCAGAAGAATACATTTTATTCAGTGTAATTCCCAACTGGTCTAGAATGAATGTGGTGATTAAACTAAGGGTTGAGGCTCTTTCCGTTATTCTATTCTTTGAGCTAACCATGCCATTCCTTCATTTCCTGATTAAAGCTTCTGAATGTGGGTTCACTTCAACAGCTGATATTGCTGGCTGGTTCCACAGTGCTGGCTCTGTTAGTGGCGTTGTGTTGGCTCTTTCCTAGTCCAGCCCATCTCGCTGTTATTTAACGTAATTCTTAGACTAATTTCGGCTGTGGATATAAATGATGAGCATGCTATTATAGAAATCATTGTAAAATATGATAGCATTCCTCAAAATCATTTTAGAAATTAAATCTTTTTGACTTGCACTATACTCCAGTCCTAAAGGTGAAACAGAAACTCAGACAGCACCTTCCAAACCCATGGCCACTACCATCTAGAAGGACAAGGGCAGCAGATAGATGGGAACACCACCACCTGGAAGTTCCCCTCCAAGTCACTCACCATCCTGACTTGGAAATATATCACTGCTCCTTCACTGTCGCTGGGTCAAAATCCTGGAACTCCCTTCCTTAACAGCACTGTGGGTGTACCTACACCACATGGGCTGCAGCAGTTCAAGAAGGCAGCTCACTGCCACCTTCTCAAAGGCAACTAGGGATGGGCAATAAATGCTGCCAGTGAAGCCCACATCCCGTGAATGAATATAAAAAAAACGTTTGCACGATTACACACTTAACAGCGCTGCTGAAAATAAATAGACTGGCTTGGTTCAATTCACTCTACCTTGACCCCTGATATGTCATTGGTTCCTTGACCTCCCGTAGGTCACCTCATGCATGCATCGAGTTGGTTCATCAAGCTATGATGTTTTGTTGTCCCATGTACTCTCTCAGTAAACGGGGGCCAGTCAGAAACTGCGTGCTATCTACCAGCACGTTGTTACACATTGCATAGGACATACAGCACAGAAACAGTCCATTTGGCCCAACCAGTCCATGCTTGAGTTCATGCTCCACTCGTGCTTCTTTCTACCTTTCCTCAAATAAATTACCACTGTATCTCTGTTCCCTTCCCATTCATTTGCTTGTCTTGCCTCCCCTTAAATGCATCTCTATACTCTTCACTTCAACTACTCCCTGTGGTAGTGACTTCGTCATTCTCACCACTCTTTGGGTAAGGAAGTTTCTAATGCATTCTCTATTGGATTTCTTGGTGACTGTCTTATAATGACAGCCTCTGGTTCTGCTCTTCCCCGCAAGAGGAAACATTCTCTCTGTATCCACTCTTAACAAAACGTTTCAGAATTTTAAAGACCTCTACTAAGTCACCCCTCAGCCTTCCTTATTTCCAAGAGAAAAGAGACCCAGCCTGTCAGTCCTTTCCTGATATGAATATCCAGACTGTGCTGTTGTTTTTGCCCTGCCTTTTGGGCAGGATTCAATTGAGTTTGAGGATACTGATTGTCTGTTCTCTGACCCTAAAGCAGAATGGAGGCACAACACAGTATTGATATCTCTGGAGTGACACAATGCTAGGTTCATTGTATTGGGCCTAATGACACTTAGTATGTTAAAGTTCCTACATAAATATAAGTTCTTTTTGCTGTATCCCAAACGCAGATAAAAAGCATCAGCACCTGTCTTCCCAGTGTCTTTTGATTGCAAGTCCTGATGCTAGTTTTAGACTGCAATTTAGATTGGATCATGAAACTGAGCTCTGTCATGTATGACAGAGCATGACTTTAAGCATGTATGTTTACACAGTTAATACCAGCTCCCCCATGCTGACAGCAGACCCTCCAAAAGAAGAACAGAGGAGCTGGTTTCCACAGTTTAATCATGAGTAGCCAATTCACAGGCAACCTACCTGCAAGCAGCAATGGACAAGTGCCTGTGTAAATCTGCCCGTGCAATGCAGGACATTCCCTGAGCTGATGCTGCAACATAGCCTTCAGTTAACAGTGAATATCCTTCCCAGCAGCACATTGTTTCATAGTTTGCCATTGTGAGATTTGAACTCTTGATAATCTTTTAAATCTTTTAAATTTTGAACTCTTGATACTCTTTCGAGTACAAACCTGTTTCCATCTGTTTCAGATGAAGTCACATTGTTCCATAGTTTGCCATTGTGAGATTTGAACTCTTGATCTTGGGGTTACAAGCCCAGTACCATAACCACTTGGCTATCATACCAGAACTTCCCAGCAGCACATGTTGCACCAGCCTGTAAGGCTTGTTTATCTCTTCATCTATTATTTGAATTGACCTAATCCTTCTCTTAATTGAGGTTTTCTGATTCAATGAGTACAAGGTATATGAGATATTAGTCAAGTACTCACCCTTCCCACCATGATCGCTTAACCCTCAGTGTGCAAATTAGGTTTCCTTTATCATCCAGCCCAATTTCAGGCCACTTACTCCTACCCAGTTCAGTACTGTGTTGTGGATTTATTCCCAGCTGCTCATGTGTTTCAGGTGATTCTTGCTGAGAATTAATCTGCTGGTGGACAGAGGTGAGGATTAAGATCAGAGAGAGGATTGGAAAGTAAGGAAAGGCTACAGGTAGGAGTGAAAAAGATAAGGGAGCCTTAAGTCACACTCTGCCACAGTAGCAGGAGTGTAGGCCATTCAGCCCCATGAACCTGCTCTGCCATTTGATTAGACCATGACTGATCTGTATCCTAACTTCATCCATCTCTGTTGATTCCATATCCCTCATTACCCTTTACTAACAAAACATTATTTTGATTAAGATTATTCATTGAGCTAGCATCCACCAAGAAATCCAGTAGGGAGTTCAGAAGAAACTTCTTTACCCAAAGAGTGTTGAGAATGTGGAACTCGCTACCACAGAGAGCAGTTGAAGCAATTAGTATACATCTAAGAGGAAGCTAGACAAGCATATGAGGGAGAAGAGAATAGTGTGTTAGGATGATGGATTTAGATGAGGAAACAAGCAAGGAGGTTTAAGTAGAGCATAAACACCAGCATGGATTAGTTGGGCCAGAGGGGCCTATTTCTGGGCCCTATGTACTGCTTATTTTGGGGCAGAGCTTCAAACTTCTACCATCCTTTCATTAAGAAGTGTTTCCTAACTTCTCTCTGGAATGGCTTGGCTCTAATTTTAAGGTGATGTTCTCTTGTGGACTTCCCACCAGCAGAAAGCTTTTCTCTCTGTCTACACCTATCAATTCCTTTCAAAACCCTAAAAATATCAATCAACTCTCTGATTAACCTTCTATATGCCGGGAATACAATGACATTTTATGTAATCTACCCATATAACCTAACCCTTGGCGCTCTGATAAAATTCTGGTGAATCTCTCTTGCACCCCTTCCAAAGGTGGTATAATCTTTCTGAGGGAAGTGCCAGAATTATACACAGTGCTCTGGATGTGGTCTAACCAGGGCTTTGTATAACTGCAGCAAAGCTCCTCCCCCTTATATTCTAGACCTCTAGATATAAAGGTTAACCTTTAGGTCACACTCTGACTCAGCCCTATGCAACGGAGACATTCTCCATGGAGTTGTATTCTGGTTGGCTCAACAGAGTGTGGAGTGAGAATTTGATGCCTCCTACAATAGAGGGTGTTTCACTGAAGAGAGTACTTCAAATTGCATTATCCCTCCACATCCCCCTCACGTGTCAGGTCTGCCAGGTACATCCCATCTCTGATTACTCTTCAGGATTGATATTGAATTACAGAAAATGTCCACTACAGAGAATACCGTGCAATGCAACTGGGACATGCAGGTGTTTATGCTCCACACAAGCCTCCTCCCACCCTACTTCATCTCACCCCATCAACATATCCCTCTGTTCTTTTCTCCCTAGTGTTTACCTAGCTACCACTTAAATGCATTTATGCTACTCACCTCAACCATTCCTTCTGGGAGCAAGTTCCATATTCTAATAGTTTTAAGAAATTAGCAACCTAAGAAACCTGTTAAAAATTAGATCTTTAGGAACAATACATGACTGTAAAGCAAACCAGGCTAGTCCCAGTTTCCATCAATGATTAGAGTTATCCGGTCACACCTGAAGCAACAGTGAGGGGTTGACAGGACTATCCCTAGTTGTGCAGCTGTGGGAGATTGACAGTTCTATTCCTGGTTATGCGGCAGTGAGGGGTTGACAGGACTATGCTTGATCGTGCAGCAGTGAGGGATTGACAGGACTATTCTGGATCGTGCAGCAGTGAGGGGTTGACAGGACTATTCTGGATCGTGCAGCAGTGAGGGATTGACAGGACTATTCCTGGTTATGCGGCAGTGAGGGGTTGACAGGACTATTCTGGATCGTGCAGCAGTGAGGGGTTGACAGGACTATCCCTTGTTGTGCAGCTGTGGGGGATTGACAGGACTATTCCTGGTTATGCGGCAGTGAGGGATTGACAGGACTATTCTGGATCGTGCAGCAGTGAGGGATTGACAGGACTATTCCTGGTTATGCGGCAGTGAGGGGTTGACAGGACTATTCTGGATCATGCGTCTGTAAAGCACTGAACAGACGGCTTGTGTTTGATGCTCCCACAATTGAATATTCTGCTGATGTTTACTGCCTGGGTCACACACACAGCAGGTGCAGAGGTGTTCATTTAAGCAAAGCCCAGCAAGAATCTACACCTTCAGAAGAAAAATAAATGATATCTGTGTCAGTTGGTGTGTGTGTGCTGTGTGTGATTGAAGAAAATGATGGCGTTCGTGTATCGGTGTTTTCAAAGTACACAGAACATTTTATAATAATGTAGATTTAGATTGTGTATGTGTGTATGCACAAGCCCTTGTAGTGCAACACAATCTGTAAACTGTTGCCTCAAACCAAAGTTCTGAATGTTAAAAGCTGGGGAAAACAATGATTAGGCCAAATAGCCCCCTGTGCTGTATCATTCCATGATTCAAAGATTGCACAAAAACTTACATTTACATGATTCTCTAAGAACACAGGACGGAGTCAGATGGTAGAGTAATTCTGTGAGTGAGAGTGATGGGAGGGGCTCTCTGGTTTCAGAAACACACCTAGCACCACGTTTGGGGTCTCAGCTACCCCTGGAAACAGCCTAGAGCCTTTACTCTGTGAATGTGATCCCATGCACACTGTGCCATCCTCCAGTGCCCATTCTTTGGCTGTGATTCCAGAGGGCATGTGGGCTAGACATTCAACCATAGAGGGAATCACATCCTCACCCAATGTTCTTCCATCGCCTTGCTAGTAGGTGGAGGCCTGGGGAGTTCTTTCCCTTCCTAGCTTAGTTTTCACTGAGATCAGCGCAGGTTGGGGATGGGACCTCTTGTTCTGTAGAACTCAGTCACCACAGTAGCCAGTTGAATCACGGGAGATATTTAATCTATATCTTTGACCAAGTTTTCAGTCTTCTGTCCTAATATCATCATATGTGGTTCATTTTTTTATGATTCTGGGATGCGGATGTCATATGTTTGTCTATCCCTAATTGCTCTTGAGAAGGTGGTGGTGAGCTGCTCCCTTGAACCACTGCAGCTTGTACAGTGCTGTTGGGGTGGGAGTTTCAGGATTTTGACCCAGTGACAGTAAAGGAACGGCGATATATTTCCAAGTCAGGATGGTTGTGACTTGGAGGGGAACTTGCAGGTGGTGGTGTTCCCAAGCATCTGCTACCCTTGTCCTTCTAAGGTGGTAGAGGTTGCAGGTTTGGAAGGTGCTGCCGATGGAGCCTTGGTGAGTTGCTGCAGTGTATCTTGTAGATGGAACACACTGCTGCCACTGCATCGGTGGTGGAGGGAGTGAATGTTGAGGTGCCAATCAACTGGGCTGCTTTGGCCTGGATGGTGTCAAGTTTCTTGAGTGTTGTGGGAGCTGCACTCATCCAGGCAAGTGGGGGGTATTCCATCACACTCCTGACTTGTGCCTTGTAGATGGTGGACAGGGTTTGGGGAGTCAGGAGGTGAGTTACTCACCGCAAGATTCCTAGCCTCTGGCCTGCCCTTGTAGCTGTAGTACTTATATGGCTAGCCCTGTTCAGTTTCTAGTCAGTGGGGGATTCAGTGATGGTAATGCCATTGAACATCATGGGGCAATGGTTAGATTCTCTCTGGTTAGTTTTAATTTTGTTTGATAATTGACCCCGTGAAGTGCCTTGAGATGTTTTACCACATTAAAGTTGCTGTATAAATTATTAGGAAGATGATTAGTTTAGAGAGGGAAGGAATTTTTCATTACCTGAGGCTGCCTAGGAATCTGATATTACCTGAAGGAGTTAAAAATAAATCCTTCCCTTTGGTTTACCCCCAGCCAATCTCCTTTCTCCTCACTGTTGCTGACCAGCTGTAAGTAGGCAGGAGCCATTTCCAGAGGCTGACTTTGTCTCTGCATTCCACAGGGGTTCCTATC
The DNA here is from genome assembly GCF_017639515.1 of Carcharodon carcharias. Taxonomy (NCBI): domain Eukaryota; kingdom Metazoa; phylum Chordata; class Chondrichthyes; order Lamniformes; family Lamnidae; genus Carcharodon; species Carcharodon carcharias. The sequence goes on from NC_054476.1 coordinate 140,979,852, forward strand.
GCTTTGAGAGAGCCAACCAGAGTCTCCTCGATGTTCGTATTCCACCATTCTCCCTCGAAAGCAAGAACGAAGATTCTCCCAATGGGTTCTTGCCTGGCCCATTCACCTCCTTAACCTGAGCATGAGGTAGTTGCTGCAGTTACACACTATAGAGATAGAAGGGTGGAGGTTATAAAGGACTTTTGGTGGGGTTGGAGGGGTGGTGGTGGTGGTGGTGGGGGGGGGGGGGTTGCAGTGCGGAGATGTAGTCCATGATGCAGCAATGGATTAGATTTAGCAGTAACCAGACTACCTCAGTGAGATATGAACAGGAAGGACCAGGAAGTGGAGTGGACTGTTCCTTTAATTAAAATAAAGCTCAACTTGGTATATGGTATATGCTGGTCAAGGGAGATTTGTTTAGAATCTGAGGTGTTTAAAATCCTGTGTCTACAAAACTGTTATTGCATTTTTGTTACCTTTTATGCCAGCTTTCCATGACAAATTCTTGTGTTCACATTTCTAATGGAGCTGCCAGTGTAAACCTACGCTATAATTATTGCACCAGCACTGTTGCTGTTACCTCAGTTGTAATCTAATTACAATGCAATTATATCCTTTCTTAAGTAAGGAGACCAAAACTGTAAACTCTACTCCAGAAGCCGCCTAAGGCCCTGTAACAGCTGCAGCAACATTCCCCTACTTTTATATTTCATTCCCATTGCAATAAACACCAACATTCCATTTGCCTTCTTAATCACTTGCTGTACCTGTGTACAAATTTTTGTGATTCATGTACCAGGACACCCAGATCCCTCTGTACTGTAGAGTTCTGCAATCTCTCTCCATTTAAATAATTTGCTGCTTTTCTATTCTTCCCACTAAAGTGGACAAGTTCACGTTTTCCCACATTATCCTCCATCTGTCAAATTTTTGCCCACTCACTTAATCTATCTAAATCCCTCTGTAGATTCTTTATGTAGTCTTGACAACTTATTTACCTACCTATCTTTGCGTCAGCGGCAAATTTAGCTACCATACATTTGGCCCCTTCATCCAAGTTATTGATATAAAGTGTAAATAGTTGAGGCCCCAGCACTGTTCCCTGTGGCACTCCACTGGTAACAGCTTGCCAACCTGAGGATGACCCATTTATCCCTACCCTGTTTCCTGTTAGCTAACCAATCCTATCCATGCTAATATGTTACCCCCCACACCATGAGCTCTTACTTTGTGTCACAATCTTTGATGTGACACCTTGTTCAATGCCTTTTGAAAATCAGGGTGACTAACCATCCCAAATTTCCCGGGACTGTCCCAAAATTTGCAGTCCTCTCGTGCATCCTGGGTTTGGGCTTCCCGGGATGGGGGCAGTCCTCCCAAGCCTGGAAAGCATGAGAGGGAGGGGAGAGGAGAGGAGTGGTCCAAGGAGACCTGAGGGGAGGGATCAGGCAGCAGAAGTAGGGGACCTGAAAAGGAAGGAAGGGTTGAACAAAGCGTCACTCTGCTCCTCGGGTCCCATCAGCAAGCAGACCCCCACCCTGCTTCTCGAGCGCTGTCAGAGCCTCTCCCTGGCTCCTCTGCCAAAGTGTCTCTTATTTGCTTCCCCCAGAGTTGGTCACCCAGTTAGAGATTCAAGTATACCACATCCGCAGTTTCTCCTTCATCTGCTTTGCTAGTTACTTTCTCAAAGAGCTCTAACAAATTAGTCAAATACGATGTTCCCGTCACAAAATATTTTCAACTGTATAACACTGGAGTACAATACTGGTGGCGTCAGGTCTGTCAATATATAACACCAGGGTACGTACATGTGAACGTATGAAATAGGAGCAGACCCTTCGAGCCTGCTCCCCCATTCATTAAGATCATGGCTGATTGGTTTGTGTTTCAAGTTCCATGTTCCCATCTACTTGTGATAACCTTAGACTCTTGTTAGGCAAGGGAATCAATCTACCTCCATCTTAAAAAATTTAATGACCCTGCCTCCACTGTGTTCTGAGGCATAGTGTATCAAAGTGTCTCAATCCTCTGAGAGAAAAAATTCTCCTCATCTCTGCCCTCAAAGGACAACCCCTAACTTTAAAACAGTGCCCCTTAGTTCTGGACTCACCCATAAGAGGAAACACCCTTTCCACGTCCACCTTGTCAATACAGTTCAGGATCTTGCATACTTCAATCAAGTCACCCCTCACTTTTCTAAACTCCAGTGGAAGTAAACCCAGTCTGTCTAACCTTTTCTCATAAGTCAACCCACTCATTCCAGGTATCAATCTGGTAAACCTTCTCTGAACAGTCTCCAATGCATTCATATCCTTCCTTAAACAAGGAGACCAAATTGCGCATAATATTTGAATTCAGTTCCTCTTGTAATAAAGGATAGACTTCCATTAGCCTTCTTAATTACTTGCTGTACCTGCATACTAACTTTTTATGACTCATGCACTAGAACACCCAGATCCCTCTGTAGCTCGGAATTCTGTAGCCATTCTCCAGTTAAGTAATACTGTGCTTTTTTATTCTTCCTGTCAAAGTGAACAACTTCACCTTTCCCACATTATATTCTATATTTTTGCCCACTCACGCAACCTATTTTTATTTGTCTTTAACCTCCTTATGTCCTCTTCACAACATACTTTCCTACCTGTCTTTCTGTCATCTTCAAATTTAGCTATCATGCCTTCACTCCCCTCATCTAAGTCATTGATATAAATTGTAAAAAGTTGAGGGTTCGTACTCAGTTTTCTGTCAGCCAGCCAATCTTCTATCCATGCTAATATGTTACCCCCTACACCATGAGCTTTTATTTTCCACAATAACCTTTGATGTGGTACCTTATTAAATGCCTTCTGGAAAGCCAAGTACAGCATGTCTACCGTCTCCCCTTTATCCACAGCGCATGTTACTCCTTCAAAAAACTCCAATAAATTGGCTAAACATGATTTCCCTTTCATAAAACCATGCTGACTTTTCCCAATTACCATGTGCTTTTCTAAGTGCCCAGCTATAACCTCCTTAATGATCGGTTCTAACACCTTCTCCATGTTAGACATCAAGCTAACTGGCTGTTTCTGTCCCCCCTCCCTTCTTGAATAAAGGGGTTATATTTGCTACTTTCCAGTCTGATGAAACCATTCCAGAATATAGCAAATTTTGAAAAATTAACACCAGTGCATCATCTACTACCTCATTAGCCACCTCTTTTTTAAGATGCTAGGATGAAGTCCATCAGGACCCAGAGACTTGTCAGCCACAGCTCCATCAGTTTGCTCAGTACCGCTTCCCCAGTGACTGTAATTTCACCAATTTCCTCTCTCCCTTTCATCTCCTGATTTACAGCTATTACTGGAATTACACTCATTTTACTTTTTTTCATTTTAAATGCTTGTAGAAACTCTTGCTATCTGTTTTTACGTTTCCAGCTCACTTCCTCTCATACTCTAATTTCTTACTCCTAATTGACGTTTTAGTCATTCTCTGCCATTCTTTATATTCTGACCAATCACCTGACCTGTCACTCATCTTTGCACAGTTGTATGCTTTTTCCTTAAGATTGATGTTTTCCTTAACTTCTTTAGTTAACCACGGATGGTGGGTCCTCCATTTAGAATTTTTCTTTATAGTAGGAATATAATTATCCTGAGTATTCTGAAATATCCCCTTAAATGTCTGCCACTGCTCTATTGATCTATTAGCCTAGTTTCCTAGTTCACTTCAGCTCGCTCAGCTTTCATGCCCACATAGTTGCCCTTATTTAAGTTTTACATACTAGTCTTAGATCCACTCTTCCCCCTTTCAAACTGGATGTGAAATTCAATCATACTGTGATTGCTGCTACCCAGGGGTGCCTTCACTCTGAGGTCATTAATTAATCCTGTCACATTACACAATACCAAGTCTAATATAACCTGCTCTCTGGTTGGTTCCAGAACGTGCTGTTCTAAGAAATGATCTCGAAAGCATTCGATGAACTCCTCATCCAGGCTACCACTGCCAATTTGATTTTTCCAGTTTATTTGTAGATTAAAATCATCCATGGTTATTGCTGTCCCTTTATCATGAGCACCCAATATTTTGTATATACTTTGTCCTACATTGTGGTTACTCTTAGGGGGGGCCTGTAGACCACTCCCACTAGTGACTTCTTTCGCCTACTATTCCTTATCTCCACCCAAACTGATCCTACATCCTGATCTCCTGAACCAAGTACATCCTTGGTTAACAGTGCTACCCCTCCAACTTTACCTAGCTTCCTATTCTTGAATGTCATATACCCCTCAGTATTCAGGACCCAATCCTTGTCATCCTGCAGCAATGTCTCCGTAATGGATATCAGATCATATTTATTTACTTCAATGTGCACTGTTCATTCATAGTGGTTTTGTTACTAGACTATTATTCCAGAGACGCAGGGTAATGCTCTGGGGACCTGGGTTCGAATCCTACCATAGCAGATGGTGAAATTTGAATTCGATAAAAATCTGGGATTAAAAGTCTGATGATGACCATGAAACCTATTGCCAGATTGTCATAAAAATCCATCTGATTCACTGTTGTCTTTTAGGGAAGGAAATCTGCTGTCCTTACCTGGTCTGACCTACATGTGAATCCAGACCCACAGCAATGTGGTTGACCCTAAATCAGGGATGGGCAATAAATGCTGGCTGAAGCAGTGATGGCTACATTCCATGAATGAATGAATAAAAAAGAATGCTACGCACATTCAGATACAGAGCCTTTAGTTTTGCCTTGTTGTTATCTTTGTAACTTCTAGTCTTGACTACTGGTATATTCTTAGGTTTTATCTCTCTCCCTTGATGATCTGAGAGCGCTCATGTAAATTTGAAACCGGACCACCCGGCATCAACCTAGGCACCGGAAAGGACAACGGCAAACTCGGCCCTGTCAACCCTGCATAGTCCTCCTTACTAACATCTGGGCACTAGTACCAAAATTGGGAGAGCTGTCTCACAGACTAGTCAAACAACAGCCTGACATAGCCATTCTCACAGAATCATATCTTACAGATCATGTCCTAGACACCATCATAACCATCCCTGGGTATGTCCTGTTCCACCGGCAGCACAGGCCCAGCAGAGGTGGTAGCACAGTGGGATACAGTCGGAAGGGAGTTGCCCTGGGAGCCCTTAACATCAACTCTGGACCCCACGACGTATCATGGCATCAGGTCAAACATGGGCAAGGAAACCTCCTGCTGATTACCATATACCGCACTCCTTCAGCTGATGAATCAGTGCTCCTCCTTCTTGAACATGACTTAGAGGAAGCACTGAGGGTGGCAAGGGTTCAGAATGTATTCTGGGTGGGGACTTTAATGCCTATCACTAAGAGTGGCTCGGGAGCACCACTACTGACCGAGCTGGCCAAGCCCTAAAGGGCAAAACTGCTCGACTGGGTCTGCGGCAGGTGGTGAGGGAACCAACAAGAGGGAAAAACATACTTGACCTTAACCTCATCAACCTGCCTGCCACAGATACTGTCCTGACAGTATCGGTAGGAGTGACCACCACACAGTCATTGTGGAGACAAAGTCCCACCTTCACATTGAGGATTACCTCTATCGTGTTTTGTGGCACTACCATCATGCTAAATGGGGTAGATTTCAAACAGATCTAGCAGCTCAAGACTGGGCATCCATGAGGCTTGACACCATCCAGGCCAAAGCAGCCTGCTTGATTGGCACCGCCTCCACAAACATTCATTGCCTCCACCACTGCCGCGCAGTAGCAGCAGTGTGTACCATCTGCAAAATGCACTGTAGGAATTCACCAAGTCTCCTTAGACAGCACCTTCCAAACTCATGACCACTACCACCTAGAAGAACAAGGGCAGCAGACACATGGGAACACCACCACTTGGAAGTTCCTCTCCAAGTCACTAACCATCCTGACTTGGAAATATATCACTGTTCCTTCACTGTCGCTCGGTCAAAATCCTCGAACTCCTAACAGCACTGTGGATGTACCTACTCCACATGGATGGCAGCGCTTCAAGAAGGCAGCTCACCACCACCTTCTCAAGGATAACTAGGGATGGGCAATAAATCAGTGAAGCCTATATCTTGTCAGTGAAGAATTTAAAAATATTATGATTTGATAGCCATTACAGAGACATGGCTGTAGGAGGACATGAATATTGAAAGGGACAGGATATTTAGGAAGGATAGGAAGCAAGGAAAAGATAGAAGGATGGCTCTGTTAGTTAATGATGGTATTAGCACAAAAGTGAGGGATGACCAAGGTTCAGGAAACCACAATGTTAAAATGGTTTGCGTAGAGATGAGAAATGGTAAAGGCAAGAACTCACTTGTGGGAGTTGTGTATAGGCCCCCTAACAGTAATCACATGGCAGGGTTAAGCATAAAAGAAGAAATAATTGGAGCTTGTCAGAAAGGTGCGGTGATAATGATGGGAGATTTTAATTTACATATGGACTGGAAAAGTCAGATGGCCAAAGATAACCTAGATGAGGAGTACATTGAATGTTTTTGGGAACAGCACATTCTGGAGTCAACCAGAGAGCAGGCTATAGTAAACCTAGTATTGTGCAATGAGATTGGAGTAACTAATGATTCCATAGTGAAGGTCCCTCTAGGTAGCAGCGACCATAAAATGATTGAATTTTACATTCAGTTTGAAGGAGAGAGAGGAGTGGGTCTGAGACTAAGTTTTTAAACATAAATAAGGGCAATTATGAGGGCATGAAAGCTGAGCTGGTTAAAATGAATTGGCAAATTAGATTAAGGGATAGGTCCAGAGAGATGCCACGGCTAATATTTAAGGGCGTATTTCAGAATGCACAGAATAGATGCATTCTAACGAGCAAGGAATAGTCCAAGGGACAGGGGCACCATCTGTGGTTAACTAGCAGGGTTAAAGATTATGTCACAATTAATGAAAAAGCATATAATTGTGCAAAGGTAGGTGGAAGGCCAGAAGATTGGGCAAAATATAAGAAACAGCAAAGAATGACTACATGACCAACAAAGAGGGAAAAATTAGAGTATATGAGAAAGCTAGCCAGAAATATAAAAACAGATAGTTTTTATAAATATTTAAAAAAGAAAAAGGTTAACAAAGTGAGTGTTGATCCAATAGAAAGTGAGTCTGTAGAATTGATAATGGAAATGAAATTGCAGATGAATTGAACAGGTATTTTCCATCAGTTTTCACTAGAGGTTACAAGTAGCATCCCAGAAGCAGCTATAAACCAGGAAATAGATGTGGGGAAGGAAGTCAGGAAAATTACAGTCACCAGAGAAGTGGTACTGAGTAAATTGTTGGAGCTGCAGGCTGACAAGAGCCTGGGTCCTGATGGCCTTCATCCTAGGGTCTTAAAAGAAGTGGCTAGTGAGATAGTTGATGCATTGGCTTTAATTTTCCAAAACACACTAGATTCTGGGAAAGTCCTATTAGATTGGAAGATAGCAAATGCATCCCCATTATTCAAAAAGGGAGGGGGACAGAAAGTGGGAAACTATAGGCCAGTTAGCTTAACATCTGTCATAGGGAAAATGTTAGAAGCTATTATTAAAGAAGTTATAGCAGGGCACTTGGATACACTCAAGGTCATCAGGCAGAGTCAACATGGTTTTGTGAAAAGGAAATAATGTTTAATCACTTATTGGAGTTCTTTGAGGAATTAACATGTGCTGTGGATAAAGGGAAAGCGGTGGATGTTCTGTACTTAGATTTCCAGAAGGCATTTGATAAAGTGCCACATCAAAGGTTATTGCGGAAAATAAAAGCTCGTGGTGTATGGGGTAACATACTGGCATGGATAGAAGATTGGCTGGCTAACAAGAAGCCAAGAGTTGGCATTATTGGGCCTTTTTCAGTTTGGCAAGATGTAACGAGTGGTGTGCCACATGGATCAGTGCTGAGACCTCAACTGTTTACAATTAGTATAAATGACTTGGATGAAGGGATTGAAGGACTGGTTGCCAAATTTGCTGATGACACAAAGGTAGGAAAGTAAGCTGTGAAGAAGACATGAGGCTGCAAACAAATGCCACTGCATCTCTATTGACCTATCCCTTAATCTAATTTGCCAATTCATTTTAGCCAGCTCAGCTTTCATGCCCTCATAATTGCCCTTATTTATGTTTAAAAACTTAGTCTCAGACCCACTCCTCCCTCCTTCAAACTGAATGTAAAATTCAATCATACTATGGTCGCTGCTACCTAGGGCAGTAGGTAGGTTAAGTGAGTGGGCAAAGTTCTGGTAGATGGAGTTTAATGTGGGAAAATGTGAAATTGTCCATTTTGGCAGGAAGAATAAAATAATCATATGATCTAAATGGTGAGAGATTGCAGAGCTCTGAGGTGGAGAGGGATCTGGGTGTCCTAGTGCATGAGTCACAAAAGGCTAGTATGCAGGTACAGCAAGTAATTAGGAAGCTAATAGAATGTTATCATTTATTGTGAGGGGAATTGAATACAAAAGTAGGGAGATTATGCTTCAATTGTTGGTGAGACCACATTTGGAATACTGTGTACAGTATTGGTTACTTTATTTAAGGAAAGATGTAAATGTATTGGAAGCAGTTGAGAGAAGGTTTACCTGACTAATACCTGGAATGGGTGGGTTGTCTTATAAGGAAAGGCTGAACAGGTTAGGCTTGTATCCACTGGAATTTAGAAGAGTAAGAGGTGACTTGATTGAAACATATAAGATCCTGAGGGATCTTGTCAAGGTGGATGTGGAGAGGATGTTTCCTCTTGTGGGAGAGTCTAGAACTAGGGGTCACTGTTTAAAAATAAGAGGTCGCCCATTTAAAACAGAGATGAGGAGAAATGTTTTCACTGAGGGGTATGAGTATTTGGACCCCTCTTCCTGAAAAGGTGGTGGAAGCTGAGTCTTGAATATTTTTAAGACTTAGGTGAATAGATTCTTGGTAAGCAAGGGGGTGATAGATTATCAGCGGTAAGTGGGATGCAGATTTCAGGTTACTATCAGATCAGCCAAGATCTTATTAAATGGCAGAGCAAGGTCGAGGGGCTGAATGACCTACTCCTGCTCCATGTTTGTATGCCCCTTCCTGCTACTCTGACCCTCATTTCCTGTATTACTATTATGGCCTCCAGGCCTTGAATCTACCCCATAATTTGCCATATCTACCCAAGCTTCATTCCTCAACCCCCTTGTTAAGTTTAATGCCCTCTCTACTTCCCTAATTCTGTGATTCGCAAGAATACACGTCCTAGCGTGGTTCAAGTGTAGACCATCCCAAAGGTACAGTCCCCACTTTCCCCAGTACTGGTGCCAGCATCTCACAAACTGGAACCCACTTCTCCCACACCAGTCTTTGAGCTATGCATTCATTTCTCCAATCTTATTTGCCCTATGCCAGTTTGCATGTGACTCAGCTAATTATCCAGAGTTTATTACCTTTGAGATTCCGCTTCTTAATTTGGTGCCGAGCTTCTCATATGGACTATGCAGAACCTCCTTCCTTGTCTATCTCATTGGTACTTACATGAACCATGACAACTGGATTCACCCCCTCCCACTGCAAGTTCCTCTCCAGCCCTGAGCAGTTGTCCCGAACCCTTCTGGACTCTCACTCTTTGCTGCAGAGAACAGTGTCAAGCCCCACTACCACTACATCCCTGATTGCTCCGCCTGCTTGAATGGTTTCCTGTACCATGGTGCAGTGGCCAGCCTGCTCATTTACCTTTCAGACCTCACTTTCCTTCACACAAGTTGTGAGTACCTCAAACCTGTTTGATAATTGCAAAGTCTCAGGCGACTCCACTACTGCCTGCTCAGTCCCACTACCTGCCTCACTCCCTCACATCCTCCTGCCCCTCACTGCTGACCAAAATGGATGACCCTATTCTAAGAGGCTTGACTATAATCTGGAGCAGAGTGTCCAGGAATTTCTCCCCCTCACTTATGTTGCCCAGTGCCTGCCGTTTGGCTTCCAGATCAATAGTCCTGATCCAGAATTCCTCTCGTTTCTTACTCTTCCTGCAAATATGTTTGTTCTGGATCCCCTTCGCGTCCAAAAGGTCCAATATACCACAGCTGCAACATAACACCTATCCTGCCATTGTTACTTATGCTATTTAGTTAACTTAATTTAATTACTCAACTAACTTAGAATAATTCCTATGCAAGCCACACCTCTTTCATGACACCCCCCCCGGCAACAAATTCCCAAGTGATCCTAATTCACTACTCAGTCGCTGTCTGTCTCACTCCAGTGTAGTCCCTGTCTCCATGCACACACCTTACTGGTGGGGACAGGTCTGTCACTGTTTAACGCTAGATACCTGTACTAGTGGGGACAGGTCTGTCAGTGTATAACACTGGATACATGTACTGGTGGGGACAGGTCTGTCACTGCATTACACTGGATACCTGTACTGGTGCGGACAGGTCTGTCACCGTATAACACTGGGGTGCAGTACTGGTGGGGACGGGCCTGTTACTATATAAAACGGGTGCAGCACTGGTGGAGATGGGTCTGTCACTGTATAACACTGGGATACAGTACTGGTGGGGACAGTCTGTCACTGTATAACACCTGGGGTACAGTACTGGTGCGGACAGGTCTGTCACTGTATAACAGTGAGGTAGAGTACATGTGGGGACAAGTCTGTCACTGTATAACACTGGTACAATACTGGTGGGGATAGGTCTGTCACTGTATAACACTGGTACAGTACAGGTGTGGACAGGTCTGTCACTATATAAAACAGGTACAGGACTGGTGGGGACAGGTCTGTCACAATAACACTGGGGCACAGTACTCATGGGGACAGGTCTGTCACTGTATAACACTGGGACACAGCACTGGTGGGGACAGGTCTGTCACTGTATAACACAGGTACAGTACTGGTGGGGATGGGTCTGTCACTGTATAACACTGGGGTACGGTACTGGTGGGGACAGGTCTGTCACTGTATAACACTGGGGCACAGTATTGGTGGGGACAGGTCTGTCACTGTATAACACTGGGGTACAGTACTGGTGGGGACAGGTCTGTCACTGTATAACACTGGGGTACAGTACTGGTGGGGACAGGTCTGTCACTGTATAACACTGGGGTACAGTACTGGTGGGGACAGGTCTGTCACTATGTAACACTGGGGTACAGTGCTGTTGGAGACAGGTCTGTCACTGTATAACACTGGGGTACAGTACTGGTGGGGACAGGTCTGTTACTGTATAACACTGGGGTACAGTACAGGTGGAGACAGGCCTGTCCCCACCAGTACTGTACCCCAGTGTTATACAGTCACTGTGTAACACTGAGGCACAGGACTGGTGACAATGTATCTGCGTGTTACGCTGGCTAAGCTGGGTGTATTCTTTCTGAATCTAAATTTTTTGGATTTGTGTCATGCTTCAGAACTTGAGCTAATTTCAGCCAATACTTCAACAGCTAGGGAATGTTTTTTTGCTGGAGTATTTGTGCTGTTTATAAAATTTTGCATTGAGCCCTCTGGCCTGTTTGGATGCTAAAGCTTCCAAGTTACAGTTTGAAGCACAGCCGGAAGTTCTCCATGTGTCCTGGCCAAGATTCCTCCCTCCTCTAACACCATCAAATACAGCTTAACCAATCATTCATCAAACTGTCTGTGCAAAATGCTCTGCTCCAATTGGCAACTCTCCCTTGGGCTTGTAGATTTTTAATCTGAGATCTGTTCGGTTTGAGTGAGCCTTGCTTTGTTCAGGGATTGTTCTGCATTATGTGCACTTTGACATGGTAGTGACTGAGTGCCGGGGGCTGTACCACTCAGCCAATCAAATTTCTCCTTTGGAATTTTCGCATTTGCTTCTCTACCGCAACCCCCCCCCCCCCCCACCCCAGTAGCTCAGGATTGACACAGTAGTGTACAGAATACATATACACAGTCACGCACACACACTGATGCATGCATGCACAAACGAACAGGAGCACACAGATTTTAATATACTATCTGCTTCCACCACCCTTTTAGGACATGCTTTCTAGGTATAGGTCACAACATTCTGCTGTGTAAAACAATAGCCTCATCTCCCTTCTGGTTCCTTTTTCAATCACCTTAAACCTGTGTCCTTGATTACTGACCTACCTGCCACTGGAAACAATTTCTCCTTGTTTATTCCATCAAAACTCTTCAATTTTGAATGCACGTATCAAGCATCCCCTTAATCTCTGCCCTAAGATCAACGCCAGCTTCTCCAGCCTCTTCACATAACTGAAGCCCCTCACTCCTCCTAGCATTCTGGTAAATCACTGCGCCCTCTCTCAGGCCTTGATGAATTCATCCCAACCAAGAAGGTGGGTGTATCCCAGTCTACATCCGTGCCTCCTGCTCCTGATCGAAATAAGGACAGAGGACTCGGGCCTCTGCTGCTGAAATTGGGTTTGAGGGGCATGTGCAGAATAACAGGAGAAATGTGGGGGATGTGGAAATAGAGACGCAGTGTTCTAGGGGGACAGGACACTATTTGGTTGGTGTTGAGGAGGCCCAAGGTGACTGATGCTTTGGGTTATGTTCTGGGACTGCGCTGAAGTGGACGGTATTGCTCTGCTTATTGCTGTTTCCACCTTCTGCAGGGGCTCGTACAATTTCCAAAGGGCAGACACCAGCACCTTCGTCGTTTCCATCCCGTCCTTTTCTCTCGAGAGCAGTACTGAGGACAACGGGCCCTTCGCTTCCCTGGTCTGAATATTTGCCTCTAGCACTTGATCGAATAACTAAACACAGTCTACACGCAGGATCTGACCTCACACCAGAGCAGCAGCGGTTCCATCTTCGAAGGGCAATGCTGGTGATGTCGGATAGCATTGAGGCACATCACGTTCCCACAGACAGGAACACATTATAACTAGCACCACCTTTAAACATAGGCTTACTCATGGTGTAGGGTCCAATTATGAAGGTTTATATCTGTAAGATGAGTTGCATTTCTGTTTATTTTCATTACAAAGCTGTTCTTAGCTGACCAATCAGAGCCCTAAAGAGTAATTTGATCATGTTCTTAGCGTGCTCTGAGTGTTTGGGTTTGTGTTGTGCCAGTGATGTGAAGGACTGACTGTGTACCTCAGTGTTCGAATCTCCTGAAGAGGGGCTCCATATTTCACCAAGTCAGTAATTGTGTTCCTACAGTCACTGGATTCTACATGTGAATTTGTGATCCTGTTCAGAGTAGTGCCATTTACTGTCTCCTTGCTCAGGTTGGTATAAAGTTGATCAGTGCCCCTGTGCAGCAACAGAACAGTGACTGCACTTGAGGGCCTGAGAATAGTCGTAGCCTTGTTACTGGGAGTTTAGTTTGGTTTAACTGTGTGATATCTGTGATAAACTCCCAGTGGTGCAGTTCTAGATTCTGAAAATCAAATTTATTACTGGAGATGACATTTTGAGTTTGATAACACTGGATTACAGTACTGGTCATTTGGGATAGCAGTAATGAGAGAGATTTGATTAAAGGTATCACTTGAGTTGATCCTGTCACATTCTAATGTACTTATGTTCAATTATTAAATAACCTCAGAGCCAGGACTGGGTCTAGGCAGTTGAGATCAGATCAACATTGACCAGGCCCTGGCCAGGAAACCTTGTTTAAATACAGTGATGAGCAAAGCTGGTCAACCTTCATTGTGCTGAGTTAACACTTCATTAAAGTGCAGGAAATACACTGTCTGCAATGATACTGAGCTACACAAGATGGGTAGGTTACAAGGTCAGTGCTGCAGTAGAACCGCTATAGCCTAGTGCCCCTGGGTTAGGAAGGGGAGAGTGGACCAGGTGTCCAGCTTCTCAGCGTTCCCACGTGTGTATGTGTGCCAGCATTGGCTGAGGACAGGATTGACCACTGTGATGCTTCACACAGTTGAATATCCTGCCAGTAGCCATTGTCTGGACTCGCACTTTAGCAGTAGCCACTTGGCTGTGATATTCTGTTTGTTGCATTCTGCATTCTGAACTTGTATTAGGAAGGTGTCTGTGAGATGGTGTATCCCAGTAACCGAACGTTATTTGTTCCCTATCAGTATTGCTAGTTTCTCCGTATGTGCTGAGGTTTTGATATTTGTTGCGCCTATACCCATCAGGCTCCTGCTGATGTTCAATGACAGGCTTAATAAAAATTTTTGATGGATAATGTTTCCCTTATTTTATTTCAGTATATTGTTGTACATGTTAATCAGAATCTAATGCCGCTACCCCCTGCAGAGATCCCTGGCAGAGAGAGACGGGGTATAGCCAGTGTAAATCGTCAACAGTACTTACAATATGGATACTCGTGTTTCTCTCTCTAAGCAGACTGTGACTGATTTTGTCACAGGATTACAGTTATTTAACTTAGTCAAAGAATACTGCAGATACTGGAAATCTGAAATAAAAACAGCAAATGCTGGAAATATGCAGCAGCTCGAGCAGCATCCGTGGGGAGAGAAACAGGCCCAAGCATAGAGTCCTATCACCGCTTGCCAGCTCTCCAACTCCCTTTAACTTTCAGCATAATTCGGAAGAGTTGAAGTACCAGGTTTTAAACAAATACAGAGGCAAGGCAAAAGGGGTGTTGGAGGACGGGGGGGTGGGGGAAGAAAGGAACCAAACGAGAGGTAGAGGGGTGCAGGAATGCACCTATCACAGATTCTGCCTGACTTGCTTAGTATTTCCAGCATTTTCTGTTTTTTTTCACTTGTTAAACTATTGGCTGTGTTACTGGGAAATTGAATTGGGAAGTAAAGGCTGCATGACAGGGCACCACCCTGGGTAACTGGAGCGGGACAGCCGACTAGCAGCAACATGACACCATGCCTGAGTTGGAAAATCCTGTGGAGAATGCAGACACGTAGGCCAGCTATAATTCTCAAGTCACTGAGCCAGGGCTGCTGCCGGTTCAGAGGCAGCCTCCGAGCCCAACAGGGTCACATTACTCACCTTGACATACTTTTCGTCTCCTTCTCTGCAGGGGAACGTTCCGCTTCGAGAGGCCGGAAGGTTCTCAGCTTGATGTCCGCATACCGCCCTTCTCCCTGGAGAGCAATAAAGATGACAAGGCCCCCCCTGCTGGGTACAGCTGGTAGAGCACCGTCTGCTGGAACCCTGGGCTGACTGGCTGCCAGTGGGAAGATTCTGCCTGGAACTTTGGTGGGGGTGGGGGTGTGAAATGAAGTAGAAAATCTTCCATTGCCAACCCTTTCCAGATCTCCCTGGATCGCTGTATAAACACCGGTCACATTACGCCTGTTTTTGCTGAGAAATTGTTTTGAAAGTGGAGCACGGACTGAATGATACTTGTATCATTGAAGGAGGGAATGGGTAGGAGTTGGGGGGAGAATGGAGTTGTGTGGCCAGAGACTAAGGGAGGGGAAATGGGGCTTGTGTTCAACAATCAACACTTTCAAAATTTTTGTTTAATTATGTCAAAAGGGGTTGAGCAATGGGATAGGGCAAGTTGCCCAGCAGCTATCTGGGGCACCTGCCAGCTTGCGCAAGCTTAACAGTGGCTGTTTGGAGCTGGCTGGACTCTAACTGACCAGCCACGGCCTAGTGGTGTCTGTCATGCTGTGCTCCCTCCTCCATCCCACTGCTCTCCTGCCATAAGAGTTATTAATAGATCAGTAATGTCCGCCAGCGTGTTAATATGAAGATTAAATGAAATGAAAGGGTTAAAGCTGGAGCTCTGTCCTTTCAATTTTGAGGAAACTGCTGGAATTTATACTGGAGTGAAATGACTTTCAATGCCCATAGGTGGACAACCTCACTGTTATATTGCTACTGCTCACCCTCTGAAATTCTCAAAATGCTTTGTGTGTGCAATAAGTTACCTGGAAGTGTGCAGAGAAACATGGCAGCCAATTTGTACACAGTCAGTTCCCACAGGCATCAGAGAGATGCACATCCAGTTGATTTTATTTTAGTGACACAAAAGCAAATTGCTACAATGTTGGAACTCTGAAATACTCAGTTCAGACAGGCAAAGACAGGTCAATCTTTCATTAGGTTTTGGTCTAGATAAAAGGTTATCGGCCTGAAATGTTAACTCCCGCTCTCTCTCTTTCTCTCTCTTCGAATGCTGCCTGACTTGCTGGGTTTTCCCAGCATTTTCAGTTTTTTGATGATGCTGGTTAAGAGAGGATAATTGGCTCAGGAGAGTGGAGAGAAAACTCCTCTTTCTCAATAGTGTCATGAAATCTTGAACATCCACTTAAACGACTGGCAGACAGTTGTCAGTTCAACAGCTCCTGCACGAGGATGGCACCTTCGTTGATCTCTGCCAGTTTAAGGCCGCATTCTGTCATTAAGGTGAATCACAGATTACCTTGTGCTGCTGCACTGTACATGGGATCTGTATCATCCTCCAACCTAGCTACAAGGTGGAATCAATTGTACTGTGATGCTGTAATTTGAAATTAAATCTGTTACATCCTCCAGCCTTACAAACCTGAGATCTCTGCAATTACTCCACCATAGGTGACTGTTTCTTCAGCTGCCAAGGCCCTAAGCTCTGGAATTCCCTCCCTAAACCTCTCTATCACTCTCTCCTTTAAAGGCACTCCTTCAAACCACGTTTTTAGTGTTCTGCCCTTATATTTCCTTATGTGGTTCAGTGTCAGATTTTATTTGATAATGTTCCTGTGAAGAAGCTTCACTCCTAAACATGCTAAATAAATGCAAGTTGTTGTTTATCTACTTGTTACTGCATAAATTTATCTCATGGGAGACACAAGAACTAGGGGGCATAGTTTAAACAGAAGGGGGTCTCCTATTTAAGCCTGACATGAGAATTTTTTTCTGAGAGTTGTGAATCTTTAGAATTCTCTTCCCAAGAGAGCAGTGGAGGCTGGGTCATTGAATATTTTTATGGCTGAGTTAGATAGATTCTTGATTGGCAAGGGAGTCAAAGGGTTACAGGAGGTAGACAGGAAAGTAGAGTTGAGGCCACAATCAGATCAGCCATGATCTTATCAAATGGTGGAGCATGCTCGAGGGGCTGAATGGCCTACTCCTAATTCATAAGTTCATATGTAAACTGTAGTAAGATTTAACTTAGCTTCCATCTCCCCTTGTAGTGGCCTATATTTCAGGCCAATATACCATTGATACTCTCAGCCTCAAATGAAACAGTAACCATGGCAGCGGTATTGAACTAGCTCAGCATTGTGTCTGAATGTTGCAGCATCAATCCTCCCACTGTGGGACTTTATGGGTACAAGCAGCCTGTTTCTGGGTTGGGGAGAGAGACCTGTCCTCACACTCATTACCTTCCAGTGGTTAAAGTTGTGTTGCCTCAGTGCCTGCTCTATGACTGGGAGTGATGTGGACTCGGGGTCATTTTGCTGATTAGGAATGTGTATCAGATGGGCTGCTATTCCTGCACTATTATTTTGAAATGGGTTTTGTTGGTGGGGAAGCTGCTGTTTTCATATTACTGTTGGTATTTGTCAAAGCCTTACTAGTATCTCCTGAACACTCCCTGTGCCCAAACCTAGTGCCGCAGTCTGCAAAGCTCCTCTCTCTGGTCAGTCAATATTTATTGGGGGTAGGAAGAAGTGGGGTGGCGGTCACTGTAATGCTTAAAATAAAAACAGTAGAAACAGACCTTTTTTGCAGTCAAGAGCTGTGCAAATAGCACTTACTAAATGAAAATCAATTGTTCATGTTTGTCATCGAGGGCTTGTAATGGTCCATCCTTTAACGCAGGCTACATTTAAACACTCACATTCAGAATTACAGCTCTTGGAGAGAAGGCAGATCCAAGTTAGCACTATGCCCGTATATTCCTTCGTTCACTGAAAACACTGTTTCACTGGTGTCTTCCTCCTACATAAAATATACAGTACAACAGGTGGATGCTGGGTTTATGCTCCACACAAGCCTCCTTCCATTCTTTATCTAATCTATTGCTTTCTCCCTCTTGTACTTAACTTGCTTCCTCTTAAATGGATTATTAAATGGACAGCTTTTAAAGAGGGAATACATTCAGTGCTGATTACAAAACTGGCATCACTAACAAAATTATACATCAAATGAGGCCATTCAGTCCATCATACCTATGCCGGTTCTAGTCCCTCTCTGCCCTTTCCCCATAACCCTGCAAATCTTTCCTCTTCAAGTATTTATCATAACCCCTTATGAAAGTTACTTTGAACTTGCTTCCACTACCCTCTCTGGCATTGCATTTCAATTCACAACAGCTTGCTATGTAAATAAAAGTCTTGGTGCTGGAATTGTGGCTTTTAATTGGTGCTAACGGTAATATACAAAGACTGAATCTGTCTGAAAGCTGAATGACTAAAGAGAGCTGGAGGATGTTCCAGAATTTGTACCAGGCGAGAGATTGCTTCCAGCGGCGCAAATTCCAGGAATGTGCCCATGCAGAGACAGGCAGAAGGTTGGATTGTGGGCGAATGTGCTGTTTTTCCCAGAAGCAGCTGGTGAGTTTAGTATTAAGGTCCAGGCCCCGAGTTAACCAGGTGATTGGCAGGACCCGTATCCACAAAATACTAAGAGAAACAATTGCACTCTGTTATCCCACCTTCACGTTGACCTGTTATTGTTCTGATCTGTTTAATTATTAATCTGTTTAATAATTGCTCCCAGATGCTGCAGGGCGAGGCTCGCCCCCAAAATCGTATGTTCCAGGATGCTCTGGCCATTTACAACAGCAGAATTCAATCTGTCTCCTGTGAGTCCTGGGATAGCTTCCCCAACTATTTCCTGTTTAACCCATCAAGTGCTGAGATAGCTCCCCGGTTAACTCTCCTGGTTAACCCATCGAGTGCTGAGATAGCTCCCCGGTTAACTCTCCTGGTTAACACCCAACTCTCTGTACCTCAGCCAAGTGACTGCTCACTGTGTGAGCCTGGACAGGGAAAGCTGGCACATTCAGCCATGGGGATCGTCACAAACAAACCTGCTGCTGGTCTCCCCTGAGACTCAGTCCCACAGGGTCACTGGATGGTGATCACAAGCAGGAACTCTGATCCTCCTCTTACTCCCCAGTTGTAGCATCCCCACCACTGCTGTTATTGGGATACCCCAGAAACAGGGCTAAGTCTCTCTTGAATATTTCTTCCCCCACACACTAGCTCTTAATCATCACAGCATTTTGCTGTGTCAAAACAACTGAGAACAGGAATTGAAAGGTGAAAAATTGCAGGTATGTCTAATGCAGTTTGCCTCCACCTCCAACTTTCTTTTCCTTTCCAAAGTCCTTGAACATGTTGCCTCCCAAATTCGTGTTCATATTTTCCAGAGCCCCATGTTTGAATCCCTCCAATCAGGTTTCTACCCAAGCCATAATACCAAAATGACTCTTATCAAAGTCACAAATGACACCCTATGTGACTGATGAGGGTAAACTTTCCCCCCCTCATCCTTCTTGACCCGTCTGCACTATTTGATATGATTGTCCGCACCATCCTCCATTGTCTTACAGCTGGGTGGGACTGCGTTCACCTGGTTCCATTCTTATCTATTGTAACCAGAGAATTTCCATCTCTTCCCATTCCCACACCATTACCACTGGTGCACCCCAAGGACCTGTCCCTGGCCCCCTCCTAGATCTCATCTACATCCTGCCACATAGCGACATGACCTGAAAACACAAGGTCACCTTCCATAATGTACACTGATGACACCTAGCTGTACCTCACCACCATCTCTCTCGACCTCCCCACTGTCTATAAATTGTCAGACTGTTTATTGGACATCCAGTACTGGTTGAGCTGAAACTTCCTCTAATTAAATATTGGGAAGACTGAAGCCAGTGGCTTTGGCATCTGTCACAGACTCCGTTCCCTTGCCACCAACTCCATCCCTCTCTCTGCAAACTGCCTGAGACTAAAACAACTGCTCACAACCTTGGTGTCATATTTGACCTGAAGATGAATTTCTGACTTCACATCCATGCTATTACAAAGACTGCCTATTTTCACCTTTAACCACACCCATTTCCACCGCAGCCTCAGGTCATCTGCTAAAACTCATTCATGCCTTTGAAACCTCCAAACTTGGTGTCATATTTTGTTATGGAATGCATCTGTGAAGTATCTTGGGATATTTTATTGCGCTTAAGTTGCTGTATAATTGCAGGTTGTTGTTGCTGCACAATTTATTTTAACATCCCACTTTCTGTCAGCAGCAGCTAGACATTGTTACAATGTCCTCAGGGAATCATTCACCCTTGTTCCCAGCTGTCTCTCCCGATTTATCAGTAAATTAATCCTAGAATCACTTTTCTTATTTAGTAACCCCCAATTCAACCTTAAACTTATGCCTGTTAAACTATATCTGCTAACTGCTAGTCCACCTCCGCACAGAGTCTAGAGCCTATGCATTTTCCCCATCTCCCTCGATTATTTGGTACAACCTTTGAGGTAATGCTGCTGACACCGAACCCTGAGCCCAAGGGATCACTAACCACCCCTCCCCACCATTACAACAGATTCTGTTTTCCTTCGGCCACAATTCAATTCATCTTATAATACTGCTGCTAGCATCATATCTACACATTGTGTCAACTGGTTCTCCGGGAGACCTCATCAAATGTAACTTGTAAATCCATCCAGTTTGCGTCTCTGTAAATGTCCCAACAATTTGATCTTGATAGTTAATTTGATAATATTCCCTGATACTGATGATGCTGCATCTCCGTTCTTTGTACGTGAGCCAAGAGAGTCAATAATGGCAGCTGTTTGACAGCATAAGGCAGCGCAGTGGAGACCACCACCGCCCCCCCACCCCCACCCCTGCCTTCCCCACTGGGAACATGGAGAGTGAGAGGCCTTGCTGAAGCTGCTGCCCCCATTGTAGAGCTGGAATATTCCTGTTCTATACAGTTCAGTCCCACAGCAGCTGGATGGGACAAGAGAGTGACCATTCAGCAAGTATTCAGTTCTCAAACTGACAGTTCCTGATGACAACCTAAAAATAACCCAATATATCTGGAGAAAAACGTCTTGAGTCCGTATGACTTCTGAAGACGAGTCAAATGGGACTCGAAGCGTTAACTGTGTTTTTCTCTCCACAGATGCTCTTAGACCTGCTGAGTTTTTCCAGCATCTTCTGATTTTGTTTCAGCTTTCCAGCATCTGCAGTATTTTGCTTTTATCCCAATATATTTGGAAGTGGATGTATTTTGCATCTTACTGGATTTGACCTTTCCAGTGCAGGCTCAATAAAAGATGTGGAGAAAGGGGAAACACTCCCATGTTTTCTCACTAAACCTTGCTGTCTGATAGTCCTGATGATGACCCTAGCCCTCAGCCCAACCATCTTCAGCTGCTTCATCAATGACCTTCCTTCCATCAAAAGGTCAGAAGTGGGGATGTTCACTGATGATTGCACAATGTTCAGCACCATTCGCCACTCCTTAGATACTGAAACAGTCCATGTCCAAATGCAGCAGGACCTGGACAATATCCAGGCTTGAGCTGACAAGTGGCAAGTAACATTCATGCCACACAAGTGTCAGGCAATGACCATCTCCAACAAGAGAAAGTCTAACCATTTCCCCATGACATTCAATGGCATTACCATCGCTGAACCCCCTCCCCCCCATTATCAACATCCTGGGTGTTACCATTGATCAGAAATTGAACTTGACTAGCTTTATAAATATCGTGGCTACAAGAGCAGGTCAGAGGGTGGGAATCCTCCAGCAAGTAACTCACTTCCTGACTCCCCAAAGCCTGTCCACCATCTACAAGGCACAATTCAGGCGTGTGATGGAATACTCCCCACTTGCCTGGATGAATGCAGCTCCCACAACACTCAAGAAGCTTGACACAATTCAGACCAAAGCAGCCCTCTTGATTGGTACCACATCCACAAACATTCACTCCCTCTACCGACGCACAGTAGCAGCAGTATGTACCATCGACAAGATGCACTGCAGAAATTCACCAAGGCTCCTTCGACAGCACCTTCCAAACTCACGACCACTACCATCTAGAAAGACAAGGGCAGCAGACAGATGGGAACACCACCACCTGGAAGTTCCCCTCCAAGTCACCTACCATCCTGACTTGGAAATATATCACTGTTCCTTCACTGTCACTGGATCAAAATCCTGGAACACCCTTCCTAACAGCACTGTGGATGTACCTACGCCACACGGACTGCAGCTCACCACCACCTTCTCAAGGGCAACTAGGGATGGGCAATAAACACTGGCCCAGCCAAAGAAGCCCACATCCTGTAAATGAATAAAAAAAAAACCCTCACCCTCGTGCTAACCCCTACTGGGTTGCTTCCTGCTGCCTGTGTGCCTGTAGAAAGACAATGCCTGGGAGTGGGACTGAGACAGATATGCAAAGCACAAACAACAGAACCACAAGAACTTGCTGTACTCTGACTCACTGTCATGTGTTGTTCCTGGACTCTGTCCATGTCAGTTACAACACAAGTGTTCTGCAGACTGGGAGGGGTAACTCTGCTCCATTGCTAGCAAAACAAGACCCTCTCTTCTCTGGAACTGTGTGAAGCTGCAAATTTTAGCTCAAATCCACCTCATCCATTCAGGAAATAACAACTCCAGGTAACAATGTCACTCACTATTTCAAATTTTCAGTCTGAAACCCAACCACTCTCTCGAACTCAGTATACACCCTACTCCAACCCAACCTCTCTGCCCAACTAAAACTCTCATGGCATGATCCCAAACTTTTCCTCGCACCCACCCAAACTTAAACTCATTTCTGTCTCCAGCTCAGCCTCATTTTCACCGTCAACTTTTACCAAACTCAACCTCACTCCAAATGCACCCGCTCCATTCAGCCATTGTCTCATATGCATCCCCTCTTTATCTTTTTCACCAAACTCTACATTGTTAAGAATGTCCCAAACTCGTGTCACATCAGAATCTCAGTTAGTGAAAGCAAGGACTTTTATCTCATTCCTCTGAATGAACAGACAGATGATGAGAGTTTTGAATTCGAGTGATTAATTTTCTCTCTACCACAGAGTCAGCAATCCCATCCTTCGTCCACCGAGATCAGCAAACACAACACAGAATAGAATCACAGCTTCTGATGAAGGCTCATTATCGACCTGAAATGTTTCTCTCTGCAGATGCTGCCTGACTCACTGAGTATTTCCAGCATTTCCTGTAGAGTCAGAACATGGGCCATTTGATTTTCTACTCATAGCCTTTGGCAGTGTGCCAGTCCCCAATTAGATGCTGCTGAGTCCCAGCTCTACCCCTCTACCATATCCCTTGCCTGTCCCTGTCACTGTCACTCTGCTCTCGCCTTCAGTTGTGGCTATATCACAACTAGCTGCAGTCAATATTAGGCCTACGAAAATGATTGTCTTAACCCTGTCCCCATCCACTCTCTCAGACTTAACCATACTGCCCATGAGCTCAGTGTTATATCTACCCTCAGATAAGTTTCTGACCACTTATTTGCTCCATACCTAAGACCACCTATTTCCAGCTCCATTATTACCCATCTCCAGCCCTGTGGGAAAATGGAGTTGAAGCCCAAGATCAGCCATGATTGTACTGAATGGCAGAACAGGCTCAATGGGCCAAATGGTCATATCCTCCTTCTATTTCTTGTGTTCTGCATCAGCCCATTTGCTGCTGAACTCTTGCCTATTCATTGTCATTTTCAGACTCGATTATTCTGGATCTCAACTTCTCGAATCTCTTCCCTAAACCTCTCCACCATCTATCACTCCGCTCCTTTCCCATCTCCTGTGAAACAAGCTTTGCTCACCCGGAACTGTGAAAGTGCCGTGTAAGATGTTGGCCCAGTCCATCTCCTTGTAGCAAGTGTCCATTTATTACCATATTTGGAACTGATTATGTCTTTTACTGTTTTCATTGTTTCCAGAATCTTCCTAATTGTTCCTAATTTCTGTTTGTAGGAAAAATATCAGAAACAGACTCACAGGGGTGGAACGGCCTCCCCCTGTTCCTATGCAAGTTTATAAGCTGCATCGTTTACATAATTTAATAGGAAAATATGTATTAAACATTCCACTTTGTGTTTTAAATAGAGATTAACTTGATAAAACCACTGCCTCTCCGCACTGTAAATTTATATAAATTGTCCCAGTACCTCCTCCTCCCACCCTAGATTATTTTAAAAACACATTTTAGAGCCAGCAGATGGTTTCTTGGCTCAGTGGCCACTCCACATTCTTCCTCCTGGCTGTAGAGACTGCACATGTGTCTCTGATAATGTCTCAGACCCTTTGCCTGCAACTTTTAAATTGGGACCTGACTTCAGTAAGTATCCAAATTCAATCTGAGGCCCAGGGCTGTGCTGTTGTTATTGAGCTGACGGGTTCTGGACTTGTTCCTGGCAAGAGAAGAGGAGGAGGGATCGGGAGGGACCAGACTAACTCAAACAAGCTCTGAGCTATTTATAGTGGGGTTAAAATCAGTCATTCTCGCTGTTAAAGGGCGGTTGCAGAACAGAGTGGTGCAAGAAGTCATTTAACCCAGAATCTCTCGTGGGATCAGCACAGCGGAGAGTGAGGAAAAGCTGTTTGTATCTGGAGCTCAGACAGAAGAAAGCCACCGAACCAGGAGTGGATTCAGATCCAGGGAAAATCCAGGTTGGTGCGGACCAGGGCTGGACTATCTATCCCTGATTCCCTGTCTCCCTGATTTCCTGATTCCCAGTCTCCCTGATTTCCTGATTCCCATTCTCTCTGATTCCTGATCTCCCTGGTTCCCTGCCTCCCAGTCTTCCTGATTCCCTGTCTCTCAGATTCCCGGTCTCCCTTATTCCCAGTCCCCTTTATTCCCAGTCTCCCTGATTCCAGGTTTCCCTCTTTCCTGGTCTCCCTGTACCCGGTCTTTCTGACTCCCAGTCTCCCTGACTCCCAGTCTCCCTGACTCCCGGTCTCCCTGACTCCCAGTCTCCCTGACTCTCGGTCTCCCTGACTCCCGGTCTCCCTGATTCCCGGTCTCCCTGACTCCCAGTCTCCCTGACTCCTGATTCCCTGTATCTCTGATCCCCGGTCTCCCTGATTTCCTATCTCCCTGATTCCTGATTCCCAGTCTCGCTGACTCCCGGTCTCCCTGATTGCCTGTCTGTCGGATTCTTGCAGGAATTCTGTTGCCTGAATTGCTGTCGAGTTGGGTCTTTGGGTGATCCCCTATCTCCTGCTTGGTCTGAATCGATTCGAATACAGAATCCCTCCGTCTCCTCGGTCCCTCTCGGTCTCCTTCAGTCGGAGCACCGTCCAGGGCAGTGACATTAATCCTGGTTGCACAAAAGTTGGAACTGAACCAATTTCTGCAGGATGTGAGCAGAACGTGCCAGGGTCCATCCCATGAGAAACTTCCCAACAACTCGATCGACATTGAGCAGGAACCCCATCTGCCAAGAATGTGACTGACCAACAACAACACCTGGCATTTATATAGTGCCTTTTATGTATATGTCAAGTGACCCAAGAGGTCAGCTTTTAGGAATATCTTAGGATAAAGGGAGTAGGAGTTGTTCAAAAGGCCAGAATGAGAGAAGTGCAGATCCTCAGAGTGTTTGTGGGGCTGGAGGAGATTACAAAGGTAGGGAGGGGTGCAGCCATGGAGAGATTTGAAAACAAGGATGGAGCGGGAGTCAGTGGAGTTCAGCGAGCACAGAGGTGTTGGATGAACAGGATTTGGTGCGAATTAAGACATGTGCATCAGAGTTTTGGATAAACTCAAGTTTACAGAAGGGAGGATGTGGGAGACCAGCCCAGAATGTTGGAATAATCAAGTTTAATGCTACAAAGATATGGCTCAGGGTTTCAGCAGCAGCTGAGCTGAGACACGGGCAAGTTGGCTAATGTTACAGAGGGAAATAACTGATTGTAGAAATGGAGAGGATATGCAGCTCAGCTCGGGGTCAAATAGGACACTGACCTGGTTCATGGCACGAGAACAGAATTTGTCGTGGGAAATAAAGAAAATGTCTTCCGTCCCCCTAATATTTAGTTTTTGGAAATTTTGCTTTATCCAGAAATGGACATCAGACAAGCAATGATAGCCAGTGGAACAATTGAATGTGGAATTGTACAGCGGCCCTGTACAGTTACACAGTGCGTCATCCTTACCCTGAATAAACAGTGACTCTGTACAGTTACACAGTGAGTGATCCTTACTCTCACCATCAGTGACTCTGTACAATTACACAGTGAGTGATCTTTACCCACAACAAACAGTGACTCTGTACAGTTACACAGTGAGTGATCCTTACCCTGAATAAACAGTGACTCTGTACAGTTAGACAGTGAGTGATCCTTACCCTGAATAAACAGTGACTCTGTACAGTTACACAGTGAGTGATCCATACCCTCACCATCAGTGACTCTGTACAGTTACACAGTGAGTGATCTTTACCCTCAACAAACAGTGACTCTGTACAGTTACACAGTGAGTGATCCTTACCCTGAATAAACAGTGACTCTGTACAGTTACACAGAGTGATCCTTACCCTGAATAAACAGTGACTCTGTACAGTTACACAGTGAGTGATCCTTACCCTGAATAAACAGTGACTCTGTACAGTTACACAGTGAGTGATCCTTACCCTGAATAAAGAGTGACTCTGTACAGTTACACAGTGAGTGATCTTTACCCACAACAAACAGTGACTCTGTACAGTTACACAGTGAGTGATCCTTACCCTGAATAAACAGTGACTCTGTACAGTTAGACAGTGAGTGATCCTTACCCTGAATAAACAGTGACTCTGTACAGTTACACAGTGAGTGATCCATACCCTCACCATCAGTGACTCTGTACAGTTACACAGTGAGTGATCTTTACCCTCAACAAACAGTGACTCTGTACAGTTACACAGTGAGTGATCCTTACCCTGAATAAACAGTGACTCTGTACAGTTACACAGAGTGATCCTTACCCTGAATAAACAGTGACTCTGTACAGTTACACAGTGAGTGATCCTTACCCTGAATAAACAGTGACTCTGTACAGTTACACAGTGAGTGATCCTTACCCTGAATAAAGAGTGACTCTGTACAGTTACACAGTGAGTGATCCTTACTCTGAATAAACAGTGACTCTGTACAGTTACACAGAGTGATCCTTACCCTGAATAAACAGTGACTCTGTACAGTTACACAGTGAGTGATCCTTACCCTCAACAAACAGTGACTGTACAGTTACACAGTGAGTGATCCTTACCCTGAATAAACAGTGACTCTGTACAGTTACACAGAGTGATCCTTACCCTGAATAAACAGTGACTCTGTACAGTTACACAGTGAGTGATCCTTACCCTGAATAAAGAGTGACTCTGTACAGTTACACAGTGAGTGATCCTTTCCCTGAATAAAGAGTGACTTTATACAGATACACACAGTGATCCATACCCTCAACAAACAGTGACTCTGTACAGTTACACAGTGAGTGATCCTTACCCTGAATAAAGAGTGACTCTGTACAGTTACACAGTGAGTGATCCTTACCCTGAATAAACAGTGAATCTCTACAGTTAGACGGTGAGTGATCCATACCCTGAATAAACAGTGACTCTGTACAGTTACACAGTGAATAATCCTTACACTGAATAAAGAGTGACTCTGTACAGTTACACAGTGAGTGATCCTTACCCTCACCATCAGTGACTCTGTACAGTTACACAGTGAGTGATCCTTACCCTCAACAAACAGTGACTCTGTACAGTTACACAGTGAGTGATCCTTACCCTGAATAAACAGTGACTCTGTACAGTTACACAGTGATCCTTACCCTGAATAAACAGTGACTCTGTGCAGTTACACAGTCAGTGATCCATACCCTGAATAAACAGTGACTCTGTACAGTTACACAGTGAGTGATCCTTACCCTCACCATCAGTGACTCTGTACAGTTACACAGTGACTAATCCATACCCTGCTGAATAAACAGTGACTACTTACAGTTACAGAGTGAGCGTCCCTTAATCTGAATAAACAGTTTCTCATTGCAGTTAAACAGCGAGTGATCCCCAACCTGATTAAACAGTGACTCCTTTGATACCCTGAATAAGTGAATCTGCGCAGGAACGCCATGAGTGATCCTTATCCTGAATAAACAGTGACTCTGTACAGTTACACAGTGAAGATCCTTACCCTGAATGATCAGTTACTCTGTACTGTTACACAGTGAGGATCCTTACACTGAATAAACAGTGATCTGTACAGTTACACAGTCAGTGATCTTTATCCTGAATAAACAGTTTCTCTCTGCAGTTAAACCGTGAGTGATCCCCATCCTGAATAAACAGTGAATTTGTACATTTACACAGTGAGTGATCCTTACCCTGAATAAACAGTCACTCTGTCTCGTTACACAGCGAGTGACCCTTACCCTGAATAAACAGTAACTCTGTCTCGTTACATATTGAGTGATCCTTACTCTGAATAAACAGTGACTCTGTACAGGTACAGCATGAGTGCCCCTTACGCTGCTGAATAAACAGTGACTCTGTACAGTTACACAGTGAGTGACCCTTACACTGAATAAACAGTGACTCTGTACAGGTACACAATGAGTGATCTTTACACTGATAAACAGCGACTCTGTACAGTTACACAGTTAGTGACCCTTACGCTGAATAAACAGTGACTCTGTACAGTTACACAGTCAGTGATCTTTATCCTGAATAAACAGTTTCTCTCTGCAGTTAAACCGTGAGTGATCCCCAGCCTGAATAAACAGTGAATTTGTACATTTACACAGTGAGTGATCCTTACCCTGAATAAACAGTCACTCTGTCTCGTTACACAGCGAGTGACCCTTACCCTGAATAAACAGTAACTCTGTCTCGTTACATATTGAGTGATCCTTACTCTGAATAAACAGTGACTCTGTACAGGTACAGCATGAGTGCCCCTTACGCTGCTGAATAAACAGTGACTCTGTACAGTTACACAGTGAGTGACCCTTACACTGAATAAACAGTGACTCTGTACAGGTACACAATGAGTGATCTTTACACTGATAAACAGCGACTCTGTACAGTTATACAGTTAGTGACCCTTACGCTGAATAAACAGTGACTCTGTACAGTTACACAGTGAGTGATCTTTACCCTGATAAACAGTGACTGGACAGTTACACAGTGAGTGATCTTTACCCTGATAAACAGTGACTCTGTACAGTTACACAGTGAGTGATCTTTACCCTGAATAATCAGTTACTCTGTACTGTTAAATAGTGAGTGACCCTTACCCTGAATAAACAGTGACCCTGTACAGTTACACAGTTAGTGACCCTTACCCTGAATAAACAGTGACTCTGTACAGTTACACAGTGAGTGATCCTAACCCTGAATAAACAGTCACCCTGTACAGTTACACAGTGAGTGATCTTTATCCTGAATAAACAGTTTCTCTTTGCAGTTAAACGGTGAGTGATCCCCATCCTGAATAAACAGTGACTCTACACAGTTACACAGTGAGTGATCCTAACCCTGAATAAACAGTCACCCTGTACAGTTACACAGTGAGTGATCTTTATCCTGAATAAACAGTTTCTCTTTGCAGTTAAACGGTGAGTGATCCCCATCCTGAATAAACAGTGACTCTACACAGTTACACAGTGAGTGACCCTGACTCTGAATAAACAGTGACTCTGTATAGTTATACAGTGAGTGATCTTTACCCTGAATAATCAGTTACTCTGTACAGCTACATAGTGAGTGAACTTACACTGAATAAACGGTGACTTTGTACGTTTACACAGTGGGTGCTCCTAACCCTGCTAAATAAACAGTGACTCTGTATAGTTACACAGTGATTGATCCTTGGCATGAATAAACAGTGACTCTGTATATTTACACAGTAAGTGATCCTTACCCTAAATTAACAGACACTCTCTGCAGTTCAACATTGAGTGATCCTTAGCATCCTAAATAAACAGTGACTCTGCAGGTACACAGCAATTGATCCTTGGCATGTATAAACATTTTCTCTGCACAGTTAGGCAGTGAGTGATCTTACATTGAAGAAACAGTGACTCTACACAGCTGTACAGGGAGTGATCCTTGCCATGAATGAACAGTGAATCGGTACAGTTGCACCATGAGTGACCCTTATCCTAAATAAACAATGACTCTGTACAGTTACACAGTGACTAATCCATACCCTGCTGAATAAACAGTGACTACTTACAGTTACAGAGTGAGCGTCCCTTAATCTGAATAAACAGTTTCTCATTGCAGTTAAACAGCGAGTGATTCCCAACCTGATTAAACAGTGACTCCTTTGATACCCTGAATAAGAGAATCTGTGCAGGAACGCCATGAGTGATCCTTATCCTGAATAAACAGTGTCTCTGTACAGTTACACAGTGAGTGATCCTTACACTGAATAAACAGTCACTCTGTACAGTTACACAGTAAGTGACTCTTACACTGAATAAACAGTGACTCTGTACAGTTACACAGTGAGTGAACCTTACCCTGAATAAACAGTGACTCTGTACAGTTACACAGTGAGTGAACCTTACACTGAATAAACAGTGACTCTGTACAGTTACACAGTGAGTGACTCTTACTCTGAATAAACAGTGACTCTGTACAGTTACACAGTGAATGAACCTTACACTGAATAAACAGTGACTCTGTACAGTTACACAGTGAGTGACTCTTACTCTGAATAAACAGTGACTCTGTACAGTTACACATTGAGTGAACCTTACACTGAATAAACAGTGACTCTGTACAGTTACACAGTGATTGACTCTTACTCTGAATAAACAGTGACTCTGTACAGTTACACAGTGAGTGACTCTTACTCTGAATAAACAGTGACTCTGTACAGTTACACAGTGAATGAACCTTACTCTGAATAAACAGTGACAATGTACACATACACAGTGAGTGATCCTAACCCTGAATAAACAGTCACCCTGTACAGTTACACAGTGAGTGATCTTTATCCTGAATAAACAGTGTCTCTTTGCAGTTAAATAGTGAGTGATCCCCATCCTGAATAAACAGTGACTCTACACAGTTACACAGTGAGTGACCCTGACTCTGAATAAACAGTGACTCTGTACAGTTACACAGTGAGTGATCCTTACTCTGAATAAACAGTGACTCTGTACTGTTACACAGTGAGTGATCCTTACCCTGAATAAACAGTGACTCTGTACAGTTACACAGTGAGTGAAATCTAGTGTATATCACCTATTCCCAAAGACAATTTCCACGTTCTAATGAGGATGGCATCTTGTAACAATATGCTAATTACCTAAATTAAGTTACTTTGATATTTACTCTGTACTGTTACATAGTGAGTGACCCTTACACTGAATAAACAGTGACTCTGTACAGTTACGTAGTGAGTGATCCTTACCCTGAATAATCAGTTACTCTGTACTGTTACACAGTGAGGGTCCTTACCCTGAAAAAACAGTGATCTATACAGTTACACAGTGAGTGATCCTAACCCTGAATAAACAATCACCCTGCACAGTTACACAGTCAGTGATCTTTATCCTGAATAAAGAGTTTCTCTTTGCAGTTAAACAGTGAGTGATCCCCATCCTGAATAGAAAGTGACTCCTTTGATACCCTGAATAAGTGAATCTGTGCAGGAACGCCGTGTGTGATCCTTACTCTGAATAAACAGTGACTCTGTACAGTTACACAGTGAATGACCATTACTCTGAATAAACAGTGACTCTGTAGTTACACGGTGAGTGATCCTCACCCTGAATAAACAGTCACTCTGTCTGGTTACACAGCGAGTGACCCTTACCCTGAATAAACAGTAACTCTGTCTTGTTACATGGTGAGTGATCCTTACTCCGAATAAACAGTGCCTCTGTACAGTTACACACTGAGTGATCTTTACCCTGATAAACAGTGACTCTGTACAGTTACACAGTGAGTGATCTTTACCCTGGTAATCAGTGACACTGGACAGTTACACAGTGAGTGATCTTTACCCTGATAAACAGTGGCTCTGGACAGTTACACAGTGAGTGATCTTTACCCTGATAATCAGTGACTCTACACAGTTACACAGTGAGTGATCCTTACCCTGAATAAACAGTTTCTCTTTGCAGTTAAACAGTGAGTGATCACCATCCAGAATAAACAGTGACTCTACACAGTTACACAGTGAGTGATCTTTACCCTGAATAATCAGTTACTCTGTACAGCTACATAGTGAGTGATCTTACACTGAATAAACAGTGACTTTGTACAGTTACACAGTGATTGATCCTTGGCATGAATAAACAGTAACTCTGTATATTTACACAGTAAATGATCCTTACCCTGAATTAACAGACACTCTCTGCAGTTCAACATTGAGTGATCCTTAGCATCCTAAATAAACAGTGACTCTGCAGGTACACAGCAATTGATCCTTGGCATGTATAAACATTTTCTCTGCACAGTTACGCAGTGAGTGATCCTTACCCTGAAGAAACGGTGACTCTTCACAGGGAGTGATCCTTGCCATGAATGAACAGTGACTCGGTACAGTTGCACCATGAGTGACCCTTATCCTAAATAAACAATGACTCTGTACAGTTACACAGTGACTAATCCATACCCTGCTGAATAAACAGCGACTACTTACAGTTACAGAGTGAGCATCCCTTAAACTGAATAAACAGTTTCTCTTTGCAGTTAAACAGCGAGTGATCCCCAACCTGATTAAACAGTGACTCCTTTGATACCCTGAATAAGTGAATCTGTGC
Source organism: Carcharodon carcharias (assembly GCF_017639515.1). NCBI lineage: Eukaryota > Metazoa > Chordata > Chondrichthyes > Lamniformes > Lamnidae > Carcharodon > Carcharodon carcharias. The sequence continues at coordinate 141,012,477 of NC_054476.1, forward strand.
AGGAACGCCATGAGTGATCCTTATCCTGAATAAGCAATGAATCCGTACAGTTACACACTGAATGACCCTTACACTGAATAAACAATTACTCTGTACACTTACACAGTGAGTGATCCTTACGCTGTTGAATAAACAGTGACTTCTTACAGTTAGACAGTGAGTGATCCTTACCCTGAATAAACAGTGACTCTGTACAGTTACACAGAGAGTGACCCTTACCCTAAGTAAACAGTCACCATGTACAGTTACACAGTGCGTGATCTTTATCCTGAATAAACAGATTCTCTTTGCAGTTAAACAGTGAGTGATCCCCATCCTGAATAAACAGTGATGCCTTTGATACCCTGAATAAGTAAAACTGTGCTGGAATGCCGTGTGTGATCCTTACCCTGAATAAACAGTGAATCTGTACAGTTACACACTGAATGACCCTTACACTGAATAAACAGTGACTCTGTACAGTTACACAGTGAGTGATCCTTATCCTGCTGAATAAAGAGTGACTCTGTACAGTTACACAGAGAGTTATCCTTAACCTGAATAAACAGTCACTCTGTCCTGTTACACTGAGTGTGACCCTTACCCTGAATAAACAGTTACTCTGTACAGTTACACCGTGAGTGACCCTTACACTGAATAAACAGTGACTCTGTACAGTTACACAGTAAGTGACACTTACACTGAATAAACAGTGACTCTCTACAGTTACACAGTGAATGAACCTTACTCTGAATAAACAGTGACTCTGTACAGTTACACAGTGAGTGATCCTTACTCTGAATAAACAGTGACTCTGTACTGTTACACAGTGAGTGATCCTTACCCTGAATAAACAGTGACTCTGTACAGTTACACAGTGAGTGAAATCTACAGTGTATATCACCTATTCCCAAAGACAATTTCCACGTTCTAATGAGGATGGCATCTTGTAACAATATGCTAATTACCTAAATTAAGTTACTTTGATATTTACTCTGTACTGTTACATAGTGAGTGACCCTTACACTGAATAAACAGTGACTCTGTACAGTTACGTAGTGAGTGATCCTTACCCTGAATAATCAGTTACTCTGTACTGTTACACAGTGAGGGTCCTTACCCTGAAAAAACAGTGATCTATACAGTTACACAGTGAGTGATCCTAACCCTGAATAAACAATCACCCTGCACAGTTACACAGTCAGTGATCTTTATCCTGAATAAAGAGTTTCTCTTTGCAGTTAAACAGTGAGTGATCCCCATCCTGAATAAAAAGTGACTCCTTTGATACCCTGAATAAGTGAATCTGTGCAGGAACGCCGTGTGTGATCCTTACTCTGAATAAACAGTGACTCTGTACAGTTACACAGTGAATGACCATTACTCTGAATAAACAGTGACTCTGTACATTTACACAGTGAATGAACCTTACTCTGAATAAACAGTGACTCTGTAGTTACACGGTGAGTGATCCTTACCCTGAATAAACAGTCACTCTGTCTGGTTACACAGCGAGTGACCCTTACCCTGAATAAACAGTAACTCTGTCTTGTTACATGGTGAGTGATCCTTACTCCGAATAAACAGTGCCTCTGTACAGTTACACACTGAGTGATCTTTACCCTGATAAACAGTGACTCTGGACAGTTACACAGTGAGTGATCTTTACCCTGGTAATCAGTGACACTGGACAGTTACACAGTGAGTGATCTTTACCCTGATAAACAGTGACTCTGGACAGTTACACAGTGAGTGATCTTTACCCTGATAATCAGTGACTCTACACAGTTACACAGTGAGTGATCCTTACCCTGAATAAACAGTTTCTCTTTGCAGTTAAACAGTGAGTGATCACCATCCAGAATAAACAGTGACTCTACACAGTTACACAGTGAGTGATCTTTACCCTGAATAATCAGTTACTCTGTACAACTACATAGTGAGTGATCTTACACTGAATAAACAGTGACTTTGTACAGTTACACAGTGATTGATCCTTGGCATGAATAAACAGTAACTCTGTATATTTACACAGTAAATGATCCTTACCCTGAATTAACAGACACTCTCTGCAGTTCAACATTGAGTGATCCTTAGCATCCTAAATAAACAGTGACTCTGCAGGTACACAGCAATTGATCCTTGGCATTTATAAACATTTTCTCTGCACAGTTACGCAGTGAGTGATCCTTACCCTGAAGAAACAGTGACTCTTCACAGGGAGTGATCCTTGCCATGAATGAACAGTGACTCGGTACAGTTGCACCATGAGTGACCCTTATCCTAAATAAACAATGACTCTGTACAGTTACACAGTGACTAATCCATACCCTGCTGAATAAACAGTTACTACTTACAGTTACAGAGTGAGCGTCCCTTAAACTGAATAAACAGTTTCTCTTTGCAGTTAAACAGCGAGTGATCCCCAACCTGATTAAACAGTGACTCCTTTGATACCCTGAATAAGTGAATCTGTGCAGGAACGCCATGAGTGATCCTTATCCTGAATAAGCAATGAATCCGTACAGTTACACACTGAATGACCCTTACACTGAATAAACAATTACTCTGTACACTTACACAGTGAGTGATCCTTACGCTGTTGAATAAACAGTGACTTCTTACAGTTAGACAGTGAGTGATTCTTACCCTGAATAAACAGTGACTCTGTACAGTTACACAGAGAGTGACCCTTAACCTAAGTAAACAGTCACCATGTACAGTTACACAGTGCGTGATCTTTATCCTGTTTAAACAGACTCTCTTTGCAGTTAAACAGTGAGTGATCCCCATCCTGAACAAACAGTGATGCCTTTGATACCCTGAATAAGTAAAACTGTGCTGGAATGCCGTGTGTGATCCTTACCCTGAATAAACAGTGAATCTGTACAGTTACACACTGAATGACCCTTACTCTGAATAAACAGTGACTCTGTACAGTTACACAGTGAGTGATCCTTATCCTGCTGAATAAAGAGTGACTCTGTACAGTTACACAGAGAGTTATCCTTAACCTGAATAAACAGTCACTCTGTCCTGTTACACTGAGTGTGACCCTTACCCTGAATAAACAGTTACTCTGTACAGTTACACCGTGAGTGACCCTTACACTGAATAAACAGTGACTCTGTACAGTTACACAGTAAGTGACACTTACACTGAATAAACAGTGACTCTCTACAGTTACACAGTGAGTGATCCTAACCCTGAATAAACAGTGACTCTGTACAGTTACACAGTGAATGAACCTTACTCTGAATAAACAGTGACTCTGTACAGCTACACAGTGAGTGATTTTTACCCTGAATAATCAGTTACTCTGTACTGTTACATAGTGAATGACCCCTACTCTGAATAAACAGTGACTCTGTACAGTTACACAGTGAATGAACCTTACTCTGAATAAACAGTGACTCTGTACAGTTACACAGCGAGTGATCCTTACCCTGAATGATCAGGTGCTCTGTACTGTTACACAGTGAGGGTCCTTACCCTGAATAAACAGTGATCTGTACAGTTACACAGTGAGTGATCCTTACCCTGAATGATCAGGTGCTCTGTACTGTTACACAGTGAGGGTCCTTACCCTGAATAAACAGTGATCTGTACAGTTACACAGTGAGTGATCCTAACCCTGAATAAACAGCCACCCAGCACAGTTACACAGTCAGTGATCTTTATCCTGAATAAACAGTTTCTCTTTGCAGTTAAACAGTGAGTGATCCCCATCCTGAATAAAAAGTGACTCCTTTGATACCCTGAATAAGTGAATCTGTGCAGGAACGCCGTGTGTGATCCTTACTCTGAATAATCAGTGACTCTGTACAGTTACACAGTGTGAGATCCTTACCCTGAATAAACAGTGCCTCTGTACAGTTACACAGCGAGTGACCCTTACCCTGAATAAACAGTAACTCTGACTCGTTACATATTGAGTGATCCTTACTCTGAATAAACAGTGCCTCTGTACAGTTACACAGTGAGTGATCTTTACCCTGATAAACAGTGACTCTGGACAGTTACACAGTGAATGATCTTTACCCTGATAAACATTGACTCTGTACAGTTACACAGTGAGTGATCTTTACCCTGATAAACATTGACTCTGTGCAGTTACACAGTGAATGATCTTTACCCTGATAAACATTGACTCTGTACAGTTACACAGTGAGTGATCTTTACCCTGATAATCAGTGACTCTACACAGTTACACAGTGAGTGATCCTTACCCTGAATAAACAGTTTCTCTTTGTAGTTAAACAGTGAGTGAACCCCGCGCTGAATATACAGTGACTCCTTTGATATCCTGAATAAGTAAATCTGTGCAGGAATGCTGTGAGTGATCCTTACTCAGAATAAACAATGACTCTGCACAGTTACACAGTGAGTGATCCTTACCCTGAATAAACATTGACTCTGTACAGTTACACAGTGAGTGATCCTTACACTGAATAAACATTGACTCTGTGCAGTTACGCAGTGAGTGATCCTTACCTTGAAGAAACAGTGACTCTACACAGCTGTACAGGGAGTGATCCTTGCCATGAATGAACAGTGACTGGGTACAGTTGCACCATGTGTGACCCTTATCCTAAATAAACAATGACTCTGTACAGTTACACAGTGACTAATCCATACCCTGCTGAATAAACAGTGACTACTTACAGTTACAGAGTTAGCGTCCCTTAACCTGAATAAACAGTTTCTCTTTGCAGTTAAACAGCGAGTGATCCCCAACCTGATTAAACAGTGACTCCTTTGATACCCTGAATAAGAGAATCTGTGTAGGAACGCCATGATTGATCCTTATCCTGAATAAGCAGTGAATCTGTACAGTTACACACTGAATGAACCTTACACTGAATAAACAATTACTCTGTACAGTTACACAGTGAGTGATCCTTACGCTGCTGACTAAACAGTGACTTCTTACAGTTAGACAGAGAGTGACCCTTACCCTAAATAAACAGTCACTCTGTACAGTTACACAGTGAGTGACCCTTACCCTAAATAAACAGTCACCCCTGTACAGTTACACAGTGAGTGATCTTTATCCTAAATAAACAGATTCTCTTTGCAGTTAAACAGTGAGTGATCCCCATCCTGAATAAACAGTTACGCCTTTGATACCCTAAATAAGTAAATCTGTGCTGGAATGCCGTGTGTGATCCTTACACTGAATAAACAGTGTCTCTGTACAGTTACACAGTGAGTGATCCTTACACTGAATAAACAGTCACTCTGTACAGTTACACAGTAAGTGATTCTTACACTGAATAAACAGTGACTCTGTACAGTTACACAGTGAGTGAACCTTACCCTGAATAAACAGTGACTCTGTACAGTTACACAGTGAGTGAACCTTACACTGAATAAACAGTGACTCTGTACAGTTACACAGTGAGTGACTCTTACTCTGAATAAACAGTGACTCTGTACAGTTACACAGTGAGTGACTCTTACTCTGAATAAACAGTGACTCTGTACAGTTACACAGTGAATGAACCTTACTCTGAATAAACAGTGACAATGTACACATACACAGTGAGTGATCCTAACCCTGAATAAACAGTCACCCTGTACAGTTACACAGTGAGTGATCTTTATCCTGAATAAACAGTTTCTCTTTGCAGTTAAATAGTGAGTGATCCCCATCCTGAATAAACAGTGACTCTACACAGTTACACAGTGAGTGACCCTGACTCTGAATAAACAGTGACTCTGTACAGTTACGCAGTGAGTGATCTTTACCCTGAATAATCAGTTACTCTGTACAGCTACATAGTGAGTGATCTTACACTGAATAAACAGTGACTTTGTATAGTTACACAGTGATTGATCCTTGGCATGAATAAACAGTGACTCTGTAAATTTACACAGTAAGTGATCCTTACCCTAAATTAACAGACACTCTCTGCAGTTCAACATTGAGTGATCCTTAGCATCCTAAATAAACAGTGACTCTGCAGGTACACAGCAATTGATCCTTGGCATGTATAAACATTTTCTCTGCACAGTTACGCAGTGAGTGATCCTTACCTTGAAGAAACAGTGACTCTACACAGCTGTACAGGGAGTGATCCTTGCCATGAATGAACAGTGACTCGGTACAGTTGCACCATGAGTGACCCTTATCCTAAATAAACAATGACTCTGTACAGTTACACAGTGACTAATCCATACCCTGCTGAATAAACAGTGACTACTTACAGTTACAGAGTTAGCATCCCTTAACCTGAATAAACAGTTTCTCTTTGCAGTTAAACAGCGAGTGATTCCCAAACTGATTAAACAGTGACTCCTTTGATACCCTGAATAAGAGAATCTGTGCAGGAACGCCATGAGTGATCCTTATCCTGAATAAGCAGTGAATCTGTACAGTTACACACTGAATGACCCTTACACTGAATAAACAATTACTCTGTACGGTTACACAGTGAGTGATCCTTACACTGCTGAATAAACAGTGACTTCTTACAGTTAGACAGAGAGTGACCCTTACCCTAAATAAACAGTCACCCTGTACAGTTACGCAGAGAGTGATCTTTATCCTGAATAAACAGATTCTCTTTGCAGTTAAACAGTGAGTGATCCCCATCCTGAATAAACAGTGACGCCTTTGATACCCTGAATAAGTGAATCTGTGCAGGAACGCCGTGTGTGATCCTTACACTGAATAAACATTGACTCTGTACAGTTACACAGTGAATGAACCTTACTCTGAATAAACAGTGACTCTGTACAGTTACACAGTGAATGAACCTTACTCTGAATAAACAGTGACAATGTACACATACACAGTGAGTGATCCTAACCCTGAATAAACAGTCACCCTGTACAGTTACACAGTGAGTGATCCTTACCCTGAATAAACAGTTTCTCTTTGCAGTTAAACAGTGAGTGATCCCCATCCTGAATAAACAGTGACTCTACACAGTTACACAGTGAGTGACCCTTACCCTGAATAATCAGTTACTCTGTACAGCTACATAGTGAGTGATCTTTACCCTGAATAATCAGTTACTCTGTACAGCTACATAGTGAGTGATCTTTACCCTGAATAATCAGTTACTCTGTACAGCTACATAGTGAGTGATCTTACACTGAATAAACAGTGACTTTGTACAGTTACACAGTGGGTGATCCTAACCCTGAATAAACAGTCACTCTGTACAGTTACACAGTGAGTGACCCTTACCCTGAATAAACAGTGACTCTGTACAGTTACACAGTGAGTGACCCTTAGGCTGAATAAACAGTGACTCTGTAAGGGTTACACAGTGATTGACCCTTACACTGGATAAACAGTCACCCTGTACAGTTACACAGTGAGTGATCCTTACCCTGAATAAACAGTTTCTCTTTGCAGTTAAACAGTGAGTGATCCCCATCCTGAATAAACAGTGACTCTACACAGTTACACAGTGAGTGACCCTTACCCTGAATAATCAGTTACTCTGTACAGCTCTGAGATCTGAGTGATCTTTACCCTGAATAATCAGTTACTCTGTACAGCTACATAGTGAGTGATCCTTACCCTGAATAATCAGTTACTCTGTACAGCTACATAGTGAGTGATCTTACACTGAATAAACAGTGACTTTGTACAGTTACACAGTGGGTGCTCCTAATCCTGCTAAATAAACAGTGACTCTGTAAACTTACCCTAAATTAACAGACACTCTCTGCAGATCAACATTGAGTGATCCTTAGCATCCTAAATAAACAGTGACTCTGCACAGTTTATTTGCAGAGTTTAAACAGTTTATTGTTTAATTGATCCTTGGCATGTATAAACATTTTCTCTGCACAGTTACGCAGTGAGTGAGTGATCCTTACCCTGAATAAACACTGAATCTGTACAGTTACGCAGTGAGTGATCCTTACCCTGAATAAACAGTGACTCTGTACAGTTACACAGAGAGTTATCCTTAACCTGAATAAACAGTCACTCTGTCCTGTTACACAGTGAGTGACCCTTACCCTGAATAAACAGTGACACTGTACAGTTACACAGTGAGTGACCCTTAATCTGAATAAACAGTGACTCTGTACAGTTACACAGTGAATGACCCTTACTCTGAATAAACAGTGTCTCTGTACAGTTACACAGTGAATGAACCTTACTCTGAATAAACAGTGTCTCTGTACAGTTACACAGTGAATGAACCTTACTCTGAATAAACAGTGACTCTGTAGTTACACGGTGAGTGATCCTAACCCTGAATAAACAGTCACTCTGTCTCGTTACATAGCGAGTGACCCTTACCCCAAATAAACAGTAACTCTGTCTTGTTACATAGTGAGTGATCCTTACTCCGAATAAACAGTGCCTCTGTACAGTTACACAGTGAGTGATCTTTACCCTGGTAATCAGTGACTCTGGACAGTTACACAGTGAGTGATCTTTACCCTGATAATCAGTGACTCTACACAGTTACACAGTGAGTGATCCTTACCCTGAATAAACAGTTTCTCTTTGCAGTTAAACAGTGAGTGATCCCCATCCTGAATAAACAGTGACTCTACACAGTTACACAGTGAGTGATCTTTACCCTGAATAATCAGTTACTCTGTACAGCTACATAGTGAGTGATCTTACACTGAATAAACAGTGACTTTGTACAGTTACACAGTGATTGATCCTTGGCATGAATAAACAGTGACTCTGTATATTTACACAGTAAATGATCCTTACCCTGAATTAACAGACACTCTCTGCAGTTCAACATTGAGTGATCCTTAGCATCCTAAATAAACAGTGACTCTGCAGGTACACAGCAATTGATCCTTGGCATGTATAAACCTTTTCTCTGCACAGTTAGGCAGTGAGTGATCTTACATTGAAGAAACAGTGGCTCTACACAGCTGTACAGGGCGTGATCCTTGCCATGAATGAACAGTGACTCTGTACAGTTACACAGAGAGTTATCCTTAACCTGAATAAACAGTCACTCTGTCCTGTTACACAGTGAGTGACCCTTACCCTGAATAAACAGTGACTCTGTACAGTTACACAGTGAGTGATCCTAACCCTGAATAAACAGTGACACTGTACAGTTACACAGTGAATGACCCTTAATCTGAATAAACAGTGACTCTGTACAGTTACACAGTGAATGACCCTTACTCTGAATAAACAGTGTCTCTGTACAGTTACACAGTGAATGAACCTTACTCTGAATAAACAGTGACTCTGTAGTTACACGGTGAGTGATCCTAACCCTGAATAAACAGTCACTCTGTCTCGTTACATAGCGAGTGACCCTTACCCCGAATAAACAGTAACTCTGTCTTGTTACATAGTGAGTGATCCTTACTCCGAATAAACAGTGCCTCTGTACAGTTACACATTGAGTGATCTTTACCCTGATAAACAGTGACTCTGGACAGTTACACAGTGATTGATCTTTACCCTGGTAATCAGTGACTCTGGACAGTTACACAGTGAGTGATCTTTACCCTGATAATCAGTGACTCTACACAGTTACACAGTGAGTGATCCTTACCCTGAATAAACAGTTTCTCTTTGCAGTTAAACAGTGAGTGATCCCCATCCTGAATAAACAGTGACTCTACACAGTTACACAGTGAGTGATCTTTACCCTGAATAATCAGTTACTCTGTACAGCTACATAGTGAGTGATCTTACACTGAATAAACAGTGACTTTGTACAGTTACACAGTGATTGATCCTTGGCATGAATAAACAGTGACTCTGTATATTTACACAGTAAATGATCCTTACCCTGAATTAACAGACACTCTCTGCAGTTCAACACTGAGTGATCCTTAGCATCCTAAATAAACAGTGACTCTGCAGGTACACAGCAATTGATCCTTGGCATGTATAAACCTTTTCTCTGCACAGTTACGCAGTGAGTGATCCTTACCCTGAAGAAACAGTGACTCTTCACAGGGAGTGATCCTTGCCATGAATGAACAGTGACTCGGTACAGTTGCACCATGAGTGACCCTTATCCTTTATAAACAATGACTCTGTACAGTTACACAGTGACTGATCCATACCCTGCTGAATAAACGGTGACTACTTACAGTTACAGAGTGAGCGTCCCTTAACCTGAATAAACAGTTTCTCTTTGCAGTTAAACAGCGAGTGATCCCCAACCTGATTAAACAGTGACTCCTTTGATACCCTGAGTAAGTGAATCTGTGCAGGAACGCCATGAGTGATCCTTATCCTGAATAAGCAGTGAATCTGTACAGTTACACACTGAATGACCCTTACACTGAATAAACAATTACTCTGTACACTTACACAGTGAGTGATCCTTACACTGCTGAATAAACAGTGACTTCTTACAGTTAGACAGTGAGTGATCCTTACCCTGAATAAACAGTGACTCTGTACAGTTACACAGAGAGTGATCCTTACGCTGTTGAATAAACAGTGACTTCTTACAGTTAGACACTGTGTGATCCTTACCCTGAATAAACAGTGACTCTGTACAGTTACACAGAGAGTGATCCTTACGCTGTTGAATAAACAGTGACTTCTTACAGTTAGACAGTGAGTGATCCTTACCCTGAATAAACAGTGACTCTGTACAGTTACACAGAGAGTGACCCTTACTCTAAATAAACAGTCACCCTGTACAGTTACACAGTGAGTGATCTTTATCCTGAATAAACAGATTCTCTTTGCAGTTAAACAGTGAGTGATCCCCATCCTGAATAAACAGTGACGCCTTTGATATCCTGAATAAGTAACTCTGTGCTGGAACGCCGTGTGTGATCCTTATCCTGAACAAACAGTGAATCTGTACAGTTACACAGTGAATGACCCTTACACTGAATAAACAGTGACTCTTTACAGTTATACAGTGAGTGACCCTTACACTGAATAAACAGTGGCTCTGTACAGTTACACAGTGAGTGACTCTTACACTGAATAAACAGTGACTCTGTACAGTTACACAGTGAGTGACTCTTACACTGAATAAACAGTGACTCTGTACAGTTACACAGTGAATGAACCTTACTCTGAATAAACAGTGACTCTGTACAGTTACACAGTGAATGAACCTTACTCTGAATAAACAGTGACTCTGTACAGTTACACAGTGAGTGACCCGTACACTGAATAAACAGAGACTCTGTACTGTTACACAGTGAGTGATTTTTACCCTGAATAATCAGTTACTCTGTACTTTTACATAGTGAGTGACCCTTACGCTGAATAAACAGTGACTCTGTACAGTTACATAGTGAGTGATCCGTAACCTGAATAATCAGTTACTCTGTACTGTTACACAGTGAGGGTCCTTACCCTGAAAAAACAGTGATCTGTACAGTTACACAGTGAGTGATCCTAACCCTGAATAGACAATCACCCTGCACAGTTACACAGTCAGTGATCTTTATCCTGAATAAACAGTTTCTCTTTGCAGTTAAACAGTGAGTGATCCCCATCCTGAATAAAAAGTGATTCCTTTGATACCCTGAATAAGTGAATCTGTGCAGGAACGCCGTGTGTGATCCTTACTCTGAATAAACAGTGACTCTGTACAGTTGCACAGTGAATGACCCTTACTCTGAATAAACAGTGACTCTGTACAGTTACACAGTGAATGACCCTTACACTGAATAAACAGTGACTCTGTACAGTTACACAGTGAATGACCCTTACTCTGAATAAACAATGACTCTGTACAGTTACACAGTGAATGACCCTTACCCTGAATAAACAGTGACTCTGTACAGTTACACAGTGAATGACCCTTACCCTGAATAAACAGTGACTCTGTACAGTTACGCAGTGAATGACCCTTACCCTGAATAAACAGTGACTCTGTACAGTTACACAGTGAATGACCATTACTCTGAATAAACAGTGACTCTGTACAGTTACACAGTGAATGACCCTTACTCTGAATAAACAGTGACTCTGTACAGTTACACAGTGAATGACCCTTACCCTGAATAAACAGTGACTGTACAGTTACACAGTGAATGACCCTTACTCTGAATAAACAGTGACTCTGTACAGTTACACAGTGAATGACCCTTACCCTGAATAAACAGTCACTCTGTCTGGTTACACAGCGAGTGACCCTTACCCTGAATAAACAGTAATTCTGTCTTGTTACATGGTGAGTGATCCTTACTCCGAATAAACAGTGCCTCTGTACAGTTACACATTGAGTGATCTTTACCCTGATAAACAGTGACTCTGGACAGTTACACAGTGAGTGATCTTTACCCTGGTAATCAGTGACACTGGACAGTTACACAGTGAGTGATCTTTACCCTGATAAACAGTGACTCTGTACAGTTACACAGTGAGTGATCTTTACCCTGATAATCAGTGACTCTACACAGTTACACAGTGAGTGATCCTTACCCTGAATAAACAGTTTCTCTTTGCAGTTAAACAGTGAGTGATCCCCATCCTGAATAAACAGTGACTCTACACAGTTACACAGTGAGTGATCTTTGCCCTGAATAATCAGTTACTCTGTACAGCTACATAGTGAGTGATCTTACACTGAATAAACAGTGACTTTGTACAGTTACACAGTGGGTGCTCCTAACACTGCTAAATAAACAGTGACTCTGTATAGTTACACAGTGATTGATCCTTGGCATGAATAAACAGTGACTCTGTATTTTTACACAGTAAATGATCCTTACCCTGAATTAACAGACACTCTCTGCAGTTCAACATTGAGTGATCCTTAGCATCCTAAATAAACAGTGACTCTGCAGGTACACAGCAATTGATCCTTGGCATGTATAAACATTTTCTCTGCACAGTTACGCAGTGAGTGATCCTTACCCTGAAGAAACAGTGACTCTTCACAGGGAGTGATCCTTGCCATGAATGAACAGTGACTCGGTACAGTTGCACCATGAGTGACCCTTATCCTAAATAAACAATGACTCTGTACAGTTACACAGTGACTAATCCATACCCTGCTGAATAAACAGTGACTACTTACAGTTACAGAGTGAGCGTCCCTTAAACTGAATAAACAGTTTCTCTTTGCACTTAAACAGCGAGTGATTCCCAAACTGATTAAACAGTGACTCCTTTGATACCCTGAATAAGAGAATCTGTGCAGGAACGCCATGAGTGATCCTTATCCTGAATAAGCAGTGAATCTGTACAGTTACACACTGAATGACCCTTACACTGAATAAACAATTACTCTGTACGGTTACACAGTGAGTGATCCTTACACTGCTGAATAAACAGTGACTTCTTACAGTTAGACAGAGAGTGACCCTTACCCCAAATAAACAGTCACCCTGTACAGTTACGCAGAGAGTGATCTTTATCCTGAATAAACAGATTCTCTTTGCAGTTAAACAGTGAGTGATCCCCATCCTGAATAAACAGTGACGCCTTTGATACCCTGAATAAGTGAATCTGTGCAGGAACGCCGTGTGTGATCCTTACACTGAATAAACATTGACTCTGTACAGTTACACAGTGAATGAACCTTACTCTGAATAAACAGTGACTCTGTACAGTTACACAGTGAATGAACCTTACTCTGAATAAACAGTGACAATGTACACATACACAGTGAGTGATCCTAACCCTGAATAAACAGTCACCCTGTACAGTTACACAGTGAGTGATCCTTACCCTGAATAAACAGTTTCTCTTTGCAGTTAAACAGTGAGTGATCCCCATCCTGAATAAACAGTGACTCTACACAGTTACACAGTGAGTGACCCTTACCCTGAATAATCAGTTACTCTGTACAGCTACATAGTGAGTGATCTTTACCCTGAATAATCAGTTACTCTGTACAGCTACATAGTGAGTGATCTTTACCCTGAATAATCAGTTACTCTGTACAGCTACATAGTGAGTGATCTTACACTGAATAAACAGTGACTTTGTACAGTTACACAGTGGGTGATCCTAACCCTGAATAAACAGTCACTCTGTACAGTTACACAGTGAGTGACCCTTACCCTGAATAAACAGTGACTCTGTACAGTTACACAGTGAGTGACCCTTAGGCTGAATAAACAGTGACTCTGTAAGGGTTACACAGTGATTGACCCTTACACTGGATAAACAGTCACCCTGTACAGTTACACAGTGAGTGATCCTTACCCTGAATAAACAGTTTCTCTTTGCAGTTAAACAGTGAGTGATCCCCATCCTGAATAAACAGTGACTCTACACAGTTACACAGTGAGTGACCCTTACCCTGAATAATCAGTTACTCTGTACAGCTCTGAGATCTGAGTGATCTTTACCCTGAATAATCAGTTACTCTGTACAGCTACATAGTGAGTGATCCTTACCCTGAATAATCAGTTACTCTGTACAGCTACATAGTGAGTGATCTTACACTGAATAAACAGTGACTTTGTACAGTTACACAGTGGGTGCTCCTAATCCTGCTAAATAAACAGTGACTCTGTAAACTTACCCTAAATTAACAGACACTCTCTGCAGATCAACATTGAGTGATCCTTAGCATCCTAAATAAACAGTGACTCTGCACAGTTTATTTGCAGAGTTTAAACAGTTTATTGTTTAATTGATCCTTGGCATGTATAAACATTTTCTCTGCACAGTTACGCAGTGAGTGAGTGATCCTTACCCTGAATAAACACTGAATCTGTACAGTTACGCAGTGAGTGATCCTTACCCTGAATAAACAGTGACTCTGTACAGTTACACAGAGAGTTATCCTTAACCTGAATAAACAGTCACTCTGTCCTGTTACACAGTGAGTGACCCTTACCCTGAATAAACAGTGACACTGTACAGTTACACAGTGAGTGACCCTTAATCTGAATAAACAGTGACTCTGTACAGTTACACAGTGAATGACCCTTACTCTGAATAAACAGTGTCTCTGTACAGTTACACAGTGAATGAACCTTACTCTGAATAAACAGTGTCTCTGTACAGTTACACAGTGAATGAACCTTACTCTGAATAAACAGTGACTCTGTAGTTACACGGTGAGTGATCCTAACCCTGAATAAACAGTCACTCTGTCTCGTTACATAGCGAGTGACCCTTACCCCAAATAAACAGTAACTCTGTCTTGTTACATAGTGAGTGATCCTTACTCCGAATAAACAGTGCCTCTGTACAGTTACACAGTGAGTGATCTTTACCCTGGTAATCAGTGACTCTGGACAGTTACACAGTGAGTGATCTTTACCCTGATAATCAGTGACTCTACACAGTTACACAGTGAGTGATCCTTACCCTGAATAAACAGTTTCTCTTTGCAGTTAAACAGTGAGTGATCCCCATCCTGAATAAACAGTGACTCTACACAGTTACACAGTGAGTGATCTTTACCCTGAATAATCAGTTACTCTGTACAGCTACATAGTGAGTGATCTTACACTGAATAAACAGTGACTTTGTACAGTTACACAGTGATTGATCCTTGGCATGAATAAACAGTGACTCTGTATATTTACACAGTAAATGATCCTTACCCTGAATTAACAGACACTCTCTGCAGTTCAACATTGAGTGATCCTTAGCATCCTAAATAAACAGTGACTCTGCAGGTACACAGCAATTGATCCTTGGCATGTATAAACCTTTTCTCTGCACAGTTAGGCAGTGAGTGATCTTACATTGAAGAAACAGTGACTCTACACAGCTGTACAGGGCGTGATCCTTGCCATGAATGAACAGTGACTCTGTACAGTTACACAGAGAGTTATCCTTAACCTGAATAAACAGTCACTCTGTCCTGTTACACAGTGAGTGACCCTTACCCTGAATAAACAGTGACTCTGTACAGTTACACAGTGAGTGATCCTAACCCTGAATAAACAGTGACACTGTACAGTTACACAGTGAATGACCCTTAATCTGAATAAACAGTGACTCTGTACAGTTACACAGTGAATGACCCTTACTCTGAATAAACAGTGTCTCTGTACAGTTACACAGTGAATGAACCTTACTCTGAATAAACAGTGTCTCTGTACAGTTACACAGTGAATGAACCTTACTCTGAATAAACAGTGACTCTGTAGTTACACGGTGAGTGATCCTAACCCTGAATAAACAGTCACTCTGTCTCGTTACATAGCGAGTGACCCTTACCCCGAATAAACAGTAACTCTGTCTTGTTACATAGTGAGTGATCCTTACTCCGAATAAACAGTGCCTCTGTACAGTTACACATTGAGTGATCTTTACCCTGATAAACAGTGACTCTGGACAGTTACACAGTGATTGATCTTTACCCTGGTAATCAGTGACTCTGGACAGTTACACAGTGAGTGATCTTTACCCTGATAATCAGTGACTCTACACAGTTACACAGTGAGTGATCCTTACCCTGAATAAACAGTTTCTCTTTGCAGTTAAACAGTGAGTGATCCCCATCCTGAATAAACAGTGACTCTACACAGTTACACAGTGAGTGATCTTTACCCTGAATAATCAGTTACTCTGTACAGCTACATAGTGAGTGATCTTACACTGAATAAACAGTGACTTTGTACAGTTACACAGTGATTGATCCTTGGCATGAATAAACAGTGACTCTGTATATTTACACAGTAAATGATCCTTACCCTGAATTAACAGACACTCTCTGCAGTTCAACACTGAGTGATCCTTAGCATCCTAAATAAACAGTGACTCTGCAGGTACACAGCAATTGATCCTTGGCATGTATAAACCTTTTCTCTGCACAGTTACGCAGTGAGTGATCCTTACCCTGAAGAAACAGTGACTCTTCACAGGGAGTGATCCTTGCCATGAATGAACAGTGACTCGGTACAGTTGCACCATGAGTGACCCTTATTCTTTATAAACAATGACTCTGTACAGTTACACAGTGACTGATCCATACCCTGCTGAATAAACGGTGACTACTTACAGTTACAGAGTGAGCGTCCCTTAACCTGAATAAACAGTTTCTCTTTGCAGTTAAACAGCGAGTGATCCCCAACCTGATTAAACAGTGACTCCTTTGATACCCTGAGTAAGTGAATCTGTGCAGGAACGCCATGAGTGATCCTTATCCTGAATAAGCAGTGAATCTGTACAGTTACACACTGAATGACCCTTACACTGAATAAACAATTACTCTGTACACTTACACAGTGAGTGATCCTTACACTGCTGAATAAACAGTGACTTCTTACAGTTAGACAGTGAGTGATCCTTACCCTGAATAAACAGTGACTCTGTACAGTTACACAGAGAGTGATCCTTACGCTGTTGAATAAACAGTGACTTCTTACAGTTAGACACTGTGTGATCCTTACCCTGAATAAACAGTGACTCTGTACAGTTACACAGAGAGTGATCCTTACGCTGTTGAATAAACAGTGACTTCTTACAGTTAGACAGTGAGTGATCCTTACCCTGAATAAACAGTGACTCTGTACAGTTACACAGAGAGTGACCCTTACTCTAAATAAACAGTCACCCTGTACAGTTACACAGTGAGTGATCTTTATCCTGAATAAACAGATTCTCTTTGCAGTTAAACAGTGAGTGATCCCCATCCTGAATAAACAGTGACGCCTTTGATATCCTGAATAAGTAACTCTGTGCTGGAACGCCGTGTGTGATCCTTATCCTGAACAAACAGTGAATCTGTACAGTTACACAGTGAATGACCCTTACACTGAATAAACAGTGACTCTTTACAGTTATACAGTGAGTGACCCTTACACTGAATAAACAGTGGCTCTGTACAGTTACACAGTGAGTGACTCTTACACTGAATAAACAGTGACTCTGTACAGTTACACAGTGAGTGACTCTTACACTGAATAAACAGTGACTCTGTACAGTTACACAGTGAATGAACCTTACTCTGAATAAACAGTGACTCTGTACAGTTACACAGTGAATGAACCTTACTCTGAATAAACAGTGACTCTGTACAGTTACACAGTGAGTGACCCGTACACTGAATAAACAGAGACTCTGTACTGTTACACAGTGAGTGATTTTTACCCTGAATAATCAGTTACTCTGTACTTTTACATAGTGAGTGACCCTTACGCTGAATAAACAGTGACTCTGTACAGTTACATAGTGAGTGATCCGTAACCTGAATAATCAGTTACTCTGTACTGTTACACAGTGAGGGTCCTTACCCTGAAAAAACAGTGATCTGTACAGTTACACAGTGAGTGATCCTAACCCTGAATAGACAATCACCCTGCACAGTTACACAGTCAGTGATCTTTATCCTGAATAAACAGTTTCTCTTTGCAGTTAAACAGTGAGTGATCCCCATCCTGAATAAAAAGTGATTCCTTTGATACCCTGAATAAGTGAATCTGTGCAGGAACGCCGTGTGTGATCCTTACTCTGAATAAACAGTGACTCTGTACAGTTGCACAGTGAATGACCCTTACTCTGAATAAACAGTGACTCTGTACAGTTACACAGTGAATGACCCTTACACTGAATAAACAGTGACTCTGTACAGTTACACAGTGAATGACCCTTACTCTGAATAAACAATGACTCTGTACAGTTACACAGTGAATGACCCTTACCCTGAATAAACAGTGACTCTGTACAGTTACACAGTGAATGACCCTTACCCTGAATAAACAGTGACTCTGTACAGTTACGCAGTGAATGACCCTTACCCTGAATAAACAGTGACTCTGTACAGTTACACAGTGAATGACCATTACTCTGAATAAACAGTGACTCTGTACAGTTACACAGTGAATGACCCTTACTCTGAATAAACAGTGACTCTGTACAGTTACACAGTGAATGACCCTTACCCTGAATAAACAGTGACTGTACAGTTACACAGTGAATGACCCTTACTCTGAATAAACAGTGACTCTGTACAGTTACACAGTGAATGACCCTTACCCTGAATAAACAGTCACTCTGTCTGGTTACACAGCGAGTGACCCTTACCCTGAATAAACAGTAATTCTGTCTTGTTACATGGTGAGTGATCCTTACTCCGAATAAACAGTGCCTCTGTACAGTTACACATTGAGTGATCTTTACCCTGATAAACAGTGACTCTGGACAGTTACACAGTGAGTGATCTTTACCCTGGTAATCAGTGACACTGGACAGTTACACAGTGAGTGATCTTTACCCTGATAAACAGTGACTCTGTACAGTTACACAGTGAGTGATCTTTACCCTGATAATCAGTGACTCTACACAGTTACACAGTGAGTGATCCTTACCCTGAATAAACAGTTTCTCTTTGCAGTTAAACAGTGAGTGATCCCCATCCTGAATAAACAGTGACTCTACACAGTTACACAGTGAGTGATCTTTGCCCTGAATAATCAGTTACTCTGTACAGCTACATAGTGAGTGATCTTACACTGAATAAACAGTGACTTTGTACAGTTACACAGTGGGTGCTCCTAACACTGCTAAATAAACAGTGACTCTGTATAGTTACACAGTGATTGATCCTTGGCATGAATAAACAGTGACTCTGTATTTTTACACAGTAAATGATCCTTACCCTGAATTAACAGACACTCTCTGCAGTTCAACATTGAGTGATCCTTAGCATCCTAAATAAACAGTGACTCTGCAGGTACACAGCAATTGATCCTTGGCATGTATAAACATTTTCTCTGCACAGTTACGCAGTGAGTGATCCTTACCCTGAAGAAACAGTGACTCTTCACAGGGAGTGATCCTTGCCATGAATGAACAGTGACTCGGTACAGTTGCACCATGAGTGACCCTTATCCTAAATAAACAATGACTCTGTACAGTTACACAGTGACTAATCCATACCCTGCTGAATAAACAGTGACTACTTACAGTTACAGAGTGAGCGTCCCTTAAACTGAATAAACAGTTTCTCTTTGCACTTAAACAGCGAGTGATTCCCAAACTGATTAAACAGTGACTCCTTTGATACCCTGAATAAGAGAATCTGTGCAGGAACGCCATGAGTGATCCTTATCCTGAATAAGCAGTGAATCTGTACAGTTACACACTGAATGACCCTTACACTGAATAAACAATTACTCTGTACGGTTACACAGTGAGTGATCCTTACACTGCTGAATAAACAGTGACTTCTTACAGTTAGACAGAGAGTGACCCTTACCCTAAATAAACAGTCACCCTGTACAGTTACGCAGAGAGTGATCTTTATCCTGAATAAACAGATTCTCTTTGCAGTTAAACAGTGAGTGATCCCCATCCTGAATAAACAGTGACGCCTTTGATACCCTGAATAAGTGAATCTGTGCAGGAACGCCGTGTGTGATCCTTACACTGAATAAACATTGACTCTGTACAGTTACACAGTGAATGAACCTTACTCTGAATAAACAGTGACTCTGTACAGTTACACAGTGAATGAACCTTACTCTGAATAAACAGTGACAATGTACACATACACAGTGAGTGATCCTAACCCTGAATAAACAGTCACCCTGTACAGTTACACAGTGAGTGATCCTTACCCTGAATAAACAGTTTCTCTTTGCAGTTAAACAGTGAGTGATCCCCATCCTGAATAAACAGTGACTCTACACAGTTACACAGTGAGTGACCCTTACCCTGAATAATCAGTTACTCTGTACAGCTACATAGTGAGTGATCTTTACCCTGAATAATCAGTTACTCTGTACAGCTACATAGTGAGTGATCTTTACCCTGAATAATCAGTTACTCTGTACAGCTACATAGTGAGTGATCTTACACTGAATAAACAGTGACTTTGTACAGTTACACAGTGGGTGATCCTAACCCTGAATAAACAGTCACTCTGTACAGTTACACAGTGAGTGACCCTTACCCTGAATAAACAGTGACTCTGTACAGTTACACAGTGAGTGACCCTTAGGCTGAATAAACAGTGACTCTGTAAGGGTTACACAGTGATTGACCCTTACACTGGATAAACAGTCACCCTGTACAGTTACACAGTGAGTGATCCTTACCCTGAATAAACAGTTTCTCTTTGCAGTTAAACAGTGAGTGATCCCCATCCTGAATAAACAGTGACTCTACACAGTTACACAGTGAGTGACCCTTACCCTGAATAATCAGTTACTCTGTACAGCTCTGAGATCTGAGTGATCTTTACCCTGAATAATCAGTTACTCTGTACAGCTACATAGTGAGTGATCCTTACCCTGAATAATCAGTTACTCTGTACAGCTACATAGTGAGTGATCTTACACTGAATAAACAGTGACTTTGTACAGTTACACAGTGGGTGCTCCTAATCCTGCTAAATAAACAGTGACTCTGTAAACTTACCCTAAATTAACAGACACTCTCTGCAGATCAACATTGAGTGATCCTTAGCATCCTAAATAAACAGTGACTCTGCACAGTTTATTTGCAGAGTTTAAACAGTTTATTGTTTAATTGATCCTTGGCATGTATAAACATTTTCTCTGCACAGTTACGCAGTGAGTGAGTGATCCTTACCCTGAATAAACACTGAATCTGTACAGTTACGCAGTGAGTGATCCTTACCCTGAATAAACAGTGACTCTGTACAGTTACACAGAGAGTTATCCTTAACCTGAATAAACAGTCACTCTGTCCTGTTACACAGTGAGTGACCCTTACCCTGAATAAACAGTGACACTGTACAGTTACACAGTGAGTGACCCTTAATCTGAATAAACAGTGACTCTGTACAGTTACACAGTGAATGACCCTTACTCTGAATAAACAGTGTCTCTGTACAGTTACACAGTGAATGAACCTTACTCTGAATAAACAGTGTCTCTGTACAGTTACACAGTGAATGAACCTTACTCTGAATAAACAGTGACTCTGTAGTTACACGGTGAGTGATCCTAACCCTGAATAAACAGTCACTCTGTCTCGTTACATAGCGAGTGACCCTTACCCCAAATAAACAGTAACTCTGTCTTGTTACATAGTGAGTGATCCTTACTCCGAATAAACAGTGCCTCTGTACAGTTACACAGTGAGTGATCTTTACCCTGGTAATCAGTGACTCTGGACAGTTACACAGTGAGTGATCTTTACCCTGATAATCAGTGACTCTACACAGTTACACAGTGAGTGATCCTTACCCTGAATAAACAGTTTCTCTTTGCAGTTAAACAGTGAGTGATCCCCATCCTGAATAAACAGTGACTCTACACAGTTACACAGTGAGTGATCTTTACCCTGAATAATCAGTTACTCTGTACAGCTACATAGTGAGTGATCTTACACTGAATAAACAGTGACTTTGTACAGTTACACAGTGATTGATCCTTGGCATGAATAAACAGTGACTCTGTATATTTACACAGTAAATGATCCTTACCCTGAATTAACAGACACTCTCTGCAGTTCAACATTGAGTGATCCTTAGCATCCTAAATAAACAGTGACTCTGCAGGTACACAGCAATTGATCCTTGGCATGTATAAACCTTTTCTCTGCACAGTTAGGCAGTGAGTGATCTTACATTGAAGAAACAGTGACTCTACACAGCTGTACAGGGCGTGATCCTTGCCATGAATGAACAGTGACTCTGTACAGTTACACAGAGAGTTATCCTTAACCTGAATAAACAGTCACTCTGTCCTGTTACACAGTGAGTGACCCTTACCCTGAATAAACAGTGACTCTGTACAGTTACACAGTGAGTGATCCTAACCCTGAATAAACAGTGACACTGTACAGTTACACAGTGAATGACCCTTAATCTGAATAAACAGTGACTCTGTACAGTTACACAGTGAATGACCCTTACTCTGAATAAACAGTGTCTCTGTACAGTTACACAGTGAATGAACCTTACTCTGAATAAACAGTGTCTCTGTACAGTTACACAGTGAATGAACCTTACTCTGAATAAACAGTGACTCTGTAGTTACACGGTGAGTGATCCTAACCCTGAATAAACAGTCACTCTGTCTCGTTACATAGCGAGTGACCCTTACCCCGAATAAACAGTAACTCTGTCTTGTTACATAGTGAGTGATCCTTACTCCGAATAAACAGTGCCTCTGTACAGTTACACATTGAGTGATCTTTACCCTGATAAACAGTGACTCTGGACAGTTACACAGTGATTGATCTTTACCCTGGTAATCAGTGACTCTGGACAGTTACACAGTGAGTGATCTTTACCCTGATAATCAGTGACTCTACACAGTTACACAGTGAGTGATCCTTACCCTGAATAAACAGTTTCTCTTTGCAGTTAAACAGTGAGTGATCCCCATCCTGAATAAACAGTGACTCTACACAGTTACACAGTGAGTGATCTTTACCCTGAATAATCAGTTACTCTGTACAGCTACATAGTGAGTGATCTTACACTGAATAAACAGTGACTTTGTACAGTTACACAGTGATTGATCCTTGGCATGAATAAACAGTGACTCTGTATATTTACACAGTAAATGATCCTTACCCTGAATTAACAGACACTCTCTGCAGTTCAACACTGAGTGATCCTTAGCATCCTAAATAAACAGTGACTCTGCAGGTACACAGCAATTGATCCTTGGCATGTATAAACCTTTTCTCTGCACAGTTACGCAGTGAGTGATCCTTACCCTGAAGAAACAGTGACTCTTCACAGGGAGTGATCCTTGCCATGAATGAACAGTGACTCGGTACAGTTGCACCATGAGTGACCCTTATCCTTTATAAACAATGACTCTGTACAGTTACACAGTGACTGATCCATACCCTGCTGAATAAACGGTGACTACTTACAGTTACAGAGTGAGCGTCCCTTAACCTGAATAAACAGTTTCTCTTTGCAGTTAAACAGCGAGTGATCCCCAACCTGATTAAACAGTGACTCCTTTGATACCCTGAGTAAGTGAATCTGTGCAGGAACGCCATGAGTGATCCTTATCCTGAATAAGCAGTGAATCTGTACAGTTACACACTGAATGACCCTTACACTGAATAAACAATTACTCTGTACACTTACACAGTGAGTGATCCTTACACTGCTGAATAAACAGTGACTTCTTACAGTTAGACAGTGAGTGATCCTTACCCTGAATAAACAGTGACTCTGTACAGTTACACAGAGAGTGATCCTTACGCTGTTGAATAAACAGTGACTTCTTACAGTTAGACACTGTGTGATCCTTACCCTGAATAAACAGTGACTCTGTACAGTTACACAGAGAGTGATCCTTACGCTGTTGAATAAACAGTGACTTCTTACAGTTAGACAGTGAGTGATCCTTACCCTGAATAAACAGTGACTCTGTACAGTTACACAGAGAGTGACCCTTACTCTAAATAAACAGTCACCCTGTACAGTTACACAGTGAGTGATCTTTATCCTGAATAAACAGATTCTCTTTGCAGTTAAACAGTGAGTGATCCCCATCCTGAATAAACAGTGACGCCTTTGATATCCTGAATAAGTAACTCTGTGCTGGAACGCCGTGTGTGATCCTTATCCTGAACAAACAGTGAATCTGTACAGTTACACAGTGAATGACCCTTACACTGAATAAACAGTGACTCTTTACAGTTATACAGTGAGTGACCCTTACACTGAATAAACAGTGGCTCTGTACAGTTACACAGTGAGTGACTCTTACACTGAATAAACAGTGACTCTGTACAGTTACACAGTGAGTGACTCTTACACTGAATAAACAGTGACTCTGTACAGTTACACAGTGAATGAACCTTACTCTGAATAAACAGTGACTCTGTACAGTTACACAGTGAATGAACCTTACTCTGAATAAACAGTGACTCTGTACAGTTACACAGTGAGTGACCCGTACACTGAATAAACAGAGACTCTGTACTGTTACACAGTGAGTGATTTTTACCCTGAATAATCAGTTACTCTGTACTTTTACATAGTGAGTGACCCTTACGCTGAATAAACAGTGACTCTGTACAGTTACATAGTGAGTGATCCGTAACCTGAATAATCAGTTACTCTGTACTGTTACACAGTGAGGGTCCTTACCCTGAAAAAACAGTGATCTGTACAGTTACACAGTGAGTGATCCTAACCCTGAATAGACAATCACCCTGCACAGTTACACAGTCAGTGATCTTTATCCTGAATAAACAGTTTCTCTTTGCAGTTAAACAGTGAGTGATCCCCATCCTGAATAAAAAGTGATTCCTTTGATACCCTGAATAAGTGAATCTGTGCAGGAACGCCGTGTGTGATCCTTACTCTGAATAAACAGTGACTCTGTACAGTTGCACAGTGAATGACCCTTACTCTGAATAAACAGTGACTCTGTACAGTTACACAGTGAATGACCCTTACACTGAATAAACAGTGACTCTGTACAGTTACACAGTGAATGACCCTTACTCTGAATAAACAATGACTCTGTACAGTTACACAGTGAATGACCCTTACCCTGAATAAACAGTGACTCTGTACAGTTACACAGTGAATGACCCTTACCCTGAATAAACAGTGACTCTGTACAGTTACGCAGTGAATGACCCTTACCCTGAATAAACAGTGACTCTGTACAGTTACACAGTGAATGACCATTACTCTGAATAAACAGTGACTCTGTACAGTTACACAGTGAATGACCCTTACTCTGAATAAACAGTGACTCTGTACAGTTACACAGTGAATGACCCTTACCCTGAATAAACAGTGACTGTACAGTTACACAGTGAATGACCCTTACTCTGAATAAACAGTGACTCTGTACAGTTACACAGTGAATGACCCTTACCCTGAATAAACAGTCACTCTGTCTGGTTACACAGCGAGTGACCCTTACCCTGAATAAACAGTAATTCTGTCTTGTTACATGGTGAGTGATCCTTACTCCGAATAAACAGTGCCTCTGTACAGTTACACATTGAGTGATCTTTACCCTGATAAACAGTGACTCTGGACAGTTACACAGTGAGTGATCTTTACCCTGGTAATCAGTGACACTGGACAGTTACACAGTGAGTGATCTTTACCCTGATAAACAGTGACTCTGTACAGTTACACAGTGAGTGATCTTTACCCTGATAATCAGTGACTCTACACAGTTACACAGTGAGTGATCCTTACCCTGAATAAACAGTTTCTCTTTGCAGTTAAACAGTGAGTGATCCCCATCCTGAATAAACAGTGACTCTACACAGTTACACAGTGAGTGATCTTTGCCCTGAATAATCAGTTACTCTGTACAGCTACATAGTGAGTGATCTTACACTGAATAAACAGTGACTTTGTACAGTTACACAGTGGGTGCTCCTAACACTGCTAAATAAACAGTGACTCTGTATAGTTACACAGTGATTGATCCTTGGCATGAATAAACAGTGACTCTGTATTTTTACACAGTAAATGATCCTTACCCTGAATTAACAGACACTCTCTGCAGTTCAACATTGAGTGATCCTTAGCATCCTAAATAAACAGTGACTCTGCAGGTACACAGCAATTGATCCTTGGCATGTATAAACATTTTCTCTGCACAGTTACGCAGTGAGTGATCCTTACCCTGAAGAAACAGTGACTCTTCACAGGGAGTGATCCTTGCCATGAATGAACAGTGACTCGGTACAGTTGCACCATGAGTGACCCTTATCCTAAATAAACAATGACTCTGTACAGTTACACAGTGACTAATCCATACCCTGCTGAATAAACAGTGACTACTTACAGTTACAGAGTGAGCGTCCCTTAAACTGAATAAACAGTTTCTCTTTGCACTTAAACAGCGAGTGATCCCCAACCTGATTAAACAGTGACTCCTTTGATACCCTGAATAAGTGAATCTGTGCAGGAACGCCATGAGTGATCCTTATCCTGAATAAGCAGTGAATCTGTACAGTTACACACTGAATGACCCTTACACTGAATAAACAATTACTCTGTACTCTTACACAGTGAGTGATCCTTACGCTGTTGAATAAACAGTGACTTCTTACAGTTAGACAGTGAGTGATCCTTACCCTGAATAAACAGTGACTCTGTACAGTTACACAGAGAGTGACACTTACCCTAAATAAACAGTCACCATGTACAGTTACACAGTGCGTGATCTTTATCCTGAATAAACAGATTCTCTTTGCAGTTAAACAGTGAGTGATCCCCATCCTGAATAAACAGTGACGCCTTTGATGCCCTGAATAAGTAAACCTGTGCTGGAACGCCGTGTGTGATCCTTACACTGAATAAACAGTGACTCTGTACAGTTACACAGTGAGTGATCCTTAACCTGAATGATCAGGTGCTCTGTACTGTTACATAGTGAGTGACCCTTACCCTGAATAAACAGTGATCTGTACAGTTACACAGTGAGTGATCCTAACCCTGAATAAACAATCACCCTGCACAGTTACACAGTCAGTGATCTTTATCCTGAATAAACAGTTTCACTTTGCAGTTAAACAGTGAGTGATCCCGATCCTGAATAAACAGTGACTCCTTTGATAACCTGAATAAGTGAATCCGTGCTGGAACGCCATGAGTGATCCTTACACTGAATAAACAGTGACTCTGTACAGTTACACAGTGAGTGATCCTTACCCTGAATAAACAGTGACTCTGTACAGTTACACAGTGAATGACCCTTACCCTGAATAAACAGTGAATCTGTACAGTTACACAGTGAGTGATCCTTACCCTGAATAAACAGTGACTCTGTACAGTTACACAGTGAATGACCCTTACCCTGAATAAACAGTGAATCTGTACAGTTACACAGTGAGTGACCCTTACCCTGAATACACAGTGACTCTGTACAGTTACACAGTGAGTGATCCTTACTCTGAATAAACAGTGACTCTGTACAGTTACACAGTGAGTGATCCTTACCCTGAATAAACAGTCACTCTGTACAGTTACACAGCGAGTGACCCTTACCCTGAATATACAGTAACCCTGTCTCGTTACATAGTGAGTGATTCTTACTCTGAATAAACAGTGACTCTGTACAGTTACACATTAAGTGATCTTTACCCTGATAAACAGTGACTCTGGACAGTTACACAGTGAATGATCTTTACCCTGATAATCAGTGACTCTGGACAGTTACACATTGAGTGATCTTTACCCTGATAAACATTGACTATGTACAGTTACACAGTGAGTGATCTTTACCCTGATAATCAGTGACTCTACACAGTTACACAGTGAGTGATCCTTACCCTGAATAAACAGTTTCTCTTTACAGTTAAACAGTGAGTGATCCCCATCCTGAATAAACAGTGACTCTACACAGTTACACAGTGAATGATCTTTACCCTGATAATCAGTGACTCTGGACAGTTATACAGTGAGTGATCTTTACCCTGATAATCAGTGACTCTACACAGTTACACAGTGAGTGACCCTTACTCTGAATAAACAGTCTCTCTTTGTAGTTAAACAGTGAGTGAACCCCGCGCTGAATATACAGTGACTCCTTTGATATCCTGAATAAGTGAATCTGTGCAGGAATGCTGTGAGTGATCCTTACCCTGAATAATCAGTTACTCTGTACAGTTACTCACTGAGTGATCCTTACCCTGAATAAACAGTGACTCTGTACAGTTACACAGTGAGTGATCCTTACACTGAATAAACAGTGACTCTGTACAGTTACACACTGAATGACCCTTACACTGAATAAACAGTGACTCTGTACAGTTACACAGTGAGTGATCCTTACCCTGAATAAACAGTGACTCTGTACAGTTACACAGAGTGATCCTTACTCTGAATAAGCAATGACTCTGTACAGTTACACAGTGAGTGACCCTTACCCTGAATAAACAGTGACTCTGTACAGTTACACAGTGAGTGACCCTTACCCTGAATAATCAGTTACTCTGTACAGTTACACAGTGAGTGACCCTTACCCTGAATAATCAGTTACTCTGTACAGTTACACAGTGAGTGACCCTTACCCTGAATAAACAGTGACTCTGTACAGTTACCCAGTGAGTGACCCTTACCCTGAAGAAACAGTGACTCTGTACAGTTACACAGTGAGTGACCCTTACCCTGAATAATCAGTTACTCTGTACAGTTACACAGTGAGTGACCCTTACCCTGAATAAACAGTCACTCTGTACAGTTACGCATGAGTGACCCTTACCCTGAATAATCAGTTACTCTGTACAGTTACACAGTGAGTGACCCTTACCCTGAATAATCAGTTACTCTGTACAGTTACACAGTGAGTGACCCTTACCCTGAATAAACAGTGACTCTGTACAGTTACCCAGTGAGTGATCCTTACCCTGAAGAAACAGTGACTGTACAGTTACACAGTGAGTGACCCTTACACTGAATAAACAGTCACTCTGAACAGTTACACAGTGTGACTTTTACCCTGAATAAACAGTGACTCTGTACACTTGCACAATGAGTGACCCTTACCCTGAATAAACAGTGACTCTGTACAGTTACACAGTGAGTGATCCTTACTCTGAATAAACAGTGACTCTGTACAGTTACACAGTGAGTGACCCTTACCCTGAATAAACAGTGACTCAGCACAGTTACACAGAGAGTGACCCTTACCCTGCTGAATAACCACTGACTCTGTAGAGTTCTACATTGAGTGATCCTTACCCTGAATAAACAGTGACTCTGTACAGTTACACAGAAAGTGATCCTTACCCTGAATAAACAGTGACTCTCTACATTTACACAGTGAGTGACCCTTACCCTGAATAAACAGTGACTCTGTACAGTTACACAATGAGTGACCCTTTCCCTGAATAAACAGTGACTCTGTACAGTTACACAGAGAGTGACCCTTACCCTGCTGAATAACCAGTGACTCTGTAGAGTTCTACATTGAGTGATCCTTACCCTGAATAAACAGTGACTCTGTACAGTTACACAGTGAGTGACCCTTACCCTGAATAAACAGTCACTCTGTACAGTTACACAGTGAGTGACCCTTACCCTGAATAAACAGTGACTCTGTACAGTTACACAGTGAGTGACCCTTACCCTGAATAAACAGTCACTCTGTACAGTTACACAGTGAGTGACCCTTACCCTGAATAAACAGTGACTCTGTACAGTTACACAGTGAGTGACCCTTACCCTCAATAAACAGTGACTCTGTACAGTTACACAGTGAGTGACCCTTACCCTGAATAAACAGTGACTCTGTACAGTTACACAGTGAGTGATCCTTACCCTGAATAAACAGTGACCCTGTACAGTTACACAGTGAGTGATCCTTACCCTGAATAAACAGTGACCCTGTACAGTTACACAGTGAGTGATCCTTACTCTGAATAAACAGTGACTCTGTACAGTTACACAGTGAGTGACCCTTACCCTGAATAAACAGTCACTCTGTACAGTTACACAGTGAGTGATCCTTACCCTGAATAAAGAGCGACTCTGTACAGTTGCACAGTGAGTGACCCTTACCCTGAATAAACAGTGACTCTGTACAGTTGCACAGTGAGTGACCCTTACCACTGCACTGAGTAGTGGACCAACCCTTGTTCTGTCAGATTCATGAACCCGGACCACTGAGCTCAATTCTCTCATGTTACCCAAACAGAGCTGAGTTAATGTTGCACATACTGGAGCTGAAATCCAGACTCTCTGCTCCGTAGACTGACTTCAAGCCTGAGTGATGGTCTCCCATTGTTGCCTTCTGTCCCACACAGTTTGCTACATTTGGAAAAGTCATTAATATATAGTAAACGTGGATGTTTGTGTGTGAGTAAGAGGAGAGTTCTTTGAATCTCATTGTGAATAATCCCTGATATTACAATTGAATTTTCATATTGTGTCTGTTTGCAATTTGAGCCCAGGATTGGCAGTGAGCTGCGCATTGCATGTTTCAGTGCGAGATTAAAGAGCTTTGGGATATTTGAGTTGTGGCCTGTGGGAAGTGAGGTTGGGTGGTGAGTTTGGAAGGGTTCTCGCTCTTCCTGTTTTGTCGGACACTCTGTTCCCTTCAGCTGACGATTTGCTGCCAGGATCCAAACTGCAAACAAATCCAGCTCAGCAACCTCTTCACATTCACATTCTCGATAGATTCAAGCTGCCTTGGTATCAGCTCCTGTCAACAGAGCTCTTACGCACTCAACAGTTATTTGTTCTGAGGTTGTCTGGTTGAGATTTCCGACCCTGCAGCTTCGCTGAGGTCAATC